>NC_138375.1:39664923-39781932 GCF_054177405.1 Leptonychotes weddellii
ATTTATTGAATAATGCGTAAATGGACGAGTCAACAAACAAACTCAGCTAATGAACAAATGAAATAATGAGAAAAAGAATAAGCAAACTAGGCCAAATGCTTACAACAAGTAAGTGGCAAGGAAGGAATTCAAAGCCGGGTCTGACTCATTCCAAAATCTATTGGCTGCAAGAAACATATGTGGACATAGGAAAGGAAAGCGGAAGCTTAGGCCATTGAGCCAAGGATCATCAGGGTGTCCTCCAGGCCCTGCCAGCCCTCCATAGGCCCCCTCTGGTCCACCTACCATGCCTAGCCTGCTGCGCCACCTTTCCCCTGGCCAAGCTCTGGGGATGTTCCAGGAGCCCAGAGGATGAAAGGCTGGTAGGGGCAGATGACACCGTGAGCATGGTGACAGCTGGCTGCACCAAGCACAAGGACAGGGCTCTGGGCACAGGAAATGGGCACGAGCTGCACAGACAGAGCCTTCGTTTGTCTTGAAATTGGCAAGACTGACCTCATATCTGGTCACAAGTCCTGGGGCTGATCCAAAACCAGAAGGAAAAGCCAAGGGAGACTTTAGTTTCAGTCACAGGACTTCAGAGCTGGAAAAAGTTGGAGGCACCATCTCATCTCATCATGTCTACAAAAAAGACATTTATTTTGTAGATCAGGAAACTGAGGCCCAGGAAAGGCAAAGTCCCACGCACGGTTGCACAATGAATGGTCTCTTTAAAAGGAAAGGCCACATCTTACTTCAGCTATGGCTGATGCTACTATTATTTCCTTTCTCTAAAATGATACCAGTTCCAGGTTCTCTTCCAGCACCTGGCAGTTTTTCTGCTCCCTGCATAGTGCTGGACCCCAGTGTTGTAAGGGAGTAGCCACGGTGCCAGAAAACTGGTCCTGCTTTGAGCTTGTGCTGATTATTTTCTCTGCATGAAATGCCTGTCCTCCCTTGCTCTTTCCTACTCGATCCCTCACAGTCTCAGCCTGGCTAGATAATACCTGTCTACCAGCATAATAATACTAAACTTCCTCTGTCTCACTGAACTAGCACATCTCCTCCTGCCCTTACTCCATGGCAGCTGTTGGACAATGGAGAAAACCAGGTGGCTTTACCTCCTTCGTCCAGGAGAATGTGGCTGAGACCCCAAGTTTGGGAGGAAGTTGTGGAAATTAAGATTGGAAAGCAAGGGTAGGGCCAGATGAGAGAATGAGGCAGGTTGTGAATAATTAGAAGGGAGGACCTGGAGGCCCCACTGTGTCTGCCTGGAGTGGGAGTCTGGAGATCTGGTCCTATAACGGGGCCATTCTTTGGGGGATTCCCTTGATCCCATTTTCACAAGAGATGGAAAACCACACCGTTGAAGACAGGCTCCCTGGCCTCCCGAGCCTCAGCTGTAGTAGAGGCTTATTCATCCATTTAATAAGTGCTGAGAGTTTACCTCGTGCCCACCACTGTCGTAGGCACTGAGAGTAAAAGTAGGTTTGTGAGTGTGTGTGTGTGTATGTGCATATGCACGTGTGTTTGCAGAGTGGAGAGGATAAACACGTAGCTATTAATTCTTTCAATGTGCTAAGCACTGGTCTACATACTGGGGATACAACTGTGGATAGGCAAGTATGTTCCTGCCTTGGGAAGTTCCTGTTCTGGTGTGAGAAGACAGATATTGAATAAGTCATGACAAGTTTGACAAGTTCAGTGCATTTTATGAAAGGAGAGTAAGGAGCACCTTGGGAACACACAGCAGGGGAACCGATCTTGATCCAGTGCCTCCACAATGAAGTGACATTTCATCTACACCTCAGAGATGAAGTACAAAGATTTCACAGACGAAATGTGAAATGTAAAGTGCAGGGTGCTTTGGGAGTACATCAGGAGGGCACAGAACTTTGACAGGGTTGAAAGGAAGGCCTCTTGGAGGAAGTGGCATCCAGTGATCACCTACATAGATATAATGATAGTTGGAATGTCGATCCAAGGAACAATGAAAACCGGTCACCGCAGATCTGAGCTGAGGAAGTAATATCTAAGATCTGACACCTATATGGCAGTTAACTGGTGAGAAGTAAAAGACAGTGCAGGTGTCCCCAGCAATGGGATGGGCATGTGCCAAAGCCCCGAGGTGGAGGGAGGATGGCTCTCTGGGAACCACTTTTCTTTCCAAGCCCTTTGATCGGGATGTGCAGGTCCAAGCTGTCAGTGTACCCAGAGAGGACTCAATGCGTTTGCTGTGCTCTCTCCGTGGGGCTTTCCAGGCACTGAGAGGCAACTCCCCCGGGCCTAATCCTGGGTTAAAGTCATCCCTCCCTTTCCTGAAAGGGAGTTGAGATGCAGAGAAAAAGCAAGGGACTTACCGAGGTTAGACATAATCATGCTAATTAATCACTTACTATGTACCAGATACTGTGCTCAGCTCTTCACTGTTCAACATGAGGTAGAGACAATTATTGGTCTCCTGTGACCAGTGAGGAAACTGAGGCTCACAGAGGGCATCTTGTCTCGGGTCACATGGCTAGACAGCCCCAGAAATTTGGAAGCCAGGTAGCTGACCCCAGAGACTCCTCTCCAGGGGGACTCTTTGGCAGAAGCTGGTCAGAGTCCAGGTTCCCTGACACTCAGCTTTGTGCTTCTGCCACTGGGAGGCCTCCATATCCCTGCATGAGGACGGACTGACTTCAGGCAGGGCACTAAGCAAGAGTGCCATTGGACGGCCCCAGGGCTTCAGCCCACCTGCCTTCCCTGCCTGCCCCTTGCTCTCCCACAAGGAAGGGGCTTACACCTCTCAGCCCAAGCTCCACCCACACCACCCTAACTCCTGCCCCGCAAACAGCAGCAATTTGGCCCCCCCACGCCCTTTAGGAGTATACAGCCTGCCCTTAGAGGAAGATGCCTGGCAGAGGCTTGCTGGAACGGCCTAGGAAACTAGCTGGGGGTCTTTGAACAAGAAATCCAGATCCTGGGTGCCCAGAATGTGATCAAGAAGTGGGGGTCATAGGCTTGGGGTGAACCATCCCATTGGCTCCACAGACTCTCGATTCCATGGGGAGAATGCAGCTGCAGGAGGGGCAGGTGGGCCCAGTAGCTCCAGGGTGAGGGGAATCTGAACTGCAGACAATCCTGGGGTTACTGCTAGGTTCCCCTTTTGCCCCCATAAGGCAACTTTCCAGCAAGACTGTTGGGTACACATTCCTTGTGCCCCTATGAGACACACAGCCCAGACCCATACTTCCTCCAGGGCCCTTACCTAACAGTGACCCCCACCCCACACCAGAATCACCCCATCCCCGCCTTGGGTCATGCCCCAGCTTGTGCAAACCACAGGCCTCATACGGCGCGAAGGCAGGATGAGTCAGGGGCAGAACTCGAGGTGCTGAGCCTGGGAAGCAGCTCCGAGCAGGAAGAGGAAAGCTCTGCGGCCCAGAGAGGAGTGAATCAGGCAGGAGTGGTTCAGATCCTGGGTTCCAGCCTCTACTCAGCACGCACCTGTAGCAGCAAGGGATGTGGGGGAGGGACCCAGGCACACCCGGTTTGGGGTCAGGCGTTGTTGAGGAAGTGTTTTACCAGGAAAGTATGTAGATGGCATCTCCAATGTCGCCAAAACTGCAATTTGCTCATGGGGGGCAGGGAGGACTGCAAGAGGGCTCTGTGTGTGTGCACACGTATGTGCCTTTGTGTGTGTACATCTGTGCCTGTGTCTGTGTGTGATATGTATGTGTGTGTGTCTCTGATGGGGGCACATGTCTATACATATGTCTGTGTGTGCATGTCTGTGGGCTTACAGTGTGTGTGTCTGAGAAGGTCTAGGTCACTGCCTACGCCTATGTGGCTGTCCTGTAGGTCTATATGTAGGTCTTTGCATCTGTAATTTAGTTTGCGTCTAAGTGCAGCAAGCAAGGGACCCCCAATCTTGGTGCCTGGCAAACGATACCAGAACCTATCACCTCAACACTACACTTGACTGTTAGCCCCTTGAGGACAGGGAGCACTTGTGATTTTTCTCACTATTATGAGAACATAGTAGATACAAAATACATGTTTGTTGAATTAATATCTCAGAGAGGCCCCCACCTGGTTCAGCTGCCTGGGAAGCCCCGAAGTCCCAAAGAGGAGGCCCAGGAGGGGAGAGGAACGTCAGCCAGGCTGATCCCATTCCTAGCTCGGGACACAAGTCTCAGAGGACTTCTCCAACCCTCAGACTTTTGTTTGGTGTTCCCCTCTGCCCTGGTCTAAAGTCAGGGATCAGGGCTCTGAGCTCTGCGATAACCTTGCTGTGTGAACTTAAGAAGTCCCTTCCCCTCTCTGGACCTCAGGTTCCTTAACTATTCACAGAGCAGGGTGGATTGCAAACATCAAAGGCCACATCCAGTCTCAGCATGGTATGGTTTTTACCTTCAAGCACTTTGTTCAGTGGCCCCTGCCCAACTGGACATTGGGTCCATGTAATTGCCTCTCAGAGCCCACTCCTGCTCCTTGTGCAGCCTCCCGTGGTCCCTGCTCAGGCAGCAGGCAGAGCTCCTAGCAGGTGCTGCTCTTCAAGGCTTCACACTGCTGCTGGGCTCTCCGCCATGCGTGCCCATGGGTCACCCCCAGGCATGAGAATTCAGAGCACCTTCCTAGAAACACACAGGCTGACATTTATAGGCTTGAGGAGGGCACATGTTGGGACAGTGGTGATGAAAAATGCAGTCCCCTAACACCTTGGCCTCTGGGCCTCTAGGGAAGGAAGCATTCTGTGACTGATTTTTCTGGAGAGTTGGGTTGGGGAGGGGGGAAGTGGGAGGTATCGCTGATGAAAATGCTAAAATTTTCTTTTAAGTGTTTCAGGTAGGACCCTCCTCCCCTAGATGTATTACACGCTTCCCTGCCTTCTCAAACAAGAGGTGAAGCACCATTTCATCTTTCTTTGATGACTCAGGGCCATTATAAAACATTAATGATTGAATTGAGTTTTAATACAGCAGTGTCCTCAGGGCTGTGCAGGTCTGTTAGGCTATTTTTGCCTATACTGAAAAAGCCAGGCCTCCCTTTTTTGTATTTTATTATTGCTCAGTCAGTGACAGAGTGTCAGCTGTCAC
Organism: Leptonychotes weddellii; assembly: GCF_054177405.1. NCBI lineage: Eukaryota > Metazoa > Chordata > Mammalia > Carnivora > Phocidae > Leptonychotes > Leptonychotes weddellii. The sequence goes on from NC_138375.1 coordinate 39,669,984, forward strand.
TTATTTCAGGGGCCCTTATCTCTCCCTTCTTTACAACAGTAAATCTGTTAGATCACTACATGCCTACACTGTGCAGAAAATGAGTCTATCAACTCCGGGCAATGGGGCTCTTTTATGAATAAAATACATAGTAGAATCCACTGTGGCTACTCAGAAGCCTTTTTGTCTCCAGCACTTCTTAGCCAAGTGACCCTAAAAAAAATCTTTCTGTGGCTCAGTTTTCTGATCTATAAAATGAAACTAATAATAGTATCTGCCCATAGGCTATTGCAATTGAACCTAAGGTTATATGCTACTAAAGCACTTAACACACTACCTGGCAATAATAACTACTCAATAAATGTTATTTGTTTTTCTCTTTTGTTTTCCCCTAAGGAGCAAAAACAGGCTGGGTTGTTTTATTCTTAAATAGCATTCTTGTCTGAGTTTTGGATCAGTGACATCGCTGGATAGCTACTTGAGTTCTGTGTGAATGAAGTGACTCACTCCTAATGACTGCTTTGAGCTGCAAATAACAGAAAATCCAACTAACAGTGGCTTAAACAAATAGGTGTTTGTTTTATTCTTTTACAAGAAACATACAGGCAGACAGCTCTTGGCATTAGTTTAGTGGCTTAATGATGTAATTCTTTTGGTCTCTGCCTCATGGTCACAATGTGGCTGCTGCAATTCCATTCATCACATCCTTTTTCAAGGCAGGAAGAAGGAGACAGGTGATGCTAGCTATCTACTTTCCCAGACACCTACTTTCCAGCAGTTTTCTCCTTGTTTTATGGTCTAGAACTGAGTCACATGGTCACTGTTAATGCAAGGATTTTGAAAAACAAGAAACAGGTTGTTACAATTAACTTAGACCAAATATCACATCTCTCCTGGGACTTAACCACACTCTCTCCCTGCTCCCATCCCCCATCCAGGGTTCTATTAGTAAAGAAGAAGGGGAAATGGAAATTGGGTCAACAGCTAATATTATTTATTCCAGTATCATAATTCTTTCATTGTCTTAATTAGGAAATTTTGATTACAAATGACAGAAAGCCAAATCAGACCGACTTAAGCAAAAATAATTGGATAGAGAGAGCAATTAATAGGACAGAAAGAAGGAAAGGAAATAATATTTTATTATTATATATTGTCATATATATTATATATAAATAAATTGACTTCTATTCCTGAGAAGTCCAGGAATAGTTTGGCTTTCAGTAAGTCTAGGACTGAATGTGCAAACAACACTGGCAGAAGATTGCCCTTCTCTGCCTTTTGTCTGTTTTACTTTGCATTTGCTTAATGATCAGGTAGATTCTCCTGACACCTGATGGTGCCTGGGAGCTCCAAATTCTCATTCTCCCAGGCTCTTGTCCAGTAGATAAAAGGGTGAGTCATTTCTCCCTGTCTCTATAAGCCGAAGTTCCAGGATAAATGTTAGTTGGCTGTGATTGGATCACAGTCCCATCCCTGAAACAATCACAGTGACCATAGGGAGTTCAGGGCTCTGATTGGTAAGGCCGGTCTTAGACCTAACACTGGGGCGGAGGTTGGGTCAGCTGCCCCAAACCTCTGGTCAAAATTGAAGGTCAGAGTGGGCTGGATGTCTCATAGAAATCAGGGGTGGAACCAGAGGAAGGGGGAATGGACACAGAGCAGGCAGAGAGCTTTGCAGTTTTCAACATAGACCTATGAATTGGGAAAAACAGGGATTCTGGCCCCATCTTGCAGTGGGCAAAGCTGTCTTAAAAAGGCAAAATGACATGCCCAGATCTGTTTAGCTCATGGATGGTTAGGATGAATCTGGTGCATCTGTGCTCCCAGTGTTTCTTCTACACCACATCCTGAGTGGCTGGGCAACTGGTCAACCCAGGGATTGTTCAGGAGCCATGGGGCCATGGGACAAACTAGCCAGAGGAACCACCAAGAGAGACCACTGATTCCACATAGTATGAAGCTCCTTTACCTCCACTGTCTTATTAGGGCTTCACAGTACCCTGTGAGGAGGGCAGGCCCAGAGATAGGTCCATTCTACTGAAAGAGAAGACAAGAAAGATGGTGATAGAGCACCCAAGGCAGAGGAATGCTGGTAACCACTGCCATTTCTTTGTGCCTGGCCCTGCAATATCTCATTCATCTCTCCACAGTGCTGTGAAGAAGGTACTATTAGCACTACCATTTGACAGACAGGTAGCTCAGATTCAGAAAAGTGAAACAACTTGCCCAAGATCACACAGCTAATAAGAAGAGAAGCTGGGGCTTGAAGCAAGTCTGTTTTAAAAAACTGGGCCCTAAATAAATAAAGGAGGCTCCACCCAAGCTGGGGTCTTAGTAAAAACAAACTGGCCTACTGTGATCTGAGGATCAAAGGGATAGACATTTGGGGTGCCTGGACAGCCTGGCAGAGGCAGGATGAGTATCAGGAAGGTGGCCCCCAAAAGCATTAACAAAGAGTTAGTCCCTTTTTCCTGCTTCAGGACACCTGGGGTTATACCCCCCTCTGCTTTCCTTCTGGGCCCCCTCCCAACGCTATCCATTCATGACAGCTTCAGCCCAAAAGACTGTCCCCCAAAATCCATGTATCAGCCCAGGAGAAAGGATTTGGTCTGGGAATCTTGGAACCTGCATTTGTGTTTATCCCTCAGTTACTGGGTGAGCCTAAGAAAAGCCCCCTCTCTGGGCCTCAGTTTCCCCACTTGCAAAAGGAGCTAGCTGGACTCAATAATTTCCAAAGGCACTTCTGGCTCCAGCCAGAATCATTGTCTCAGGTTCCAAGATTTCTCCACCCCTCGTAGTAGCTTCAGATTTCTTGCCTTGGGGAAGAGACTGGGCAAGTTGCTACAGTTCAGCTCTCTCCCAGCAGAGAGGCAGAGAGGCATGGCTCCCAGCCCAGCAAGGCGTTTTACCTAACCTCAGCAAGCTGAGCAAATCCCTGAGAACAAAAAGGGGAGAGGACCCGAAGAGGGAGGGGATTGAGTGAGTCTATTCCTGCCTTGCTGAGCCAACTTTAACCCCTTCCACCCTGTCCCAGCAGCAGGAAGGCCAGCAGAGATTCAGGGCAGGGCATGCTTGGGCTTCTAGGAACCGCTCTGCACCCAAAGCCACCTTTCCCTAAGGGAGGCCTCCCAGGGGGCAGCTGCAGCTGGAGATGCCATTTGTCCTTCATAGACCCAGACACAGTATGTCACTGTTGGAAAGAGCTGGGAAGAGCCCCACTCCCATCATTTGCAAGTCAGGAGGCTGAGGCCCAAAGATGGGGAATAACTTGCTCACAACCATATAGCTTTTGATTCAGAGGGAGGAGCCTGGATCAGCACAGCGCCAAACACATAGATTACTAAAATTTGTTGAATGGCAGGAACCTAGGCCTCCTTGACTATACCATATTGCCTTTTAGGATTCTTAAATCAAAGTTTCCATCCCAAAATTAGAAGCAGATTGTTGAGGCCTGTCTATAAATTCCTCACTTGAACCTGCAGTGACTAATTCGCCCAGGAGTGTAGGATCAAACCCACCATGGCTATTAAAAATTTAATACAAAGCCCCAGTGCCTTGGGGCTGTGCTTTTTTATTAGCCCTGGAACAGGGTGAAGCCTGCATAATCAGTCAGGCTGAGCCAAGAATGCTCAAAGGTCCCATCCCTGAGAAGCTCTGGGGGAGCACTCTTCCCCTCTGGAGGCATCCTGGGGAAGACCTTCTGAAAAAGGGATCTCTTTTTCCTGTATCAGCCTCAATCATAGGCAAAGTGGGGATCTCCTCAGCCAAGAGAAGTATGTATTAATACAGATCACACCCCTGCCCCTAACATTCCCCCCACCCCCCATACAACTGACATTTCACCTTTAGTATGGGGCAGACTCTCAGGTCTCCCAAAAGCCTCTGTGAATGTGTGTGTGACCCACAAGGGAAGAAGGGGATGGGGGTCCAGACTATTGGTGAATTGTAAGCAGGGGACATATTTTTGAGCTGGGAAAGCAGCCAGACTGCATCAAAATTGGGCTCCTGGGCTCCTGCAGCCAGTGAGGGGGCACAGGGCAGGAGAGGGCTCTGGGTGACCTGAGCATGGCCGTGGGAATGCAACACAGCTTCCTTACCTTCTCTGATTGGTTCATTGTGGGACTGATAGCACTATGAGACAGCAGGTGGCTTGTGAGCCCAAGGATGCCTTCTCTCTGGCCCAGTGTCCCTGGGAGGTCCTTGGGAGAGACACAAGCTCTAGCGACTATTCATGACCATTATGAGCGTCACTCTCTGCCTGGCATTGTGCTAGGCATCAGGGTAAAGCAACAAAACCCACATGGTTCCTGCCCTCAAGGACAATGACAAGTAGGAAACACAAAGGTCGCCCGTTATAGTTCAGATGTGCCCAAACCCCAATGCTGAGCTCTTTGGCAAACTAGCACCCCACAGGGATCACTGAGCAATGTTTATTATTCATAGCTTATTAATCGTATCCCACATGCCTCCCCCTCTCTCACAAGCATATCCAATCCATCACTGAGCCTCTCAGCTCTACCTCCAAAACATACACCCTGAATTCCACCAGCCCCTCTGCCCTTGATCCAGATGCCCTCTTTTCTCCCATGGGTGGCTGTTCTTCCTGCCTCTTCTCTTGTCTCCCTTTAGCCTATTCTCCAAGAAGTAGCCAGAATGATTTGTTCTAAGATATAAGTCACTCTCCTCCTAAAACCCTCCACCCTAGCATGAAGTGCACACTGTGTACCAGGGTCCCTGGACAAGACCTTCATCCCTTATGTCCTGCCCACCAGACACTCTCCCCTTCTGCACAGGCCTTCCTTCTGCTCCTTGAAGATAACACCCTCGTTTCTTTCTCTGCGCCCCTGTACCTGCTCTCCTCCTTGGAATGTTTGTGTCAATTCACTGTCACTCAGGTCTCAACTCAAAAGTCACCTCCTCAAAGAGGCCCCCCTTGACTATTCTAACCAAAGCCTCTGCCATGGTTTACTCTCCATCACATTCCTTTATTTTTATTGTTCCAGTACTTACCAGTAAAGCTGAAATCATCTTGTTTCTATGTTTATTGTCTGTTAGTCTCCATCCACTAGAAAGTATTCCCCTTCAGGGCAGGCTTTCCATCTTATTTTTTCACCACTATTTACGTAGCCCCTAGAATCCTGTGCCCAGTAGGGTCTTCAAAAAATTTTGTGGCCTCTGGGTACCTGGGTGGCTCAGTCGGTTAAGTGTCCGACTCTTGACCTCAGCTCAGGTCTTGATCTCAGGGTCCTGAGATCAAGCCCCGCATTGGGCTCCACACTCAGTGTGGAGCCCACTTAAAAAAAAAAAAAATCCAAAAAAAAAGAAATTTTCTGGCCTCATTAAATGACTTGCCTAATGCTCAGACATATATTTTCAAAAGGAACATAGAACTTAAATCCATCTCCCTATTTATCAGATGGGGAAATGAAGATACAGAGAGAGACCAGGACTTGTCCAGTCATATGATCCATTCAGTCATTCATATAAACTACTACATGGATAAGAGGAGGCAGCTGTGAGGATCTGAGAGGAACAGCTAGTGCCAATGGCCTGAGGCAGGACCTGAATAGGGAAGCAGGTAAGAGATGAGTGAGGAGGAGAGACACATGAGGTGAGGGGGCCAGGCAGGCAAAAGCCAGGCCAGGCAGATGCAGCTTGGATGTCATCCCCCCTGAAGCGGGGAGGGGAATTATTCTGCGCCCTTGCGTAGGGTGCAAAGAAAGCCTGGAATCGGGGAGACCAATCAGGCACCCGCGAGAAGCCCAGAGTGAAGATCCCAGGGGTGAGCAAGTCCCCCGGCGTGTCTGCCGGGACATCAAAGGTGCTGTGAGCAGTGGAAGCCACCTGCCTGAGCTCCACATGGGCAGAAGGCTGCACCCAGAGCCCAGTCGGTGCGAAGGCAGCGGTGTCCACACCACCCCATTGCTGCTGGGGGCGCACCGTGTGCCAAATTGCTGCACGCTTAGTTACTCATGCCATGGGCTTTGGACCAATTTAGTGAGCAAAGAGGGTGGTTAACAAGGAGTAAACAATCTAAATGCCCATAATTACACTGAGGCTTTGCTGTAATACATCGAAGCCAAGGGGTGGGAGTGGGAGCAGGAGGAAACATGGGGTCTCCTCTTCTTTGTTCTCTGTGGTCTGCCCCGCTGAAATTTCTTCCAGCCAGCCCGCCCTGTCTCATAGTCTGATACGGCAGTCTGCAATTTTCTTGTCTTTTTATTGTCTATTGCTTTTATTCTGGTGGAGGAGGGTGTGCATGCTCCGTTCTAAGCATGAGGATTACAGCAGAATAAAGCAAAGTGCCCGCTCTTGTGGAAGTGACACTGTAGTCAGATAATCGACAGGTAAACAAATAACTATAAAATGCATACGTGCAACAAAGAACACTGGTGTGGTGTAAGGGGAATAGGAGAGCTCCAGGGGTTGGACACATAGAGTGTGTCCAGAGAAGGCCTTCCTGCTAAGGTGACGTTTGAACAGAGATGGGAAGGAAATCAGGGCTCAGCCGTGCAGTTACCCAAGGGAAGAACATTCCACGCAGAGGGTGTAACAAGTATGAAGGCGCTGAAACGGACTTGCGGGCCTGAGCCAGCTGGGATGCAGCAGAGCAAGGCACACTGTAGGACCACTTGGGGTTACACCGATACACGGCCAGAGCGGGTTCCAGGGAGGCAGATCAGCATGCGGGAGTTCCTCCGGAGAGAGACAAGCACTTTCTGTTTTTCAAAGTTACCTTATTTGGCCCCTAGAACAAAGCTGTAAGAGTAGGAAGGGTCGATTTCTTTTTCCATTTCACAGCCGAAGACCTGAAGCTCTAGAATGTCTACCCATTCAGCCAGGCTCACTACCTTTCAGGTCAGATCTGAAGCTCGTTCCTTTTGACACTGCACCATTGTGAGCTTCCAAAATAAGAGCAGCTCTCAGGCAAGCCTCTGCTTGGGTTACAAAGTTCAGAGCAGAGCTAGGTGAACCACATCACCACGCATGATACAGAATGCTCTGTGGTGCATCTACAGAGTATTCACACATCCCGTAAGACTGTAGTAATTTAACCAACACGACTGAAAAACATAGCTCTCGTCTTTTCAAGAAACCTTTATAGAAACACTGAAAGTTAGAATCATGTTCATGTCAGATCCTAACTTAATATTTCTGGAATGAAATTCTTCTCAAATGTTTTTGTCCTTCGGAATTTCTCCAAGAAGTTTCCTGCAGAGTTCCAGATAAAAGGTAATATGAAAGATTAAATTAAGATCACCATCCAGAAGACCAGATTCCCCTGCAAGTGACACATATACAGATCTTGTGAACATTTCCAGAACGTTTTCTCTAGATCTGCCATCTGTCTCCATGCCATCCATGTTTACTGAATATCTGGTATTATTGTTACCATCATTTTCATTATTCGGTTTCTATTTGTCACCAAAGCAAGTGAGAACAACTAACTGGGTGGTCACAAAATTTGGCAGAAATGTTTGTGAGCATCTTGTGTAGAATATAGGCTGTGTAGGAAACAACAGGTTTTGGCAGGGCTCAGGTTGGGAGGGGTGCATCTCGAAGAGCAAGGGAGTCATCTTAGACACTGGCAGGGTTGCTGATCAAGAGAGACAAAGCCACAGCCCTCAGGAAGCTGTAGAAAGAGAAATACAAGGAAGGATTTACAATTTAACTCCCATATTGCAAGTCACAAGGGTAGAACGCTCTGAATCACAGGCATTGATCTGTGATAGGGCTGGTTCTCCCATGGGCCACTCCATGTAGCGTGATCCAAGGATCTATTTCTTAATAATGTTAATGATACTGGCAAGCAGCCCCAGGACCACACCCCCAGGAGGCTTCGCTTGGAGCGTTATACCCATGTTACATTGATTGTGGAGTGTTTCTGTTTAGTGAGTACAAGCTTTGTGGTCTCTGGACCCCTTTACATTCTTACCTTATTAAAACTGAGAAGAACATTCTAAGTATTTATGTGGCAATGTATTTAAAAAGTAACAATAAACTCATCACATATTCATATAAGTATCCCTATGAAAATATTTTCAAAATTAAAAAATAGAGAGAAGAGCGGCATTGTTGTACATTTTTTCGAACATCTACAAGAGACACCTGGTTCTCCTGTCTGCTTGCTGTGATATCACAAGTCATGCAGCTTCTGGAAAACTCCATGGTGCACTCATGAGAAAATGAGAGTAAAAAAAGGCAAGCAGTTTCTTAGTAATAATGAAATTTATGTTGACCTTGTGGACCACATCCAAGGGTCTCTGGGACCCCGGGGGTCCCCAGACCACTCCATGAGAATCTCTGGTGTAGTAGTTGAAGCCAAACTTCTGGAACTTTGGGCGAGGCATCTAACCTCTCCATGCCTCAAGTTTCTTGCCTACAAAATATGGATAGTAATAGCTGTCGTTGTAAGAGTCTTATGACAATAAAGTGACTTACTATGGGTAAAGGGCCTGAAACATAGTACCAGCTCAGTAAACACTGGCTGTTCCTATTAGCCTCTCAAGACTTAGCGCATGGATTCATCAATCCTCCGGTACATAGCACAGAGTAGGCACATGACAGGACTCAGTCATGAATAAAAGACACACATGAACCATTCTCTTATGTGAGAGGACTCTGCGGCCCTTCCTGGCACCGAGGAAAGTCGGCTTTCCTGCCCCGATTAAATAAGCTAAACAAATCAGAGAGGCCAAGTGACTTAGTCACTCAGCAAATCCCACCGTACCCGCTGTCATAGCTGAGAGCAATTCTCCTCCACCCACATCTGGCCACCTCTAAAGGCCCCCGCGCACACTTGGAACAGAGATCCCTGTAGTACCTGATTTTGTCCTGATATGAGATGTGCCCCCTCTGCAGACGTATGGGCCAAAGCAAGCCTGCAGAGGGCTTGGTTTAAGATGCCCGGGCTCTCTCCTCCCTCTGCCACGCCATCCAGGGAGCACTTCTTGGTTATAATTACTGATTAACTTATTTGAGGGGACGGGCTCTTTTGTTTCCATGGTTGCCATGCCTGGGATGTGAGAGGGGCCTCATAAATATTTGGGTGTTTGTTGAAGGAAAGAAGGAATAAAACTGTGTCTTTTTAATTGACAAAAAAGAGACAACTTGGATAGTTTTTCTAGATAAGTAGATGTTAGGGATAGCGGAGAGAGGAGGAAAGAATGGTAAAATGTTGAAACAGAAAATCACACAAAGATAGGGTCTCAAGAGTTAAGGTGTTGTCTACCCAGAGCCCCGGCTCTGCTTAGCTTTTAAAGCAATAATGATAATAATTGCAAGAATGGCTTACGGGTGTTGAGGGCTTGCTGTGTGCCTGGCACCATGCTAAGCACTCTGCATGTCTTGTCTCACTGAATGCTGTCCAAACCCTAGTCAGCAGATAATGCTGTTATTTCCATTTACACACGGGGAACCTGAGGGCCCGAGTGACTCGCCTGACGTCCCCCAGCCAGCGAGGGTCACAGCATCACTGCGGTGTGTCTCGCAAGGCTTCGGGAATAGAATGCACACCTGAGCGGGTGGAAGGAAGCTGGGATGAGAGGGCGGCAGTTTGCGGCACTAAGCAGCAGAGGAGGCCCCAGTGCAGGTGCCAGAAGTTCAATGTCTCTGGCGCTACCCACAGGTGAGCCAAAGGAAAATGCTGCTGATTTCTTAATTCTGCGACTCAACACTGACTCAGGCACCAGGCGCAGAGCCTGAGCACATCTCATTTTACAAGAGAGAACACTGAGGCTCAGAGAGGGAAAAGGACTTAACCAAGGTCACACAGCAAGTTAGAGCCCAGCCCAGACACTTCTCCCACCCCCGTGACTTTGGCGCTCTGCCAAGTGCCCCTCTTCCGACTAAGATTCCCACACTTCCGCCAGCCACCAGCTCTCCTGAGTCCCTGCGTCTCTGCAGAGAGGGTGGCGTGGGAAGGAGCAAAGCAAGGCCTTCACTCTAGGCTTCCCCCGCCAGGGCCGGAACGAGAGAGTGGTGGGGGCATGACCAGGCCTGCAGTGGCCGCCTGGGGTTCTCCACCACTGCTCCCCCTGCCCCTCCAGAACAAAGCACTCTTAATGAGAGCAAATTACAAGGGCTCTGAGAATGGAAGGGGCCCTTTGATGGCTGGGGTAGGAGCTGGGATGGGACGAGCACCTTCTCTGTCCTCTCGCGCGCACCCTTTCACCAGGGAGCAGGCTCGCACAGGATGGTGCCCACAGAAGCATCCATCATGGCAGTTGGTGCTAGGGCTCCAGGTTGGGTTTCTGTCCCCCAGTTCTCCACCCCCAGCTACCATAAAAACGACAATTTCTGAAAACCAGCCACCTTGGCAGAGTTCCCCAGCCATTCCAGACTTAGGTCTTAAAGCAGATTTGGGGGAGAAGCTCCAGGATACCCCCAAGCCCCTGGAGAAGGGATCAAGGCTGAGGATCGCTATGCGTCATCCCTGTGTCTGGTTAGCTTTTCTCTCTGTGGCGAGGGGGCCGACCTAGGAATAATCACTGAGATCTATTAAGTTCTTAGTCTGGTACTAGCACAATGCTAAGGGCCTACATACCTTAATCCCCACATAAACCTATGAGATGGGAATTACCAGAGTCCCCATTTTAGTAGCTTAGCACAGTGGTTATCCAAGTTTAGTGCCCACGCCAGTATCACATGGAAACTTGTTAGAAATGCAAGTTCCCAGGCCCCACCGCCTTACAGAGACTGAGCACCGGGTCCGAGTCAACAGAGTAACAGGTGGTAGGGCCAGGAGTCAGACCCCGTTCTGGCTGCCCTGGGGCTCACACGTCTCACCTCCAGGCTGTACTGCCTGTGTCCTGCCATTCCCATGGCCCTTCTGTGGGACATCATGGCTCAGAGAGGCTGAAAGGAATTTCAAAAGGACAGCATGTTCCCTGGGGCACCGCCTCTAACTGGGAAAGATTGCCAACAGCCTAGATGTCCACCAGCACCCGGCTGGTTAAATCAGCTATGGGGCGTCCATGTGACAGAACATAGTACAGCTTTTTATAGAAATTGAATGGGAAAGTGTTTTATATACTCTATGGAATGACCTCCGTATTACAATATTAAATAGTAAGAAGCTAAATGCAGAACTATATACGTAGAGAGAGAGAGAGAGAAAGCTACCATTTGTGTAAAGGAGAGAATTTCTAAACCAATTTGTTGATACACACACGTCTCTGAAAGAGCCACTGGCTAACCTCTTTACGTGCTTTACCTCCTCTAATCCCCTCAACAAACCTGTGAGGTCGTTACTCTTATTAGCCCCATAAAAACAGAGTCACAGAGCTGGGATTTGAACCTCCCTCTGTGTGACTCCAGAGTCAAGCTTTAAATCACTTTATTCTATAAACATATACATTTTATTTTAATGTACATATTAAATATTTATATTTATTTTATATATTTGTTCACTTAAAACTCCCAACTCCTTTTTGAGGAAGTTATGATTTTTCCCCTTTGCAAATAAGGAAATAGGGGCCCAGATAGGTTAAGTCCCTTGCCAAAGGTCACACAGCCGAAGCATGACTAATCAGAAAGAGAATCCCTAGAAAGGATGAAGGAACCTTGGGGCCTCTATTCCAAGTTCCCAGTGGAAGAGACTCCTCCTCAATAAATTACGGGTGAAAGGCTGTGATGTCCATGTTTATAATGGTAGGGAGTGTCCATCATGTTAGCTGTTTCCCCAGTTCCAGGCACAGCGCCCAGTGCATGCTGAGCACCTGAAAAATTGGGAGGAAGAGAGGAAATGAGGGATAGCAATGCTGACCAGTGATCACCTGGGAAGAGGTTTTGTAGATCAGCTAGGCCAGGTGGGCAAATCCAAGCTAGAAAGGCAGAGGCACTTGCTTAAACTGGTTCAGTAAGGAATTCTAAGGAGACTGGACATGAGGGTAGATGACATTTCTTAATGATCCACTTACGTTGAGAATTGTCACAATCTCCTTCTGCCCTCCTCCCCCGCCTTGGCGAGGATGGAAGGGGACAGGAATTAGCCATTTTGATTGGGGCAGGAGGAAATAAGCTATCATAAGGTTCAAGCCTGTGGGGAGGAGGGTCCCTCAGCAACTGTGGGGTGAAAGGAGGCAGTGAGTATAAGCAAGAAGCTCAAAGGAAGGCAGCTGAGATACAGACAAAGGCCAGTGGAATCAAAAACAAGGGACCTGGTTCTGGTCTCAGTTTTGCCTTTTACTAGCTGTGTGGTGTGGGCGGGTCACTTCACCTCTGACCCTCAGTGTCTTCATCTGTAAAGAGCCGGATTATTGTGGGACCCAAATGAGAGTGCATAAGAATACATGGTGCAAAGTAAAGAAAGCAAGAGGTTAACACGAGGAGTTATTAAGGATGCAGAATGGTGCTGCTGACAGTCAGTGCGTGTTGGACAGCTTGCTTCTCACCAGTGTCTATTCTTTTCATTCCAAATGTAGTGTGGAGCCGAATCCACGCAGATATCCCTTACTAATTAAAGGGAAATAAACTGTCTTAGCTTGTGAGGCTTTTGCTGACCTCCCTTCCCCCAGGGCGGCACTTACTTCGTTCCTTGCTTAGGGGTCTGGCTCCTTCACGAACAGCTGATAGAGGGCAGTGACCATGCAGTAGTCATTACTTAATCCTTAAACCTAGGACACAGTAGTGGTGGTGGATAAATGGATGGATGGGTGGATGGATGGATGTATGGACAGTTAAATATTTTCAAAACCCAAAGGAAAAATAATTTGGATTCTAAGATAATAATTCTTTTTTTTTAATTTTTAAATTTTATTTATTTGAGAGAGAGAGGGCACAAGAGGGGGTACAGTCAGAGGGAGAAGCAGACTCCCCGCTGAGCAGGGAGCCCGATGCGGGACTCGATCCCGGGACTCCGGGATAATGATCTGAGCCAAAGGCAGTCGCTTAACCAACTGAGCCACCTAGGCGCCCTACGATAATACTTCTTAGAGAAGATAAGTTTGGACTGTCTTCCAGGGTGGGTAAGATTTCAGCCAGGGAAGGACAGGAGGTTAGAGAGAAGTGTTTGAGGAGGTGAGAACAACCTGAGCTGAGGCATGGGGCAGGAGAGCTCAGGTGCTCGGCAGCAGTTGTTAGCGGTCTGGGGTTGATGGAGCACAAAGAGGGCTGTGGTCCGAGATGCAGCTGGAAAAGTAAAACCAGGCTAGGGCAGATCCTGAAAGTTGGGCCGAAGTGTCTGGACTCCTCTACCCTGCAGGCAGGGAGGAGTGACCTGCTGGACCTGAGCTCCCTCCCCCGGCCATATGTGAAGGGACAGGCTCCAGGCCAGGGCTGGCTCTGGGAGTGGGGGCCTCACCGCTCTCTGCTGTTGGCCAGGCCTTCCTGAAGAGCTGCCCAGAACCGGGGTGAGAAGGGTTCCTGGCCAGGCCACACAGCTGCACACGGGCACCCGTGCCTCTCCATTGGGCAAGACGCAGGGGGCTGGGGATCCTCCCGCAGGGAAGGCCTCCCCCTAAGGAATGGCTGGAGTGACACCACGTCGCCCAGGTGCCCCCGGGCATCCACCCATCTGGCAAGTCTTACCCTCCCCGTTCCCCCAAAGCACACCAATAGGGCTGTCTGGGCTCTAGGGGCCGTCCTGACTTGGAGTGGCTGCGTGACGTGGGCTAGTCCCTGCCTCTCACAGGCCCTGCATTTCACAACTCTGAGAAGTAACTGTCACCTGGAACACAATGAAAGGGTGCCCCCAGAGTTGTGCAAGCCAGCAGCCCTGCCCCTGCTCTGTTTCCTCAGCTGTACGAGTGAGGACAAAGCTTGGCATTCCAAGTCTCACCGTGTCGCAGCCTGAGCAGGACTTTGGGACAGGAGGAGGGATGGAGCCACGGCCTTTGTCCCAGGCCAGAGACGGTGAGCAACAAGAAGGTCTAGGAGCTGGTAGGAGCTGGTAGATAGCCAATCCCCAAAAGTAACAGTGACCTCTTCCTCCAAGAGCCAGACCTGGATTTGCATCCCTGACCCCATCCCTCCTCCTCTTTCCAACTACATATAACCTCTCTAGCCAGGTTTCCTGCAGGAATAAACCAGGGAGAAGGAAATATACCTCATGGGGTCACTGTGAGCATTCATATAAGTAATGGCAGTCAAGCGCTCAGCAGGGTGCCTGACCGAGGATAACAGCTCAAGAAGCATTATGGTCGCCACTAGTTTTGTTTTATTTTGTAAGACAATTTAAATGTATCCACCCTCAGGCATTCTCACTTTGACCTACCTAAGGTTCACAATAAGTTCCATCAGGGATGGGTCCAGAGCAGAACTCAGATGTGCGCTCGAGAAAAGCACAAAAGGGGTTCTAGGGAGTGAGAAAAAGAAAAGCAGGACACCTCCCCTCCCGACAAACAGAATGACTCCAATCTCCTGATAAACTCTAGAGGTAGACATAGCTACCCATGGAATTTGGCCAAAATTTAAGTTAAAGGAATGAAGCACTAACTGTGAAATTCCAGGTAGGACAATGCACAGAGGTTTCTCATGCTGACCCCCCAAAGTCAGGTTCTATGAGTGGTACCCAGTCCTTGGGCTAGCCCCAACTCAACCTTCCATGGGGGTATGAGAAAGAATCAGCAGGGAAGACTCAGGGCCTTGGTGTTTTGCTGATGGCAAGCTGCTAACACCCTGCTGAGGAGCAGAGTCAAACCCTGCCCTGTTTTGCCCTGCCCTGCCCTGCCCCAGCTGCTGGATGGAAGGAAGGGCCAGGTGTGGGGCCCAAAGGCAGAGCAGAGAGCTCCATCTGGTCTCTGGAGATCCTTAGAGTAGGAAAACCAGCTAGCAAATCCAACAGATTTGATTACTCAGACTTATCTATATTTTCAAATCTTAGGAATTTTTTACATAATTAGAAAAAGTAACACCATATATAGTAAAAAAAACAATATTAGGCTGGTCTGAAATTCACAACCACATGGTCTTGAATCCTGACCCTGCCATCAGGGGGCATCTTTGTAGTGTTGAACAAGTCAGCCCCCCAACCCCCCACCTCACCCCATCCCTGCTTTGAGCCTCAGTTTTCCCCCACTATATGGTAAGTGGGGATTCCCTCCTATTCTAACAGCCTGTACCTGTCAAACTGGTGTCAACATTAGGGTAGTGGGATTATAGATGCCTTTGCTTTTTGCTTGTCATTTTCCTATTTTCCATACTTAAAATTTTTCTATTACTACTTTAAATCTGGGAGAAAGGCAACCATTGGAGAGTCACCACCTCCCCTCTCTTTCTCCTCAGTAGGAAGCAAACCCCATACCCTAGGATATTTGACAAAACGAGCAGGTTAAGGGGTGCCTGGGTGGCTCAGTTGTTAAGCGTCTGCCTTAGGCTCAGGTCATGATCCCAGGGTCCTGGGATCATGTCCTGCATCGGGCTCCCTGCTCTGCGGGAAGCCTGCTTCTCCCTCTCCCACTCCCCCTGCTTGTGTTCCCTCTCTAGATGGCTCTCTCTCTGTCAAATTAACAAATAAATAAAATCTTAAAAACAAAACAAAACAAAAAAACGGGCAGGTTAAGACAGAGAGACCCCACACTTTGTCAGCCACTCAATGGGTCACCTGGTTGATCCCGTGATTCCACAAACCCAGAGCCTCAGGTTTCCAGAAAGCCAGAGCGACTCTGTCTCCCAAAGACCATCTGCCATCCTGTTTCCTCACCTACACAGTGGAGCCTTAGAACCAAAGAGAGACAGGAAGCTGCTCAAGATCATACTGTTCATCAATGTCAGAGTGAACACATCCCAAACCCAGGCAGGTCTCAGATACCATTACGTTCTGTCACTTTGTACCTTGTTACCATTTCGAACTTACCCCCCAAAGTTGAAAGAATAGTGCAAAACATTTTAATAAATCCTTTACCCAGATTTATCATTTGTTTATAGCCCCATTTTCTCCACTATTTTCTCCTCTGCACGCACGCACACACACACGTCTATTTTTATCTGAACCATTGAAGAGTAAGTCAAATACAGCATCTCTCAGTGTGTCAGTATGTATTTCCTAAGTAAGAACATTCCCTGACATAACCACAGAATAGTGATCAAAATCAGGAAATTTAACTTTGATACAATACCATTATTTAATCCATGGTCCATATTTGAATTTCCTTACTCGTTCCCCACTCAACCCCATCCCCACCTCAGCACTGGTTATTATTTTTACTCAGTACCCCTGTGCCCAGACACCCCTCCTTTCCACCGCAGGCAACATGAATAAGGCCTTTCATCCTTTCTCTCCCACCCCCTACCTCCTGCTTCCTGCCCCTTTCCACTGCCCTCTCCACTGGGGCATGCCCAGACCAGACCGAATGGGAGGTGCTGCCATGAGCCCTTCAGCTCACCTCCTCTGACCTGGGAGCACAGACACTTAAGCCTCTGCCTCCAGCATGCCCAGCTGGGAGAGGTGGGTGGAAGGTCCCATGGAGCACATTCCAGTCCTCATTAATGCTCACTGGCCTGCCCTGTCTGTCCCAAGGGACAAGGTAGGCATGGCACATTGGCTGTGCTGAGGAGCTCAAATTCTATCTAGTTCTAGAGAAAAAACCCACTCCTGCGAAAAATCCACACACTCCAAAATGTGTTTCAGTTAAGATGGGTCTGTGACTGGGGAAAGAGCAAGAAGGAACTTTCTGGCTACTAGAAATGTTCTGTATGTGAGTGGTGGTTACAGTGACATTTTGGAATTTATGGAAAGATTGGTCAAGCTGTTATCGTGAGGTGTTGACCCCTCACTCTATATATATCTCAATAAACAGTCGTATTTATCTAAATTGTATGTGTGTGTGACCAAGAATCTACAAGGTGGGGCACCTGGGTCGCTCAGTCAGTTGAGCATCCGACTCTTGGTTTTGGCTCAGGTCATGATCTCAGGGTGGTGAGATTGAGCCCCGCGTCGGGCTGCACTCAGATGGAGAGTGGAGGACCTCTTGGAGGGGATGCTAGGCACTCAGTTGGAGGTTGGAGTGGTTGCCTTTTAAGTTTTCCTCTTGCTCAGGAAGCCAGGGGCTGTCAGCCCTCAGTGGGGGCCAGCCCCAGGTAAGCTGGGCACTGCGGTTTCTGAAACTCTCCAGGCTCCGTCAAGTCCATATGCATCTGGTTCTGACATGCCCGGCCTGGGATTTCTTCCAGGCTTTCCGTTTGCAGCCCCAGAGCTGGACTCCATCCCTAACTAGTTCACCTGGAGCTCAGAGAGAGAGGAGGAGTTCATCTGTGCTCAGTAGCCACCCCAGGAACCCCACGTGGAAGGCTTGGGAAAGTAGCTTCTATTTGGGGATAAGATGCCAGTGTCCCACTGGAGAGCTGAGAACATCAGCCATTGGGTCTTCGACCACTTTCTGCGTGCCTGGCCCTGTGCGAACTCCTGTCAACTGGAATTCAGCTCCACTGCATAGCAAAAAAGCCAAGTAACCATGGCTGACACATAGCAGGTTTGTTTTCCTTGTTTGTAAGGAGGTCTGACACAAGGGGTTCCATATTGATGTGATGATGCTGTGCAATTATCAGGGATCTGGAATCCTTTTATCTTTTTCTTTTTAGGGCAGCATTTCCCCAAAGTCTTCGGTCAGATAAATTTGGGCCACGTTACCTATAAGCCCCCTTTAGAGGTGGACTCACATTCAACCCCAGCATGCTCAGGACCTGCACTGCTTCTCTGGCACTTTTTATGGATAATTTTTAAAAAGTATTTGCTTTCTCACTCAAATACCTCATATTTGCTGTGAAAAAAATTTAAGTACAAAGTGACCAAAAAAAGAATAAAAAAGAAATTGTCCTTATCTTTTCACCCAGAGAGAACCCTTATTAGAAAATTGGTTCATTCAGGCGCCTGGGTGGCTCAGTTGGTTAAGCGACTGCCTTCGGCTCAGGTCATGATCCTGGAGTCCCTGGATCGAGTCCCACATCGGGCTCCCTGCTCGGCAGGGAGTCTGCTTCTCCCTCTGACCCTCCCCCCTCTCATGTGCTCTCTCTCATTCTCTCTCTCTCAAATAAATAAATAAAATCTTTAAAAAAATAAAATTAAATTAAAAAAAAAAAAGAAAATTGGTTCATTCTTCCAGACCAGATATTAAGAAAATACGCAAACACAAGTATTCCCCCAAATGGAATCATTCTCACATACTATTCCATAGCCTGTTTATTCCATTTAACAAAATATCATGAACATCTTCCCATGCTAAGAAATATGGTCATAGTACCAAATTCATTCATTTGTTTATTCAACAGTTTATTTGGTGTCTAAACAGTGATAGAGGTGAGCTACTCCAGGTGGGTTGGACACCACTAGAAGCTATCCTTTCCTCTTGGAGCTCTGCTTCATCGCTCTACTGCACCGTGTTCCGGCTTGTAGATTCTCTTTCTCTCTCTCTCTCTTTTTAAAAATATTTATGTATTTATTTGAGAGAGAGAGAGCACGGACAGGAGAGGCAGAGGGAGAGGGAGAGAGACTCCCAAGTGGACTCTGTGCTGAATGGGGAGCCCGACCTGGGACTGAGCGACCCAGGTGCCCCACCTTGTAGATTCTTGGTCACACACACGTACAATTTAGATAAATATGAATGTTTATTGAGATATATGTAGAGTGAGGGGTCAACACCTCATGATAACAGCTTGATCAGTGATGGGTACCTCCCCAGACAGCCTGGCCCTCCTTCAAAGGATCCAGAGAAAGTTCTTTCTCATGTTGAGCTGTGACTTCCCCACTTTGGGCCCTGGCTCTGCCCTCCAGGACTGCACGAAGCGAGTTGTCCCTTCAGAATCACTCAGACGTTGTAGGTGTTTCTCCTTAATTAAAATAATAATAACAATAGCTACCATGAATGTGGTATTTGCTGCGGCTGGACGCTGTGCTAAGCACATTACATGTCTGATCTCATTTACCCCTCACAAGAGTACCACGAGGGAGGGGTTACTCTTGTCCCATTTTACAGGTGAGGAGTCTGAGTCTCAGGAGAGATGAAGAGCCTTACCTAAGGTTGCTCTACCAGTGAGTGTGCAGAGCTGGGCTAGGAACTCAGACTTTTCAGAGCTTAACCACTGTAGTCAGCTACCTCCTGTGCACACACACGCACACACATGCACACACACACGCACGCACATAGAATCCTTCTCCAGCTATATCCATACTGACAACCCTGCAATGCAGCAACAAAAATTCTCATGTGGCTCCGAAGGGCCCAGAACCTTTTAGGCAATTCTATCTGCCTCTCCTCTGGCTCACCCACCGCTCCCTACCCTCAACACCTCCTAATCCAGCCTTCGGTTTCTCCTCCCATCACTCCAAATATCCCTTACTGGAGGGTAGGTGTGCTGTTCCATCCAGCAGGCCTTCCTCCCTCCATTGCAGGTGATTCTCAGGGGCCCGCGGGTCACAGTGCACCCGCCCAAACCACCTCCACAGACACATCCCTCAGGCTGAGCCGCCATTCTCATTTGCCTGTTCTGGCACCAGCGATTGGTACACCAGTCCCATGACCTGATTGTGGCCAAGGAGAATCTTTGGCAGTCTCCTGGGGACTTTGGGAGAAAGGAACTTTCTCTGCCCCCATAGACTACTTGGATTAGTACCTAAGAAGATATAAACCTGGAGACACAAGCCCATTGTATTAATTTCCCATTGCTGTGGTAACAAATTACCACAAACTTGGTGGCTTAAAAGAACATGCATTTATTATCTTATAGTTCTGGAGGTCAGAAGTTCTAAAATCAAGGTGTCTCTGGGTCACATTCCTTCTGGAAGCCTTAGGGAACGAGTCATTTCCTTGACTTTTCCAGCTTCTAGGAGCTATCTCCATTCCTCGGCTTATGGATTGCTTATTCCTCCATCTTCAAGGCCAGTAGAGTGGCATCTTCAAAACACTCTCTTTCTCTCTGACCTCTGCTTCTGTCTTCACATTTCCTTCTTCTAGTATGACCCTCCTGCCCCCCTCTTATAAGGACTTACATTATTACATTGGGCTCACCTGGATAATCCATGATCATCTCCCCATCTCAAGATCCTTAACTTAATGATATATGTAAAATCACTTTTACCATGTAGGGTAACACATTCACAAGCTGAGAATTAGGACATAGACATCTTTTGGAGGCCATCATTCAGCCCACCACACCCATCCATGCAAAAGAAGTCTAACAGCAGCAAAAGAGAGAGGCCAACACCAACAGGCAAAGAGAGAAGAGCTAAGGGAGAGAGAGAAGAGAGCCCTTGATCCAGCTATACCTGAAATCCCAACTTATCGGTTACATAAGCCAATGAATTCCCTTTTTGCTTAAGTTCATTTGATCTCAGTTTCTGTCACTTGCAACCTAATTTATTCTGACTGCTATGCATGCTACTGGCCAGGATTTCCCTAGCCAATTCAGTTCTTCAAGGGCAAGCTTGCTGAGTTATTGCCACGATGACCTTGTTTCACAAGTCCAAAATTGACACCCATAGTACAACAAGTACACATAGATGTTTGGGGAGGAAGGAGGATGGAATAGAAAAATTGAACAGAATTACCCTGGGAACTGAGATGGAAGAGTAGAAACAGCACTGCACTGGGAGTCAAAAGACGGGTTTTATTTGCTTTCTGGTGGGAGAGATCCACCATCCATATGAAGGATTATGTGGTTGAACATTACAGCTGCATCCCTTCTAGCTTCTTTGTTTTCTAGTTCATGATGCTGTTGACAGAGACCTCAGTGCTAAGAATACCCTTGTTGCTCTGTGTTTCTATCACACACAAAGGCATCACACCAAAAGGGAATGAGAAGGCTGGGCTTTTGTGGTACACAGCCAGGGGCAGTCACTCTATCTCTTTCCTATCTCCTTCTCTTCCAGCTTTTGGCAGCAAAACAATGACTTTGAGAGAAAGCCAAGAGGGGAAAAGGAAAAGAGGCAGCTGTTAAAAAAAAAATTACACATATACACACATATAAAGCCCATCCACCATGCAGACACCTGTACCCCTGACTGATTCACAATCCAGACAAGGGAATAGTCTATGCTTGCTTAGTACGTTTCTCTATTTTTAGAATTTTTTTTTTTTGCAATAACAACTTACTAATTTAGGGAATTTTAAGAATAAAGTTTTGTGGGCTTTCTTTCCTCTTTCCTCCCTCCCTCCTTTTCTCTCTCTCACTCTTTTTCTTTCCTCCTTTTTTCTTTCTTTCTTTCTTTCTTTCTTTCTTTCTTTCTTTCTTTCTTTCTTTCTTTCTTTCTTTCTTTTTCTTTTTTAAGCAAACCATAAGATGATCAGATCTTTAAGGGCCCTTCTGGCACAATCTTGTTAAGCTTCTTGGGAGTGTGTTGTCAGGGGGAGAGGCCAGAACAGAACCCTGGGAATGGCCAGGGTGTAGCAACAGTCCCACAAAGAGCAGGTACAGCCCATGCTGTGACTTCAGCACCATCCAGGCAGAGGGGAATTAGGGCCCAGACTGTTCTCCATAGGTGCTTGTGTGGCACCGTAGGGGGTGTGTTCTGTGCAGGAGACGTTGCACTTTGTCATCTTGGAACAGTCATTTTCCCTGTTGGGCCTTAGTTTTGTCTCCTGCAAAATGGAAATATTGGACCAGAATCAGTAAGAGTCTTTCCAGGAGACACGAAGGGACTTCTGGAGAGCTGGTAATGTTCTGTTTCCGGAACTGGGTACTGATCACATGGACGTGTTCAGTTTCCGAAAATTTATCGAGTTGTACATGTATGATTTGTGCACATTTCTGTATGTATATTTTGCTTCAATAAAAAGTTTACATAAACAATAAAAAAGGGGGAAGTGGGTGTGAGTAGATATGAAGCAAATGGAAGTGAATTGTGTAAGAATGCAGAAGAAAGGATGACGGCAAGTCACAGCTCCCCACTTCGAGTCAAGCATATCGGGGAACAGAAGGACTATGGCCAAAACAGTTACTGTAACAGAAACGAGAAGTATTGTGCCCTTCGGACATAGTTATTTGTTTGGTTTTGTCCAGTTTCAAATATGGTTTGATATCTTCATGTCTGATAGGGCAAATTAACAAAGAGTGCTTTGAGACATGACTCTTTATTTAAGTTCTCCATAGGAATGCTAGTGAAGTCTCGCGCTGGATAGGTTCTGGGTTATCACAGTGCACGCACAGTCAGCTCCCTCGCCCTGGCACCAGCTGCCCTAATTCAGCTGGTGGCAAGACGTAGGGGAAAGGGCAAGTCCCATAGGACCGGCTGGAGCTTGGCTTGATATTCAAGCAGTGGTTGCGAAGTCACCATCACACTTACAGGGGTCATGAATAGGGGTGCCCGCCTGGCTCAGTCAGTAGAACATGTAACTCTTGATCTTGGGGTTGTGAGTTTGAGCCCCACATTGGGGGTAGAGTTTACCTTAAAAAATTAAAATATATATATACGGATGCCTGGGTGGCTCAGTCGGTTAAGTGGCTGCCTTTGGCTCGGGTCATAATCCTGTGGTCCTGGGATTGAGTCCAGCATCGGGTTCCCTGCTCAGCGGGGAACCTGGTTCTCCCTCTCCCTCTGCCTGCCGCTCTGCCCACCTGTGCTGTCTCTCTATCTCTCTGTCAAATAAATAAATAAAATCTTTTTAAAAAATTTAAAAAAGGGGTTGTGAATAAATCATCACTGCAAAGTGGCTAGGGTTCACTCACTCCCTAAACATGTACTGAGCACCTGCTCCATGCAGGGCACCCTTCTAGAGGCAGGGAACACAGCAGTGCATGAAACAGATAAAAATCCTTGCCCTTGGGGAGCATCCATGATTCACTACATCACTTAATAGCTTTAAAGACTTATTTAATTTTTTTAGTTTGTGATAAAAAATATATAACATAAAATTTACCATTTTAACCATTTTTGAGTGTGTCCAGTTCAGTAGCGGTAAGGATATTTACATTGTTATGCAGCCAGTCTCCATAACTTTTTCATCTTGCAGGACTGAAGCTCTGTCCCCATTAGACAGCAACTCCCCTTTGCCCCCTTATCCCAGCCCCTGGCACATCCCACTCTACTTTTCTGCATCTATAACATGAGGGGAATAGACAATCATGGTGACGCGGGTTCCATCGGGCTCCAGGCTTTTATCAGGGGGTATCCTCTTGTGTGCTCAGCACTGTGCCTTCAAGGAGCTCGAGGAGGATTTGGGGATCCAATAACCAGTGGAGATATGGGGCCACCTGTGCAAAGTGCCAAGGGAGGAAAAGAGCCCTTGGAGCTTAAAGGAAAGAAGCTGCCATGGACCAGAAAGGACTTTAGCTGAGCCTTTTGGAACAGATAGGCTTTGAATAGGGAGAGAAGAAGGAAAAACGCTATGCACTTCGGAAGCCTATTCAGCCAACCTCAAACTAAGCCTCGGAGGCGGGTCCTGGCTTCATTTCCCTCCCTGGAGCCTCAGAGGTTGAATGAACAAGCCTTGCTGACGGAACCAAGGGATGCTCAGCCCCAGGTCTACTGGTGACATTATTTTGTTCCATTGTGCTTCTTGGAGGTGTTTCTAGTTATTGACTGCAGGGAGTAGGGTGTGGACAGTTCTGAGCTTTTTAGCTAGAATGTCAGAGTCTTGCTGAACTTGCTTGTTTTCTGCCTGTTCCAGCTGTCCAAGCACTCTAGATAGACCCCTCGGGTCTCCCTCACCTCACCCTGCAGGAGGGCAGGATGAATGAACAGGGGCTCCGATGGGGTGGTGCAGCCCCCGGGGAGGTGCCTCCAATGCAGACTGTTCCGAGGCTCAGGGGTGATGGCCAGGGTGGCCTGGGGAAACAGGGGATGGCCCTCTCCTCAGCTTTCTAAATGCCGTCTGTCCCAAAACCTGAGCCTTGCTTTCCGCTACACCCAAACCACCCGTGGGACTGGTTCTCCCCAGCACAAACAGCTCTTTGTTTGCTGCTGGTATTCGTTTGTTGGCATCCGAACAGTTCTCTGTGGTTCCCATTTGAGGCCAGCCTGGGGCAAAATGAGATTGACGGAGCCTGGCAGGGGTGCCACACCTCGCTTCCACTCCCCCGCCCCCAAGCCTAGACCCCCCAACTTCCCCCTTTACCACAAATGCCACCTCCACCACCTGTGGAATTCTCTCCCCACTCAGGGTCCCATCCTTCACTTTTCCACGTCTGCTTATCTAAGAAACAAATCGCTTCTAAGGGATGAGATGCTGATAAAGTATTTCTGTTTTCAGAGGAGTCTTCCATAGATGCACTACCCTGACCCTGATGAAAGAAAAATGGTTAGGAATTTTGGGTACCGTGACAGGTTTCTCGGAGCAGATCAGGCTGCCCCCTAAAGTATATTACCCACTCAGTTCTTTGTCTATACAACGGACACCGAGGTACACTGGTCCAGCAGCTCTTAGTTTCAGCTCAACTACTAATGTCTGTGTCTTCTTCCCCTTTGGGAAGGTCTCAGTTTCCCTCACCATTACAGTAAAGGAGCTGGATTGGGTCGTTACTACCAGCCGCACCATTCAGAAGCCTGTGCAGGCAGGGAGGGATAAAATGATGCACTGACCCCAAAGAAAACTTCTCCGTTTTTTAAGAACTTATGAAACTAGGGGACACTAAGTTTCCTCTGACTTTTTTTGCTCTCAGCTACCTGGGATGGCTTTCATCCAAGTACAACACTTTACGGTTTCAAAGGTGTCATCACTGCCCTGACTCAAGTCAATATTTGTTCAGTAAATAACTATGAATGTCTGTAAGGTCCCATGCATTGTGCTGACTCTATGGATATAAGCTTAATCTGTCAGCTGCTGGGAAAAGGAAGAGCATATTAAAAAGGAGCACAGCTCCTTGTGGATGGGACCTCGAATGTAAGATGGGAGTTAACAGAAAGAGTCCATGGCTGAAAATAAGATGAACATTCAATAACAAGAAGCAGCCAACCTTGGGAAGGTCTAGAGGCAGCCTGTGCAAAGGCCCTGAGGCAGGAGCTAAGGCCACTACACCTGTCTGGGGATCAGCAAGGTCAATGTGTTCGCAACTTAGTGAACCAGTGTGATGGTAGGACATAAAAGCAGAGAGGAAAATGAGGCTAGATCATGCAGAGAGATTTATGGGTTTTATTTTGGGTATAATAAGAAATCATTAGTTTTTTGGTTTGGGGTTTTTTTTTTTTTACATTTTAAAAAGATCATACTGGCTACTGTAGAATGGTCATCAGCACCACTTTGTACCTCTCCTGGGCACCGTTCACAGCACCATCAGTGTAAACAGAGCCCCCTGGAGTTGTGCAAGGTAAAGCAGCCCTGATTGTCCTCCCCAATCCCCACGAAACTTCAGGCGCTCACAAGCCCCGATGCTAAGTGGCTCTGGGATGGAAAGAGTCCGAGTCTTCCTCGGGGGCTTTGATGATGTCAATCCTCTGTCATCTTTGAGAAGCAGAGGGGAACTTGGGCCCCTCCAGTGTGACTGCCCTGATCCCTGTAAACACTCGCTTCTCCCAAACCCTTTCATCTGAGAGGTCGAGCCAAGTGGCAGCAGACGCTCCCTCACTCTCTCCTCCCTTCAAGCTGACACCCTCTAAGCCTTTAAGCAGCATGTAACCCTCTCGTCTCAGTGCCCCTTGGAAGGGAGTAGCCAGCAGATTAAGTGATTCTGGGATCCAGGTGCTGAGGAATTCAGGGCCTCTCAGGTTTCTTGGCAGGATTTACAAGTACATGCAGAGACTCTTCTTCAGAACAAGTGAAAATAATTCCTTCCAGGGGCAGAAAAAGGCGTGCTTTTGGCAAAGGCCTTCATAAGATGTTATCTCAAGAGCCCCTCATAGGAGCCCCTGCGAGGGAAGGCAGAAGTTGCTAAACCAGGTGGGAAAATGGATGGGCAGGCGGGGAAGGACTTACAAGGTTCCCACAGTGACTCGGGAACTGGAACTGGGATGACCTCACGTGATTTCCACTCTCCTGGGACCGGAGGGGGACAGGCAGAGAAGGGGCATTTAACTGTGGGACATTTGTATCGTGGAATGGGGTGCAGGCACTGGAAAGAAGGAAGGAGGCAAATACACATCATTGCTGTGGAAAGATCACTAGTGATACTTTAAACTACAAAGCACATAATAAAATGTATAATATAATCCAATCTGTGTAACAAAAGGTATATATACAGGGGTGCCTGGCTGGCTCAGTCAGGAGAACATGGGTCATGATCTCAGGGTCATGAGTTCAAGTCCCACAATAGGTGTAGAGATTACTTAATAAATGAAACTTTTTTAAAAAGTATGTATACATATATATGTACATACAAATATCTTTACATATTATATTACAATATTTCTCCAGAGGGACGCCTGGGTGGCTCAGTCGGTTAAGCGTCCACCTTCAGCTCAGGTCATGGTCCCAGGGTCTTGGGATCGAGTCCCACATTAGGTTCCTTGCTCAGCAAGGTGTCCCTATCACACTTTCATTACAGACAGAAAGTTGGGGGCTCAGAGATAGGAATCAGGTAGTCCTGCAGTTATTGCCAGGGTTGGGACCAGGACCAGGTCAGCTGGCTTCTCTCTTTCTCCTCTAGCACACCGTCTTCTTTGCTAAACCCAGGGGCCAGCCTTGAGCACAGGAGGGCTCAGATGCCTGGCTGTGTGTCCCATGGCTGAGAACCAGAGATGTGAAGTTAATGTTTCTCAGGGCGCCTGGGTGGCTCAGTCGGTTAAGCACATGCCTTTGGCTTGGGTCATGATCCCACAGGGTCCTAGGATCGAGTCCTACATTGCATTCCTTGCTTAGCAGGGAGTCTGCTTCTCCTCTGCCCCTCCCCCCGCTTATGATCTCGCTGTCTTATGCTCTCTCTCAAATAAATAAGTAAAATCTTAAAAAAAAAAAGATAATGCTTCTCAGAGCACAGGGATGATGGCATTACAGGGCTTTGGGCTTCCGCTTCTCAAATTCCTTCACGTACTATACCACTGAAGTAGATGTGGAGCAAATCTCCAATCCCTCTTCCTCTCTGAGACTCAGTTTCCCTCACTTGTAGAATGGTGTGCACTGGGGGCGTGTAGTGGAGCAGAAGATCCCTCAGTGTCCTGAGAAAGGACAGGCCCTTCTGCTCCTGGCAGACCCGGGGAGGAGTTCGCCACGAGGCCTAGGATTTCCCATTTCTTGAGTCAGGCTTCCCCCTGCTGGTGTCAGGTAATACTCAGCAAGTTTCCAAGAAACCGCTTCTCAGGGGTGGTCATTGCCCCCCACCCCCGGGGGGTCCTTTTGGAGTTGTGGGGTCCGCCACAGTTTCGGGGTCACAGCCGGCATTTAGCGGGCAGGGGCGGGGACCCAGGCGTCCCGCAGGGCATGCGACAGTCCCGCTCCATGAAGAATTGTCTCACATTCCGCATGGCTTTTGAATGAACCAATGAAGAAATCCTGTTTCTAATGATCTGAGCCCGGAACCTAGCTCTCCTTTGCAAACACTAACAAAGCTGTTTGGGTTTTTGTTTGTTTGCCATTGCTTTGTTTTGCTCTGCTTTTAAGCTATACCACAGTGCAGCAACTCTGGGGGTTGATGGATGCTCGCACTTCGCTCTGCCTGGCACTTCCCCGGGCTCCTTCACCGCCGCATAAACTCGAATCACCAGCGGCGCTCGGGCTGTTACCATCTTGACCTACTTGTACCGCCGGCTTTGTAGCCCTTCTCTCGGCAAATGCGCGACCAAAAAGATGTGAGGCTTCTTTTAACAGATGGAGAACTACATATTACTAAATTATCAGAGATCTAGGAAAGGCAGAAATTTTGTTTTGTTTTGTTTTTTCCTGCTTTGTTGAGATTAGTATAGACAAATAACATAGGTAAGTTTAAGGTGTACAATGGGATGATTTGATGCACGTATACATTGCAAAATGCTGACCACATAAGGCTAGTTAACATTTCCACTCCCTCACAAAATTACCTCTATTTTCTGTGTGGCGATAACATTTAAGATCTCTCTTAATAACTTTCAAGTATATCACACAGTATTGTTGATTATAGTCACTGTGCTGTACGTATTGTTGATTATAGTCACTGTGCTGTACATTAGATCCCCAGACCTCACTCATCATATAGCTTGGCATTTATACTCTTTGACCCACATCTCCCCATTTCCCCCATTCCCCTGCCCCGGGGCAACCACCATTCTACTCTCAATTTCTTTGAGTTCAGCCTTTTATATCCCAGGTATAAGCGAGCACCTACAATGTTTCTCTTTCTGTGTCAGATTTATTTCACTTCTGGATAGTGTTTCCATTTCCTTCAGATCTATACCCAGAAATGGTATACTTGGATCACATGGTAGTTCTCTTCTTAATTTTTCAAGGAGTCCCCATACTGTTTTCCAGAGTGGTTGCACCAATTTACATTCCCACTACTAGTGGACAAGGGTTTCCTGTTCTTCACCTTCTTGCCAATGCTTGTGATCTCTTGTCCTTTTGATGACAGCCACTCTAACAGGCATGAGGTGATACCTTTGTGCTTTTGATTTGCATTTCCCTGATGATGAGTGCTCTTGAGCACCTTTTAGTGTACCTGTTGGCCAACTCTCTATTCAAGTACTTTGCCCATTTCTAAATCAGGTTGTTTGGTTTTTTGCTGTTGAGTTGTATGAGTTCCTGATATATTTTGGGTATTAACGCCTTATCAGATAGACGGTTTGCAAATATATTTGCCTATTCTGTAGGTTACCTTTCCATTTTGCTGGCTGTTTCCTTTGCTGTGCAGAAGCTTTTCAGTTTGGTGAAGTCCCACTTGTTTATTTTTGGTTCTGTCACTTGTCTTTGCCAAGACCAATGTCAAGGAGTTTTTTCCCTGTATTTTCTCAGACCCCATTGTCTACTTACCCTTTTCCTCATTTCAAAGGCTTTCCCTATGCAGGCCTTGCCCCACCTCTCATTCGTTCATTCATTCATTCACTCATTTAACAAATATTGAGACAGGGAGAACTTAATATGTTCCAAGAAATGTGCTCAGGGCTAGGGGCACGGCAGTGAGCAAAAGAGATCAGGTGCCTGAGTTCACAGATCTTACATATTGCAGCAGGGTGGGGGTGTCAGGCAACAAAAGTGAATAAACAAGATAATAACTACAGGTTGTGATTGTTGATATGAGGAGAGAAAATGGGAATAAGAAGGGTAGACAAGCAAAGGTCTCTCTGAGGAGGCAACATTTGAACTGAGACCTGAGAGTGATGAAGAGGCAGGCACTAAGGAAAAGCTGGGGAAGGAGTGTAGTTCCGATAGAGGGCATAGCAAATGCAAAGGCCCTGAGGCAGGGCAGAACTTGTCATGTTTCAGGAACACAAGGAAGGCCACTGTGGCTAAACTATAGTGACTGAGGGGGTAGTGATAGGAGACAGGGCTAGAGAGGTCATTTATTGGACACCAGCTGTGAACAAGACACAACCCTGGTCTCCTGGCACTTACCGTCCCATTTGCTCAGACTACTTGCTCCCTGACTGTGATACTTACCTCTGCTTCTCTGAATCTTTCCCACTCTTCAAAATCAGGCCCTGTCAAGCTCACCCCAGAAATTCCCCTGATTCTCCCAACTCTTAGACATGGAGGGCAACCAATATGTATTTGGAAGTAGGCAGCTCTGTCCACTCTCTTGCCTCCTAAGCCAGTGTTTCTCAAACAATGGTCTTCTGACCACCTACATCAGAGTCCCCTAAAATGCTCCTAAGTTTTACAAGTATTTTTAGTGAAATATTTATGTTACAGCAAATAGAATATTGTATGTATTCACATACTCACTATCTGCTTTAAAAAAAACCTTATCATTCATCCATATTTGCTTCAGTTCTGTTTTTCTTTCCTAAGGAATAAAATACAAGGACGCTGGGTGGCTCAGTCGGTTAAGGGTCTGCCTTCAGCTCAGGTCATGATCCCGGGGTCCTGGGATCGAGCACCACGTGGGGCTCCCTGCTCGGTGGGGAGCCTGCTTCTCCCTCTCCCTCTGTCACTCCCCCTGCTTGTGCTCTCTCTCTCTATGTCAAATAAATGAATACAATATTTTTTTAAAAAAGAGGAAGAAGAAGTATGTCTGAAGTACTGCATGGGATGTACTTATACAAAAGAAAAAAAAATCATTGTTTATCTGAAAACAAATTTAACTGAGGATCCTGTGTTTTATCTGGCAACTCTACCTGAGGGAGTATCTTTCACTCCTGTGAGCCTCAGTTTCCCCAGTTGGAAAATGAGGGGGTTGGGCAGGATGATTTTATGGGTCCTATGGCTTGGATGCTCCTGCAGTCAGTTCAGACCCATCCCACAGCTTTGAGAGCCTTTCTCCCCAGTCCCGCCAGGAGGCGCCCTCACCCTCCTCAACAGCCTGGCGGGTTTGTGGCTCAGCCAGGAGACAAATGGGTCCCGCTGGCTCTGGGGAGCCATCTGGAAACCAGGTTGTGAGGCCTCCATGGCCCCGGGGCCTTATTCATCCCTAGGACAGCCTGTTCACAAGAAAAGAAGGGGAAATCTCATAGACTTTCTGAAGATAAGAACCGTCTCATCCAGCTCCCCTCTACCCTTATTTAGAAGCAGAGATAGACCCCTAGAGGGGAAGGCACTTGTCCAAGCCCATACCACTGGTCCAGAAACTAGACTCCTATCTTCCTGACCAGGACCCCTTTACCCCCTTAGGGGGCCTTATTTCTCTGTTTCCTGCTGGACACGTTTAACCCTTGCAGTCCTGTAGCCAAGACCATTAACAGACACCAGGCAGCCCAGCACAGCCTAACAGGGAAGATCCCTCAGAGCCCCTTCACAAAGGGAGTCTAGCCTTGAAGCTGGAGCCTTTACAACTGAGAGAGGACCAGGGACAAAGGATCAGTAGAGGGTGGGGGGGAGGTGGGGAAGGGCAGGCACCTCACATTTAAGTTGGAAGTAGTAGTCTTTTTATTATTATTGGCTCCCTCTGTGTCAGACACAATGACCTATGAGGGACCGCTATCTTCAGACAAGAAACAAGCTCAAAATTAGGTCATTGGACTCGAAGGGCTCAATCCAGTTCTGCAGCAGATATTCAGAAGGAAGGAGCCTTCTGTTACCAGGGACTCATATGGTCTCCAAAGGACCCACACTCCTTTCACTGCGGAAAGGAATTGCCCAAAGGGGAGGGAGACCCCTCACTCTGGACCAGGAGATGATTTTAGGAGAGTCACAGATTTAGCATTACTTAACACTGAATTAATTATAATTGAGTTCTCTTTGGGGCCATCTGGTTATCAAAGAGAAAATCTCTTAGTTTTTGTTTTGTTTTGTTTTTTTAATAAGAAACCTACCACCCTTCAAGCATGGGACACATTCATAATTGCCTAACATTGTTCTTTCACTGTATTTATATTTTTACTGTTTTTATCTTTAAGGTTTATCTCTAGTTATGGTAAATAATACTGATTTTCTACCTAAGGTAATGAAATAATTTCCTTTAAATGTTAAGTTGTTTTGCTTTAAGTGATTTGATTTAAAGGTAGGGAAAGCACAAATAGCAGGAGGCTATAGAAACACTGCCTTGAAGATTCTAGATTTGGAGGGCCCCTGTTAACTGAGCTGATCAGCGGTTCTGCAGCCAGCAGGGGGGCAGCCCTGCCCTCCCAGGGCCCTGGGCTGATTCATGCTTCATACCCCTCTGAGGCCGCCTTGCCCTGGAAAATCTCCCAGAGGGAGACATTTCAATATGGGGGAGACAGCTCTGGGTTCCAGTTTCCTCTTTTTCTCATTGTCTCATCTCATGACCAAGTCACTCAGCTTCCCTGAAGCTCTTTGCTTGTCTGTAAGTTGGTGGCAAAGCTGTTACAGTCGTGGGCGCCAGGCCTCTCACGACTAATCTGCCCTTCGGTTAATCAAGGCATAAGGACTACACCCTGGGGTCCTGAGGTCAGAGGCCACATCTCCCTCCTTACGCTCTGTAAAGCCATGCTCCACCGTAGCTCCCTGCTTTATTTCCTTTATAGTTCGTGTTTGTACCTGAAATGGTATTATTCCTTAACTTGTGCGTTGTCTGCCTAGCTAGAAGGAAAGCTCCAAGGCAGCAGGGACCAATACCTGCCCTACTCACAAGCCTGTAGGACATGCTTAGCACCCTGCGGGCACCTGATAAATACCATCGAATGAATGAATTAATGAATGAGCCAATACCTGAATTGACTTGAATCTGTCTCTGCTTGGATCCCTAGAGATTGAGACTACTAGTCATATGGCCAAGACCAAGCCAGTCAATTCCTCTCTCTTGAAAAAAGAGAACACCAGAACACAATTTGATTTTTTTTTATGAGTTTGTATTATTTTAGTGATTTGAAAATGATTTCAAATAAAAGGGGTGGGAGAGAACAACTTGGCACCCGAAGACTCAGCTCCGTGGCCCATTGCAGTGGAGCATACTTCTTGAGCCTATTTTTCCATCTCTAAACGGGAGTCTTTAATTACCAGCCTGAGCTATCACACTAGCACGATGAACATGCATGAACTTTGAAAAGTACTCTGTGGACTTACAAGGTCATTAACTCTTTCCTGAATCAGAGTGCTCTTTTTAAAGCAAATCTAATCCTGTTTGTCTCTCTGGTTTACAACCTTCCAATGACTTCCCAGTGCACAAAAAATAAAATCCAAACTCCTTACCATAGCTTTTGAGATGGCATTGTCTGGCCTCTGCCCACCTCTTCAGCTTCATCCAATATGACCCACCCCTCACTTTGTGCACCAGCCATACCAGCTTGGGACTCATCTTGCTCCCCATTTACCTCCAGGCCTTTGCACATGCTCTTCCCTCTGCCTGGAATGCTCTTTCCCTGCCCTTTCCCTGCTCTCTCCCTACTCCACACACTTCATCCCTCTGTTCCTTTGTGACTCAGCTCCAGTTTTCTCAAGAAAGCCATGGAACAGCCTTTCCAATAGAACTTTCCACGATGATGAAAATGCTCAGATCGAGGGCACCTGGGTGGCTCAGTTGGTTAAGCGACTGCCTTCGGCTCAGGTCATGATCCTGGAGTCCCTGGATCGAGTCCCGCATCGGGCTCCCTGCTCGGCAGGGAGTCTGCCTTGTCCCCTGACCCTATCCCCTCTCACGTGTTCTCTCTCATTCTCTCTCTCTCAAATAAATAAATAAAATCTTTAAAAAAAAAAAAAAGAAAGAAAATGCTCAGATCGACCGTGTTCAATAGGTAACCACTATTCACATGTGGCTAATGAGCACTTGAAAAGAGTCTCATGTGACTAAGGAACTAAAGTCTTAATTTTAATTAATTTAAACTTATATCTAAATAGCCACACATGGTGGTGGCTACCATGTGGACAGTGAAGCTCTAGAGTAATGTTGTGTCCTCCCATTGTACATACTCATGGTTTCTCTTACTCTTCCTTTACCGCACTTCTCACTTCTTGTCATTTATATTTAGTTGTGCAATTGCGGTTTTTTTGAGGTTTTTAAATTTTATTTTTAAGTAATCTCCACACCCAACATGAGGCTCGAACACACAACCCTGAGATCAAGAGTTGCGTGCTCTACCGACCAAGCCAACCAGGCACTCTTAGTTGTGAAATTGTTTAATCTATTCCCCGCTAGACTAGAAGTTCTAGAACAAATGCTTTGTCTGCTTTGCCACAATGGAGTCTCTATCACCTGGCATGGGACCTGGTGCATAGTAGGTATTTCATAAACATTTGTTGAATGAACGAATGAATGAATGAACCGTAAGAGACTCTTAAAGATAGAGAACAAACTGAGGGTTGATGGAGGGAGGTGGGTGGGGGATGGGCTAGATGGGTGATGGGTAGTAAGCAGGGCACTGTTTGGGGCGCCTGGGTGGCTCAGTTGTTAAGCGTCTGCCTTCGGCTCAGGTCATGGTCCCAGGGTCCTGGGATCGAGCCCCGCATCGGGCTCCCTGCTCAGTGGGGAGCCTGCTTTTCCCTCTGCCTGCCACTCCCTCTGCTTGTGCTCTCTCTCTCTCTGGCAAATAAATACATCTTTAAAAAAATAAAATAAAATTCTTAAAAAAAAAAAAGGAGGGCACTGGTTGTGAGGGGCACTGGGAGCTGTATATAAGTAATGAATCACTGAATTCTACTCCTGAAACCAGTAGTGCACTGAATGTTAACTAAGTAGAATTTAAGTAAAAATTTAAAATGAATAAATAAATCACTGGGTGGCTCAGTTGGTTAAGCGACTGCCTTCGGCTCAGGTCATGATCCTGGAGTCCCGGGATCGAGTCCCGCATCGGGCTCCCTGCTCGGCAGGGAGTCTGCTTCTCCCTCTGACCCTCCCCCATCTCATGTGCTCTCTCTCTCTCATTCTCACTCTCTCAAATAAATAAATAAAATCTAAAAAAATAATAATAAAAAATAAATAAATAATAAATAAATAAATCGGTATGAGGGGGTGGAAAAGAGAATGGATGGATGGTGGAAGGAGATATTTGCTTAGCCTGGTGCTGCTCATAATGAAGTACAATAATGAAAAAAGTTCAGCACACAGTTCATAAAATTAAAAGTAAGCTTGGGACACCTTGGCGGCGCAGTCGGTTAAGCATCCAACTTTTGGTTTCGGCTCAGGTCGTGATCTCAGGGTCATGAGATCAAGCCCTGTGTCGGGCTCCATGCTCAGTGGGGAGTCTGCTTGAGATTCTCTCCCTCCCTCTCCCTCTGCCCATCCCCCTGCTCTCTCTCTCAATAAATAAATAAAAACTTAAAAGTAAGCAGAACTTGTGCTTATAGGAACCATACATTCCCTGCATACAAATACATCCCCCGTGTATAAAGACACGGTGTGTGCACCAAAGCAGTGTTTGCCAGGGTTTGCAGTTGTACAGATGTGTGTAGACGCGTCCATCCTTGTGTCTGCATGTCAGGGTAATGAGGTGTCTAAGACTGAGACACATGCAAAATCACTCAGGAAGGCAGTTTCTAAGTCGTTACTTTTTATTTTGAAAGATTTGTCAAACTCCCCACG
This sequence comes from Leptonychotes weddellii, assembly GCF_054177405.1. NCBI lineage: Eukaryota > Metazoa > Chordata > Mammalia > Carnivora > Phocidae > Leptonychotes > Leptonychotes weddellii. The sequence goes on from NC_138375.1 coordinate 39,704,808, forward strand.
TCGGGGTGAGAGTTTGCACGATTAATAAGGAGCAGCTTTTTCATGAAATGCTTGGAGGTGAACAAGTTCTCAGCCTGTGAGATCTGACCATCCCATTGACTTTGAAGTTTCTCTTGATTAATAGAAGGAAAAAAGGTGGGGAGGGGGAGAAAAGGAGGAACGTGCTAGAAACCAAGGGAAAGACCTCTTGTGACAGCTATCCAAATGTGAAAAAACAAAACAAAACCAAACCAATTCACCAACTCCACTTCTTCTACTTTACAATTTTCTACACCTCGCTCTTGACCTTGGCCTTCCCGGTGGAAACAGCCTCCCAGTCCTGCATTCCCCAAAGACAGCTAGGAGGGGAGAAGCCCTGCAGGGTATGGTGATCCACCCTCCAGGGGCCTGGTGGATTCCAGAGTGCTGATGGTCCACCCCGGCTCCCAAAAGTTTGGACAAACAGCCTAACATGAAAAGAAAGGGCACTGAAAGATGAGGGGGTGGGGAATGGTGAGGAACTGGGCTTATGTGAGAGTTAATACGTTTTCCTAACACAGACTCAGGTCCTTTCTCTGGGTGACAGCCTTGTTATCTGCGGTTCTGGCTGGCGGGTTCTGCAGGGCTTTCTCCCACTAGTCCCCTTGTCCCAGAAACATCTTTGCCAGCATCACGTGCCTATTACTTCCCTTTGCCCTCCTTCAGGCCACGTGGGGATGACCCCCTGGCAACCAATACCTTGAAGTAAAATGAACACAAAGACTAACTTGGTGAGTATTAATTTCAAACTGAGAAATGGAGAGAAAATCTGAAGATGCAGGATGTGTTGAAGGCAGACTCGAGCAGATCAAAGTTCCCACCCATACACCACTAGGACACGGGGCAGCAGAGCAAATGGCAAGAGAAAAGTGAGACCATTAGTGGGTGAGCAAGAGGCGTCGGCAGCCGTGTTACAACTGAGAATGTCATGACTTGGGTTACAATTTCCATTTTTAGCACCGTTAATGTATTCATTTAAATCTATATTAGCACCTTGTCCCCAGGCAGAACAACAAACCATCCAAACATTTTAAACATTGGGGGAAACAGGAAGGGGAAGATCAAAGAGGGAGGATCCGGTACTGCAGAAGGAGGCGTGGATTTAGATCACCAGATCCTTGTCAATATCCTCTGCAAAGCAAGACAAGAAGACAGGATTAGAAATGAGCCCTGTATGGAGGAAGATGCGCTTCCCCAGGAGTCAGTGGGTCCCACCCATCCCCGGGCCAAGGGTCAGGGGACCAGCCCAAGGTCACCCAGGAAGTTGGGGACTGAGGACCTTGGTCTCCCTGCCCCTGGCCTGTTCCTGTCACTTACACACGCTGCCAAGTCACACTTCCTGTCCCCTCTCTAGGTGCCTGCCAGCTCCCAAAATAGCACTAGGCACAGACTGAGCGCTATGCTTGAGGAAGGGAAAGAGAAAGCGGATGAACAAGACTGCCTGAGACAGCAAGGCCGGCCCAGACAGGGAGAGCATAAAAAGGAGTTAACTAGGCACAGAAAGCAGAACTGGGCAGAGAGGATGGACACAGAGATGACAGAGAAAACAGAGGGGAGTTGGGGAGAGGATGGTGGCCCCTTTGCTCAGACACTCACGCTCCTTGATGCCAAAGCAACCGGCCCACTCGTCCAGGGCAATGTACTTGTCGTGGTCCAGGTCACAGGTCTCAAAGAAGCGGGTGGTGCAGTGCTCCATGGGGATGAGTGGTGCACGCAGTGGGGCCAGCTCCGTGTGGGACAGGTACCTGCAGGCGAGAGAGGGAGGGCCTAAGGACACTCCACGAGAGACAGGAGAGAGCGAGCCTGCCCCACAGGGCAGAAGGAAGGGACGTGAAAGCAGAACAGGAAGCCAGGATCCCGGTCTACCCCCTTGCTGTACCACTGACCTGCTGTGGGACTTAGAGCAGGCACTGCCCACTCTGAGCCTCAGTTTCCCCTCCATCAAAGCAGGGAGAGTTGACCATAATGTCTAAGAGCTCTTCCCGTTCTGAGATCCCATGGATTCATAACAAAGGTCTCTTGATGCATTTAACTGCTTCCTAATTGGCTGAAAATTGGGGCATAGAAACTTAAATAGAAAATAGAAAATATTCTGTCATTGGTAGCTCAAAATCTGCCATAAAACACAATGTGTGTTTCTGGTGAACACACATTTATGTAGCTACAAATGCACAGAAAAGAGTCTAAGGGCACCTGGGTGGCTCAGTCGGTTAAGCATCTGACTCTTGATTTCAGCTCAGGTCAGGATTTCAGGGTTGTGAGATCGAGCCCCACATCGGGCTCCGTGCTGGGCATGGAACCTGCTTAAGATTCTCTCTCTCCCTCTGCCCTACCCCACTCTCTCTCTTTAAAAAAAAAAAAAAACTCTAAAAAGAGATACATCAAAATTATGACAGTGCTGCCTTCTGGGGAGAAGTGGGAAAGGACTGGGATTGGCAGGAGGATCAAAAGAATCAAAACCTTCATAGAGTTTTAATTTTTGTATATCATACTGTGCGAGAGAGAGGCCTTCTCATTTCTCTCCCCCTGTCCTCCATTCCTGCTCCTCCAGCCAGCCTTGACTCCAGAGCACATGTATGAATTTTTTCCTTATTTCCCAGAGCCCTCAAATAGTTTTCCTGAAAACACTCTTCCCCAAGGGGCTGCACTGCAATTCCAATTTTCTCTCTAATCCCCAGACCCCCTTGCCCCACCCAACTCATGGAAGTAATCACACCATGTTTGAACCAGAAGGAATACTCCCTCCCTTTACATAGTATATCGATGGGAAAACTGAGGTCCCAAGGGGGCAGGGACTCAGGCAAGTTCACCATGCAGCTCTGGGATAAGAAGAGGGGGCGGATGGATCTCCTGGCCTAGGCTGGAGCACTTTCCCAGATGCACAGTCCCTGTAGCCCCAGTGGGAAGCCTCTCTCCTGGTCCTTTCATCCTGGTGGAATCCAGTTGCTCAGCCTGAGCTCCAGATGTCCCCCTGACTTTTTCCTTCCCCCTCTACAGCGAGTGACTCAGTTGGATCCCAGCCATGGAATGAGCCTGGGAGAGAAGCTGCAGGGAGTTTCCCAGAGCTCAGGAGACCCCAGCCCCCGGGGGTTGCAGACAGGGTGGACGGGCTCCAGGCACACAGCCTGGACCGAGAACGAGGGGTGAGCCTCCAGAGAGGAGCATCCCTGTACAGAGTGTGCTCCCCCAGGCACATAAACAGGGTGGCCCGTCTTTCTATGCTCCTCCAAGAGCACACAGCAAGAGGAGACCAGAAAGCTGCGGTGCGGGTTGTGACAACCCCCACAGGGCCTCCCATGCAGCAAGCCACCACCTGCGCCTTCTGGGGGCCTTTTCGCTTTTTCCTTCTATTGTGAGCAGCAGATCACATTGTGAGCGTCCCAGGGGCCGGGACCGTGCCAGCCCTGATTACTGTTAAATCCCCTGCCCTGGAATAGCACTGAGCAGTAATAGATGCTCAGTAAGTGTTCGTTCGCTGACAGCCGCCTGCCTGCTCGGCCGTGGGGTTGCTCGGCACTTCGGGACTCATTTGGACAAGAGGCAAGAACAATGAAACCAAGGGCTTGCAATGAGGATGGGATTGGCTGTGTGGATTTTTTAAGAACTCCCGGGCCGATTTGCCCGGTTGGGGCAGGTTCTCTGGGCTTGCTGAATGAAGGACTGCGAGCATGCAGGCTGCCGCCTCCCCGCTGCCCCACACCATGGAGTCTGCGTCCTTCCTAGCTTGCTCTCCCTCAACTCATGGATACCCAAGGCCAGCAAGCCCAGGGATCAGGGGGATTTTCAGTTCCCGCCGACGATCGCTTCTTCTGGCGTGCAAATGTACTGTGGCTTTCTTCCCCTCGGGTGTGCATCTTTTCTCCTCTGCCCAGTCCTTCCCGCCTCGGCCCCCACACAGACTGTGGGCTCCGGGGCTGGGGGCAGCAGAGGCTGCTGAGAGGTCTTCGGCCAGACCCAGCGCGCCTACCGGCCCTGACCTGTGACGCCGTCTACTCCAGCGCCAAGCCAGAGCAGTCCCCTGTGATCCTGCCGGCCGGAGGCCTTACCCATCAACGGGGTGCTGGTCCAGCTGGCCAAACTGCCAGTGCACGGGGAAGATGTACATGTTGTAATTCTTCTCGAAGTCCCGGGCCAGCAGCTCCACGGGGTGGTCTCCGGCCTCCAGGCGCTTCTCGTTCTCATGGATCTTCTTCACCTGTGGGAGCAGACGCCATGTGACGAAGGGTCCAGGGGAGATGGTCCAGGCCAGTCAGGGCCCCTCCACCGCGGACAGTAGGCCAGAGCCAGAAGAGACCAGCCACGGCCAAGGTTCAAAGTGAGGGAAGGAAGTGGCAGACATGGATACCAGCCTCTCATCCACAAGAGTGGAGGCCTGGGGTGATCTCAAAGCGTTCTATCTCCACAGAGCGGCCCCATCAAACTCATCTGGGGAGTTGGTTAAAATGCAGCTTCCTGGGCCTGGTTTCATAGAGACACTGATTCTATAGGGCCCTAGGCAGGGCTCAGGAATCTGCACTTTATCAGTACTCCAAGTGCTTGATAGATCAGTAAAGTCTAAGATCCACAGACTCAGAAGGAAAAAGGAATAGGGCAGTTTCTGTCGCTTTTGTTTGACACTGGGCTAAACAAAGTGAGCAGGTATCTTCATTACAGGACTTCTCAGAGTCTTTAAGGGGTGAATGCATACTCTTGGCCTCCAAAGGCAGTGAGAAGTCTGTGTCTAGCACCCAGGATAAGGGCACTCATCAGAGCAGGGGTGTAGGCTTACCCTTGGGGGCCTAGTTCTAGGAATGGGACTGTGGACCTCAGCCAGCCCGGGGCCAGGAGCCATCTCGCTCAGTGCCAGGCAGGGACCCTGGGACAGGCCGGAAAGAGCGCACTTACCCGCAGCTTCTGCTTCTCGGTCAGAAGGTTGTTGTCCTCGTCCCTTTCATACAGAGTGACCAGGACGTTCTTGAGCCAGTCCCGCATGCGCAGGGGGAATTCAGTCAGCTCGGAGTCCAGGCAGGGGGGGATGTCTAGGGTCCAAAACACAAGAGTTGTCATCACAGACCAGGACTCTCCATGCCTGAGGGCCAACATAGTGGCTAGACCACACTTCCCACCCCAGGGCCTCCTCCTACAGCTGTTTCAGTCAGAGGCTTTGGCACAGAGAGTGGCTCAGCCTTTCTGGGCCAGTTTCTTCACACCACAGTGAGCACAGGAGATTCTGTGGAGGGAAGAATGCTCTGCAAATGGAGACACAAAGACATGTCTGCTCTTCCCTTGACCTGATCTGACTTGCTGAGGTGACTCCTGCATCTCTCTGCATGATGGGGCCTGAAAGCAGAGGCCCAGGTCCCACGCCGGGGATGCCAACCATTGGGAGGGGTTCGAGGCTGCGAGGCTGAGGAATAACATCTATCCATAGGCCCAGCTTAGCTGGGGTAGGGAGGTCAGGACTGCTTATCCACCAGAACGTTCTTCGTGATAATGATTCCATCCTAATCTTTGGAATTTAGAATCCCAGAATGTCAGACCAAGTCCACTCTCTTGTTGGACTTATTAAAGGTCAGCATGGGGAGCAGGGGCTTGCTCAAGGCCACATTATCAGAGCTCATCCGCCATCCAGGGTATGTGGTTGTCCCGGGGCTTAGAGGCCTGTCCTTCCCTCATCCTAAGTCCAGGGAAAGTCCCCTCTGAGGACCACTACCTTCTCCACCACCAGCGGGGGAGTGGAAGGGAGCATCTGTGGGGGACACACTAGGAGTTGGAGCAAGGGAGCAATATGCCCCAGAGGACAGCAAGAGCCACTTGGTAAAAGTCCCCTTGGCACATTCCTCAGTCTCACTGCCTAAAGATTCCTGTCAACCTTCCTCCCCCAGCCTCCTTCCTGTGCCTTCTCATTTCACACCCTGGGCCCCGTAACTGGGAGAGTGGGGCTGACAACAGGAGAACCTGCTTTTCTCCTCCACCGTTCTGCACTCTGCACATCCGAGGCAGGTGAGTGGCTCTCCCCAGTGCCATCTGGTGCCAGAGTGTACCAGACACACAACATGGGTGTTATCGTGGAGGACTGGATGTGGCCTTGGGTGTTTCAAATGATAAGGAGACGGCCAATGCTGAAGGAGGCACCTGGGCCGGTGGCATCTGGCCCTGGCATCACTAACAAAAAGCTAGACAGCATCCTGGCTTCCCTTCCCGCAGACACCTGACTCCCAAGTTTCTAGAAGAAGGTGGTTAATCATATGTCTTAAGTAGACAGACAGGGATGTGATGGAGTGATAAGGCCAAGGATGTGGCAACACCGAGTAACAGGGCCTAACGGGGACTGGCAGGCATGCCCCCTCTCTTAAAGCATTCAAATTCAAATATTTTAAAAATAAACTTTATAGGCCCAGGGCTGCCTGGCTGGCTCAGTCAGAAGAGCACGTGACTCTTAATCTCAGGGTCTTGATTTCAGGCCCCATGTTGGGTGTAGAGATTACTTAAATAAATTAATTTAATTAATTAGTGAGTAAATTAATTAAAAACAAAAACCACTTTATAGATCCAGATAGAACATCGTTTTTGCTTTACAATGTTGAAGCAGTAAAGATGTGGGTTAGCCCTATACATGAACATCCTCATCATTAAAGAAAAAGAATGAGTTGTCTTGGATGCTAGTGAGAGGCTCCAAAAATCCCTGATCTTGTGCTTCCACAACTGCTCAGTCCTTCCTGGGAAGAGTCCTGAATGCAGAGTTGAGAGGAAGCTCCTCACAGACAGTCCTCTCATTTTGTGAACGGCAGCCCTCCTAAGAGGCTCAGAGAGGGGAAGAGACTTGCCCGATGTCACACAGCATGGGACGGCAGAGCCGCTCAGCACTCTCTCTGTGAGCTGGGGGGCTGGCAGTGCCCAAGGACAGACTCACATTTGCAAGGCCCAATGTAGTCCAGGTGGAGTTTGTGGCCCTTCTTGGTGCCCTCCAGGGTGCACTTGGTGGCAAAGAAGTGGCAGGAAGAGTCGAAGGTCTTGTTGTCATTGCTGCATACCTGTCGGCAAAGCACAGAGCACCTCGCCTTCATTCCCAAAGCCCGTCGCTGGTACCACCGTCTTTGCCCATTTCAGAGATGGGGACACAAAGGGCCAACAAGGAATGTGATTAGCCCAAGATCACACAGGGAGTTAGTGGTGGGGCTGCAAGAAGAACCCACTCCTGGGGCTCCCAGACCAATGTTCAGCCCCTGCTGAGAGCCTCTGTTGGTCTCTGAGTAGCGGTATGACTGAACCCGGCTGAGATAGGGGAAAACAAACCTGGCATCTCTGGAAAGGATGAATTAAAGATGGGAATGGCAAAAAAGCAGAGTGTACAGGGGAAAGTTAACACAGCAAGCTGGGATTGTTATGCTTAGAAAGGCCTGCTTGCGATGCTGGCCCTTGGCTGGCATCCGGGAACTTGGCCGGTAAATAAGTCCCTGCGCCGCTATAAAACTTTCCACAGATGATAAGAACGCCTCACTGTGCCTAGACTGCTTGTACAAACAACACGGTTTATGCTGAATGTCTGCTTTCCTTCTGGGAGTCTGGAATTTGAGTACGTGCCAGGCAGCACTCAATGAAAACTTTGAGTGCTAAGTCGCTAATGGGCTTACTTGAGCAGAAACATTGCTCACATGTGGCTGCATCTCCATAGCTGGGGAAAGACTGCATTTTGTGAGACCCCTCATGCAGGTGGAGAAAGTAAGCAAGCCTGTACCTGGATTCTTCCAGACTCTCCCTATGTCTTGTTCCATTATTATTTAGCTGTGTATCTTTAACATGTCACTGTAACAAGTCCTTGCTGTGAGTACAACCCTACATTGAGTCATGTGAGTCCTCCTAATGAATCTCTGTACGTGGGGGTGGCCAAGCAGAGGTGCTGAGGGCTGAACAAGGACAGTGGCAGTAAGTATCTGTGTTAGGAGGCAGGGAGCCTTATGTCACACCTCCTGTACATACTTCCTTAGAATTGCTTATATATCACTGCAGAGGGAGAGTTGATGGGAACTGGTGACCAGTGGGATGGGGGTAAAGGGGTAAGGAGGAGGGAAGAGTTGACAATGATGCTAAAATTTGGAACCCAGGGGAGAAGTTGTATTGGGGAGAGACTAAAGATGGAGAACCCAGATAGGAGGTTGTGGGAACAATGCTAATCCCAGATTTTCTGTCCTGAGCTAGGTCATGACTAGCACATTGGTGGTCATGAGCGGGCACTCAATAAATAACTGCACAGATGGATGGATGGTTGGATGAAGAATGGATGGGTTTGAAAGATTTTTTTCTAAATAGCATATATTGGGGGGCGCCTGGGTGGCTCAGTTGGTTAAGTGTCTGCCTTCAACTCAGGTCATGATCCCAGGGTCCTGGGATCGAGCCCCGCGTTGGGCTCCCCACTCAGTGAGGAGTCTGCTTCTCCCTCTGTCGCCCCTCGCTCATGCTCTCTCTCTCTCTCAAGTAAATGAAATCTTAAAAATAAATAAATAAATAGCATATATTGGGTACTGAGTACTAAGTACTACCTAACAAATCCCCACAACAGTCCTAAGAAATAAAGACTATTTCTATCCCCACTTTAGAGATGAGAAAGCTGAGACTTGGAAAGGTTCTGCACTCGGCAAAGATCTCACAGATAACAAGGGCGGAGATGGGGTTCGAAATCAACTTCAGTCTGAGCCCAGAACCCATATTTTTGCACCTGATGCTTTGCTAGGCTGCTCCCAAGCCGAGAAAGCCCCTATCTCAGTGTCTGATGTTCTTGATGTATTCCTTTCTGGATCTGGTGTGGAGCTGGGAACCTGCTGGTGCCGAATAAATTCTTGCTGGTTGCTGGAGGGACCCAGTGACGGGCAGAGCCTTACCTCCACTTTCCTGCCATGACTATCTAGCAAGGGGACTTTTGAGACTGGAGCTGCCCCATAGAGCCACGAGCCACCAGTGTTCTGGGCAGCCACCCCCCATGTTTGCAAGGGCCCAAGCCGCCAGCCCCCTGCCCTTACCTTCTCAAACTCGCCAATGGGGGCAGGGCAGCTGGTAGGGTCCTGGCACACGCACATGGGAGTATTGTTCTCATCCAGTTCACACACTTTGCCATGTTTGCAGTGGTGTTTCTGGCAGGGGTCTGGTAGAGTACAAGGGTATGTAGTTAGCACCGCCGGGTCCACCCCAACCCACCCAGATGGATCCTTGGGCAGAACTCCTCGCTCTGGGCAGCCCTGAGTCCTCCTGTCTCTTCTGCTGAGCCCAGCAGTTGGCGCTTAAGGGAGAAATTGGCTCAGTCTGGGGATTAGAGATTCAGTGTGAGGTCAGGGTCAGGCACATTTTGGGGAGCTACAGGCTTAATCTGGGACCCAGAAGCACTGGATACCATATAACTCCCTTGAGGATTGAAGCAATCACTGTGTTTCCAGCTCTCTGTTCCTCAGTGATAGTGAGGCATTTTTGGATCATAAAATAAACTTTCAAAAATAAATAAATAAAATAAACTTTCTAGAATGACTTGGAAAATCGGCTGTTGTCAGGGAGCCAGGGAGCCGTGAGGCCAAGCAAAACAGACTTGAGTGGCTGTAAAGGAAAAGGGAGAAGTGCCCTGGGGCCCACGCCGAACAATAGAGCCCAGCTGTGTCTGGTAAACACCGGATGAGGGTGGGCCTGGAGGAGGGAAGGAACGGACTCAGTCGATGCCCCTCCGCTCCAACAAAAACTCTATGCCCTCGGGATGACAGCTCAATCTGGCCGTTTCCTCCTGATGCATGATGTGGGGTATTTGAGTCATTCTTTATTGGACGCCTGCCCTGCCAGGCACTGGGCCAAGTGCTCTTGTGCCTCATCTCATAACCCTCCAGCCGTGGGGTGAGGGTCTACCGTCTGCATCAGTCCTGGGTTAGAGATGAGGAAGCTGGGCTCAGAGGAGCTAAGTAGGCTGTCGGAGGGCACTCTCAGCGGGAGTCAACGAGTTTAGAGGCAAACCTAGGTGTCTTTGCCTCCCAAGTCCATGCTGTTAACCCCTTGGCTATGATGCCTCTCCACTGTATGGGATGGAGATGCCAGCACAGTGGGCTGGAGGCGGAGGCCCTAGGACATTTCTCTCTTTCTGGCATCTACTCCAAGCGTAGCATTATATGAGCTCTATCAGGTTCCCAGGCCTTATTTCCTTGCAGCTGTATGCAGATCAAATAAGCTAATGTGTGTGGAAACTCCTGGAGTCCCTTCAGGTCTGCACCCACTTGGGGCATGGGCTGAGACAGAGGTTGTCTAGGAGCGCAGTGACCACATGGGACCTGTGACCTCTGTGGGAACATGAAACCCAACTTTGGCATCAGGGCAAATAGCTGTGAGGGGAGAAGGCCATTTCCACCTTGGGAACATCCCTTCCTGACACTCAGAGCATAGACAGCCTGGCTATACATAGATCATGCCCAGATTCCAGAGAAGATTTCCAACTTCCAAGTCAACACTGTTTCTCCTCCACAGCCCACCCTGCAGGGAGAAGCCCACCCTGAATTTCCTTAGGAAGGAACCTCACGTAGGCTGTCCCCATGCCCCAGGCTCAAATGGCAGAGGGCAAAGACTGGATATGACAAGACACGAGAAAGGGACCTACTTTCAGCCACCACCTCCTCTTCAGTTTCCTCAGCACCTTCATCAAATTCTCCTACTTCCACCTGCACGGGGTTGGCTCCCACAGGTCCCTGGGGTGGAGGGAGAAGGGTGAGTCAAATGGTTCCTACCCTCGGGGGTAAACACTGGAGGGGACTTGCCTGGAGCTTCAGGTCCCACAAGAGGAGAGACAAGCTGGAAAGGTGTGTCAGGCCCAGGGCGCAGGGCGCACAAATGCCCCCCAGGGTCCAGAATTTAGATGGACTTATACAGGCCCACCGAGATGCAGAGGCCACCAGGGGTGTTGGGACAGGAGGGGTACCAAGCCTGCCACCCCACCAGCCATACCACAGCAGCTTCCCCTTTATGTTTAACGTATGGGGAGACTGTGGGTGATCACCTAAGAAAAATTGTCCTGCAGCTTAAAAATAAAAAATTTCAAAATCATAGTTCCCAACTCTAGGGTGCCATGGAAGGTTTGGGAAGCATTCAGGAATGTGTCAGGATTGGGGGACATACAGGATTCACGTCTATGATTTTATGAGTGGAACAGAAGAGAAAGCATCAATGGAGGACTTGTCTGCCAAAATGCCAAAATGCTGCGTGTGCCCATGGGAAGGGGCAAATGCCCCGCTCCAGGGTCGAGACCCCACAGCACCCACCGGGTTTCTCCAGGGAATGAATGTGGAGGTCTGGGCTCCCCACCCACCTACCTCTGCCACCTCAGCCACGGTTTCCTCTACCACCTCTGTCTCATCAGGCAGGGCTTCCTGTTGCTGCTAGAAAGAGAAAATGGAGTTCAGAGAGGTCAAGGCCAAGGCCAGCTTGAAGTGCCTCCAGCCAGGGGAGCTAGGAGAGCAGCTCCCTAGAAATCCCCAAGGCTGTGCCTCAGGGACTGCCATGGGTGGGGTGATGAGGGCAAAAGATAAGCCACACACAGGGGTCCTATGGAACTCTGAAGCACCCCCATTTCTATATTTTATATCTGGGGCGTCTATCGAAGATTTAGCTTAGAAAAGCATTTCCATTGCTTTGAACTCCTATGAATCTGAAAACCACTGATGCAGACGAACTCCTTTCAGTTTAGAGTGGGAAAACAGAGACCAATGGGGCAGGAACATCATGCATGTTAAGAGATGTCGTTATCTTTCCCACAAGTATATTATTATTGTGATTTTGTGATTCCTTCTTGCCATGTCAACTTGGGAGTAAGAAGAAGCAAGATAACATACAAGTTTGAGGTGCCTGGCTGGCTGGGGCTGCTTCTAAAAGTAATGCTAACCCTGCCCAATCTTTTGGCAGAATCTACCTGCCAGAGTCTACCACCATTCACACCTCCTAGTGGAGAGAGGATGAGGGAATCAGGGGTTGGGAGAAACGGTCGGTCGGCAGCATGCTACTTCCTCCCTCTTCCGGTAATGGCTTCCGGTTTAGCTTTGGATGACCACTACTGGCCCCCTGCATGCAAGTCTTGGAGGGACTGTCAGTGTGCTCCACACTCCCCTGGCCAAGAAGCAGGGCCAGGACCCAAGCTCAACCAAATCGGTTCTCCTTGAATTGTTTTTAAATCTTCTTGGCACGTTTTCTCAAGATGTGAAACCGCTGGAGCAGATCTATTCAGATGGCTGCATCTCCAAGACGGTCTGTTTGTTCTTACCTCCCAGATCCTGAACCTGCCCTTTTCCAGTCCTCCCCAACACCTTTGATTTTATAATTTGCCCCTGTCCCCTTTCTCCCACTAATTTGGCCAGATTGGAGCCTATTGCTTGCAACCAAATAGTCCTCACTGATTTGGAAACTAACCAGCCCTCTCTGTTCACTTTCTCCTTACATGGAAATCTCTCTTCCCCAGACTCTCCATCCAGTGGTCCTCATCTTAATTTTTCTCCTGTGCTTATTAGTATAAGAAACAATCTTTTTTTAAAGTAAGTAAAATAATGAGATAGGGACGTCCCCGACCCCTCCAAGCATCCAAGGCCAGCAGATTCGATGCCACTGAGCTGGTGGTGGAAGGAAGACCAAGCAGATATGCTCTTTGGGTACTTACAGGGGCTGCCAAGGCCTTCCCGGCCAGGCAAAGGAGAAAGAAGATCCAGGCCCTCATGGTGCTAGGAACCCTGTGAGGGGACAAAGATTGAGAGGTGAGTGAGTGGGGGGCTTCTTGATGGAGAGCTCCTTCTGACACTGAATTCCTGTGATATGGGAGGTAATTTTAGATGGTGCATGTTAAGTTATAGTGAAAGATGAGAGAGAAATTTGCTTCTACTCAATTCTCTTCCAATCCCAACTATATGAAGAAAAAGCCTCAGTTTGGTGCTAAGATGTCTTTAATACCTTTCTAGCACTCATCTATCTCCTTGTAACAGAGAGCAGGCCTCTGGCTCAGAGCCTCCACAGGAAACTACATCCAGCTGGAATTCAGCGAAGTTGTTTTGTCTTCTTTGTGTTTATTTTTATAGTTTCCTTCCATTTATGACAAAAGACAAAGATTTTTCCATATATGGTAAAGATATAAAGTCTCTTTTGTCAGTACACTTATTGAAGTTTTTAAATAGTGGTTCACCAAAGGTGGTTGGCTAACTAGTCAAGCCTGGGCGATACTGAGGCAGATCATCTTCAAGGACCCTTAAATCCCTGATGTTCTAGGATTCTTTTTTTTTTTTTTTTCTTATCCCCTTAACCCTCCTCCTCTTCCTTTTCCTCCTCCTTCCTACCCTGTCTGAAAGAAGGAGGGGGGGAGTTAATAGACAGAAACCTCCTGTCAATTTGAGACAATGAGATCTACCTTCTAAAACAAAGAACAATAGTCTCGGAGTGTGACCAGTGGAAACTTGAGGGTAGCCACATTTTTCTCTGCTCTGCCCAGAGGGACAGCACTTCTCTGGAGGGAAACTATCCAAATACTTGCATGTGTTCGTGTTTTCTCCTCTTTCCCCTTCACAGCTAAAGGATGTTAGCTGAGATCTAGAACATTCTCCTGCCCCGGTCACTGCTAAGACCTCACTCTCCAGATGCTGAGCTCTTCACTCCAAAAATCTCATGACTGAAAGGGATTTGGGAGCAGAATCTTCTCTGATGGTTCATTGCCAAAATGCCTTCTCTCACAGAGGAACTGTAGTGGGGACACTTTATTTCATGTTCTCACTAGATGGACTTCTATTTCCAAATGGCTTTAGAAAGTGCTCCCTTGTATGCATCTAAATTTGCCTCCCTCAAACTTCTGGTCTACTCTGTTCCTCCTCCTGTGGCTACACAAAACAAAAGAGTGCTCCCTTGGCCCCTGAGCAGCTTTTAGTCAAGGTGACCAGTGGCCATGTCTTCCCTCTTTTGCCCCCACAAACTTCTATATTGGGCTCATCATCCCTAGTTCTTTCCAAGACTTTTCAACCAACCAAGGACCTTGGAGGTACCCTGGCATCATGGAAAAAGAACCAACACTTGGCTTGGAATTAAATGCCAGGGGTCCTTGATCTGCCTCAAAACCATCTGGGTATATTGGTTAAATCACTTGTCCTCTCTAGACCTTGTCCCCCACTTCCATTACTGTGAGGGTTAGACTAGGTAAGCTTTAAGGTTATAGGCTGGGTTCTTGAAATGCCCTTGCAATGTTGCAGGCACATGCTGGTCTTGGTCATTACCTGTAGTATGACCCTTCTTCACTTGCAGTAGTTGAACAACAGAAATAGGCAGAGCAAGAGCAGACTTCATACTGGCCCTTTGTTGTATTAACATAGACGCAAAACCTCACCTCCTATTTCATGGCATATGTTTGAAATAAAACAGAAATTTAGAGGAATCAGCCTAGGGGCCTGGCCTTGTGTCACCCTGGCTCCAGCTCCCAAAGGAGTCCAGTCTTCCAGTCTTCCCTTTGCAGGCAGCTGTAGAATGCTCCTGCCCCACACAGTTGTATGCTTGTTCCCTCCCAGGCCTAGAGGTGGAAAAATCTCCCTGCTTGCTTTCCCATTTGGAAGACACAAGCAAGACAACCCCGGCCTATGATTTTATGAATGGAACAGAAGAGAAAGCATCAATGGAAGACTTGTCTGAGACTGTTTGAAGTCAAAGGGGCAGAGTGAGACCGGTAGCTAGAAACACAAAAAAGTGTTGTCTGAGCTCCAATGACAGAAGTCATGTCATGGACTTGACTAGTCCATGCTAGGACTGGAAATGTAATAAGCTTCCGGTTAAAGAGCCAGGAAAACCAACATCTCCAGAGTCCGTGTCCTTCATCTGAGCGGAGCAACCACGCTCCCCTCTCTGACCGTGCTCCCCCTCTTCTGACCAGCTCTGGTCAGCTTTTTTGTCTGCCTCCCCGCCCCCTTCCTGCACGTCTTTCCCAGGGGCACGCTCACCCTTCCTGCCGCTGGTTTTGCAGCCAGAACCGAAAAATAATTCTAAATCTTGTAGTGCTCGTGGTGTCTAAAGGCCCCACATACATGCTGTCCCCTGGGAAGCTCTGACACACTGGCAGACAAGGCACGGGAGGGCCCTTAGTCCCACTTTCCCGATGAGCCTGCAGTTGAGAGCAGGAAACTGCAACATTCAGGCCTCTTGCAAGTCAAACTGCCTTGACAAACTCCCTTCTCGTGCGTGGAGTTGGGTTGGGCCTAACAGGGACTGTGTTCCATCCGGCGTGGGAGTGGAGGAGAAAGGCAGAAAAGCGGTGACAGTGTTAAGAAAACGACCCGAAATCTCAGAGAAAGAGTTATTTTCCAAATCTGGGGTTCTGCCCGGTGCCCAGTGCTCCATCACCAGTCCCAGAAGCCTTTCTCTCCAGATGATGGGATGAGAGGAAAGGGTAACAGCTGCACACCCATACTTCCTACACATGCTTGGACCCCTCCCTGAAGCTCTCTGAAACAGGTCTGGCACCCATCCTGCACAGCTCGTGGGGGGCAACAGTAACCCCAGGGAGGTCACAACACAGAGCCAAACCCCAGCATTCAGAACACTCCTTTGCCAATCAAACCTAAATCTGGTATGCCCAGTGAAAATCTCAACAGCTTTGTAGAAATGACTAGTATTAAATGAAAACTCCTTCCTTTGTATCTCTTTAGTTTGTGATGATGCCTGTGTCTATCCTTTCCAAAGTGTTTTGACAATCAGGCAACCCACTGGAGGCTCAAGGCGTGTCTTGCGGTCCCATAGTGCAGGTGAGAAGACTGAGGCCCAGAGAGGGGAGGAAACCTTCCGAGAGACCCAGCGAGTGAGCGGCAGGGCTGAATGAGGCCCCGGGCAGCCCAGTTCCACCACGGGCCAGCTCTTCATCTCACACAGTTTCTCTTGGCAGCTGATCCCTCCCAGGTGCTCACCTGAATAGAGCCCAGTTGGGCTGTGAACTGGCCCGAGGTGCAGGGAAAGCAGCCTGGGCCGGGGCAGGAACACGGGGTATGTTTCCCTTGGCTTGGTGGTCATCAAAGGCAGACGCTGCTTACCCCCACCCCACCGCCACCTCCTCCCCCTGTTCCGTACATCAAGTCCCTTCCCTTTGCCTTTATTTGCTCTGGAGACGGCTGAAAACCCGTCCTTGGCTGCCAGCAGGACCCGAAGCCGAGGTCACTTCTCTCTCTTTAGAAAGACTCTGGGGATGGAAAAGTACAGCCAGCCCCCCAGTTCATCTCCCTCAAAATATAAAGGGCCTCCTTCGGGCTCTCCCTGGACACTGAAAAGTCCCTGAATGTCTCAACTGGGGGAAATCTCAGACTCATGGAATTTTATAGATTTTGAGTCTTGGAATCATGGGCTCTTAAGAACGGGAAGCACAGGATCTGAGTTGCAATCATCAAACCTGATTTGGGTAGAAAGAGGTTTATGGAGCAGTGCAGTCTCATAGAACCCTTTGGAGATGATGAATTTATTCTATTATCTGCCTCGTCCAGTATGATAGCTACTGGCCACATGTGGTTGCCGAACACTTGAAATATTGCTAGTGTAAATTAACTGAATTTTTAATTAGATTTCATTTTAATTAATTTAAATTTAAGTAGCCACATGTGGCTAGTGGCTACCACATCAGAGTGGTTATAAAGGTAACCAGTGGTCAGGAAGAGTGGTTATGCAATGTAGCAGAAAGGCAAGCACGTGGGCTCCGCAGACGGAACGTCCAGGTTCAAATCCTCGCTCTGCCACTTAGCAAATGTGTGACCTTCAGAAAGTGACTCTCCCACTCTGGGCCTCAATTCATTTCTCCATCTGTAAAATGGAAAGAATACACCTACCTTGAAAGGCTCTTGGGTGATTTATATGAGAGAATATAAGAAGTAAGCAGTGTTGTTTGGAAGAGAATCTTAAAATCCGCTGATCCCAGAATCTCCATCCCCCTCAAGAATCCAGGGCAAGAATCCTGGCTCTTTGTCTGTGGCCCAGGGAGAAAGGGTGTTGGGGTGGAACAAAGGAGACATTGCTCCTCTTGGTCAAGGGGACACCAGCCCAGCCTCCAGAGAACACAGTGACGAAGGCTGGAGCCCGGGCTGGCCTCTTAGTTAGGCTGCTGACGCACACCAAGCATCTCTCTCCCACTGTTTGGCTTGGAAACAAGGGTTCCCAAAACACACGTTCCTGGTAAACAAGCCCAAAAAGAGAAAAACAAGTCTGGAGGCTAATAAAGGAACCCCCTCTGTGAGCCAGGCCCGCCAGGGAGCTGGGACTTGGAAGGAGGTCCGAGCCAGGCCAGAGAGGCGCCACCGCAGCCTGTTCGGCCACCCTTGGACTCGCCGGGGAACAAGCACAGCCCCTTGGAGGTGGTCTCGTGACATGGACGTCGGCAGTCCTGGGATGCAGTCTTGGCAACACTGCTCCCAGCTCACTGTGCAAACTTAGGGAAGGCTCCTCTCCTCCCCGGACCACACCTGGCCCTGCTCACCTGCACAATGAGGAGGTTGTTTCAGACCAGTGGTGGTCAAAAGTATGTAAGCCCTCTCTGTCAATGAGGTCTTCTGCGGAGTCCAATATTTGAAGTAGCTAAAAGCCTTTCCCATTTGTTGAAACATGAGTTCATTATAATCTGTTCAATGAATCAGCTTGAAATTAAAAACAAAAAACAAAAGCAGGTACAAGGGGAGTTGAGATGAGGGCTGAAAGTCCTCCACGCTCAGACACTGCTGAGATGCCTTGGAGCATCTCTGGGGTCTCCTATGAACACACTTTGAAAATCCCGGGGCAAGGTGGTCCCTGAGGTTTCTTTCAGCCCTGGCTTTCTAAGTCGGCTCAGGCAGAAGCCTTTCAGAGTATCATCCCTCCCACCCTGTCCCTTGACTCTGCTTCCAATTTTAATATTTCTTGCTGGAAGGGAAGAAGCTAAGGGAAACTTTGAGGGTGTTATGGGTGCTCAAGCCTAGGAGTGAAGAGGTTCTGGGGCAACTCCAAAGCAGCCCTGGAGTTCGGTACTAGAATCAGCCTAACTAAGGTTCCACAAAGTCATCTAAGATGCCGCGTTTTGCTCTTTCATGGTGGTTAGGAGAGGCCCAGGGTGGAGCTTCAGGCTTTCCTCCTTGGCTCCCTCTACGGGCCACTGCTGCGTGGGGGTGACCACAAAAGGAGGGGCTGAGAAAGAACATCAGAATGCAGGTTGTCACGGACCAAAGATAGCAAATACATGGTGAAAATGTGTCCACCTGCTCCTGCAGTGCATGTGGCAGACATTACTAATCGATCACATGACCCTTCCCCCTAAAGGGCAGGGAGGCATCTGAATCCTGAACACAGTTCTTCTGGCAGCCACTACCAACGACTGGTGTCGTCAAGCCACGCGAAACCTCTTTGCCATGCTTCTGATTTTGAGGAATTGAGGCTCAGAGAGGGAAAATAACTCACTCGAGGGTCACACAGCAGGCTGGTAGCGACACTAAACTTCCAGATGTTCAGAAACATCCAGATGTTCACCTTGTTTTGCCCTGTTTCTTTTTCCATCTGATCAGTCTGGGATCCTAACGCCATGACTAACATAAGATGACCCAGAGGGATCCCCAGATGAGATAGGTTAATATCAAGTTTCCGAAAGAACCCAGTTCTGGACAGAGTTGGTATCTCCATCCATATTTTTTTCTCTAGAGACACCAAGCTCTATGTCTTGAGAGTGAGGGTAGAGCTAATTTCCTGTCTAAGACATCTCTTCCTCCTGGATAAGAGGAAGCTGCTTTTCTAAATAATTCTGCCAACTCACTGCTTGCTGGCTCTGGCTCTGCCCAGCCCAGCCATCCCTGAGTTCAGGGTTGGGGTCAGGATCCAGGCTCTGTGCTGCAGAGAAAAGGCAGAAGCTTCATTAATCCCCCGGTTTGGCTAAAGGCTCAGCTCCAGCCCTCTCCTCCTTTAAAGACGGGTGAAGTGAGGAGCGGGGGGAAGCAGCTGCTATTAGCCCTTCGTGCTGCCCTCATGGCAAAGGCCACACTGGCCAGCCAAGAGAGAGAAAGTACTGGTATCACTGATCATCCGTAGGGCTTGGTGCCTTCAGAAGGAGGTGCACGGGCGTGAAACCAAAGTGACCAGATGAAAACCAACAAAAAAAAGGAAAAAAAAGTGAACATTTGGACAGGTCTGAACATCTGGAAGTTAGGCACAGACATCAGTTGGCTGTGTGACCTTCGGTGATTATCCTCCCTCTCTGATCCTCCGTTTCTCTGCCTGTAAAGCACCACCAGTGATTTGGTCGTGGATGTGTACGACGCGTCTGCCTCCTCTTCGTAACCTGTAGTCATGTCTGGATGTGCACATTCGCGTGCGGCTACGAACGGCAGTCCCGTCTGCACCGCCTGGCAGTGTGTCCATCACGGGGACCTCTGGCCTTGAGGACCTCTACGTGAAGCCATGTAGGGGTCTTCGAGTGTCCACCTGGCTCAGCATCTGTCTGTTGGGGCCCGGGTAAGTCAGCGCCAGGGTTTGTATGTGCATCGAGTTGTATACCTGGAACTTGTCTGTGAGTCAACGAACGGCTCAGGGGGAGGCGTGTGAGGGCGTGACCCTCTGGACTGGCGCACGTTTGGTGGCATTTATTTTTAGCTGTGCCAGTGGCTGCCTGTTGGTAAAATCGATGTTTACAGTCTACATCCTTGTGGGTTTGTGTCTGTCCCTGTTGATCTCTGCACATTTGGCTACCTATCTAAATAAATAGTCTCCCGTTTACCTCATATCCTGAGTTCTTGCCTTTTCTCCACCATCCTTTCCTATTTATAGCTTATTTTCAGCAAGGAAAGCTGCTCTTGTAAATAGCAAACCCCAGCCATGCTCTTGGTTGACAAGTCTCTACAGAGGGATAAAGATTTTAGCAGGACTGTTACACAACCCAAGATCCCTTAGCCCCTCCTCTCTTGTTTCCTTTCCAACTAGGGGCACGGAGGAGGTTAAAAACGTAGGCCAGCTATTTCTTCTCATGAAAGCAATCTCTGGGATTTAGGTTCGCAGGACTTCAGACCTGGAAGGGCCCCTGGAGACCATCTAGATTCCCCATTTAACAGATTAGGAAAAGGAGGCCCAGAGAGGGGAAGGGTCTTACCCACTGTCACTCAGTGCGAGTTATGACTCGCCTCTACCATCGCCTTGGCCAATGCTCTTTTCACACTGGAGGATACAACACTCTTGGGAAATACGAAGGTGCCCAAATCAAAATGGATTTAAACACTTATTTTGTTTAAATGTGCCTATTAGCACTTTTAATAAAGAGAAGTTATATACAAACCCCAAGATGACAGAGCTGCCAGACAAAAAAGATGGAAATGATTTCACCAAGTCTTCGGATACCATGTTTATCGGTTCTAAAAATCCACCGCTTGGGGGGTTGGGGGGCCACAGTGTACCAAGTACTTCCTGTGTATCATCCCATTTCTTCTACACCGTACCGCCTCGAAGTGACCATTGTTATTGCTCTTTAACCAAGGAATAAACTGGGGCTCAGAACGGAGAATCTATTAGTTCAAGGTCAAAGGGCACCTCCCGAACAGCCGTGCAACTAAAACTCTGGTCTTCAAACACCGGCCCAGGGAGGCTCATCACGGCCCCACAGCTGCCCCGCGATCCTGGGAGATCAGCAGGGCAGGACCTAGAGTTTGCTGTCCTGATATTTGGGGAGTGAGTGGGGTGGGGGACATTCAGACTGAACCTGATGTTCTGAGTGTTTCAATGTCCCCTCCCAGCCAGCAGGCAGAGACCCTGAAAAAAGGTTACCGTGGCAACTCACATTCCTCCCAGGATGAGTCACGGCAAAGAAGAGCCTTTCTGTGGGTGGGACTTGGAGAAAGTTTCAAAAGTTGATTCCTTCTCCAGGCACCCCTTCCCCCTCCCCCCTTCCCCTTTCCCCTCCCCCCTCCCCCCTCCCTCTGCTTTGAGCTTTGTCGATGTGGCAGCTGAGCACTGTGAGTTAACCCTCTCTTCCCCCAACCACTCCCTTTCAAAATTGTTTATCCTCCTGCAAATATACATCTGCTCCCAGTCCCACACTCCATCTTCCACATCATCATGCCCTCTGGCTCTTTGGGAAGTAGTACATCCATTTGAGTATATCTTAAGACTAAAGGCTGTTAATACCTCTTGTACTCCTTCTCTCTCTCTCTCTCTCTCTCTCACACACACACACACCCCACTACTACCACTACTACTATACATAAAATTTTAAGTGGCTTGCAGATGTCTTAAAGCCCATTCATAGGCCAGTCTGTGGATTCTGGTTTAAAAGACTTTCCCTTGAAAGTTTCAGATGATATCAGGCTCCCCAAAGACCATCAAGTCCAACCTTCTTAGTTTACAGATAAGGAAACTAAGTCCAAAGGACTTACTTACCTAAGACAGCACATAGAATGTGTGCTTAAGTCTGCCAACCTACTTCTTATTTGCTTCTCACTCTCCCATCAGCAGGTGGAGAAGACAGAAATTTAACCCTAGAGAATCGCTGGTAAGAACATTCTCCCTGTGTTCTCTGTAGAATGCTGTCCTTTCTGGAGGAAAATGTGTGCCTCTCTGTTCTCTCTTGGGCAGACTGGGCTTCCTTGAAGACATGCCTCATCTCAGTGCCCCCTTTTCCCTTGGTGTCCCTCAGACCCCAGAAGTCCACTCACCAACTGGCCAATGGAGCCAAGGAAGGTAAAGACAGGAAAGAGTGTGTCCAAAGAGGACTTAACATCCTAAAAGGCTAGACCACCATCTCCGTGTAGAGTTTGGGCTTTCTAAACAAGGAGGTGTGAGAAGGTTGCCCTGGGAGTCTCTCTGGCCTGCCTTCCCCCCTTCTCCCTTTCCTGGAACATCCTCCACCACACCCGGCCTCCCAGAGGACCCAGAGGCTTGGTTGGATGATATCAAATGTCTGGGGTCTTCAGATCCACGTACACTAAGGGCTACGGCCAGTGAGTTCCCGTGCTTACACCCCGGCAGCCCAGGATGGGAACAATGCCTAACCCAGGAGTCTGACGGTGCTATTTCAGAGTGCGTGTGTTGAGGGGGGGAGGGGTCAGTGGGGGAGAATTCCAGGGAAACAGGCGCCTTCCCAAAGGTGCTGAATCCAGGTAGAGACCCTCCATTTGCCTTCCAGAGATGAATTTATCATTCATGCAAAGTTCCTTTTGGAAAACAGAACCCCTGACCGAAAACCAAGTCTAGGAAGAGTCTTCTCCTGGAATGGGGAGCAGAACAGACCGTGGCTGCCAGCCAGCCCCGTGCAGCTGTGAGCAGATCAGATTCCTAGGAAAGCAGGCTGCCACATTTGCGAAGGGAGCACAGCGGAGAAGCCGGCAGCCTCTGAAACCAGAAAGGCAGGCACAGAGAGAGACACACACACAGAGAGAGAGAGAAAGCACTCCCCAAAAGACACAGTGAGATTATTTTCTGCAAACCTCAAAGGGAGACCAAGTTACACCACCTGAAAAGCAACAGGCAGTGAGTCCGTGGCTCCTGCCCTTAGCGGGAGGAGCGCGGACGGAGCCCGAAGAGATGCGCACCCGTCCCTGACCCAGAGACCTCCCCAGCACAGCTCCTCTTTCTGTAACACACTGCAGGAGGGAACTAGGGGGTCGGGGTGGAGCGACCAGAGAGGGAAAGGCCGGGCAGGGGGCGTGCGTACCTCGGCGGCAGGCGGGTGGCTGGCGGAGTGCGTTCCGGGCAGTGTGAAGGTCTGCGGGAATGCGGAGGGTTTAGAGCCGACCAACAGGAAACCAGTCGGAGCTCTGGGCTGGGTCTGTCTCCCCTCCACCCCTCGGGCCCTCCTCCTCCTCCTCTGTCTCCTCCTTCTCCCCCTCCCCCTTCTCCCCACCGCCGCAGCCGGCTAGGTCTTGCATTTCTCTCCTCCTCTCCTTGTGGTGGGCTGTCCTGACCAGACTCCCCAACCCCGCCTGCCTCATAGGTTCTGGGGCTGCTCCCTACACAGACTACTCGCGGAGCACCAGGGCTGGAAGGGTCCACAGGAATCATGGGGAACCACCTCCTCCTTGTTCAGAGGGGAACTGAGGCTTGGAAGGGGCAAGCGATTACCCAAAGGCCCCCAGGGGCAGAGCCGGGCCCAAGGGTCCTGACTTCCTGACCAGTGATCTTTACAAGATGAGGCAATGTGGAGGAGGGCATTGCCAA
Source organism: Leptonychotes weddellii (assembly GCF_054177405.1). NCBI lineage: Eukaryota > Metazoa > Chordata > Mammalia > Carnivora > Phocidae > Leptonychotes > Leptonychotes weddellii. The sequence goes on from NC_138375.1 coordinate 39,727,965, forward strand.
TTCGAGGGGACCGTATCTGTGACAAAGGCAAAGCCAAGCCTCACCTCTGTACAGACAGAAGCCTCCCCTGGTGGCATCATCGCTGATGAGGGCGGATATGATCTAAAAATAACAACTCTGATTCTAGTTGCACCACGCATAGACATATAAGAGATTTGCTTTCTAGCTGGGGAGTCTGTATCGTCAATATAGAACAGATGAGGTGACTGATGATAATCATCATAGCAGTAACAACAGCCGAGGCTTACTGAGACTTCGTAATCTTCACCAGCAACCCCTTGACTTAGATATTGTTATTGCGCCCCTTTTACTAATAAGGAAACAGAGGCTCCATGAGGCTAAGTCACTTGCCCAAGATCCCCTGGTTTAAAGGGGTCTAGGCAGGCTGGGTCTACTACAATTCAACTGGTTCACTCTTGTGCTACATGAACTTCTTGGTGCAACAGGTCTTGGTTGAAACTTTATGAGAATATTGATGAATGTATGAATGTTTTTGAGTGCATTCCTAGAACTTTGAGGGATACAAGAATTACTATCTGGTCCTTGTCCTGCAGGAGCTTTGGATCTTGCCAAGAGGGCACACCTTATGCATACACCCACTCACACGAGTGCTACAGACTGTGAGGCTTATCCCAGGGTTCAGAGTGGAGGGATGCTTGGACTGGGGCAGTGGAGAAAGCTTGCCGGAATAGATGGTTCTAGAAGCCATGGATTTGGTTTGAACAACATGGAAGGGGAGAAGACAGAGAACACTCTCATAAACTTCTACTTGATACGGCCTCTGCCTCTCTTACCATCCTGTCCTCCTTGCTTGCTCTACTCCAGGTCACTGGCTCCGTTGGGTTCTTCAACGACTCCAACGTCGTTCCTACCCCTGGTTCTTCGCACTTGCTCTTAACCTCTGCCAGGGTCAGTTGTCTATCTGAATGTCCTGTGCCCAGACTCTACTCATCCTTCAGGTCTCTGGTATTACGTCATCCCTAGAAGAGCTGCCCCCCGCCCTGCCCCCTGCCGACCTCCCAATGGGAATCAGCCTCCTTGCCTCTCCCACAGGCAGAGTTCACCGACTTACACTGTCTTTCTTCCCTCCTAGCATTTGTCCTGCTCAGAAACTATTTGTCTCCCCCACCAGACAGATGATCCACCAGAGCAGGGGCTCACGTGTCACGTTTGGGCAAGGCTCAACGTGGTTAGAACAGCGGCCAATATCAAGCTGGCATTCTCTCAATGAGGGGTTGTCTTCTAATAGCAATACCACCTGGAGTAGTGCCCAACACTAGTCTTCCAAAGACCCTCAAACCTACAAAAATTGATCATAAAAGTTTGGATGTCTGTGCATTTTTCTGCGGAGAAGTCCCATGGCTTTCTTCAGGTTCTCAAAGGCACTAGTCAGGAATCCAAGAAAGGACCTCTGCTCCCCATGATCCCCAAAGCCTCTCCCTGGCCCAGGGGCCAAGAGCTGATGCTCGGCCTTGGCTGTTCAATGCAGACTGCTGGCAGCCTCCTCAGATTTGTTTCACCATCTGGACAGATTGGTTGCTATAGCTCCCAGGCATCGTGGGGACTAAAATTAACTTAAGTGTTGTGTTTTTTCTTTATAAACTAGGATAATGTTTCTGATGAGAATGAGCCAATGGAACCATTCCCATGTGGCCTTTGCTTCAGGAATTGGAAAGCTGGCTGGAACTAGGCTAACACTCTGGGACAGAGGTCCCATTCAGGGGTGACTCACAGGCCCCCGTGGGGATACCTTGAGCCGGGATCCTTCCGAGGAAAACTAGGTAGAGTTTATATCTAGGGTAAGAGCACCCTTGGGGAAGCAGGAGCCTTGGAAGCAAGAATGACTTTGACCTAGGAAGGGAAAGTGCTAGTACTGAGGCTGGTCCTCCTGCCACCACCAAGGGCTTTAGAGGAAGGGAAAGAAGCACAACTGGGCCAGGGGTGGTCGACTGGGGTGTGAGTCCCTGCTCTGCCACAGAGTCAGTGAATGACTTTGGGCTCAACACCACCCCCACCTGAGCTACACCTTTTCCATTTGTAAATAGATTGGACAGCATAATAGTAGTATTATGAGCCAGAATTTATTAAACACACTGAACTAAGTCCTTTCTATATATTTTCAGATTTAACCTTTATGAAATAGGAACTTTTATCATCCCCATTTTATAGATGTGGAAAATGAGGTTCAGATCAGATCAGTAGTACACCCAAGCTCATGCACCCAGCACGTGGCAATTGAGAAATTCAAAGGCAGGGTTAAGGGACACCAGAGCCCAAGTGTTCAACCACGACACTCTACCTCCTCCTAAATTTCCCTCCAGCTCTGACATCTGTGGACCCTAGACCACACAACCATTTGGTACCCCTCTTCTTAGTTGAGAATGCGGCTTACCCAACATCAGCTTGCAAAATGAGACGTCAGTACCTTAGGATCCTCGCTACCTTCCCACCACCCCATCCAGCCACTCTGCAGCTTTGCTGTCTAGGTATTACCTGCTCTACCTCGATCCTGCCCTTTCTGACCCTAGCACCCAGCCACAGCCTGAGAACTCCAGGGGGCTTTATTAGCCACTGCCTTGGGAATGCCAGGTGCATGACAGATGCGTGACATCCAGGCTCTCCACACGTCCAGAACGTCAGCTGATCAGCTCCCTCCCTCATCGTTTATTGACTCCACTGCATGGGGGACGCAGCAGTAAGTAGGACAGAGACATTCTAATAGCTAAGGTGGGTAATACACCTGTTTCAGGTTGTGATCAATTCTATGAAGGAGAGAAACAGGATGAAATGAAAATGTAATGGGGGACTACTTCAGATAGCGTAGTTAAGGTAGGCCTCTCGGAAGAGGCAAACATGGCGAGAAAAGTTGATGGTGAGTCTGTGAGAAGGGCTCCAGGAGGAACTTTGTCATCAAAGGGAGAATGAGCGCCAAGACCCTGGGGTGGGGACAGCTTGGCCTCTTCAAGTACTGAAAGTGCACCTAGAATGGCCCATCGGAGGAGATCCCCCTTCTCCTCCTGTTCCTCCTTGTCTCCTTCCTCTTTCCCCTCTTCATTCCTACCATTTTTACAGCCTTTTGGCCATTCTAAGGTTATTTCCTCGTGTAATAGCTCAGTGAGTGACAGAGCAGTCCGGTGAGGGAGTCATAGTAGGGCTTACAACTCATATTGTAGATCTGGGGAAACTGAGGCCCCAACCCCCAGGGGAGCTGGGGCTCAGAGCCAGGTCTCCTGACCCCTGACTCAGAGGCAGATTCTCAACCCCACCAAGAACTTGCTTGTCTTTCTGCTGGGTAACTCCAAAGTCTCTGTCACCTGAACCACCTGGGGGACCATCTCTGGGAGCTGGACTGGGGCCAGGTGGGCAACCAGTGTTCCCATGTATGGTTAGGAGTACCTGGACAGGGAGCAAGAGGTCTGAACTCTGGAAGTAGATCAGGGTGTCTCTGTTGCTTTGGCTTCTGGCAAGAAGGAAAACAACCAAGAAAAAGTTAAGTAAATAAAAACAGTGCCAAGAAACATCCTCTAAAGCCTTCCATCAGAAACAGGGTCAGAATCTCAGTGTTTCAGATATCCAGGCCATAAATCCTGAATGGGCCTTGCAGGTAGGAAGATTGACAAATTGTGTGTGTGGGAACTTGAAGCCCCCTGGGGTACCAGGTCCTGAAGGAACAATTATGACTAACAAGGAAGAAAGATAATAATTCCACTAAGACTGAGCAGACACTGGGCCAAACATTTTATATCCATTATCTCATTTAATCTTCACTAAATATACACACTTAGGTAGTGTATTAGGTTCTCTCTTATTGCTGTAATAAATGACCACAAACTTGGTGACTTAGAACACACATTTAACAGTTCTGGAGGTCAGAGGTCCTAAAATCGAGGTGTTGGAGGCTTGAGGGGAAAAACCGTCTTTTTACCTTTTTCAGCTTCTAGAGGCCACTTGCATTCCTTGACTGGTGACCTCTCCTAGTCTTCCAAGAACATCACTCCAACCTCCGCTTCCTTATCGCATCTGTTTCTGGACTTTGCCCCTCTTGCCTCCTTATAAAGACTTGGGATTACAATGGGCCCATCAGATCATCTAGGGTAATCTTCCCATCTCAAAACCCTTAATCCTCGAAGTCCCCCTTTGACATGTAAGATAACATATTTACAGTTATGGGTATTGAGACACGGACACCTTTGGGGGGCTGTTATTTGGGACGCCTGGGTGGCTCAGTCGGTTAAGCGTCTGCCTTCGGCTCAGGTCATGATCCCGGGGTCCTTGGATCGATCCCCGCATCGGGCTCCCTGCTCAGCGAGGAGCCTGCTTCTCCCTCTCCCTCTGCCCCTACCCCTGCTTGTGCTCTCTCACTCTCTCTCTCTGATTAAAAAAAAAATTCAAAGATGAGGAAACAAAGGTTCAGAGAACTAAATCACTTGCTCAGAGCCCCACAGTGTGGCTCAGCTCCAGAGCCCCTCCTCTCCATTGCTTCTGTACACACACCTCTGCCCATGCCACACTTGTGGTGAGGCTGCCTCCCTTCCCCCATCTGCCCCAAACCTACCCATCCTTCAAAAGCAGGCTGAATCTCTCCTATTCTTCAAAGCTTAGAGCTGATAAGCCCGGAAGCCTTCCTCAACCCTACACCTTCCCTACAGGGCTGAGGAATTTGAAGATCATAGAGCCCAGGGTCACAGTGCAGACAACCGGGCTAGAGCCCTGGTCTCCCAACTCCAGGCCCACGCTGAGGCCAGCTCTGACTGCTCCAAGTCTCTGGAGGCAGGGACTGGACCTGCTGATCCCTTTGGGCTGAAGATTATGTATCAAAACTCTGAAATGCCCTCTTTGTGTGTCGGGCTCAAAGTCAAGGCTGCCGAGCTCACAAGGCCTGGGTACATACAGACTGACTCAGCCTGTCATCCTGTTACTGTATCTATTCCCAGGAAGGCCCTCCATTGGCTGAAGGGCACAAAAACCCCATTGTCATCTGGCCCTCGGTCCCCTGGGCAGAGCGGCTGCCGACGGGGGCAAGGCCAAACAGAGAGGATGATGAAATTTCACTTCAGCCCTCTCCCCACTTGTAACACTCCCACCGAGCGGCTTCAGACTTTTTCCCTCAGCTCTTTACAGTTCACAAAGGACTTTTAAATTTTCTTTTAAGATTTTATGTAATTATTTGTTCATTTATTTATTTAGAGAGCTTGAGTGTGGGGAGGGGCAGAGGAAGAGGAGAGAGAGAATCTCAAGCAGACTCCCCGCGGAGTGCAGAGCTGGACTTGATCTCACTACCCTGAGTGAAATCAAGAGTCAGACACTTAACCGACTGAGCCACCCAGGCGCCCCCACAAAGGACTTTATACCCACAGTCTTATTGAGTGGTACAGTTAGTCTGTAAGGTAGAAAAGGCAGGATGTGCTAAGCACGTGTTGGGCTTAAGCAAACAGTGTCCCTCTGGGACTTGCCCAAGATCACACAGCTGGCCCATGGTGGAGCTGAAATACAAAGTCCAAACTTAACAGCCAACCCAAGTCTCCTTCCATTGCATCTGCTGCCTCCACCCAGGGTTCCAGGGAGAGCTTGCTGAGGCATACCTCACAGAGCCCCCTTCTTCACTGAGGTGACAAATGGCTGCACTTTCTCATGTTGACACAAACCCACCCGAGGAAAAGTGTTAACCTGAGTTCCCAGTTAGATTCTGCCCTTAGTAGGACCTGTGTCCTCGAGCCCTGCCCATAGTCTGTCCTTGAGCAGCTCATCTCTCCCCCTGGCTTTCCTTACCTGTAAAATGAGCATGATTACACCTGGGTACAAAGTCAGCATAACTCAAATGAGCATGGGTTTTAGAGAGTCGGTAAGAGGCCCAGCTTTGGAGTCAGATCTCTGGGCTTGGGTTCTATGGCAAGTTATTGAACTCTGGACACTTGGGGCATACTATTTAACCTCCAGCTGCAGTTCCTCAAGTGTACAGCGTAAGCCCCCACTTAATAGGGTTCTTGTGAGGAGTCATGAGATCATCTATGTCATACGTTTGGCTCACTGTTGCATATCCTGAGCTGCCCATAAATGTTCGCTCTCTTATCATTAGAGCATGAGATTATTCAACATTTCCCAAAGTGTCTTCCACAAAATATTAGTCCTCAGGAAAAAGGGGGACCCTGGCTGGCTCCAGTGAGTTTGGGAAATGTGGCATTCGTCGCCTTGCTCATGGATATTCCTGAGGCACATCAGAACATTAAAGCCTCTGAGAAGTTCTGCAGAGGAGAAACCAGTTGAACTCTGTTGAGCCCTCTTTTTCGTAAATTTGCGAATGCATCCCACAGAGCTTGTGTTCCATGAAGAGCTCCTTGGGAAAAGTTTATTTGATCCAACGCCCTTGTCTTTTTTTTAAAGATATTTATTTATTTATTTATTTAAGAGAGAGAGACACACACAGAGAGAGAGCATGAGCAGGGGGAGAAGCAGGCTCCCTGCTGAGCAAGGAGTCAGATGCGGGCCTCAATCCCAGGACCCTGGGATTATAAACTGAGCCAAAGGCAGATGCTCAACCAGCTGAGCCACCCAGGTGCCCCTTCCAACGCCCTTGTCTTAAAAAGAAACTAAAGTCCTTGAAGGTGAAGTGACCTGTCCTGGCCAGTAAATAGCAGAGCTGGGCTCGACCCAATCTAATGACTTGTTTGGCCTCTTGCTCTTTCCATTAAACCACACTGAGAAAAATGCCTTCTGCCACTGATGTGGACACGCACTCCCCAAATGTTAAAGATCTGTACAGAATTGTGTGGAACTGGCGGGTCCTTCAGCCTTTCTCCAGGTTCTGGTTCCCTGACTGATGGTGCGGGGCTCCCTCTGGCCTGGGCGGGGTTGGAGGAGCTCGGCGGTGGATTGCTTCTGTCTCCTCCCATCCCTGACTCATCTGTCCTACTGCCGAGGCTGGTCCAGGTCCAGGGAACACTCACACGCAGGCACCAATTTTCTTCTGAAACCCCACACGCCTGGAAGTCTTCCCTGAAGGAGGCGGAAAGCCCAATAACCCAACCCTCCAACGTGGCAGCTCCCAACTGTTGCCTGACGTGGCCCGCAAACCAAACCTCTCTTCAGTTTTAGTAGCTCTACAACCAGGAGTGCGAAGGGCCCACCAGCCCAGCGACGTGGCCGCAGTGACTCAGCCGACCTAGGGGACAGCTTGGGGGATGAGGAAGGAGAGCTGGACTAAGCGGCTGAGCCCCTACCCCTCTTCTCCACTGACGGTCTATTTTTCTCCACCATTTCCAAGGCGGAGGCCTCATTGCCCTCTTCTGAGGCTGGTCCAGCACTGCCTCATGATGTTCTCTCTCCCCACTCCTAGATCTGACAACTTTCCTCAGACAGGAGCTTCTAGTACGGAACCTTCCTGATGCTCCATGCGGTGGTGTTCAGACTGCCTTCTGTGCCGCTCTAGGAGCCCCTGCAGGAGCCTTAAGGGGGCAGATCTCCAGGCCCCCGGCCCATCCCTGCTTACACCAGAACTGCTATTTTCCATCTGACATATTGGACTTTTGCCTAAGATTTCATTTCTTAAAATGGTTTCACTACTTAAGAAAAAACCCATGAAATGTACAAATTTATTTTCAGCCCACCGGCTCTACCAGTGAAAAAAAAAAAGAGCATGGAGAGAGAGGGTTATCTGTCCAAGGATACAGAGTATCACAAACACAAATGGTACTGGGCACTGTGGGAAGGGGCAGGTTCCAAGAGCCATGTGTGAGCCCCAGAGGATGTCAGACCCACTCCCCAGAAGCTTGCAGTCTGCTCACCCTGGGCAGACAGCTGGTAGTGCCTACCTACCTCCTCCCAGAAGCAGGAGGAAGGGTCACCATCCCCCAGCCCTGTACATCCCTGGAGGACAAACTGGGGCTACCAGCCAGGCAAGCTCAGTGTCTTCAGGGACAGGCAGGTGACAGATGTGAGCATCCCTTCTAAGAAATACACCAGGACTATACCATTGGGGCCTGAGCCCACCTGGAGAGAATATGCCCCACCCAGAGGCTTTGAGATCCCTCCTTGCCCTTTTTAAAGGTTTTCTCCTCAAACAAAATTCATGCACTGGAGAAAAATCCCCATGGGCCACCAGTTTGGTACCTTTACTTATGGGGGCTGGATTTACCTTTCTTTAAGGGGATTAACCATCCCTCTTCTGTATTCTTCTGGGAGAAAGGCTAGCATTTAACCTCCTGGTTTGGAAAACTTGAAAGAGACCAAGCCCTTGCTTCCTTCCCTTTCTAATCTGTTCCTCTTCTCTTTCATCTCATATCTCTTCTCTCCTTCCTTTTCTGTCTGGACCCCTCCTCTTTCTATCCTTCCCATCCTTTTAAAAAGAGCACTGAGCAAGGAGGGAAAAGACCCAGGCTCTTCACCCACTCCGTAAATGCCTTGGGAAATCTTCTCCCCTCTCTGGGTGTTAGTTTGCTCATTTGTAAAAGGAGGGTGTTGGATTGGGTCATAATTTCCAAACAATGAGTGATGAGGACCAAGAGGACCAAGAGGCTCAGGTTCTTCCCCTAGAAGTTCCAGAGGCAGCTTGCTTGGCTATTTTAATAGCAGTCCCTCATGTGAGCAAAGGGTTCTGCAGCTAATACAACTTGAAATTCCCTAGGTCATTTAATTGAAGGCCTTCCAGTCTTTAGATTCCGTGTTTCCTCTTCTCTTTCTCTTCTGTCTCCCGCTTCTCTTCCCCCCTACCCCCCATCCCCGCCCCTGGATCCCTCGCTCAGATCCTCAGGTTTGCTAGCAGAGCTTATGATCCTTAAAGGTTGCAACCCTGAGTCTAACCTGCTATCTCTCTCGAGGGCTCTGTGATTTCACTTGCAACATGAAAGAAGAGAGCCTTTCTTTCCTGAAATCCCAGAACAGTGAGGGACACCCAAGGGCCACGATGAATTGTAGTCAGCCATCTATCTTGGCCCCTGGTCCCGACATCGATCTCCAGCCCCCACTCCCCCACTCCACTGCCTGCCTCCCAGCCACATCCCAAGTTGGGTTATTCTCCTGATTCAGACATTTTTGTGGTGTGAAATCATCTCCGCCCCAGCCAGCTGAGGCCGGGAGCTCGCTCACAGCCCACGGCAGCTGGCGGGCCCTCCCTTCCCCGCCACGTCCCACACCCTCAGCTCCTCTCCTCCGAGTGCTCAGAATTTCCACTTGATTTCCTTCCAGTTCTGGAAAGAAATGCAGACAGAGCGCAAGGGCTTGTGGGACTCGGCTCTGTCCTCTCCCAGTAGCTGCGGGTGCAGGTCCTGGCACATAGTTGACTCCCGGGCCAAAGTGGCTAAAATGAGCTGGTGAGATCAAGAGAGAATAGTAGAGCCACAGGGAGAGAGAGAGACACCGACGGTCTGTCACGATCGGGAGGCAGACAGAGCCGAGGAGGTAGACACGGGAGGAGACAGACATAGACACAGGTGTGGGGGCACTTACCCCCAACTTAGCCGTAAGACAGGTGACTGCGTGTCCCCTCCACATCAGCCTGGAGCGTGGTCTGACGGGTCCATCGGGGACCCCCCGCCCCTCTCGGGACGCACTGTTGTTTGACTTGCGACTTACTACTGATTAGGACTCTGACTCTGCAGGTACATATTAACCTATAGGTTTCTGTCCAGTTAAAGGAAGAAGAAGCTCAGAGGTTACAGTTTTGGTGCCTTCCAGGACATTAACCCGTTTTGTAGATGAATTCTCTTTGAACCAGCTTTACCATCCTTAGTCCCTCTCTAATCGGGTAAAGAAATCATTGACATGTGCTCATTTTTTATCTGATAAGAGTTGCGTTTTTAACTTTAAAAAGAAATTTTTTTGGCAAGAGAGGCAGAAATAGAATGAGAAGACCGACAGACACTGAGAGGGAGCAGGAGAAAGAGACAGAGACTCAGACAGAGAAGGGCAGGGGGCATGGGACCCAGTCAAATCCACAGAGAGTCAGAGTCTGGGCGGCCGCGCGCACGCGCACAACCAGAACTAGCACAGGCCTGGGGGGGGGCGGGGCAGGGAAAACAGGTGAGGGGGAACTTCAAATTCACTTCTTATGAGCATTTATGCTTTTAAAATAGAGAATCAGGCATAGAGGGAAAGACAAAGAGCCTGGGAGAGAACAAGAAAGCACCAAAGAGAGGCGACATCAGAGTCGGAGAAGCAGAGGCAGCCAGATTCTGATGGATGGCTCCTGAGGGCAGGGACCGTGCCTGGTTCGGGTGCGGGAGGCAGGGAGGAAGACAGAGGAAGCAGAGGAGGCAAACCTGGAGAAGGCAGGCAGGGGGAGACAGGGACAGAACAGGAACAAACAGGGCCAGGAGCAGGCGGAGGGGCGGGGGCGGGGGGCTGGACCTTCTCCCTCCTTCTGGAACCCGGTGCTCAGACTTGAAGGAGGACAGGAGAGCCACCCAGAAGAAATCCAGGCACTGGAGATGCTTCTCCAGGGCCCAGACCCAGCTCTGAGAGCGGCCAGGCCCACAGGCAACCATCTCTAGGTTAGCCTCATAAGGAGAAAGGAGCTGAGTGCCTGTCAAATCCAACCCAATTTAAGAAATGAGGTAACTCAGGCCCAGGCAGGGGGAGAGACTTGTTCAAGGTCACATGATTGATTTGTCTAACATCAGGACCAGGAACCAAGTCTGTGACTCCCTCTTTGATATTCTTCCCACTCTGGCCTCATTACTGTCCATTATACACATCGCAGCTAGAATGATCCTTTTAAAATGCAAATAGCTTCATGTCCCTGCCCTGCTTAAAACCCTTGCAGAATCATATCCCCCAATATCCATTTTCTAGCCAGGGAGATGTGTGGAGCTGGAGAGGGATCGTTTCAGGAATTTGACTCCCCTATAAATTTCATCTTGTTTTTTTGTTTAAAGATTTTATTTATTTATTTGACAGAGAGAGACACAGCGAGAGAGGGAACACAAGCAGGGGGAGTGGGAGAGGGAGAAGCAGGCCTCCTGCCTAGCAGGGGAGGGGTGGGGCTTGAACCCAGGTGTGGGGCTTGAACCCAGGACCCTGGGATCATGACCTGAGCCAAAGGCAGATGCTTAATGACTGAGCCACCCAGGTGCCCCCCCCCCTTTTTTTTTTCTTTAAATCAAATTGTTGGGATGCCTGGGTGGCTCAATTGGTTAAGCTTCTGCCTTAGGCTCAGATCATGATCCTAGGGTCCCGGGATCAAGTCCCACATTGGGCTCCTTGCTCAGCAGGGAGCCTGCTTTTCCCTCTGCCTGCTAGCAGCTCCCCTGCTTGTGTTCTCTCTCTCTCTCTGACAAATAAATAAATTAAATCTTTTAAAAAATAAAAATAATTGTTTAAAAAAATAATAAAATAAAATAAATCAAATTGTTTATATAGATAGGGGCCCCACTCCTCCCACCAAAAAATTTGACCAAGGCTATGTACACCCTAAAGGCAGCTCTGCCTCTGGCTAAATCCAAATGTCTCATGTATTGTGGACTCTCCTCCTCAGATTCCTCATGCTCACTCTTGGCGGGCAGAACAGACAAAGCTGGGCCTCTTCATCTCTTCTCCCTCCCAAGATGGCAGAGACTCACTTCTGGTGGGATGAAAAGGGACTCCAAAGGACAGAATTATTGTTAATTTCAGTAATACTTTGATTAGCATGTGGAAGTTCACCTCTTTTGCCCTTCCTTTCTTCCTTTTTCCTGCTGCCTGGAATTCAGACACAGTGGCTGGAGCACCAGCAGCCATTATAGACCACAGAGTGACTTTAACGATGGAAGCCATTAGCTAAGGTGATGGAACAGAAAAAAAAAAACAAACAGAACAAAAAACACAACAGCTTGGTGCCTGATGACCAAGGAGCTGCCATATCAACCCTGGAATTTTACCTGAGAAAGAAATAATTTTTAACTTGTTTAAGTCATATTTTGAGGTTTTCTATTGCATGCAGCCAAACAAACTTAGTTCTAACTGATTTACCCTTAGTGCTGCCTATTCCATTAGAATAAAACCCAAATGCTTTCTCTTGACCCTCAAAGCCTTATGTAAGCTGTCCCCACCTTATCAGGCTTCAGGTCCAGCCACTCCCTCCCTTGCTCCATACTCTTTACATACCTTCTCTATGCCAAGCATAATGATTGTTTTCCTACCTCAGGGACCTGGCACTTGCTGGTCCCCTGCCTGGAATGATCCTAGCTCAGGTCTTCACAGACAAGCTACAACCCCCTCCTTCCCATCCATCTGATCTCAGCTTGACTAATTCTTGAGAGAAATCTTCACTAGGCACCTAATCTCAACGAAATTCATTACGCGCCCACAATCTCCAGTCATTCTACTATACCACCCTGGGGTATTTTCTTTATAGCACTAATCACAAGATCAAATGAATTTGTGTGTTTATTTATGGGCTTGTTCTCTATCTCATGCTCCCCAGAATCTAAGCACCACATAAACAGGGACTTTATCTGTCTTCATCACTGATATAGTCCTTGTGCTTCACACAAGACGTATATTGGTTTGGCACCGATGATTTTTCCATTATCAGGAACTCATGTGAATTTTGTATGTTTGCTTTATCACCATTTAACAAAATCAGTCTTCGTCGAAGCAAAGGTTAGAAAGTTTAAGGCTTTTTTTTTTTTAATTTTTTTTTTTAAAGATTTTATTTATTTATTTGACAGAGAGAGACACAGCGAGAGAGGGAACACAAGCAGGGGGAGTGGGAGAGGGAGAAGCAGGCTCCCTGCAGAGCACGGAGCCCAATGCGGGACTCGATCCCAGGACCCTGGGATCATGACCTGAGCCGAAGGCAGTCGCTTAACCAACTGAGCCACTCAGGCGCCCTTTTTTTAAATATTTTATTTATTTATTTGGCAGAGAAAGAGATAGTGAGAGCAGGAACATAAGCAGGGGGAGTGGGAGAGGGAGAAGCAGGCTTCCTCCTGAGCAGGGAGCCCGATGTGGGGCTCGATCCCAGGACCCTGGGACCATGACCTGAGCCGAAGGCAGACGCTTAACGACTGAGCCACCCAGGTACCCCAGACAGTTTAAGGCTTAATGCTACAATTAGTATCAGGAAATTTACACTAATGAATATTCGAGTTAACTGGAATTTTATCTTGACGTTTACCTACTGGCAAGGTCACACAGTGTAATCTTTTCTAAGGACAATACATTAATTTTTTAATGTACTTTTTTCCCTCCTTATTTACATTGAAAATGGGCGCCTGGGTGGCTCAGTTGGTTAAACGACTGCCTTCGGCTCAGGTCATGATCCTGGAGTCCCGGGATCGAGTCCCGCATCGGGCTCCCTGCTCGGCGGGGAGCCTGCTTCTCTCTCTGACCCTCCCCCCTCTCATGTGCTCTCTGTCTCTCTCATTCTCTCTATCTCAAATAAATAAATAAAATATTTAAAAAAAAAAAAAGAAAATGATTTCACAGAAAAAACGAATTCACCATACAGCAGGCACGTGCTATGGGCAATAAAGGCAGGAATCAGACATGAATTGTGCCCATGAATGACCAATCTCTGTGGGTGAGAAAAGGCAAACATACACATAGTATAAAGACACTAAGTTGTCCAACCAAACCATGAAAACACTATGCTTAAGTGAAAGAGGCAGTCACAAAAGACCATATATTGGGACACCTGGGTGGCTTAGTCAGTTAAGCGTCTGCCTTTGGCTCAGGTCATGATCCCAGGGTCCTGGGATCGAGTCTCGCATCGAGCTCCATGCTCAGCAGGGAGCCTGCTTCTCCCTCTGCTGTGCTCTCTCTCTCTCTCTGACAAATGAATAAATAAAAAATCTTTTTAGAAATTAAAAAATGTATATCTACAAAAGACCATATATTGCATGATACCATTTATATGATATATCCAAAATAGGCAAATCTATAGCGACAGAAAGAAGGATAGTAGTGGTTGCCTGGGAAGGGGGTAGGGGGTGTGGGCCTAGGGGGGATGGGAAATTGCTGCTAATGGGTATGGGGTTTCTTTTTGAGGTGAGAAAATACCCTAAAGCTGACTGTGCTGATGGTGGCACAAGCCTGTGAATATGCACTGAATTATACGCCTTAAATGGGTCAATTGTAGGATGTATTACTTTGCCGGGGCTGCCACAACAAAGTACCACAGGCTGGGGGGCTTAAACAACAGAAATGTATTTTCTCCTGGTTCTGGAGATGTCTGAGATCAAGGTGTTGGTGGGCTTGGTTTCTTCTGAGGCCTCTCTCCTTGGCTTGTAGATGTCAGTCTTCTCCCACGTCTTCACTAGGTCTTCACTCCAAATTTCCTCTTCTTATAAAGACACCAGTTGTGTGCGATTAGAGCCCACCATAATGACCTCATTTTATCTTAATTACGTCTTTAAAGACTCCGTCTCCAAATAAGATCACATTCTGAGGTACTAAGGATTAGGACTTCAACATATGGATTTGGGGGGACATAATTCAGACTATAGCATATGATTTGTGAATTATATATCACTAAAACAGAAAGAAAGAAGAAAGAAAGAAAGAAGAAAGAGAGAGAGAAAGGGAGAAAGAAGGAAGGGAGGGATGAAGGGAGGGAGGGAGGAAGGCAAGGAGGGAGGAAGGAAGAGGGAGGAAACAAGGGAAGGATGGATTCACCCAGAGCAGAGGCACAGCGTGCTGGGGGATTCAGGAAGGAGAACTTGCTATTGCTGAGGCCCAGGGAATGACAGTATGGATAGAAATGTGGGGACAAGCTGAGAGCTACCTCCAGCGTACTATGAGAAGTCTCTGGAACACAAATCTGATTATGTCACTCCCCTGCCTAAACATTTCATTCCCTGCAGGCTGCCCTACAAGCTCCATCAGGTGGCTGCAAGTCCCCGAATAAGCCCACCTCTCCAGCCTCCCCACCTGCTGAAGCAGGCACCTCCCTGACGGGCTCTGTAACTGTTTACTCACCTGGGAAACAGAGAGGGAAACAGACCTTGTACCCATTGTGTCCCTAGCATTTGCACAGGACCCAGCACAGAGGGCTCAGTCACTCATGGGAGTAAGTGCGATTGTATCTAGAGATGGAGGCATGGACAGGCAGGAGGAATGCCTCCATTTAGAACTGTCTCTTTTATCCCCCCCAACCCCCCACCCAGTTGTGCATCTTTCTGCCTCCCTGGGTTCTTGGAGAGAACCCAAAGCTTCTCTGAGGTCATTACTCAGCCCTTAGGCACTGGCTGGCTCGAGAGGGAGGGCCAGGGAGGGCTGGGACTGAACACAGGCAGGGACGCTTCCACCCTGTAAGGTCCTTCTCCAGTTTCCCGCCCAGACGTTCAGCCCCAACGACAGGCAGTGTCTCAGCTGGCCAAGGAATAAGAAAGAGGTGCCTGTGCTCCCTGGGAGGGTGGCCAAGGGCGTGGGTTGCAAGGTGGGGGGAGCAGTCGGTGGAATACCCAGGAGAGCATGGGTCCATTTCAGGGGCTCTCAAACCCCTTTACCCCATGACCTCCCAGGGCCTCTCCTGCTCTTTCAATTAAAAATATCCTTTCCCTAACGTTTCTCCGCAACTCTCAAAGGTCCAGAGGAAAGACGACCAGGGACGGGCCAGGAGGGAGAGGAGGCCGTTACCCAACATACAAGAGGGCAGTGGGGTGCTGAGCAGGGCTCCCAGACTTCTGTCACCTGGCACCACGTTCCCCTTTCTGCCACAGCCTCATAACACCTATCGTATTATTTGCTTTACTTCAACTTATATTTTTGAACCTAAGGAAAGCTTTTATCACTATTAAGTAGAAAAAATAATCACTTGCTGTGCGGGCTGTGTGCTGTTTGTCCCTCTGGTCCACTCTCCACCATTCCGGTCTGCTCTGGGGCAGAGAGGCTGAACTGAAGCCCCCATCAGCGATTTCCCATGGTCTCTGTTGCCATCTGGGATTGGTCAACGGGGAGCATCAGTGGGAGATTGGGTAGGGAAAGCAAGAAGAGTGTGGCTGGAGGATTTGTCCCCCCAGCTCGTCCCTTGGGATCAGCACAGGCTGGCTGTGCCCCTCAGCCCGAGGGCCCAGCTTCTGTTGCACTGCCCCTCTCTGGTTCGAGGAACCACTTCTCCCCTGGCCCCTCCGGCCCCGTGCATTTGCTGGCCCTGAGAAACTGCACCATCCCTGTGGTTTACCTACCTGGGGCCCGCATCCATAGGAATAGCCCCTTGATTCACTTATCAGATTACTCATTTTGAAAGTGCCATTCGTCCCTGCCAGACACCTGACTGATACACTTTTCATAAATAGAAAGCAGTTGACACAGTGCTAATAAAATTATGCTATCAAATTCTAACTCACCGTAAAAAGAATGAAGAAGAATTTCTACACAATGCTATAAAATGATCTTCAGGACATATTAGGTGGAAAACAAACAAGCAACAACAAAAACCAAGTTGCAGAACAATATTTAGAATGCAAGGGAGAGAGAAATAAAAATATGCATAGTTGATCCTTGAACAACACAGGTTTGAACTGCACGGGTCCACTTACACATGGATTTTTCTCGATGAATACAGTACAGCACTGTCAATGTATTTTCTCTTCCTTATAGTTTTCTTTTTTTTTTTTTAAAGATTTATTTATTTATTTGAGAGAGTGAGAATGAGAGAGAGTACATGAGAGGGGGGAGGGTCAGAGGGAGAAGCAGGCTCCTCGCTGAGCAGGGAGCCCGATGCGGGACTCGATCCCGGGACTCCGGGATCATGACCTGAGCCGAAGGCAGTTGCTTAACCAACTGAGCCACCCAGGCGCCCCTTCCTTATAGTTTTCTTAATACCTTTTCTTTTCTCTAGCTTACTTTATTGGAAGAATACAGCATACAATACATATAACATGCAAAATATGTGTTACTCAGCTGTTTATGTTATTGTCAAGGTTTCCTGTCAACAGCAGGCTGTTAGTAGTTAAATCTGGGAGGGAAGTCAAAAGTTATACTTGGATTTTCGACTGTTTGGGGGTGGTTGCCCTTAATACCCACGTTGTTCAAGGGTCAACCGTATATGTATTTGCTTATATTTTCAAAGAGAAACAAAAATTAATAGAAATAGTTCCCAGGGTTCCTGGGTGGCTCTGTCGTTAAGCGTCTGCCTTCGGCTCAGGTCATGATCTCAGGGTCTTGGGATCGAGCCCCGCATCGGGCTCCCTGCTCTGCGGGGAGCCTGCTTCTCCCTCTCCCACTCCCCCTGCTTGTGTTCCCTCTCTCGCTGTGTCTCTCTCTGTCAAATAAATAAATCTTTAAAAAAGAAAAAGAAAAAGAAATAGTTCCCTTACAGGGAGAGAAGAAAAAGGTTGTTGATAAAAGCTAGTTCTCTGAATATATCTGGTTATATAGTTCTAACTTTGTAACTATTAAATGTCTTACATAATTAAAAATACTAAAGCATATCAAAGAGGTAAAGTAAATTCTTAAAAAAGTACAGAAGCAAATGAGCCTAATTGTATACCAAGTTGGTAGCATAACCATCCTGAGAATCATTATTTCAAGTAAATTTAACAGTGTTTTAGCCACTCATCCTTAGTGAGATATATACTGAGGAATATATATATATATACACACATACGTATATATATATTTAATAGTCTTATTCCCAGTATTAATTTTAGGATAAACTAATTATATATGATAAATAAATTATGTTAATATCATTAGCAACCAACATGTACAGCCTGAGAGATCGATTTTAAAATAAAAAGTTAAATGAAAGCCTCCAGTCATCTGAGCTGGGAAATCAGCAGCCCTGAGCTCAGGATTTTCTTTTCCTCCCTTTTTTAGCACCCTTAGAAGAAACCAATCCACTGCATTACATTCCTTATTCTAAGACATTCTAGGACAGCAAATGCTCAGTCACTCAGAGCCTTGCCTTCTATAGGTACTTGATTACAGCAATCTGCAGCTAATAGTTTGAGTAACTGTTTTGCCACCACATTCCATGGACTACAGGTATCCCCTTTAGCCTGGAAACAAGGTCATGAGTGCCTTTAAATCTAATCCAACCAGAAAATCAACTCAGAAAACCCATCTTTAAGATTCTGTTCCTCAGGAGTCACTTTCAGTACCAATCTGAATCTGACTCTACAGGAAATACAAAGGCATAGAGGAACATATTTAAAATTACCACAAGGGACACCTGGCTAGCTCAGTCCATAAAGCATGCAACTCTTTGTCTCAGGGTTGTGAGTTTAAGCCCCACGTTGGGTGTGGAGATTACTTAAAAATAAAATCTTTAAAATAATAATAAAATAAAATCACCACAAGTATCCGACCAGGCAAATCAAGAATGTGGGAAATTCTACAGGATAAATAACATAGTTTCTTTATTAAATAAATGGCATGAAAAGAGGTGGGGGGGGCGCAATGTGTGGCCGGGAGGAACTCCAGTAGATTAAATGAGACATAAGAAGAAAGCGTAGGGGCGCCTGGGCGGCTCAGTTAGTTGAGGGTCCGACTCTTGATTTCAGCCCAGGTCATGATCTTGGGGTTGTAGGATAGAGCCCCAAGTCGGGCTCCGCGCTCAGCAGGGAGTCCGCTTGGGATTCTCTCTCTCCCCCTCCCTCTGGTCCTCCCCCTGCTTGCATGCTCTCTCTTTCTCTAAATAAAATATATAAAATCTTAAAAAAAAAGAATAAAGTGTAGTGTGTGGGTTTCTTTGTATCTTAATCACATCAACCAAATGTAAATAAACATTTTTGAGATAATCTGGAAAATTTGAACATAGGCTGGGTATTGGGTGATATTAAGAAGTTACTTTCAGGGCGCCTGGGTGGCTCAGTCGTTAGGCATCTGCTTCGGTTCGGGTCGTGATCCCAGGGTCCTGGGATGGAGCCCCGCATCGGGCTTCCTGCTCAGCGGGAAGCCTGCTTCTCCCTCTCCCACTCCCCCTGCTTGTGTTCCTGCTCTCGCTTTCTCTCTCTCTCCGTCAAATAAATAAATAAAATCTTTAAAAAAAAATAATAAGTTACTTTCAACAGTGTTAGGTGAGCTGAGAAATTGTAACGAGTTTGAAAAGAAAGTCCTTATCTGCTAGCGACACATACTGAACTATTTATGGGTGTAATGGTATCATGTATGAGATTTGTTTTGAAATACTCCTGAAAAACAGTGTGTGACGGAGTTGGTATGTAACATAACCTTGATAAAATGTGGAGAGTCATTGAAGTCGGGTGATGGGCACGTGGGAGGTTAGAGATTATTCTCTTTGCTTTGAAGCATGCTTGAATATTTCCATGAAACTTTAAGATAACAATATTAAATTAAATTCTGTTGCTTGTGAAGGCTCTGAGCCTAAGGTTGACTCCCTTGCTGTTAAAACAACGCTTAGCAAGTGCTAGAAAGGTGTTAGCAATTCAATAGCTCCAAACTAAGACTTTTCTCCTTGATGTGATTGGAAGGCTTGGAAAAGATTTTAAAGGGAGATAATTTCCTTATCTGTGGATTCCGTGCAATTTCATGCTAAAATACCCTTGGGAACAAAATGTGGCAAACTCTGACCTTGAGAAGCTCTGGTGTTATAAAGCCAGCCCTGGACCAAGGGGCGGGAGGCCCAGGACCCAATTCTCACTCGGTGCTGGTCTCACCGGGAATCCCCTTGCCTTGGTTTCTTCTTCCTCGAGATGAGAGTCATCAGACTCCAGGACCTCTGGGATCTCTCCTATCAGGTCAAGCTGTGATTCAGTAAGTGATCAAGGTGTCTAACAGCACATTCAGTTGATCGGCAATCATCTCCTAAACACTTACTGTGCACTGTGCTTCGTGCTGCGATGCACCTGGGCTTAGTGCCTGCTTTCCCAGATGCACCTCATGGTCTAGCTGCAATCCGCCATTGCCAAGAGCATGTTAGCTCCTTTTTTTTTTTTTTTTTAGATTTTATTTATTTATTTGTCAGAGAGAGAGAGAGAGAGCACAAGCAGGCGGAGCGGCAGGCAGAAGGAGAAGCAGGCTCCCAGAACCCTGGGATCATGACCTGAGCCGAAGGCAGCTGCTTAACCAACTGAGCCACCCAGGCACCCCATATGTTAGCTCTTCTGAAAATAGACACTGGCCTAGTGGTACATTTTGGAAGGAATATGAGGCCGTTTTCTCCCAGAGCTCCTGCCTTCTCAATGTCCTGACCTCCTCCCCAGACCGCCTGCACTTCTGAACAGCTGAGGGAGCAGCTGTAGCCTCCCTGCCACCAGGGCATGTGATGCTCAGATCGGCCACACTAAGGAGCATTCTGGTCCTGCAACTGGGGAAGGGCCTTCCCCTCCCCACAGGTGCTAGCAGTGGGAGGAGGGGTCCCCCAGGGGGAAATCAGGGTGCTGTGACTAGAGAAGGAGTCAAGCCCCACTGCCCTTCCTATCTGAGTACTAGAATAAACATAGGGAATTTTCCTATTTCCTCTGAGAAGAGACAACATAAAGAAATCCAGTTATGGGACACCTGGGTGGCTCAGTCGGTTAAGCAGCTGCCTTCGGCCCAGGTCATGATCCCAGGGTCCTGGGATCGAGTCCCCTATCAGGCTCCTTGCTCAGCAGGGAACCTGCTTCTCCCTCTCTCTCCGTCTGCTTGTGCTCTCTCTGTCAAATAAATAAAATCTTTAAAAAAAAAAGAAAAGAAATCCAGTTATGGGGCGCCTGGGTGGCTCAGTTGTTAAGCGTCTGCCTTCGGCTCAGGTCATGATCCCAGGGTCCTGGGATCCAGCCCCGCATCAGGCTCCCTGCTCGGCAGGTAGGCTGCTTCTCCCTCTCCCACTCCCCCTGCTTGTGTTCCCTCTCTCCCTGTGTCTCTCTCTGTCAAAGAAATAAATAAAATCTTTAAAAAAAAAAGAAAGAAAGAAATCCAGGTATGCTTTTTAACTAACCCCGTCAAGAGGAATCAGTCCAAAAAAAATTTGTTAGCCTCTCAATTTCAGTTTTATTCTCTGTATTATAGGGATAATGCTATCTATCCCCATATAGCAGTTAAGAAGATTCAGGGAGATAATTCACGTAAAAGGCTTAGCACAATGCCTGGTGCATGAAAAAGGCTCAATGAAAGGCAGTGGTTTCAGTACCCCTTGTCCACCCAGTCCAGCTCAGCAGACCCAGAAAGCAGCTCCCAGGCTTGCCCTGGAGGGTGACCTTCTTGTTGATTATCTGTGACCCCTGCTCCCAGACTCCCCAGAGGACCCAGCAAACTGTGCCTTTGCTCATTCAATTTATGGTTCCTGAGTCATTCTCTAGGTTGAATGCCCAAGCAACTTTGCTTAGAACTCTTAAGAAACCGGGGCGCCTGGGTGGCTCAGTCGGTTAAGCGTCTGCCTTCGGCTCAGGTCATGATCCCAGAGTCCTGGCATCAAGTCCTGCATCAGGCTCCTTGCTCTGCAGGGAGCCTGCTGCTCATCCTGCTTGTGCGCTCTCTCTCTCTCTGACAAATAAATAAATTAAAAAAAAAAAAAAAGAACTCGCAAGAAACCAATCAAATTCTTGTTTATGTGTGTTCATTAAAATACTAATGGCCATCCCTGCAGATGCTGGGCTAGATCTGCCCCATTGTTTTTCTCGAAGACTTTCCCAGTCCCTTGGCAGACACACCTAGCCCTTCTCTCCATTAGTACTAACCCGGTCCTATCTGCCTTGTTTTAAAAAAGTGCTCTACTCTCCTGCCCAGAACAGATTATTTTACCTTGGATTTAAAGAGGCACTCCCCAGAAACTCCCTAACAATTCTAAACTCTGAAATTCCAACATCAGTGGTTTTTTCATCACCCACGTGGTCAAGACCAGTATTCTCAGCTCACCTCCAAAACTCTCCAACACCTGACCTCAACCACCACCATTATCTTTTTATGTGACCTGTGCCTGATTCATACTTTGTGATTATTCTCTGTAAGAACACTTACCCACTTCTTGGTTTCTCCCAAGTTCAACAAATCCTTGCTGGACTTTAACTGTTTCTTTCTTTCTTCTTTTTTTTTTTTTTACTATTACTTTTTTTTTTAGTAAGCTCTTTGCCCACCTCATGACCCTGAGATCAAGAGTCACATGCTCTACCCACTGAGCCAGCCAGGCAGCCCTCCTTGTTGGACTTCAGGCAAGTCCCTTCTATGTTATAATCTGATAGGCATTTCATTTGCCTCCAGAAATCAGGCAAACCTTAAGATTTTGTAAGTAGGAAGTTTAACTCACAAGGGTGGGGTGGAGCCTGTGGTAAAGCAGAGAATACCTGGCCTATCTCAAGCCATTCAAATTCAAAATGCTTAAGAATACATCACTTCTTGGCCTTTTGGCTAAGATCAAGTGTAAAATGCTTCAGAATACAGTGAAAGCTAGGCAAAATACATCTTCTGCCCTGGGACCTTCAGAAGATCATTGTTATCAAATTCATTAATAATATGTCCCAATTCCAAATGAAATTAGACACAGGATCGCATTATAAAAATAAATAAAAGTAGTGGTTTTTTCAAAATAAGTTTATTTTATGATTTTAAACATATTGCTTTATTTTTGTTTTAAAACCAGCCAAAGAGAAGAATAGGCATTGATGATCACAAAAACTTGAAACTGAAGCTGGGTTTTGGATGACAATTGCAGACTTGAATCAGCTTCAGCAGCCAATTCACTGAACAATAATTTATTGTTCTGATATTGAGAAAAATACCAACTTGAAGAGATAATAGATATAGTTGAAAATGGTCACCATTTTTAAACAGCTCTCTTTGAAACAGAGGATATTTTGCAATTAAACAGGGAATAGAGGAGAAATTTTATTCCATGGTCTGCACAAACAAGTTAACTTCATAGCTGACCCCTGATATTTTATATACTTTTCTTTCTTGGGAATAAAAACTCCGATTTTAACTGGGTATATGACGAACTGAATTTGAAAAACTGAATTTTTCAGACTCCTTTGCGGGTAGGCCGCATGACTATGTTCTGGCCAAAAGAGTATAAGCAGTGGTACCATATGCAATTTCTGGAAACGTCTTGCTGACAGAATGTAATTGGGGTGGGTGGAGTTTAAGCAGCTATTTGGAACATGAGGTTTAACCCCCAAGCTGAGTGTGGCAGAGCAACAAAATAGAGTAAATCTAGGTGGTTGTGATCATGGAGCCACAGTCCTAGCCCTTGATCACTTTCTTCCACATTTTGTTTATATGAGAGCAAGACAAATTTTTACATAAGACATTGCTACTTTTGGTTTTCTGTCATTTGCAGTTTAACCTGACTGATGGGAAAAGTTAACCGATGAGGGCCTAGAATGTGGTAAAACTTGTTATGTAGGGATGCCTGGGTGGCTCAGTTGGTTGGAGTTTTGCTTTCGGCTCAGGTCATGATCCCAGGGTCCTGGGATTGAGCCCCAGGGCGGGTTTCCTGCCCAGTAAGGAGCCTGCTTCTCCCTCTCCCTCTGCCTGCTTATGCTCTCTCTCTTTCTCTTTGTCAAATAAATAAATAAAATATTAAAAAAAAAAAAAAACTTATTATGTGACATTACTTAAGATTTAAGAGTGTCTTATTTGAGTTTTTCAAGTAAACTTAATATCTAAAACATTAAAGGGTAGCAGAAATATGCTACTTCAAAATAGGCCACAGTGATGTGGGGTGGTGTATTCTGCTACCCTTCACAATGGTTCTCAAACCTTTGGTCTCAGGACCCCTTTATTTTCTTAAAAATTATTGTGGCCCTTAAAGAACTTTCATTTAGTGGGCTATAAACATCAATATTTACTGCATTAGAAATTAAGGCTAAGATCTTTTTTTTTTTTTAAAGATTTTATTTATTTATTCATGAGAGATAGAGAGAGAGAGAGAGGCAGAGGCAGAGGGAGAAGCAGGCTCCCTGCGGAGCAGGGAGCCCGATGCGGGACTCAATCCCAGGACCCTGGGATCATGACCTGAGCTGAAGGCAGACGCTTAACCGACTGAGCCACCCAGGCGTCCCAAGCTAAGATCTTTTTTAAAACACAAGAATGTGCAAACATATCAGGTGTCAGAGCTGCGTGTCATGTAACCTCTGGAAAACTCCACTGGACACTTGTGAGAGAATGAGAATAAAAAAGGCAAACAACATCTTAGTAGTATTATGAAAATAGTTTGGACCTTCAAAGGGCCCCCCAGGTACCCTGACCACACTTTGAGAACCACTGATCTAAAACATGAAATTTTAATCAAATGTTTAGGAAGCTCTCCCACACCTTCATGATTTAAGAATCTCTGAACAGAAGGATGCTGAGGTTTGGCAGGAGAATATTTGTTTATGATTTGTTGGGTTTGATTTGGGGCCACCAGCATCCATTTCCCCTTCTTTGGGAATTACGCCTTCATTTCCTTCTCGGGTAATACCTTCTCCTGCACTCTTAGTCCAGCTTTAAAAAAAGAGCATGAGACTAGGCTAAGCCATCCCATTCTCCACGGCCGCAGGAACAGTTTCAGGGAGGAACACGAGGTGGAATGCAACACAGAATCTGGCCTTTTCCTCCTGGGCTGGACTAGGAGTGGAGGTCAGATCCAAAAGTAGCAGCAGCCTTCCTGAGCTCACACGGAGGCCTGCGTGAGCAAGAAGCCCACGTGAAGGAGAACAAAGTGGAGAGAGACAGAGACAGAGATAGAGATTGGCCCTGGGACGCTGGCCTGGGTGCCTACACCGGCCTGGGGCAGACACCGTGACTTGTCTGCTCTTTCGCTGACTAATCAACAGACCCTCAGTTTTGCTCAGGGAGCTGTATGTCCAACCCCAAATACTCCACTTCCTAGACTCCGTGGTAGTGCAGGGAGGCCACATGACCTGCTTCTGGCCAACGACTTGTAGCAGAAGTCAGTGCCTGGGGCTTCTGGGCAAGCCTGTGGAGGGAGACTTCGTCCGTTGTCCCCTTTCTTCTGGGGGTGCAGACGGGAGCGTGCAGGCCACCAGGGCTGGCTGACCCAAGCAGCTGTGGCAGCACTGTGGACTTCTACTCTGCAGCATCCCAAGATGGCCCAGTGCTTTGCAAAGTGCAATACAGGCTTTGGGAATCAAGTTTCTGTGACACACAGCCGAGAGCAATCCTTACGTGGTATACAGCCCTGTTCCTCAACTTCTTGCTAACAGAAGCCAATCAATCCCTTTTTGCTTCTGCTCTTTTGGGCTGGGTTTCCTGTCGCTTTCAAGAGAAGAAACCAGATTTCTGGCTCTGAGGAGGTCTCACGTTTATTCAGCAGGCACAGAGCCATTTCTCGTTGTCTGTGAGACAAGGTGAGCCACAGTGAGACCTTTAAGAGAAAGGAGATGACCTTAGTGGCAGAGGAGACTCACCCTCTGGCTATAGAGAAACATCAAAGCAGGCTGGGAGAGAGGAAGAAAGATCCCAGGCAAGGAGCAGCCTTAAGGGGAGGAGAAAATTGGTTCCAGCTTCGGAAAGGGGCTGAAGCAGTGTCTGGAGCTGCTGTCTGAGTCACAAGCATAATTTTGATGACTCCACAGCCAAGTTATGTAGGGGAGGCTCCTCCAACTTTTAGCAAACTCTGGCCCTTACTCTTTTGAGGCATGTGAAGAACTATATTCCTTCAGGGGCTGGGCCTCTAGAATTTTTCCTCTTTCCTGGAGAGGGTCAGGAGGGAGGGGATGGGGGAAAATTATTATAGAGGCACCTGGGTGGCTCAGTCAGTTAAGTGTCCAACTCTTGATTTCGGCTCAGGTCATGATCTCAGGGTCATGAGATCCAGCCCCATGTCAGGCTCTGAGGCGCCTGTGTAAGACCCTCTCTCTCTCCCTCTCCCTCCTCCACTGATGTGCATGCTTTCCCTCTCTCTAAAAAAAAAAAAGAATTCATGTAAGCATGGACAAATTCTGGAGTCAAGAAATCTGATTCTAAGTCCTAATTCTGCACCAAATTGCTAGGGATCTTGAACAATGTAATTTTTCTGGGACTCAGTTTCTTCTTATGTGAAATGGTCATGAGAATAGTGATCTCATGGAGTTGTTGCAAGGATTAGATGAGCTATTAAAATTTAAGAGGAAAGAATTATGTAAGATGTGACCATTGCAGGACACTGGGTAAAGGATACATGGGACCCCTGAGTACTACTGTCTTTTCAACTTCTTGTGAATCGATGGCTAGTTCAAAGTAAAAAGTGCTAAAGAGGCGTTTTTTTTAGTTAATAGGAAGGAAGAAGAGGCAAAAATCCACAGGTCCCACGTGTGGGGTTTTGCAGTTTCCTGGCAGTTAGGCAATAGGAATGAAGAGATGAAGGAATCTGACAGAACAGAAATGGATTTTGTATGAATTATTAATTAAATCCTTTTTAATGCTCTTAGAGATACAGAAGTAAAGATTATAGAGCTTCTAAAAATGACTTGTGACTGTGGGACTTTGTTTTCTTCCACTGGGACTCTGCACAGACTGGGCCATGTGAAGCTCTGGGATTTTCCAGGGTTATGCTCTTGACAGAGACAGGTCAGTGATGCTGATGGCCTTTCACTGTCCCAAACCCCCTGTCCTCTGAACGGGCTGCCCAGCATGCCCAACCCCCACCAACATTCCTCTCAGAAAGGTGGTCCGCCTAAGGACAAAAACAATACCTTCGGCCCCTGGGCCCTTCCAGAACCTTCTCGAAGATAAAGTCTCTCAGGCCCATTACCTCATCCCATCATCCTCCCTTGGCCTCTGGAGTGGATTAGAAGCTTCCTGTGCTGGAGGACAAGGAGAAACCTGAAGAGCTGGGGTGAGCTAAACAGCTCAGGTCTCCACAGCAACTCCATGGTGCTCCAAGTCCTGAAAGCTTCCTGTTGTCCATTAGGCCGGACAATTCCTCAGCTCCTTTGCCCAGGGGAAAAGTGAGTGATAACAGGCAGAAAGGCCCTGGGGCTGTGGTGGCCCTGTATACAACACAGAAACCTGTCACGGAGGGGGACCTGCTGCAGGCGTTCAGGCAAGGTCCAGAGACAGTCCAGAGATGGGGGAGGTCATGAGATGTGTCCCCACACCTAAGGTCAGGATGTCTGCAGATCCTGATGCTCCATTTGGTCACCTTTGCAGTGTTGGAGGATGGCTCACACAGACAGCGTAGGACATACAGGACAGGTGGTCGTGGTAAATTTGAGGGACGGGCTCTTGCTCTGCTGGAAAGTTTGGTATCCACACCTCAGGGCACGTTATTCCCTGTGCTGAGACATCTTGAATTAGACATCAAGCTGCTGCTGACGGAGCACAGACTGCGGGCAAAGGGGGTCTGAACGGATGTGATACCTGAGTGGTGATGAGGTGCTTCTGCTCCGTAGTAGTCTGTCCTCCTCACTCCAAGACCATTAGTGGAAGGCAGTCGTTCTTAGCATAGAGGTCAAAGAGCATGCTCTGCAGGTGCACTGTCTAAGTCCAAACTCTGATCCAACACCAAGGAACAGTGAGGCCTTGGGCAAATCGAGGTTGCAGTTTCCTGGTCTATAAAATGACCAAAAAAGAAAAAAGAAATTGAACCTATCTCTCAGGGTTTTCATGAGGATTAAATGAGATCTTGCATGTGATGTGCTTAGCCCACAGCCTGGCACATGGGACATGTACATTAAATTAAAGCTATTGTAATTAGTGGTGATGGAAAGCATCTGGACAAGTCAGTACGTGGCCCCGCCCTGCTATAAGTTGCTGGTGACCTCAGATAATCTTCTCAACCTCTCTGGATCCGTGCCTCTTCCTCTGAAAATATGAAAGAGTTGAACCAAAGCTAGGCCCTTCTACTATAAAGATCTCTGAAAATCTGGAGGAAGTCTGAGCCACTCGCAGCTAATTCACAGCTAATTCACAGGAAATTTCAGTGCCTCAGTAAACTACACCTCCTCTGGGGAAGCAGCTGAATGACAGGGTGCTTTTCAAGATATTTGGCCAGGGTGTGATGACTCAGAAGAAACAATGAGCACAATTCTCAGTCCTGAAGGTAAGGAGAAGTCCCCTGCCAGTCCCCAGAGAGAAAGCCCTTCATAAGCTCATGGAAGGGGGCAGGGCTTTCATAGAACTCTAGAATGTCAACGCTGGAAAAGTGCTTAGGGAGTTTCTAGTTCAGGGGGGTTTAAGCTGCGTTCTGAGTGCTTCTACAGTGCCATAAACTATTAATATTCATCTCATTTTGTATACCTCAAGCTATATTTACAACTATGACTGAAAAACAGCAAAGACACCCACATTACTCACCCATTAATTTTAACACATCAGAAACCATAATCCATTAATATATGGTGGCAGATTCTGCTGGTAGTCCCCCTAAATCTACTCTTTCATTTTTACCTTTGTTGTGGAAACTACAGTTGGGCGGGTCCATGGCCACTCAGATTAAAGACTACATTCCCCAGCCTCCCTTGCAGCTAGGTAAGGCTTTGTAATTAAGGTTTGGTCATGGGATGTAAGCAGAGGTTGTGAGTGCTACTTCTAGGGGTTCAAGTGAGAAGGTATGCCTTTCTTCTCATCCCTCTTCTTGCTGGATCTAACGTGGACATGATGGTGGAGGTCAGTCAGCCACCTTGGGCTCTGGATTGGAAGTTTAGTGTTGAAGATGGCGGTGGACAAAAGAGAGAAGGAGCCTTGGGTCCTCGATGATCATTGAGCTCATCCCTGTTCACCTGAGTGCCTTGGACGGCTCACCTCAGACTTGATTTACATGAAGGAAACATAAACCTCTATCTTGTTAAGCCACTTTTATTTTGGAGTTTGTGCCTTTTGCAGCTAAACCTAACTGACACAGTTGTGTTCTCAGTGATTACTTTATAACATATTAGTAACATTTTTATAGTTTACTGAAAGATTCTAAGGAAAACACTACTTGTAACTCCCACTCAGGTCAAGAAATTTGCAGCCCTCTGTATGCCTTGACCCAATGACAACAAACTACTTGCTCCTAAAAGCACCTCTATCCTGACTTTTATAGTAAACACTTCCATAATATAATGATGTAATATTACCTTAAAAACACTTTGGTTAAAGAGCACTTTTATCTGTTTTAGATGGGATGACTCTTAAGACTTTGACAGAAGTCTTCCTCTGATCAGAAAGTTAGAAAATGATTGAAATAGTCTGACCACCTCATCTTACAGAGGAAGAACGTAAGGCTCGGGGAAAGGAAAAGCTTTCTAGTATCAATCAGCAAATTAGTGGCAGAGCGAACGAAGACTCAAGTTCTTTCTGACTCTTTAGCATTTCATTTTCTAGTTCTTTCCAGGAGAAAGGACCCTAGATACAAGGTACCAACCTTATCCAGTGACTCAAGGATGGGAAAGAATGGCCAACACAGCCTCTATTACAGGACATTCCATCCTCCAACACCGAATCTGGCTCTTGCCACATAGATCTCAGGGCAGAGAGGTTGCTAAGGACCTTGGCAATGGTTCTTCCCAGATGGCTTTGCCTTTTAACCTAACAAAATGCACCAGCAAAGGTCACGGAGGAGTCACAGACAGAGGCCACACAATGGAGATGATAATGAAGTGGGGCATCTCTCCCATGGTGCTGTGTGCGCTGAGCCTGACACACAGAAGCCCCAGAGATCACTGTGGTGAAGTATGATGCTGAATCTCTGGGACCAGAAGAACTGAGAGGCAGAGATGCAGGCTGAAGCAAGCCCAAGCTCTTCTGCCATATTCACTCAACTGTTTTCACCAGCGTGGGGCTGCTCCTAACTCAATTCCAGAGGAATGGCTCATGCTCATGAAAGTCAATTATTTTTAAAAATGCCCATCACACTTTTTTGTAGGACATGGCAGAACCCGATAGCTCTCACTGGCCAGATTCCATAGCCCCCTCTGTCCCAGAGTTTTGGATGGTTTACAGGTAGGCCTGTTGGCTTCTGTCTTTTCCTATGGACTAGAATTAGCAAACACCATTTAGTAAAGATGTTACTATGTGTTCCCTGAGGGGGCAGGGGATAGTCCAAGGACACAACGTTTAGGAAACAATGTATACTTCATCTCCCTTTTTTAAAGAGTCAGGAAGTACAGTGTCAGCAGAGTGAAGGCTCTGAGAATCCCCACAGTGAAGACTTTTGCTTGATTTTGACTGACTTGCCATTTCCAGAACTTTTTTGACTTTTGGATCTGGTGTTTCACTAATAGCATCCTGCATAGAACATTTTGGCAAGTGACGCTGCAGCCCCTTTGAAGGATAAAGGATGCACTGATACACATGTATCACACACACCCCATGACTAGAAAATCACCTTTCTGGCTCAGGTAGCCCATCTTTCTGGAAAAGTACTGAATTATCCCCTACTCCGTAAAACTCCATTCCTTATAGCCCCAAAAAGCAATTGCGGAACGGACCTAACCCTGCCCAGTCTGGGGTGGGATCCCGGGGGATGGCTGGCTGGGCCTCGCCGCCTGGCACTGGCCTTGTTGTACCAAGAAGCCTGGCCAGCCGGCAGCCACCCGGTGTGTGTCTGGGCTTGTTTTCCCTTCCTCTCCCTGCTCTTTTTGGAACACAGCTGAATGGCTCCAGTCTCTCAGCCCTACTCCTGGCCAACACTGGACCCCTCGAAGTCTGGCCAACTCCTCTCCCACTGCCCTTGCTAAACACCCCCCTCTGCACTGGGAAGCACAGCATTGGGCTGTTTTTCTCCCTCGTGCACCCCAGGAAGCCTCTCCTGTGCCTGGGCTTCTTTCCCAGACCTTGGCTGCCAACCCATTTTAAACTCATCCTTAGCCCAGTCAGTCACCTGAAGAAAAAGAGACTCACAGAGAGCCCAAGATGAAAGAGCCTTTAATCTTGTGGCTTTTTGAGTTTTGTTTTTAGCAGGAAAGCCTTATTTTCAAAACAAACTATCATGCGGAATTTACCAGTTTATAGAACAAATAAGCAAGGACATTTATGGAAGACTTGTTTGTTCCAGCAAAACTCTAGAAAGAAACAAAATGTCCATTAGTAGCAAGCGGGCTTAATAAAGTTATGGTAAAGTCGTACCCCGGAATACTACACGGCCACGTAAAAGCGTGAGGGAACCCCCAACACTAGCAAACATCCTAGGAAAATCCGTATTTTGGATGGACAATATTTGGCTAATGATTTCATTTTAGGAAAAAGTGAAGAGGGGTTTCCAGGACACAGGACTTTTAAGTGATAAGATTGAGAAAAATCCCAGGCAAAAAGATGAGTTGGTCACCCTATGCTTAACAGAAATTAAGACTTTGTTTTAGAAAGAAAAGATAAAAGTATATTTGTATATTTGTAAATTCACAAATGAAATTGAACCAGTATTTATACTATAAATACAGAGGCAAAACTGTGTGGACTGATAGGAAACACAAAACCATCTCAAGATATAGTAATAAGTAAGAAAAAAAGGCAAGGTACAAAGGTCAAGTGTGCTCTCGTTTTGTAAGTTTTCTCCCTCTCTCTCTTTTTTCCCCTAAAGGTCAAAGTGGGGGAGCAGTGGGAGATCTATTCATGTAATAAAGTAAAGCTTGTGACGTCTTATCTACTTGTGTACCATATCATAAGAAAATGGCCAGACTGGGGGCGCCTGGGTGGCTCAGTCGGTTAAGCGGCTGCCTTCGGCTCAGGTCAGGATCCCAGGGTCCTGGGATCGAGCCCCGCGTCAGGCTCTCTGCTCAGTGGGGAGCCTGCTTCTCCCTCTCCCTCTGCCTGTCGCTCCGCCCGCTTGTGCTCTCTCTGTCTCTGTCAAATAAATAAATCTTTAAAAAAGAAAAAAAAAATGGCTGGACTGATTTTCACCAAATTCTAAGGACACGTTTGGGATGGTCTGACTTAAAATATGGGTTGTTTGGCATATGAAAACTTCATCCTAAGGAGCCTGAGGAGGACACTTCAAAGAGATAAGTCATCATTCTCCAGAGAAGCTGATCCTAGTTAGTAAGAGAGGCCCACATAATCACCAATTGGGAAAGACACACAATATGGGTTCAGGTCCACTGACAGAGAAAACAAAGAGTGGCTTATAGTGAGTGTCCAAAATAAAGGATCACAAAGGATCCTAAAGACCAAACAGAAGGCCTCATGGTGCAGGCCTGCTCCCCACATGGGTGAGTAGAATCAGACATCTAAATATGTTAGGATGTAGGTATGTGTATCCAGATGTGTAAGGATGTAGGTGTGTGTATCCAGATGTGTTAGGATGTACTTATGTGTGTAGGTATGCTTCCGAGTGGAGCAGCTCTTCTGGTTATTAAAGCTTGCATTTGCATACCCCTGAAATTAATAATACACTATATGTTAACTAACTTGAATTTAAATTAAAAAAAAACAAAAAGCGGGGCAGCCTGGGTGGCTCAGTCGTTAAGCATCTGCCTTCGGCTCAGGTCATGATCCCAGGGTCCTGGGATCGAGCCCCGCATTGGGCTCCCTGTTCAGCGGGGAGCCTGCTTCTCCCTCTCCCACTCCCCCTGCTTGTGTTCCCTCTCTCGCTGTCTCTCTCTCTGTCAAATAAATAAATTAAAAATCTTTAAAAAAAATCTATTAAAAAAAAAGAAAAAGCTTACATTTTTGCAGACTACCCTGAAAGATAAATATGAAATTGGTAATAAGCAGTGTCTCTGTGAGGAGGAGGATCACAGATCGAAAATGAACAGGTACTTATTTTTCATTGCATAGCCTTTTGAACTGTTGGCAATATTTTCCATTTTTATATAGCAAGTGCTTTTTCTTTTAATTTATGGAATATTTCAATGTACAAAAAAAGATATAGAGGATAATAAAGTTAATATTTTTGTGTTGGGGCCCCTGGGTGGCTCAGTTGGTTAAGTGTCCGACTGTTGATCGGCTCAGGTCTCAGGGTTGTGAGTTCAAGCCCTATGTTGGTCTCCATGGAGCCTGCTTAAAAAAACAAAAAACAGGAGCCCCTGGGTGGCTCAGTTGGTTAAGCGTCTGCCTTCAGCTCAGGTCATGATCCTGGGGTGCTGGGATCAAGCCCCACATCAGGCTCCCTGCTCAGCGGGAAGCCTGCTTCTCCTTCTCCCTCTGCTGCTCCCCCTACTCTCTCACTCTGTCAAATAAATAAGTAAAATCTTTAAAAAAATTAAAAAACAAACAAACAAAAACCTTTATATCTACCTGCAGGTTTGACAAATCTTAACATTTTGCCATATCTGGTTGTACTAGAAAACCCACAGCTCCCTTCTTGTGTCTTTCTCCTCTCATTCACACAGAACACTTTGGACACTTCTGGTCATCAGATGTGTGGGGTGTTGTGTTTTTTGGTTTTTGTTTTTTTCCCCCACAGCAAGCAATTCTTTGACACCAGCTGAGTGTCCTACAATGTAACTCAATTCTGACATTATCTATCTGAAGATAGTATCAGATCCCAGAGGTGAAAGCCTCAGTCCCACAAGACTCCCCCTACTCAAATGCCAGTCCCAAGCAGTAGATCTGTGGTAGACCCCCAGGTGACCTACAACTTCTGTTTGACTTGGCTACAAATTGGAGGTTCTCATTACTCCCTCCCCTTTGGATGTGGTTATTTACTACAACAGGGAACTCAGGGAAAAACTTATGTTTACCAGTTTATTAAAGAATATGATAAAGGCTGCATTTGAATAGCCAGATGAAGAGATACATAGGCAGAGGCCTGGGAGAGTCCCAAGCACAGGTGCTTCTATCCCTGTGGAGTTGGGGTGCACCACTTTCCATCCCATGGATGTGTGCACCAACCTGGAAGCTCTTTGAACCGCAACTCTTTCGGATTTTCTACGTGGATGATCATTCATCTGTAAATAAAGACAATTTTATTTCTTCCTTTCCAATCTGTGTAACTTTTTTTCCTTTTCTTGCCTTATAGCGTTATCAAGAACTTCCTGTACAATGTTGAAAAGCAGTGGTGAGAGAGGACATCCTAATCTTGGACCTGATCTTAGTGAGAAAGCTCTAAGTTTCTCACTATTAGGTAGGATGTTTGCTGTAGGTTTTTTGTAGATACTATTTATCAAGTGAGGCTGTTCCCCTCTGTTCTAATTTACTGACAGTTTCTATCATGAATGGGTGTTGGCTCTTGTCAAATGCTTTTCTGCATCTACTGATATGATCATGTGGTTTTTCTTTTTTAGCTTATTGGTATGTTGGATTACATTGAGTGATTTTCAAATGTTGAACAAGGCTGGCATACCTAGAATAGATCCCTCTTGGTTATGATTTGTAATTCTTTTTAGACATCATTGGCTTTGATTTGCTAGTATTTTGTTGAGGATTTTTGCATCTGTGTTCATAAGAGATATTGGTCCATAGATTTCTTTCCTTGTAATGTCTGTCTGGTCTTGGTGGTAGGGTATTGCTGGCCTTATAGTATGAATTAGTATTCCTTCTGTTTTCATCCTCTAAGAGAGATTGTAGAGAACTGGTATAATTTCTTCCTTAAGTGTTTGGTAGAACAACTAGTTAATTTTAATAAATAAGGGGAGTAGTCTTGGTAGAAAGATGCCCCACCATCTACTACTCTCTTTTTCCTGAGGTACCTGCATGGAACCTTAGATTTCCATAGAACACAGCTCGAAATCATTGATCTAGATCATGAGTCAACAAATTTTTCTATAGAGGGCAAGATGGTAAACATTTTAGGCTTTGTGGGTCATATGGTGTCTGTTGCAACTCTTCAACTCGGCCAGTGCTGTGCAGAAGCAGCCCCAGATAACAGATATTAGAGATAA
Source organism: Leptonychotes weddellii (assembly GCF_054177405.1). NCBI lineage: Eukaryota > Metazoa > Chordata > Mammalia > Carnivora > Phocidae > Leptonychotes > Leptonychotes weddellii. Next base: position 39,762,491 of record NC_138375.1, read on the forward strand.
AGGCGTGGCCGTGCACATTTAGTGAAAGAAGCAGGCTACAAAAATACTAATAAGATGGTTAATGCTCGTTGAATGCCTACTACACACTAGCCGCTGTAGTAAATGATCTACCTGGATTATCTTGTTTAATTCTCAGAACTGCCCTGTGATATAAATGCAATGATCTCTAATTTATGGATGGGGAAACCATTTTTGTTTTTTTATATATACAGTTGACCGTGAACAGCATGGGGGTCAGGACACCGATCCTCTGCGTGCCCCGACCCCCTGCACAGCTGAAAAATCTTCGTATAACTTTTTTTAAGATTTATTTATTTTAGAGAAAGTTCACAGTGGGGAGGGGCAGAGGGAGAGAGAAATTCAAGGAGACTCTGTGCTGAGCGCAGAGCCTGATGCAGGGCTTGATCCCACGGCCCCAAGATCAGACTGGAGCTGAAACCAAGAGTCCCACTCTCAACTGACTGTGCCACCCAGGCACCCCGAAAATCTTCGTATAACCTTTGACTCTCCAAAAACCTAACTTCTAATAACCGGCTGTTGACCGGAAGGCTTCACCTCTCCCTCCAGCCCTTCCTACCATCTCAATGGCTTTTCTGGCCTCTCTAATTACCAGGAACATAGAGGAAACCACATCTTCTGTTTAGAGCAAAAAAGGAGTTAGATACCCACAAACGACTGCCTGGTGAGGGCTATTTCCAAATTGGATCCTGGGAGGAGCAGTGACTGAGCACAGTCAAAGCCAGGTCTGCTGGTGGGTGTGGCCTGACTGGGCAGGCCCGGTCCTTCTACAGAGTGGGGAGTGGTAGGATTCAGGGACACGTCCTCAAAAATGTGAATTTTGAGATGCATTGCTGGGCACTCTGTGTGTATTACCTGTGGATTAGGTGCCACCTGGAGCCGCATCTCCCAGATGAAGAGAGATGGAGTTAACTTGCCCAGGTTCCCTCTGTTTGAGGGACTTGTCTAGCTCTTTCCATGCTGAGCCAGGAACCATGTGGGCTGGCATAGGATCGGTGGGGGTCCAGAACTGCTTGGTCTTTTCCATGTTTTCTCAGCTCCCACTATCAGGAAGGCATCAACAAAGAGGCTAGTGACCAGATGGTCCGTTAACTCCAGCTCTGTCACTGAGGAAAGGCTGAGGAGGGAATTTGGGATACTCCTCGTGAGGTAGGCCAGGGAGGGGTGATAGGCATAGGAAAGGAAAAGCATGTTCTGCCTCTGAGGAGCCACCACAGGGAAGGGCTAGACTGATGCCCCACATGGCAGGACTAACCCAGCCCCAGTCGTGAAAACTGCCAGGAACGTTAAGGATGGGTTCGACACCAGATCCTTCCCTCACAGAGCTGTCCAGGGCAGAACAAGCTGCTAGTGGTGCTCCCTATTACGGATGGTGTGCAGGTCAGGCCCTGGGGCCACCCATCAGAGTTAGGGGATGTGGACATTGGGTTGGATGACCACCTAGGTCTTCTCCTTCCCTAGGATCCTGCGATGGTAAGGATAGCCAAACTGAGTACCCTTTGTGTGTGTGCATTACTCACTTCACTCTAAGAAAAAGGTATTGTTATTATTCCTATTTTATAGATGAGAAAACTGAGATCCTGGGCAGTTAAGCAGCTTTCCCAAGTTCACACAGTTGGTGAAAAACCAGGCTGGGACTGAACCCATTTGCAGAGCCTGCGTTCTTATCCAAGATACAGCCGGCTTCTAGCTGTCTGGGGATCTACCATTCTAAAAGGATCAGGATGCTAGGAACCTCTGATCAGCAGACCAAGGGGAGATAGATCCTTATTTCCAGAGACTTTGATATTTTATTTCAAGGCCTTCATGAGATTTGTAGACCTCCCCCATCTTAGGTAGCAGATTAGGAAACTCATCTTGCCCACTTAAACTAAGTAGCCACAGCCCCTAAGGACATGGAAATCTAAAATCAGCTCTGACAGACACTCCCTAGAAATTGCAGACTTGAGGTTTTTAGGCGACTGGCACTAATTAAAGGAGAACACAAGAGAGGACCGCAACCCGAACCACCCGCTCACACCCACACGGTGCAATGCTGAGATTCCATTTTTACTTTTTGTAGTCTGCCACGGCCAAAAGGAGGGAGATCGGATGTTTTTCAGATTTCAGTTTTCAAACTTCAAACTGTATAATGGTGAAACTTCTTGTTCAAACAAAAAGCTTCATTTGTGGAATGCCGTCAGCAAGCATTTGGCATGTGATGATCTTAAGGCTCACAATAGCCACATGGGGTAGGTACTATTATGACCCCCATTTTACAGGTGAGGAAACTGAGTTGCACAAAAGAATCAGTAGCTTTCCCAAGTTACCATGGTTATTAGGTGGTGAAGGAAGAATTTGAACCCAGAGCTGCTGAAGTCCAGAGGATGTAGGCCTGGGCTGAAGGAGAAAGCCAAGTTGATAGAACCATCAGCTGAGCTGCCTTGGTTTGGGTCTGGGTGGGTTGGGTTGGAAGAGTCCACCCACTGAGACTCTCCCTTGTGCACTGCGGAGCCCTTGGGGGACCTTGCCAGTACCAGAGAGCAGTATAAAACACAGGCAACAACTCAAATGTCCATCAACAGGTGAATGAATAACCACTCATGGCTTGTGGTAAAGCCATACAATGGAATACTTACTATTCAGTGATAAAGAGACGCGAATTGTTGATACCCATTAATAACAGATGAACTTCAAAATAATCATGGTGAATGGGAAAAAAACAGGCAAAAAATGAGTACATACTGTATGATTGCACTTATATAGAAGTCTAGAACATTTAAACTAATTGTGACAGCAGAATGGTAGTGGCTTGGGGTGGAGGGAGGGGTAGAAAGGATTACCAAGGGACCTGAGGAAATTTTCTGAGGTGATCTAGTCACTATCTTGATTGGGGTGATCATTTCATGAGTATGTGTTTGTTTGTGTCTTAAAAAAATCATACCTTGGGGTGCCTGGGTGGCTCAGTCGCTAAGTGTCTGCCTCCGGCTCAGGTCATGATCCCGGGGTCCTGGGATCGAGCCCCGCATCGGGCTCCCTGCTCCGCGGGAAGCCTGCTTCTCCCTCTCCCACTCCCCCGCTTGTGTTCCCTCTCTCGCTGTGTCTCTCTTTGTCAAATAAATAAATAAAATCTTTAAAAAAATCATCATACCTTAAAATGAGTGCAATTTATTGAATGGAAGGAATCATACCTCAATAAAGCTGTTAAAAAAAAAAACAACAGTCAAAAATAAAAATCTTGTATTTAACAGGAGGTCAGGACAGAAGGTGACTAGCTTAAGCTCACTCAGCACGTGGAGGGGCTCCCTCTGGGGCCCACACCACCATGGCGGACACAGTCTCACTCACGTCCAGCCCCAGGCTCTACCTCCAGCCCCTTGAGGGGTAGATGGCTTCTCTGTAGCTGTGGGCTCGGTCAGCACTGGACAAACCAAGGCTTTGGCCACAGGATGGATGGTTGACAGAGGCAAAGTGGCTGGGCGCTTTACCCCATCAGTCCCAGAAACAATGACAATGACAGTTACTGGGACCACCCCAGAGGCCACTCTAGGCTGCTGTACTCACCACCAGGGACCTTTGACAAAAATATAAGCCTGCTGAAAGGATTAGACCGGGCAATCTCCTCCTCTGAAAGATTAACCCAACAAACACCTACTGCGCACCTACCATGCACCAGGGTCTGTCCTCGTCCACTGTCTCGTGGGGACCTGACAGGATGGAATGACATTAACTAAGGGCACGACGCACAATAAACACCCTCCCAACAGTACCTATTACACAGCCAGCAAATATTCGCTCGGTGCCTGTTCTGTGCTTAGCCTGATGCTGGAGGACAGGAAAGACACGTGGACAAAGAGCTTTGTCCCAACCCTGAACCTGGTGGGATCAATGCTGTGAGGGCCAGAAGAAATAAATTACTTCCAGTTGTGGAGAGGTTTCATGGAAGCTGTGGTATGTAAGGGAGGGAAAGGAATTTCTACATGGAGACAGGGTGGTGGGGGGGAGGCAGGCGGAGAACACTCCAGTTACAGGGGGGCAGCACGACCCACAGCCCGATACCTAGGGGACCCGGGAGCGGTTTGGCTGCGGCGAGGGCTGGCTCAGGCGCTGGAGGAGGCCCTGAGTCGTACGTGGACACATCGGCTCCCCACTCCCACCCCCACAGAAGCCCGCACCCTGCCGGCTGATCTCACTCTGTGGGCGGCCAACTGCGCGGCTGATAGGCGGGGCAGCTTCCCGGCCCTTCTGGAGCCTCAAAGAACAGAACCAAGGGCCTCAGCTGGAAACTCGGATGGGGGCGGGGGGTGGGGAAGAACTCCTCCCAGGCCCACTCGTCCCAAGCGGCACCGGCGCCTCAATCCTGGGGCGTTCTCAATGGGCCAGCCAGCCTGAACCAGGTCTCCTGGGAGGCTCCAAAAAATGGAAAAACCCTCAGGTTCATCCTCCCAGAATCCACAGTACCAGTCTTAAACTTCTCCTGACCGTCCAACCCAAAGGACACTGCCGTCTGGTGGCCAAGAAAGCCAGCTACCATGAGGGTTGGGAGCGTCCCTGTGCTGAGGGCCACAAAGGCAGAAATGGTTGAGAGTTCATAATCTCGTAAGGGGACCAAAATTATGCTAGCACACAGCTTTGAGTTGAAACAAAGTCTTATTTCTGGCTACAAAGCTCCCTGAGGTGCAGGCATTATCCACGTGCAGAGGAGGAAACTGCTTCTGGGGACATGAGGGGACGGATCTAAGGTCACAGCTGGGTCAGCTTCAGAGCTGGGTCGCATCTGAGCCCAGCAGCGCTGGTCCCCCATCAGTGCCCCATAAGTGGCTAAAGCGATTCTCAACGTGGGGTACCCAAAACCCTTTCAGAAGGTAAAGGGGGGAAAAATGATTGTCATGAGATGCCTTTTCCTTTCACTTACAATCATACAGTGAAATTTTCCAGAATCTAAAGATGTGCAATGGCTTCATCTAGTCCCAGTGGCTAATGGGATATGGGCTCGTGTATTCTTGCATTTCAAAAATGTGATTTCTAGTAAGGCATAACCTACATAAGCAAAAGCTCTTTGAGATACACAATAATAATCTTTAAGAGTGTAAGAGGTTCCTAAGACAATAAAAGTTTGAGAATTTCTGGTTTAAAGAAATATATAGTTTTTAATAAAATAAAGCCACACACAGTAAAACATACCCTTTGTTTTGACATAATTGAATGAACTCTGTGAGACACTATTTTTAGGCTGACTGGAATCCTAACTGCCATTTCTATAGACCTATGATTAATGGAATACACACAAATGAGTGAATAAAGAATGTTTACTGTCTAACTGGTAAGCACCACTTGAAGTGATTTACACATGTCACCTCATTTAATAGCGGATGCTATTACTACATTTTAAGCCTGTGCACACTGAGAAATTAACTGGCCCAGCTGGGAGGTACTGGAGCATGGACTCTATCCCAGGCAGTCTGTCTACAAGCCTCTACCCACTTTTCTAACTGCTGTAAGATTTAACATCCCTTCAGTGCAATGCACTTGATGATAGAAGTCTTTCAAAATATTGAAAACAAACGGGATCACCCATCTGGCCCAACATCTTCACTCTGTAGATGGGAAAAGTGAGGTGCAGAGAGGGGAAATGACTTGCCGAAGATCACAGAGCAAAGAATCACAATCTGTCAGGCCTGGTGCTCCCAGTGGGGAGCCCTTAGAACTCCAACCCCAGTAAGCACTGTAATTACTCCTTCAGAGCATGTGCAAGTAATATCCAGACACTGCAAGAGACAACACCTTCAACAAGAGCGGCTCAACTTTATTGCAGGGAAGCTAGGGAGGAGCAGGGCAAGTGAGGGTCACTGTCATCGCTGAGCAGGACTGCCAGGCCCCTGGTCTGTCTGGAAGGCAGGAGATCAGTGCCCTGGAAGAGACGAGAAGTTAGGTGGAAGGAAAGCACCATCTGCTGTGCACATGAAGGCATTGCAAAAGCAGCAGAGGTTCACTAAGGGGCAGTTGTGGGAGGGAAGTGGGAAACCCAGGTGCTGGAGCAGAACGAGCACCGCAGCATTCAGCCCTGCACTCTCCTCCCACCCAGTCTGTAATAGTCGGGTTGGCTGGAACCCATTAATCTCGCCAAAGCCAATCTCCACCAACGCCTTCTCCTGGGGAACCTCCGGGGCTGCTGGGATGGTAGGTTCTCCCTGTCCTATTTCAATTCACACTGGGAAGAGAATGAACAAAATCACCAGCAAACAAATCTGCTGATGAACAGACAGTCGAGGAGACTTTATGACCCAGAAACACTCTCTCTCTCTGAGTCCCAAACCTGGCTTCAAATCCGTCACTGGGGAGTGTCTTAAAACAGACGGAGACAGATGCTGCAGGGATGTGGCGGGGGGAAGCTCGCTTGACGGGTGAGAATCACCAAGTGCTGTCCATCTGAGTCTGCAGGAGCCTTTCCATACTACACATTGCTTGCTAACATGCTTGCCCAGATAAAATTAGCTGTTATCTAGAATTTGCTTCAAAATAATGGGCATAGATGAAATAGAACAATGATGGCAATGACTTATCAGTGGATCTGGGTAATGGGTACACAGGGATTCATTTTACTACTTATATGTTTAAAACTTCCATAATAAAAAAGCAAAGATAAATTAATTAATTAAAAACTATGAGAATTACTCAGCCGCAGAAAGGAATAAAGTGCTGATCCGTGGTACAGCTTGGATGAATCCTGAAAACGTTATGCTAAGTGAAACTGTATGGTTCCTTTTCAATGAACCATCCAGAAGAGGCAAATTGAGAGGCCGAATGCAGATTAGCAGCTCCCAGGGGCTGGGAGAGGGGGCAGTGGAGAGTGACCGCTTAATGGGTTCGGGGAGTTTTTCTGGGGTGATGAAAGCTTTGAAACCAGAGCTGCACAACATCGTGAATGCAGGAAATCCACTAAATGGTACACTTTAATTGTATGTTATGTGAACTTCACCTCAATAAATTTAAAAACTACTATGAGAAGAACACACATCAAGTTACCCATGGTTTACAACTGGCAGGAGTTGAACAAGATTCATATGCTGGGGCCAGGAGTCTCCAAAGGGAGAGGCCTATGTTGGGGCTCCCCCATGTGGTTCGCCTACTCAGGAAATTCTGGCTCTTCCCTCCTTCTATCCTGTCTTGTCAGAGCACTTTTATCAACCACAATCTTATAAACTGACACAGAGGCCCCTTACGAAACAGGGCAACCAGGGACAGATGGAGGGGCCCAGAGTGCCACCCACCATTCTCCTCCAAAACCCCTCGGGGTTCAGGAACCATGTGACCAACACTGATCCGCAGCATGGTGGAAACGTATCTTCTCTTTGAGGATCATCCTTCATTTTCAGAGGGATTTCCCAGTAACCATCCCCCATGGCAGGAAAACAGGATAGAGGTTGTGGCCCCATTTTAGAGATGAAAGGCCTGAGTCTCCAGAATGTAAGAAGTATTCAAAGTCACAATGTGAAATGAGGACATCATTATTCATCCTGGGCTCATTCCTGACCATGGGCTGTGTCCATGGACAAAAAGGGGATGAGGAAAACAGATGCATCTGACATGATGTCATGTGATGTCACCCCCTACACAGGACACAGCCACAGCCCACCAGTCAGCTGTGGCTGGCCTCTGCCTGGGGAGCTCTCGTGGGCCCACACACAGGGACAAGGCCACCGGCCACGAAAGAACTCTGATTCAGGACGCCTCTCATCCTGCCTCTGCCACTCGCCTGTGTGGGGCTTGGGTCAAGTCCCCTCCCCTCTCCAGGCCTCATGTTTCTCAATGGCACTGAGCCCTGATCCACGGCAGGGATGTGGCAGTCACTGTAATTCAAGCACGACAAGGGCAGTGACAGCCAGGGAGGGAAGGATTCTGTGCCGTGAAGGATTCTGGAGCAGGGTACAGAGGGAAGGAGCGCTGGATCAGTCAGTGAGGTCTGTCCTGGTTCCACAGCGAATGGTTCGGCACAGTGCCACACTCACGTGCCTCTCCGGATTGTGGACATTTAAAGGGGACAGCCAGCCTGGACATGAGGATTGCTTTTGTACCAGTCGGGGCAGAGGGCATGCTCAGGAAGCTGACACCAGTTCCGGGTGGGGAGAGAGGCCAAGTTGAATTAACTTACCTGGTCAGGGCACAGGAGCATGATGCCCAGGGCATAGGGTCCTCTTGGATGGGACAGTTTATCAAAGCATTGCTCAAGCTCTATGCTCTATACTTAACCCCTGCTGATCACGAGATGCACTCCCCAAGTCATAAAAGGGACCCCGGGAGACATAACACAGTGCTCTGTGTACTCTCAGGGGGCTGTAAGGATTCCCGGAACGTGGGATTTGCATTAGATAATGACATATTTTGTACAAGGGCTGGGGCTTTACCCACCTGCTCCCTTTGGTCCATCTTGGGCCCAGGGGTCCGGGCCCTCGCTACTTGGGGCCGAGGTAGGAAACAGCCTTTCCTGTTTTCTCCAGGGTCTCCAGCAGAATGTCCACGCTGTGCTCAGAGTTGATGCAAACTTTCTTGTTGGGCAGGTCAATGTCAAACTCAACTCCTGCAGGAAAAGGAAGTGAGGTGTGTAGGGGGGAAGCAGAGACCCTCCCAATCAGAGCCAGAGAGTTCAGGCTCTAGAATTCTTATTCACAACCACCTTCCCCTTTCCTCCATGCCAGGGATCAGCAAACTCTTCCTATAAAGGGCCAGAGTCATGTTTTAGGCATCAGGGGCCACATGGACTCAGCTGCATCATCTTCTCTCTCTGTGTATTGCTTTTACGCCCCTTTAAAAATGAAAAACCATTCTCAGCTGTACAAAAACAGATTGTGGGCTAGATTTGGCCCACAGACGATAGTTTGCTAATCCCTGCTTGAGGCTTGGGCTTCTTTTAAATTTTTTCTTCTTTTTAATTTCAAAAGTAATTAACACAGACACACCACTGAAAAAAAAAAAAAAAGCAAACATTTCTGAATAAAACTAGAAAGTGGAAGGCCTCCAGAAGTCACTACAAACAGCATGGCATCTACCCAGTCTTTCTCCCAGACAGACAAGTGAAAAGTAATTCCCCCAAACGGCATTGTACTCTATAAACAGGTCTTGCTATATTTCACTTTCCAGTGTCCAGGGGATCTTGCCATCTCAGTATATACAGACTTACATCACCCTCTTTTTTTTTTTTTTTTTAAAGATTTTATTTATTTATTTGAGAGAGAGACAGACAGAGATAATGAGAAGAGAGCATGAGCAGGGAGGAGAGAGAGAAGCAGGCTCCCGCTGAGCAGGGAGCCCGATGTGGGACTCGATCCCAGGACCCTGGGATCATGACCTGAGCCGAAGGCAGACGCCTAACCGACTGAGCCACCCAGGCACCCCCATCATCCTCTTTTTAACAGCTACACTGCATTCCGCAGTGTGGACGCCCCGTATATCCACTCAGTGCCCTGCTGCAACGCTACAGTGAACATACCTGAACATATAAAACTTGTGAAAATATTTCTATACCATGAATTTACAGAATGGAAACGGGGGCGCAACGGACTGGCACATTTTAAATGTTGATATTGTAAAACCACCCTCCTAAAGGGCTGTGTCAATTTCAAGCCACCCTCCCTTCCCCGAAGAGCAGTCCATGGGAATACCTAGAATCTGTCTTGTTGAGAAAATGGAATGCAGAGGGAAAGCCCTTGATAGGTTCTAGGCCTGGCTTCACCACTGACTTGTTGGATGACTACAGGTGGGTCCTGCCCCTTCTAGGCCTGTTTCCCCATCTGCACATGAAGGAATTCGGGGTGGCCAGCCCCTATGGTCTCTCCAGTTCCCATATGCCATTAGCTGTGATTCCTCAGGCCCAGCACTGCTCATCTAAGGCTCCAACTAATCCTTCTGACCTCAAGAGGCCACCCAAGTGGCGATAGTAGTCAAAGATGGGGAGAAACCCATCCAAATTCAAAGGGAGATCCCCAAACATCAAACAGCCTTAAAAGCCCAGGGCACAGGATTTAGTCATAATGTCTGCAATTTGTACCAAACGGATACTGAGGGAGAAAAAAATGTAACGTGTCCTTGCTGCACACTGGATTTTTGTGTTTTGGTTCAGAAGTATCTCCCTTCTCTTTGGAACAAATATTTTGGTGGCATCACAGCGCTGGAAGAACTCTGGGATCATCCAACCCAGTGGGTTTCAAAGGTGTTCCTTGCAGCCCAGATTCCTGGTCGGGTGTCTTCAAGCCGTCAAGAGTGAAAGCAGGCCCGCCCTCACCCCTCACTTCATCTGGAACGTGCCACATCATCCTGGAGGGGCTTTCGAGCAGAGTTTCACTCTTACAGGATCCACAGCAGAAGCTGACAGAGGCTGACACGCCGACACACAGCTAGGGTGGCCCCAGTCACATGGCAAGTCAGCAGCCAGGTTTTTCCTCCTGCTTCAGATTCTTTCAAATTAGGATTCCAGTTTCCAGGACTAGAAACCAGCCATTGACTCACTTTGGGCAAGTGCCTTCCCCTCCCGGGCTCTGGTGTCAACATCCCCATTCCACAGACGGAAAGGCCAGCAGCTCAGAGGAATGCTTCAAGTGCTAATGGGATCACATCCACATGGAAGCCCTTTGAAATCTGGGTATTATTTGGGTTTTAAAAGTGAAAAATCTTAGAAGACGGACTGCCCAGCACTACCAGAACTCTGAGCACAGCTCAGTCATTACCTCATGGAGCCCCAGGGCCAGACCCCAGCCCTCTTTGGGCCTCAGTTTCCCCAGCTGAGAACCAAGGGGGCTGGGTGAGAATAACGGTTTTCTAAATATGTCCAGAAGAGGCGCTTTAGGACTTCTGCATGTGACTTGAGTCAAAGTCCATTTTTAAAAAATATTACGATTTTCTAAATGTTAATAGAAAATGACACTCCAATGTATCATCTGCAAAATGATCACACCGAAGATCACCAACATGTTAACTAGTGCTGCCAGGACCGTGAGCTGGACTATGTAGCCAAATCCCAGCTCTGCCACTTTTACTCTGAGATCTCAGGGAAGTCGCTCAACTTCTCTGAACTTCAGTTCCTCCTGCTTATAATGGAGACAGTCTAAGGAGCCACCTAAATGGCTCTGGTGAGGAACAGATGATGCGGTCCACAGGAAGCCGCCAAGCAGAGTACTGGGCGCATGCTAAGTAAGTACTCAATACATTTTAGTCGTCCTGTTATTATCGGCTTCAACTCAAGCCTCTCTGGCTCCGTGGCTGCATGCATTTGCACGCAATTTAAGGGCACCGGCCTCCCCCACCTCACCCCTACCCGCGGGCCACTCACTCACCTCCCAGCTTGTTGAGCACCCGGCTGACGGCATTTGAGCAGCCTTCACAGGTCATGTCCACGGAGAACTCGTGCTTCTAAAACAAAGGGGACCGTGAGCCAGTCCTGAGGCACGACCCACACCCCCCACCAGCATGCAGGCCCACCCAGGGGCCAAGACAGAGCGCAGAGAGACAGGGCCAGGCTGGCTGTCATCAGACTTACCAGCAGCCTGTTTCTGAGTCCCACTCTATTAGAGTGTAAAGTGGAATTAAGAAAGGGTTCCTCCATCTCACAGGCTGTTGTATTGAATGGGATAATCCCTACAAATCCTTCAGCAGTGTCTAGCACACGATGAGTAGAATCACCTGGGAAGCTAGTTTAAAGTCTTACCTTCAAAATCTTGGTTCTTGAGACCACCGACAGCTCTGACATAGGTGGGCCCATGGCCTCTGAGCAATGCTGATCTGGTGGTCTTATTTATACAGCAGAAGATCATCATCTGCATTAGAATCACCCAAGAACTTGCGAAAATTATTCTGATCAACGAGCGTGGGCTGGGGCGTCTATCGTGGCTAATAAGCGTCTCTGGTATTCTGATACACGGAGATCACTGTGCTCACCCACGTGCCTCACGGTCCAAGGCAGCACCTGAGTCCCAGGAAGGGATTTGCCTGGGCTCCCAGTGGGTCGGAGGCTGGGCCAGTAAGGGGACCCAGACTCCTCGACTCTTCATATGGGCTCAACATCCTATAGTCTCCAAGGGCCTGGAGGCAAGCTTTGTTCAGTTCACTGCTGCGACCCGATCCTTGAACAGTGCCTGGCACACTGTAGGTGCTTACTACATTTTGTTGAGTGAGCAGATGATTGACACAGCTGGTTGAGGACCTCTGGGTCCTTCCTTTGCTTTCAGACAAAATTTACTATACCAATACATCTTCTATTTTAAAATCTCTGGAAATAAACCCAGCCTCAGTCCCCAGCTCTGGCACTTACAAGCTGTACCACCACGAGTAAGTTATTTAACTCTTCTTGCCCTGGTTTCTACATCTGAAAAATGGGTATGAGAGTCCCTTCTCCAGGTTAGTGAATGTGACAATCATTTTAAGTGTGGGAGCCAGCCTGCAAGATGGCCCCAGTGACCTCCACCTCCTGAGTATTTATGCCCTTGAGAAGTCCCCTTCCACAATGTCTCAGGGTTGGTGTGTGTCTGGCAGAATATGGCTGAAGTGATGTTATGTGACTTCTGAGGCCAGGTCATGATAGACACCGGGGCTTCTTCCTTGCTCTCTCTCTGGAGGAAGCTGGCTGAGACGTCTTAAAGACCCTCAAGCAACCCTATGGAGAGGTGCTCACGGTGAGCAACTGAGTGTCCAGCCAACAGCTATGTGAGGGAGCCATTGTGGAAGCAAGACACTCCTTCAGAGGACTACAGCCCGGCAGACATCTTCATGCATCTTCATCAGAGACCCCGTGCCTGGGACACCCCGCAGAGCTACCCCCAGATTCCCGACTCTCAGAAACTAAGAATTAATAAACGTTTACCCTTTTCAACCACCGAGATTTGGGGTCATTCCTCAGGAGCAGAAGGTAACTAAAACATTAAGAGGTTGGAACCTACTAGTAGTCTCCAGGGGTGAAAAATTAGTTGTTGCATTATTATTAGTTTGTTCCACAGCTCTCTTTTCCTTCACTTCAAAAAACAATGGCTACATGTTTCATGGAGCATTCCAAAGTATTTTTTTTTTTTAAGATTTTATTTATTTGAGAGAGAGAGAGAGAGAGTTCGTGAGCTGAGTGGGCGCAGGGGCAGAGGGAGAAGGAGAAGCAGACTCCCCGCTGAGCAGGGGCAGGCAGATGCTTAACTGACTGAGCCACCCAGGCACCCAAGCATTCCAAAATATTTCAAATTTGTTACCTCAGTTGGAATTCTGGACATATCAATGTTTCTCGCTGGAAGACCTCAGGCAAAAATCCCTGTGCCTTTAAAAAAAAAAAAAAAAATCCCTGTGCCTTAAGGGCCCCAGTCACCTTATCTTACCAAAAAGGTATTAGCCAACTCAAGTTTCCTCAAGCTCAGTGCACAGAAGAATCACTTGGGGACTTGAGGACATGCAACTCTGCAAGCAATTACCTCTATCAGCTCTGAGGCTCTGGGCTGGGCCCTGGGACTCTCTCCATTTTTAACCCATTGGGGAGACACAGGGAGGCAAGGCCACACACCTAGAAAAATTGGACTAATGGCTTCTCAAGCTCTTTCCAAGTCTCAGAACATGTTTGGGTTTGGCTTCAATCATCATGCCGTCCAGGGGAAACTAAGACCAAGAGTTAAGAGTTTGGTTTTCCGCTATTTTACTGAGGCCAAATCTGCAAAACCTGCCTTAAAGAAAATGGTTAGTTTTTCTTTTCTTCTAGTTAAACACCTCTGATTCCTTTAGCTTGTATGACTACTTAACAACAACCATAACAAACTCTGGAAAACAGGATTTGTAGCAAGTATTCCAAAATCTTGTCTTTAAGGTGTGGTCCTCAGACCAATAGTATCAGCGTGACCTGGGAGCTTGCAAAATGCAAAATCTTAGGTCCCACCCCAGGCCTCCTGAATCAGAATCCTCGTTTTAACAAGAAACCCTGGAGGGCTCAGTCCGAGAAGCGTGCAACTCTTTATCTTGGGGTCGTGAGTTCGAGCCCCAGGTTGGGTGGAGAGATTGCTTAAAAATAAAAACTGAAAAAACAACTCCAAGACACCCAGTTTATTCCTGCCCACATTACAGTTTGAGATGCTGTGCTAGAATGTGAACGGGCAAACTACAGCCGGACTCTGAGTTGGTTTTATGAAGTTTTACTGGAACACTGCTAAGCCTGTTGGCTTACTTTCACACTGGAATGGCAGAGTTGAGTAGTTGTAAAGGCAGCAGATGGTTCGTGAAGCCTAAAGCATTTCAAGCATTCACCTGGCCCTTTAAGAAAAAGTGTGCCGACTCCTGCTCTAGAATAACCAACAGACAATCCAGATTTGTCAATGGTTTGCACCTGGATACCCACCCAAAGTCTTAAAGGGCCTGCAAGACCGATATAAGACCTAAGTCTACTGAGGGCCCCTGTGCGCCAAATGCTCGGTACACAGAATCTCAGTTCTCACTGGGCTTGGGAAGGGAGCTAGAGACCCTATTTTACCCCAGCGGAAACTGACGCTCCCAGGGGTTCACGGAGCTGCCCACGGTCACGGGGCGAGTCTGTGCCGCGGCTGGGATGCGAACCCAGGCCTTCCTGGCTCCAGGGACGTTTTGCTAGTGAGGAGCTGCCAACAATGCTGCCAGGTGCCATCCTGTGACCCTGACTCTCAGCAGGAGCTCTGGGAGTGGGACAGCTCATGAAGAGGAACAAGTGCATGGTGCCCAAGAACCTCAAGTCAACAGAAGTGAAGCTTTCTGCTGCTACCTACAGAGCACGGGTCCCCTTTCATCCTCCACAGTACAGAGGTCAGAAGCCAGGAGGCGGCTTCTGGGTGGCCAACGTTACAAGTCGGTGCTCTTTCCCTCTACTCGGACTTGCACAAGTCCATTCGGGGGTGGTAGAAAATCTACTTGAAGGACAGGGCGCCTGGGTGGCTCAGTTGGTTAAGCGACTGCCTTCGGCTCAGGTCATGATCCTGGAGTCCCGGGATCGAGTCCCGCATCGGGCTCGCTGCTCAGCGGGGAGCCTGCTTCTCTCTCTGACCCTCCCCCCTCTCATGTGCTCTCTCTCTCTCATTCTGTCTGTCTCAAATAAATAAAATCTTTAAAAATAAATAAATAAATAAATAAATAAATAAATAAATAAAAAAGAAAATCTACTTGAAGGACAGAGTAATCCATTCTCTACAGAGAATCCCAAGGCCAGTTCCCTATTGCTTCAGCCCCTCAGACAGGCCTGTCACCTCTAAGGTCCTTTACAGCAATGAAAAAGTCCAGTAAACTGTAAAATTCTTTAACAGAATCTCAGAACTGGAAGGGCAGAAATGCAGTGGAGTCACCTTGTCCAGCCCCCTCCCAGAGAAGGAAGTCTTTCTCAAATATCCAGGATATTTAGTCTTTGAACACAACGTCGATTAGTTTACGAATACTAATATTTGAATAGGACTACATGCCAGGCATTGTTCTAACTTTGCACGCATTACCCTGTTTAAACATCACAAGGTCCCCATGAGATGGCCATTATTATCCTTTCCTGACAGACAAGGGAGCTGAGATTCAGAGGTTAGGTCACTCACTCAGGGTGACACAGCTAGTGAGGAACAGAGCCCAGACTGAAAATGTCTTCAAAGCCTAAACTCCTAACCACTGTGGTCCTTCTTAAAATGGGGTTAACACTTGCCTGCCTCTAGTTCTACCCCACTTGTCCTAGGTTGACACAAGAGCTACCATTTCTTGGGGACTGGCTATGCTACGTATTTTACTGGCGTTTTTCCAGGTAATACTAACAATAGTCCCCTGAGGTCAGATTTTATCCCCATTTTACAGATGAGGAAATAAAGGCAGAGGTAAAGCGGCTTGCCCAAGGTCACACAGTTGACAAGCAAGGGCACAGATTTTTTCAAAGAGGCTTCTGAGATTCCAAGTTTTTGTCTGAGAAACCTCTCAGGTGACATGCTGACCAGTTTTGACCACAGCCCCTTGACTAATACCCTCCTCTCTTCAGCTTCTCATCTTGTGATGTGGTGCCAAGTGCCCTCTTCATTCTGACCATCTGCTCTGGAGGGTCTTTTGTCTGTCAAAATCTCCAGAAGTGAACAGAGTATAGAGTGATCCTCAAACTGGTCTTCCCTTCACTGCCACCCTCTACAAAAACCTAGTGACCTTGACTATCCTAGTCCCAGGGTGATTAATGCTGTCCTCTTAACATTGCCACAGGCAGATTTGCTCAAGTAGGAGGGCTGATAACGTCAGGTTCTTTGTCCATACTTTGTGCTGAGGATTTGTCTCAAGGCACCTGGCAAGACCCAATGGAAATGACACCTGAGATGTTTGTGACTTGGCCCAGGGGGCCTCTGGCTTACCTGCCAGCTCCCCAAAGCTAGGCTGCTAAGACACAGGGCATCTGTGGGACACCTCTGGGTATCCACTTGAAGCAGAGCCATAAACCAGGCACCCTGGGGGAAACTGCTAACCACCACATGACCCCAACCAGGCTCTATAGGACGTGCTTGGCATCACAGCTTACTCTCAATCCGGTATAACTACTTTCGTCTGGCATTTATTTCCCAAGTGGTCAGGCCAGGAGAGACTGGGAGCCTGAAGATAAGGGGCTCAATCCTGGCTCCACCCAACGCCTAAAGGAGACCTCCAGTAAGTTACTGGGCTTTTTCTCTTTTTATCTGCCAAAGTCCTTAATTTCTTATCTACAAAATGAGACCCTGAGCAACCACGTATGTGCATTAAGACTGAGTGAGTGGCAAAGGCCCCTAAGACCTGCTCATTCCTCCCCAAACCCTGTCTTTGAGCAACTGGCATTTTTTTTTTTTTTAAGATTTTATTTATTTGACAGAGAGAGCACAAGCAGAGGGAGAGAGAGGGAGAAGCAGGCTCCCTGCTGAGCAAGGAGCCCGATGTGGGACTCGATCCCAGGACCCTGGGATCATGACCCAGGCCGAAGGCAGCCGCTTAACCAACTGAGCCACCCAGGCGTCCCTCAACTGGCAATTTTTTGAGCAGGTCCCTTAACCTCTCATGGGCTCATGGGTTCAGGTTGAGAAAGTGATCGGTAGGAAAGGTTAAAAGCACTGTTGTCTCCAGTCAGTGTCGCCCAGGGCTGAACTGAAAATGGGCGAGTGGGCAGGTGGTAGGAAAGAAGACCGCGGATCTCTGAAAACCTGCCCCGCCCAGGAGGCAATAGCCGCCCCACCCCCTCCCCCACTCCCCCTTTCAAGCCAGCTCCGCAGACAGGGGCAAACAGGGGGAAGGCACAGGGACTAGACGTCCCAGTTCCAGCTCGCCACCCGCTTCCTGGGTGATCTCGGCGACTCTGCCCCCGCCCTGGGTCTCAGTTTCCCCGTCTATGCAGGGAAGGGTTGGGCTTGTAACACCTGGAGGCCTTGCAGCTCCGATGTTCTGAGGCCTGACTCCTACATAAAACCCCTTTCGGATCGGATTTTCTGGAGGGTCGCAGAAGCTGGAAGTAGATGGGGAGGGAAGGAGTAAGAAGAGAGGCAAAAGCTCCGGCGGCGGCCTGAGCCCTTGCAGTGACGTGTGGCCGATCGGCGGTGCAGCCGAGGCACAAGCCGGGGACCCGGGTCTGCCCGGGGCGGGAGCGAGCAGGCACTCACCGGCATGACTGTGGACGTGGTGGCGGTGGCGGCGGCGGCGGCGGCGGCGGCGGCTGCGGGAGCGACGCTTCTGCCGGCTCGGAGAGCTCGCGCGGCTGTGCTTCCGGGGCTGGGTGCCGGGCAGAGCCGCCCCTCCCGCCAAGCCTCGCCCCCACCCGGCCCGCCGGCAGTTAGGCCCTGCCCCTGGCCCGGCGGGCGGAGAGCCGCCTGACCGCCGTTGGCCGCCCCGCCTCCTTCCGGTGGGCGGGGCCGGAGACCCCCGCTCGCCTGCAGCCGGCTGGGCCAGCCTCCAACGCCTACTGGTCATTTTTCGGCCACCTGCTTCGTGTCAGGCCTGTATTAGGGGCTGGGAATGCAAGGTCCCCGCAGTGAAGACGACAGACTCCGCCCCTCCCTAAAGGGACAATCACATTTACTGGTGTAAGTGAGTCCCAGCCGTGAGCCAGCACAGTGCTAGGTATCCAAGACGCACTAGCGAAAAGGACACGGCCCAGTCGGGAGCCAAGGGAGCAGGCGGTGAAAACGCACGCGGTGTTAGACGGGCTGTATCATGGCAGCTGAGAGAGGATCTCTAACTCAGACTGGAGTGTGTTGGGGGCGGGAGAGGGGTTCCGAATGCGGAGGTTTCGGGAGGAGGTAGTCTGAGTCAAGGTTGGAGAGTACACGTTCATATAATGAAGAGGAGCTATTTGAGAAGGAGGGAGGCAGAGGGAACAGCAAGTACTAAAGTGGGAAGACAAGAGTGGGCTTGAGAGGCAGACACAAAGAGGTGGAGAAATGAAGCGACGAGGATGTGAGATCCACAGCCATGGGTGAAGACAGATGAAGGCAGAGGTGCTCTAGGACACTAACAGAGAAATAGGCTTGCCAGGACTGGGAATTGCAGTCACACACACACACACACACACACCTCTACATACACAGGAGCATGGGGGTGGGGGGTGGGGGGACGGACGCACACTCTTCTTGGAATATCCAAGGAGTCTGCCAGAGGGGCCCAGTCTGAGTTAGTAGTTTCAGAGAGCTCTCATCAACAGAACTGTTTGGACAGCTTATTAACAACCCGGATTTCTAGGCTTCATCCTAGATTTACTGCCCCTTAATCTCAAGGTATACTTTTAGTACCCCTCCTCTGCTTGGTTGGGGGAACCCCTGGTTGAGGAAAACTATAGTCTTAATACATGAAACCTTTTTGAGAGTGTGCTCATTACTGATTTATTGTCTCACCTCCAATTCCTTTTTTTTTTTAAGATTTTATTTGACCAAGACACAGCGAGAGAGGGAACACCAGCAGGGGGAGTGGGAGAGGGAGAAGCAGGCTTCCCGCCAAGCAGGGAGCCCAATGCGATTCAGGGCTCCATCCCAGGACCCCGGGATCTTGACCTGAGCCGAAGGCAGATGCTTAACGACTGAGCCACCCAGGTGCCCCAATTCATCCTTTTTGTTTGCTCTATGAAAATAGATCCGGACCCTTTAATTTTTTAAAAGATTTTGACAGAGAGAGAGTGAGCACAAGCCAGGGGAGCTACAGAGAGAGAAGCAGCAGACTCCCCGCTGAGCAGAGAGCCCCATCGGGACTCAATCCCAGGACCCTGGGATCATGACCTGGGCCAAAGGCGGACACTTAACTGCTTAACTGACTGAGCCACCCAGGTGCCCTGATCTGCACACTTTAGATTTTTTTTTTTCCCTTTGCCCACTGGCAGGATGTTAAACCTTGTCAGTAAAGGTTCTGGAGACACACTGGAAGGGGAAAGGTTTTCCTTCCTGGTTCCAGTGTGCTCACTCGCCAGGCCCTTGCCATGTGGGCGGTGGCCCCATGCTCATCTTCTGAGG
>NC_138375.1:39782432-39820853 GCF_054177405.1 Leptonychotes weddellii
AAAAAAAAAAAAGATCCACCAGCATGGCATCATAGCGACTTCTCTGCCATTCAGCGGGCCCCGAGGCCTGGATCCCAGCCTAGCGTGGGGGTTGGGAGATTCTTCCTTGGATGCTCTTACTATCTTGGCCCTACCAGCGGTGGCTCCTTCTTGTATCTGCTGTTTTTATTTTCTTTAGAGTTCTCTTTACTTGTTACTAGCCGATCCCTCATTATCCCAGACTCATTATAATCTTTAAACTGCTTGTTCAAGTTATGGCGTGGTTTCTCTCTCCTGATTAGACCCACACTGATACAGGGAGTGACCACAAGCTGCCTACTTCAGTTTAGAGAAGAGGCTAATGGATCCACCCTTGGCCTAGGTTCAGGGAACAGGAAATGGAAGGGATAAATCTAGGCCAGGACCAGTCACTGACTCACACTGACTGGCCCTGAATGAGGAGGCCCACCTCCAGCATGGTGAGCGGAAGGAGCATGGAAATGAGAGCCTGTCTTAGTCTGCTCAGGCTGCTATAACAAAATATCACAGACTGGGTGGCTTAAACAACATTTATTTCTCACAGTTCTCACAGTTCTGGAGGCCGGAAAGTCAAGGTCAAAGTGCTGGCTGATTTGGTTCTTGGTGAGATTTTTCTTCCTGGCTTGCAGATGGCTGCATTCTTGCTATGTCCTCACGTGGCAGAGAGAGCTGGCTCTGTTATCTCTCCCTCCTTTTATAAGGGCACCAAACCTATTGGATTAGGGCCCCACTCTTAAGACCCCAGTTAACCTTTATCAACTCCTCAAAGGCCCATCTCCAAACACAGTCACGTTGGAGGTTAGGGCCTCAACATTTCAGTCCATATACACCATACAGAGCCACATAGACCAGAGTTTGGATTTTAGCCCTATCATTTGCCAGCTGTATAACCTTGGGCAGATTACTTTCTCTCTCTAAGCCTTAATACCCTCACTTAGAGAACAGGGATAGTTAAGGTGACTATACAATTTTTTATCCAAGCCTTCTGAGAGTGAAAGGGGATGCCAGGACAGTAGGCAAATACCATGACTGTCACAGGCAAACCAGGACACATGGGTTCCTTAAAGACACCTATTGTGTGGTATTATTGGGAAGAATATATATGATACTGTATGCAAACTCCCTAGCACATTATTTGGCACAGGGTGGGCATCAAAAAATATTAGAATTCTTCTAATTGCTGGAATCACTCCTGGCCTCCCTGGCCCTGGCTCCTCCCCTACCAGCAAAATGCTCATCCCTTAACCCTTCACACGTCTTTCCCACCTGCCAGGCATTTCCTTAGGTCAAGTGAAGGCAAGGCTCAACATTTTGGTAGCACTGGGCACAACTGTGTACTGGGACTGGGAAAGCAAGATCACTGCAGAGGGGTACGGGGTGGGGGGCATTAAAGGAAAAGGAAAGGTAGAGAATTGGGGAAGAGGGGAGGTGAAGCAGAAAGAGCACAACTTCATGAGAGGCAGCGTTATGGAAACTCATTAGATATGACAAATGAAGAGAGGAAAATGTGCAGGATTATAGTTCCTGTATGTAAATATCCACATAAATTCCAGTTATTTACTTACAAATAAGCCTGAAATGAACTACAGCAAGTGTTATAGAAGTTATCTGGAATGCATGCAGGATTACAGGCTCCCAATGTACACACTATTTAAAAAATTTCGATAGCACAAAAGGGTGTACAGGGAAAAGTCTCCCTCCTACCCTGACTACCCCTTTTTAAACAAAAGGCAACTATACAGAATTTTGCACCTTGCTTTCCTTGTTTTACAAAATATTGTAGAGCTTATTCTTTAATTGTACATATCCCCCTCATTCTTTTTAATGATACCTAATGCTATATTATTCAGTTGTACCATAATTTATTTAACCAGGCCCTATGGCAGAAACCATTGGTTGGCTAATCCAATGCTCATTCCCAGCCTTTTTACTCTTGCTACTGTAGAAGCCAAATCCCTAAGAACCCTCACTATTTGCTTTCCCATCTTCCCTTGCAGCCAAGTGTGCCCATATGATGTGGCTCTGGCCAATGAGTCAGAAGCAGAAGTCTGCTACAATGTTTCTGGAAAGCTCTTGCTTTCTTCAGAGGAACAGATACCACTCCTTTCCCCTTGCTGTGGAGAATACTGACGTGATATCTAGAGTACAATCATGAGGGAAACGCCAACAGAATCACAGAGATGCTGGTTCTGTGTGTTCAGCTGCAGCTTGTCTGCAGACTGGTTAGCTGAGAAATGTAAGCCCCTCTTAATTTCAGCGACTGCTACTCAGACTTTCTGGTACTTGCTCCTGACACATTCTTGATACAGTCCCCCACTTATAGACATACATGTGGCTTCCAATCTTTTAATGCTAATAATGATGATGTAATGACAGTCCGTATACATAGATCTTTGCTTAAAAGTTTACGTAGAATAAATTCCTACTGTGGAATTGCTATTCATTTTCAATTTTGATAGGTCAGATTGCCTCTCCAAGAAGATTTATTAACTATGTTTTCATATCTTCAGATCTACGTGTACTACCCTGACCCATTCCAATATTATAGGTGATTTTTAGTTCTGTTTTTCTACTTCTCTTTGCCATATTTTCTATAATAAATATGTATTAGGAATCGCAGAGAAAAGTATTTTTAAAAACAGAATTCAGGAATTCCGAGTTCCAGACTACCCAGCAGTCTCCTTAGTAGCCTTGTAAACTTGGGTAAGTCAATTTATCACTAAACCAGTGGGCTTGGGAAATGGGCCCTTTCTGGCTGAGAGTGCTGTTGTGAGGATAGTAGTCATGTCCAGACGACAGGCTCACAGACAAGGGGGTGGTGCCTTCTCCCTGGTATGCCCTACCCAGGACCCCACCTACTGGAGTGACCCTTCTGTAGATGCTGGGTCAAGCTTTGCAAAGAAAGGCCTTTGTAGCTGTTGTCTACTCCCTCCAGAATGCCAAGGGGCTGTTTGTTGTGTTATAACGCAGGTGCACGCTGCTGCCTCATTGCTTATCTGCCAAGGAACTCTCAGCTCGGGATCAAAGGTTCTGAGCTGAAAGGGCCTTCAGAGAAGCCCATGCAAGGGAAGAGGGGTGCTGCAAAGTACAAGGGCTTGGGGTGCAGGCTTCGCTCAGGCAGCCTGGCATCAGACGGAGATGCAGCTTGGGTGAAGCTGGTCTGCAAACATATTTTATTTAGTTTCTAGTGTGCTCAAAATATTTTTTGATTAGTTGACAACATTTACAAACACGGAGTTTGGTTGCACAACAGCGTGAATGTACTTTTAATGCCACGGAATTGTACACTTAAAAATGGTTAAAATGGTAAATTTTACGTTCTGTATATTTTACTCCAATTTAAAATCTATTTGTAGACTGACATGTAAATGTAGTTGTTCCTTTAAGACCAAGCAAAGCATTTTTTAAAGAAAAGTATTTTTTTTTATTCTTATGTTAATCCCCATACATTACATCATTAGTTTTAGATGAAGTGTTCCATGATTCATTGTGCATAACACCCAGTGCTCCATGCAAAAGAAAAGTATTTTTATGAATAATAAAAATTCCAAATAGTTTAAAAAAAGAATAAATCCAACTATAGTCCTCTTGTTCTTTTTTTTTTTTAAGATTTTATTTATTTGACAGCACACAAGCAGGGGGGGCAGCAGAGGGAGATGGAGAAGCAGGTTCTTGGCTGAGCAGGGAGCCCGGTGTAGGGCTCGATCCCAGGACCCCGGGGATCATGACCTGAGCTGAAGGTAGATGCTTAACCGACTGAGCCACCCTGGCGCCCCAACTATAGTCCTCATAGAAAGAATATTTTCATTATAAAATATTTAAAGGTGAGAGCCAAAGGGCGTCTGGGTGGCTCAGTCGGTTGAAAGACCCATTCTGGGTTTCAGCTCAGGTCATGATCTCAGGGCGGTGAGATCGAGCCCCACATCAAGCTCCGTGCTGGGCATGGAGTCTGCCTGAGATTCTCTCTCTTCCTCTGTCCCTGCCCCCACTCGTGTGCATGCTCTCTCTCTCTCTCCAAAATAAATAAATAAATTAATTAATTAAAAAAAAAAAGTGAGGACCAAACACTTTTATACCGTTAATAAAATGTTAAAAAAGAACAGTGTTAATCCAGATTTTGAGTGTCTGCTAAAACACTGGAAAATCTAGAAACTTATCTGTAACTGGCAAGAAAGGCCTGGTAATGCTATGGCAACAAACCATCACAAAACCTCAATGGCTTAAAACAACAGATTTCCTTCTTGTTTATGTCATATGACCATTGCAGTTTGGGCAGTTTGGAGGATTGGCTCTGTGCAAATGATTTTTGCTCAGGGACCCAGGTTGAGGGAGATTCCCCAAGCGGAATGATATTGAGTATGGGGGCTAGTGTGGGGAGGGAAGACCTCAGCAAATAATCACTAACTCCAAAGACTTCTCTTCCTGGAAGAGGTATGTGTCACTTCTGCTCACGTTGTGTTGGCCAAAGCAGGGCATGTGGTCATGCCTGTCTATAAGGGTGCAGGACAGAATAATCCTGCCAGGCACCTAGAAGGAGGGGAAACAGCTATGTCAGAAAACAATACAATACGTCATCAAAATGAAAAGAACAGCATAGGGAATACAGTCAATAATATTGTAATAATGTTATATGGTGACAGATGGTGAGAACATTTTTCATGGTGAGTATTGATTAATGTATAGAATTGTTGAAGCCCCATGTGGTACACCTGAAATCAATATAATATTGCCTGTCAATTATACTTCGATAAAAAAAAAAAATATATATATATACAAATGACTACCCAGGACTCTTCAGATAAGGCATGAGCTCTTTGGGCCACCACAGTACCCAGGAATCCTTGGGGTGCTCCCAACACTGCAGCCAAAGATCAGAGGACATGTGTCATGCTGTCCTCTGGCTCCTTTATTCTCTGTCAGACTTCTCCAGGCATCAGGGACTTAAAGCTGTGTTTAATGAGAGATACTAGACAAACCTGTGTTCAATTCCTGGCTGTTTTAGGCAATAAACCTCTCCGAACCTCAGTTTCTTTCCCTGTAAGATAAAGATAATAATTAGACCTATCTCAATAATTAGCATTATTGTGAGAAATAAGACAATTTTCATAAAATGTTCAGTTCAGGGCCTGGTGTATAATAAGTACTCACAAGCCACTCTTAGGGTTATGCCAGGTTACTTTTTTTTTTTTTAAGATTTTATTAGAGAGAGAGAGAGAGCAGGGGGAGGGACAGATGGAGAGGGAGAGAGAGAATCTCAAGCAGACGCTGCACTGAGCAAGGAGCCCAATACGGGGCTCGATCTCACAATCCTGAGATCATGACCTGAACTGAGATCAAGAGTCTAATGCTTAACTGACTGAGCCACCCAGGTGGCCCCCAAGTTACTTTTTAAATTATATAATACATGGAAAGTTTTTTTTTAAAGATTTATTTATTTATTTATTTATTTATTTGAGAGGGAGAGAGGGAGGGAGCATGAGCAGGGGGAGAGGCAGAGGCAGAGGGAGAAGCAGGCTCCCCGCTGAGCAGGGAGCCTGATGTGGGGCTCCATCCCAGGACCCCGGGATCATGACCTGAGCTGAAGGCAGATGCTTAACCAACTGAGCCACCCAGGCACCCCTACATGGAAAGTTTAATGTAAAAATTTTTAAACAATCCAGATAAAGTGAAAGTTTCCTTCAAACTCTCATTATCCATGTCTTCCACAGAGGAAGTAACTACTATCAGATTGCTGTACAGACTTTTTAAATTTTATTTTTATTTTTTTTAAAGATTTTATCTTTTGAGAGAGAGAGAGAGTGAGCACAAGCCAGGAAGACAGGCAGAGGGAGAGGGAGAAGCAGATTCCCCGCTGAGCAGAGAGCTCAACTTGGGGCTCAATCCCAGGACCCTGGGATCATGACCTGAACCGAGGGCAGACGCTCAACCAACTGAGCCACCCAGGTGCCCCAATTGCTGTACATTCTTTTGAGACCTTGTTCTGTGGTTTCACAAACACTGATAAACACATATGCATATATTGTTTTTGGTATTTTTTAAAGCATGCTTGACATACTGTACATAATTTGTAAGATGCTCTTTTTAATAAACTACATGCTCTGGGGATTTATGTTATATATGGGTACTATTGTAATATGTGTTTTAAAATTTTTTAAATCCTGCAGATTACTAGGATTTGCTATGGATCCCAGAATTCTCAAATCACCTGGAAAGCTGTCTCTGTAGCATTACCTGATGGTATGCTTGAGGACATGAAAGTATATTCCAGGCTTTCAGGCATTTCTGAGGAGGCCAAACCCCTTTTTTCACTTGGGGCTATATTCTTCTTCCCTGGTCAGTATTGACAAATAGGTAAATGAACATGGGCTTGAAGTCAGAGTCTTAGTTTCCAGCCCCAGCTGTGTAACCTTGGGCTAGTTGCTTACCCTCTCTGAGCCTGTTTCTGAGAAATGAGAAATATGGTTGTTGTCAACATTAAATGAGATCATCTTTATAGAGAATATTCACAAGGTTGCCTGGCTCATGGCCAGTATTCCATAGAGTTTCAGGAAGGTGATGTTGGCAGACAGTCAATGCCAAAAAGAAGAAATCCAATTAGGCACGTGTTTCTATGCCAGTAAAGGGTCTCTTTAGATTTTTGTATGGTAAGGAGCAAAAGGAAAAGATGTTAGTAGTCTGGTAGGCAGGCTGATTAAAACTGATGCTTCGGGATGCCTGGGTGGCTCAGTCATTGGGTGTCTGCCTTCCGCTCCGGTCATGGTCCCAGGGTCCTGGGATCGAGCCCCACATCAGGCGCCCTGCTCCCCGGGAAGCCTGCTTCTCCCTGTCCCACTCCCCCTGCTTGTGATCCCTCTCTCGCTGTGTCTCTCTCTGTCAAATAAGTAAATAAAATCTTTAAAAAAAAACCAAAAAACTTTGATGCTTCATTTTCAAAATCCCTCATATACCTAAAGGGATAATTTTTTTAAAATTCTACTTTATTTTTATTAAAGATTTTATTTTTAAGTAGTCTTTACACTCAACATGGGGCTCTAACTCACAACCCTGAGATCTAGAGTCACAGGCTCTACCTACTGAGCCAGCCAGGTGCACCTATTTTATTTTAATTCCGCAGTAGTTAACAACGGTGTTATATTAGTTTCAGGTGTACAATATAGTGATTCAGCAAATCTATATATTACTCAGTGCTCATTAAGGTAAGTGTACTCTTAATCCCTATCCTGTTTGTTTTTTAAAGATCAAAGTTTCCATATTTGTAGTTCGTTTTTTCTAAAAGATTTTATTTATTTGACAGAGAGAGACACAGCGAGAGAGAGAGAGAGAGAGAGAGAGAGAGGGAACACAAGCAGGGGGAGTGGGAGAGGGAGAAGCAGGCTCTCCACTGAGTGGGAGCCTGATGTGGGGCTCGATCCCAGGACCCTGGGATCATGACCTGAGCTGAAGGCAGATGCTTAAGGACTGAGCCACCCAGGCGCCCCATATTTGTAGTTCCTACCCTTAACATCTACACTTAACATTGAATTTCTTTTGAAAAATAATACATGCACATGTTAAAAAAATTATCAGTATCAAAACGTACTTTGGATGAATGAAAACTAAGCTGTTCTCCTACCCTGGCCCAAGTTCACCTCCTTGTTAGCGATCATTAACAGTTTGACTCCTTCTGGGCATGACCTGGGCATGCAAAGCAAAACCATCCAGGAATGTGCAGAGATAACTAGAGCAATACAGTATATCTTAATAGAAATAATTGCCCCATGGCATCGCTCCCCCTTTTTTACTCTTTCCATGATTCTGCACTTTGCAGATTGCTCTGTAACTGTACACATAGATCTGCCTCATTTTCTCTATGGTTGTATGACAGTCCCCTGTAAGAGTAGTTCCATATAGCTCCATATGTGGGTCGTTTCCTGTGTCTTTCTAGTACAAGCAGTGCTGTCATGAATGTTATTACGCTAGATCTTTGTTCACAGGTGAGAGTTTAATGGTTAAATACATATACAGGCAAGTATTTTTAAGCATCCTGCATAAATGATTAGCTATGTTTGGGAAACACTGATCAAGTTGATATTCTTAGGATTATTCCTTACCTAATATTCCCCGCCCCCCAACCCCTGCCCCCACCACTAAACTGTGTTTTCTGGGGTCTTGGCCATGTTTCTTCCTACCCTGATTCTCATAGCTTTGGGAAGAATTGGCAGAAAGAGAAGGGGGTGAAGTAGTGTACAGGAGAGGTTTGCAGACTTTGCTTGTCGGTGGAGAGAAAGACCAGCAGGAGGCTAGGGACTCTCTCCTACATGACCCAGGAAGCCAGATCAGGGTCTCTCAGCTTTGGCACTGCTGACTTTTTGCCTGGAAAATCCTTTGCATGGCAGGGGTGTGGGGAGGGTGGAGGGTGTCTCTCCTGTGCACCTGTGCCTCCCTGGCCTCTGCCCACTAGATGCCTGTAGTCCCTCTACCCAGTTGTGACTGAAGCCATAAGTCTCCTGGGGGGAAAATCTCCCCTGACTCCCCTGCCTTAGAAACAGTGCTCCAGACAATTCATTGGTGATAAATTACTCACTGAACATATACTACGTATCTAGCACCTGGGGCCTGAGGGTTTTATGATCTGAGTGGGGAAGCTACCACAGAATGTCAACTTGCCCTTTCCCATGGAAGACAGCAATGGCCACGTGAGGGTTCTTGTCCACGTTCTCTCTCTGGTAATCTAATACCCCTTCCTTTCTTTCTACCTCCCGTTACGCAACACAGTACATGAATACAGTCTCATTGTACAGCTTCAAATAATACATTATCCTAATCACTCCCAACCTAGGGGATTCTCTTGGAGGAATAACTATTGTTTTAAATTTAGAACTCTTCCTATGCACTTACATATTGATTTTAACATACAGAAATCAGGAGTTTCTTGCTTTTTTAACCTAAATGGGAATTCACTGTATATTTTGTTGAATTTGATATTTTTCAATTAATCCAAATAACAAACGGAAACCCATCCATATCTGTATAATTCTACCTCATTCTTTATTTTTTATTTTTTTTAGAAGATTTCATTTATTTATTTGACAGAGACACAGCGAGAGAGGGAACACAAGCAGGGGAATGGAAGAGGGAGAAGCAGGCTTCCCGTGGATCCCAGGACTCTGGGATCACCACCTGAGCCGAAGGCAGATGCTTAATGACTGAGCCACCCAGACGCCCCTACCTCATTCTTTTTTAAATTGCTGCATGGTATTCCATGTTATATGCACATCACTGGTTAATCAGTTTGCCAATTGATGAGCAATTACATTTTCAGTTTTTAAGTATTTTTTTTATAAAGATTTTATTTATTCATTTGAGAGAGAAACAGAGCACAAGCAGGGGGAGAGGTAGAGGGAGAAGGAGAAGCAAACTCCCCACTGAGCTGGGAGCTGGACATGGGGCTCCCTCCCAGGACCTGGAGATCAGGACCCGGGCTGAGGGCAGACGCTTAACCATCTGAGCCACCCAGGTGCCCCACTTTTTAAGTATTCTAACAAAGCTGACAATGCTGCAGTTGCAAGTGACGGTATACACTTCTTTGTTAAAAAAAAAGGTGTGGCCATATACCGAGGTACTATTATTGATTTGGGTGATATACACAATATTAATAGTGATTGCCAAATAGCCTCACAAAAAGAGCAGTTATCACTTAAAATTCGCTCCAAATGTGATTAAGAATAGCCCTGACTCTCATCATAAGCCATTTGGGTTAAATTACCAATCTGTAAATTTTAAAGTTTTGCAAGTCTGCTCTCATTAGCATTTCAATTTCGAAAGTCGTCTTGTTAAAGGAAATCTCTGAGTCCAGCCTTTAAGAACCCTTCCAGGGGCTCTTCTCTGCCGTCAGAATAAACTCCAAATGCCTTAGCAAAGCCGACCCGATCCTGGGGGTGGGGGTGGAGGTGGGGGTGGGTGTCCTTACTCTAGAAAACTTTAGTGGATTCTCTCCTCTGGGTTGAGTTCCATCCGATGCCTTTTTAGCCCCAGACGCTTAGTCCCAGACGCCTGCCTTTGCGGGGCTCCCGGCATCCAGATCATCTCTGATCCCAGCCCTTAATAGGAGTTTCATAAATGTTGAATGAGCTGGGCCGATGGGGCAGTGGGACCTGGGGGGCCAGAAGCACGCTCTCACCAGGCTCCTGGGGGCGGCCGCGAGTCTCGTCTCGGGCCAGTCCCCGCGCAGGGAATGAGAAGGGACGCGCCCGGGTCCCAGCAGGCTGCTGCCGGCGCCCCTTCTCCCCCAGTAGAGACGCTCCAGGTGCTTCATTCCCAAATTCTCTGCAAAACTTAACGGGAGATCACATGCCTGGAATGAGAACCGACCGAGGCATCTGTGTATTTCCTTACAAAATGCTCATGGTGACCAACAGAGGGCCCAATAAAACACCTAGAGACGTGGACAGGACCGGGGGGTGCGCCACTTAGCCTCTGAAGTGCTTCGGGAAACCTCTGGGGTGTCCGTGTAGGAGTGTGACAAATTACCTTTTAAAGACGTAACGACGCGGGGCGCCTGCGTGGCTGAGTCGTTAAGCGTCGGCCTTCGGCTTGGGTCATGATCTCAGGGTCCTGGAATGGAGCCCCGCATAGGACTCCCTACTCCGCGGGAAGCCTGCTTCTCCCTCTCCCACTCCCCCTGCTTTTGTTCCCTCTCTCGCTGTCTCTATGTCAAATAAATAAAAATTAAAAAAAAAAAAGACATAACGACACAAAAGCAGCCCCCACACCCCCAGCTATTGGAACACTAAATGGCAATGGTGGTGACGCACAGGATGTTGCATTAAGGACCAACCAGAGTGGAGACTCCACAGACTACGGTTCCTTGGCAGCAACAGAAGGGGAAGACCTCTGCGAGCTCCCACCAGCCGGCCATCCGGCCAGCCCGCTGCAGCACTTGCCACGAACAGCAGGGTAGAAATCTGTGTTCTCAAACTCAACAGCACTTTTCAGTGCGGCCTTTTTACACGATCTTAGGTACACGACGGGCGCTACTTTCCCCTCTCGCTTTCTCTTAAACTGTTGTCCGACAATAGTGCTAATGGTGAGAGCCAGCAAGTGCCCTTAGGCGGCCGCCTGGAAATAAAAAAGTTGCTATAAGAAGAAGAAAAAAAAAAAAAACTAAACAACGGGAACTTTCCCAGTTGGTTTCCCTGGTACTAAACAGTGCAGAAAAGGCGGGAGAGGGGCCTCAGGGGCTAGACCCAACAAGTGAGGGAAAAAAAGTAAAGAGGACGGAAGCCAGGGACAGAAGAGCCTCTGAACCTCCCCAGAGGGCACGGCGGCCCTGGGGCTCGGTCTCCTTGGCGCAGTCCAACCCCCGCGTCAATCAGACCTTTCCCGCTTTGCGATTGGCCAGGGGCTCCCTTGGCCTCCCTGGCGCCCACCCCCTAGTTGCTTGGGGTTTACTTCCCCAAAGTACACGGGCCCCACCTTGTGGAGCAACCGCTCCTGTATGGAAAAAGGATCTCCGCCCAAGGGAACACATTTTAACGAATGGGAGCGGCCCCACGCATTTATTGGCTGCTATGGGTATCGGTCAAAGAAGTTCCCACCCTCTTTTCCGACGTACCTTTAAGTCATTGGTCTATCTCAGTGCCAATCCGTTACTAGGGAAACGAGATCCTCACAGTCTCATAGGCATGAGTCAAAGCCAATCAAGAGCCACGCCTTCATCCTGAGTCAGTACCCAATTGCTGCTCGAAGAGCCCAGAGGACGCAGTCGGGATTGGTCACCAGCCTGCTCGACCTGGCCGCAACAAGTTAGGCTGAGTCGCGGTTATATAGACCGGCGACGGAGCACGCGTGTGTGCGGACGCAGTTGCGTGAGGTGATTTTGCCTTCTGCCGTACTGTGGAGCAAAGCTTGTTCCTCTCCCGCTCAGCCGCGCAGGTACGCCGGGGTGTGGGCGGGGCGGGGCGGCCCAGGGACGAAGACGAGCTGGGACGCTTGTGAGACAGAAAAGTCGCAGCGGCGGCGGCAGTGGCCACCGCGCGAGGCGTGCACCCTACCCTCCCCCCCACAACGGCCGCAGGCGGGCGCACGGGCGCGTGGAGTTTCCCCGCCCCCTCTCGCCGCGCTCCCACCGGCCGGCGCGCGTGGCCGTGTCCGCGTCCGCCGTGTGCGCGTGCCACGCCCAACGGCCGCGCGGGGGGTGAGCGAGCCGCGGCCGCCGCCCGGGCCCCAGGGCGATCTCGGGAACCCGGGGCCCCGCGCGGCCCGCTCGCCGGCCTTTCCCGCCCGTCTCCCTCCCCGCCCCCCGCGCGCCCGCAGAGCCTTTTCTGCCCGGGCGAGAAGCTCCAGCTTGGCCCGGACCGGAGGAGGCTTTTATTTAGCGGCGGGGGCGACACGAAAACCCGAGGAGGTTTTTGGCTCGGGAAGCAGAAGTGCTGCTCCGGGGATTTACAGGGAGTAAAGGGGGAGCAGCGAAGGCACGGGTAATGAGTGGAAGTAATAATTACTGTTTTTTCTGAGCCCTCGCTGTGTGCCAGGCACTGTGCTGAGCAACTTGTGTGGCTCTCCGGTACTCCCACAACGGTCCGGTGAGGTAGGTACGGCGATTTTCCTTTTTGCAGTGGATTCGGACGCCCAGAGGTGCAGAGATGTGGTCACAGGCACGCCGACGGTAAGGGACAGGTATCGGGTGGAACCCAGGCCGTGTGACTGCTAGGCCCCCAGCCTGTTTCCGTCCTTGTGCCAGCGCCCTGCGGCCTCAGCCCGGAGAGGCCAGCTGCTGGGCGGAGTGCGGCGGTATTTGTGCTTGAGCCACTTGTCGGCTTCCAGGGAGACGCGGCTTGGAAGTGGGATTGTGACAAAGGACACCAAGGGCTTTGGGCTTCCTTTCTACGAGTGTTCGCACGGAAAGCTGATGGATGTGCCGCCTTCAGAGCTTTCGGAAAAGTAGAGAAAAGGCGAATAAGTGCAAACGAATGTGGACGGTGGTCCTCCTCCGATTTAATACTCAAGAGCGCGATGGTGGGAAATTCCTGGCAGCCACGAGTTAGGCTCAGCTCTTAGACCCTGAAACCTTTTTTCGTCTTTTCTTTACCGGGGCAGACTTTTGAGAAAGACCTTCGGGAAGATAGTTTCACTTCCTCGTTTTGTAGTTGGAGAAAATGCGGGTCAGAGCGATGAGTTTCAGATTTCTCCTGCATGTGTGAGTTGAAATGTGAAGTGAGAATGGAAAGGATGGTGCCCAGTTACAATATAAATTTAATCTCTGGAGCTTATGCTAGGTGAATTACGGGTGATTGAGGTGTGTTGGAAATCTTGCCCTTAGGGCAGTCGGGATCTTCTGTGGATGAAAGCCTCTCTACATTCAGTTCACTTATTTCGCGTTTACTGTTAGGCTCCTATGTATGTGGAAGATACCTTCGAAGACGAGCATATATTTGCGATTTTTAAAAGCCAGTATGCTCCCTTGTTTTAGAAAATCGTTGCAGGTCCAGACCATTACTTGACATCACAAATGTCTCTACTTGAGATAAAACTAATAAGTTTTGGCACTAGCTCTTCTGAATTTTGCTTGGAATGGCTTTCAACCTTCTATTAGAGCCTTTAGTCTTAAGTTATTGCAGTCAGAGGGAATACAAAATTTCCGTCCTTGCAAGTAAATTAAAAAACTACAAGGAAGCTTAATATTTGTGTTTCCATTTACCCAGTACTTGCCATGTTTCTTAACAAAGTAGCAATAGATAAAGGATCAAAATATTGTATGGCCCAAGTTCTTTAGTTGGTGTTGCCATAAATAACTGATTGCTTTAGAATATAACATTGTTTTACTTAGAACGTGCCTTCATGTAGCAATTCTAGTTTATTTAGATGGCGTTACCTTACTGAATCCGCATTTTAGGTTTAAAATTTTAAAACATAGTGATAACATTTAAACTTGGCAGTCCACCTAATGGTGTTATTCCTCGGAGTAAAATGTATCAGAATGAAATTTTCTTGTGCATTGAGGATTTTGATTCCCTTTCAAATATTTCTTAGCCTGTTCTTTCCCTCAGGCGAATGGTTATCCGTTGGGTAGGAATATGAAAACTGGTATTTTACAATTGGTAGCCTGGCGTATCTCTTGTGCATGCATTTATTAAGAACAAATGAAGCAGATTGTAATAATATAAGACTGGTGTGCCTTTCTTCTGCCCAGCCAAGTCAGATTACTTTTGTTATTGTTAAATCCTTTCTAAGTTTCTGTACTTCTAACGGATAGAAAAGTAGGCAGTTCTTTGTTCTTTGCTGTTCTCAACTGACAGTCTGCTAAGGGTGCATCAGAAGAGTTGGTAATGTTTCTTGCTGACCTATTTCACAGTAGTTCTTTTTTCTTGTAATTTTCACTATTTTAGTACTTTGCCTTGAAAGTAAAAGGTAAAGGTTAAAGTTTTTATAGGTTTGTGAATTGTGTATGGTTCTTAGAATGGATGGGGCAATGTTAAAAGATGAAATTTAATATAAAGCCTGAATTTGTGACAAACCAGTTTTTTTTTTACAGTTTAATACAATTACCTCTTTGATCTTTCAACATTTTGTAATTAGATTTTTTTAAATGATATTTTAGAATTCAGATATGCATTATATGTTCATTTGCGAAGGGAGAGAATTGTTGGAGTAGGTGGGTTGAAAAAGTGTGCACTGACCCCCCCCCCCCGCCCCCAAGTTAACAGCTAGTGGGAAAAACCTTTAGTTGCAACACTGTCCTTCCAGCAATGGAGTTAAATTTAGACTCAGCAATTGTAATCTCACTTGTAGTTGGTGATCACACTGGTGTTAATTAGGTTTATATGTTTTTAAATCTCAAAAATCAGCTTTTTCCTTTTTTTATTTAAGCATTTTTGGACACCCTGTTTGTCCTTG
This sequence comes from Leptonychotes weddellii, assembly GCF_054177405.1. Classification (NCBI taxonomy): domain Eukaryota; kingdom Metazoa; phylum Chordata; class Mammalia; order Carnivora; family Phocidae; genus Leptonychotes; species Leptonychotes weddellii. Next base: position 39,797,325 of record NC_138375.1, read on the forward strand.
GTGGGGAAAGCTGAATTGCAAGCCAGGTGATAATGGTAAAGAGCTAGGAATAATCTGCACATGAAGAGGGGGCTTTATAAAACAGAAAATCAAAAAATTTCACAGGTTGTGGCCTTAATAAATGTCTTTAGATGACTTTGATAGATTTCTGCTTTTGTCCTCTGGCAGTCAATCATGTAATATTGTTAGCTGTTCAGCTTGCTGTGTTTCAGTTATTTAATAATTATTTTTTAGAGATTTGTTTGTTTTAGAGAGTGCGAGTGAGTTGGGGGGTGGGGTGGGTGGGGGGAGGGGCAGAGGGAGAGAGAGTCACAAGGAGACTCCACAGTGAGTGGAGCCCCTCTTAGGCTTGATCTCACAATCCTGAGATCAGGACCTGAGCCCAAACCGGAGAGTCAGCCGCTTAACTGAGCCACCCAGGTGCCCCAGGTATTTAATAATTATTAAAGTAAATTTTAGGGGCGCCTGGGTGGCTCAGTCGTTAAGCGTCTGCCTTCCGCTCAGGTCATGATCCCAGGGTCCTGGGATCGAGCCCCGCATCAGGCTCCCTGCTCAGCGGGAAGCCTGCTTCTCCCTCTCCCACTCCCCCTGCTGTGTTCCCTCTCTCGCTGTCTCTCTCTCTCTCTCAAATAAAATCTTTAAAGTAAATGTTAGAGATGGTTCAGGGAAAGGGGCTTCCTAGATGGGACAGACTTCTACTTTGTAGGGATGTCATCCTTGGTGGCTGTTAATTTAAGTGGCTATGTAACGGCATCATTGTGTATTTGTATAGCTCTTTTATGTTCTAGTGTTTTTGTTTATAAAGAGAACTGAAGCTCTGAAACCCAAATAGTTGTCTAAATTATTTTGTAAAGTTTGTGTATCTACTAGGGGACTGTAGACCATTATTTGCTAGCTATTTCCTTATTCAAAAAAGTTCGAAAGATTCAGAATTTGGAAGGTATATGAGTGTGACTACTTTTCAGGCTTTTTTAGGCTGTGCCTCGAGTATAGCCTATGTGGATTCTCTGAGCTTGCTCAGTACTGCCTCATCTATATATGGAGGCATGGAATTTTTATTCTTTGGGTTGTAATCCAGTGTTATCTGACTTACTTTGCTTTTTTACTTATTTTATTGCTCACACACTTCCATTTTTGGCCCTTGTGTCCTTTTAATGGTCCCCCGTTTTTGTTTTTTTTTCTTTTTAAGCATTTTCTTTATCGGGCATTTAAGGCTCACCTTGTATTTTGCCTTTCCCAGCCCTAGAGTCAACTGTTTCTCCAAGGAGCTACCACAAAGAATTTTGAAGGGAAGTGACAGGTGGTAAATGTGAATAGTTTAGAAAATAGATTGAACAGTGATGGTGATACAAGCGAGTGCATGGGCAAGGGGGAAGGACAGAGGGACAGGCAGACTCCCAGACTCTTGGGGCTCAATCCCAGGACCCTGAGATTATGACCTGAGCTGAAGTCAGACAGTCAACTGAGCCACCCAGGCACCGCATTGAGTTAAATTTTAATATGTGATATATGAAGTGAGGTTCATTTTCTTCCCTATATATGGATGTGTAATTGTTCCACCATTTGTTGACCAGAGTATCCTTTTTCTGTTGAATTATCTGCACTTAATGTTGAAAATCCCAGTTGTCCATTTATGTGTGGTATATTTCATAACTATTCTGTTCCGTGGATCTATTTGTTTTTACACCTAGACTATTTTAAAAATAAATGGCAATATCTGGTGTTTTTATGTATACTAAAAACACTTCTAAACATGTTGAAGAGCATACAGTACATATTCAGCAACTGACTTTTCATTTTAATATTGTTTTTGAGATCTATTTCATGCTGACTTTGACTGCTATAAATAGGATGACTTTATGTCTTGGTTTCCCAGGGACAGTCCTAATTCACTCCAGTTAACCTGACATAATTACAAATAGTACAGCTTTTTAATCTTTTAAGTGCCTCATATAATTATCTTAGATACAGGTTTGAATGATATGCATAAAGTGCAACTTAGTCCATCTCCTGTTTGACAGACACATAGGTTGTTTTAGATTTTAGATATAAGGTGGCAGTTAATTTCTCAGTTTATGTCTTATGTACATGGGTGAGTTTCTGTGTATAAATCTAGAAGGGAATTGCTAGATTCATTGGAACATTTTGGATTTTATTAGATAACTGCAGAATTGTTCTTCACTGTGGTGGGAGCAGTTGACACTCCCTTCAGTTTCACAGGTCCTCTTTTCCCGACTTCCTTGCCAGTGTTTGATACTGACTGATAATGTATACTTTATAAGATTTTATTTATTTATTTGCGAGAGAGAGACAGAGAGCCCTAGCTGGGAGGAGAGGGAGAATCAGGCTCCCCACTGAGCAGGGAGCCTTATGCAGGACTCGGTATCAGGACCCTGAAATCATGACCTGAGCTGAAGGCAGATGCTTAACCAACTGAGTCACCCAGGCGGCCCATATATTGACTGGTATTTTAATACTTCGAGGAATTTTCCGTGAGAAGTGATAGATTTTATCTTTTTAATTTTTTTTTTTTTAAGATTTTATTTATTTTTTGACAGTGAGAGAGGGAACAGAAGCAGGGGGAGAGGCAGAGGGAGAAGCAGGCTTCCCGCTGAACGGGGATCCCGATGCGGGGCTCGATCCCAAGACCCCGGGATCATGATCTGAGCCAAAGGCAGACGCTTAACGACTGAGCCACCCAGGCGCCCCTAAAATTTATTTTTATTTTTATTTTTTTATTTTTTTTAAAGATTTTATTTATTTGACAGAGAGAGACATAGCGAGAGCAGGAACACAAGTGGGGGAAGTGGGAGAGGGAGAAGCAGGCTTCCCTGCGGTGCAGGGAGCCCGATGTGGGGCTCGATCCCAGGACCCTGGGGTCACGACCTGAGCCGAAGGCAGACGCCTAACGACTGAGCCACCCAGGCGCCCCCCCTAAAATTTATTTTTAAAGATTTATTTAGAGCATATGCAAGTGCAAGGGAGCGGCAGAAGGAGAGGGACAAAGAATCTCAAGCAGACTCTGCACTTAGTGGGAGACCACACTTAGTGGGAGACCGACTCCAGGCTGGATCCTGTGACCCCGACATCATTGATTTTGCCAGAGTAAGCTCTACTATTAATTCAGGTGGATTATGGTTGCCCTTCATGCTTCCCTGCTCTTGGAACGTAAATGCTCACAGCTTTTTAGACTTTATAGGAAGCCCATTTAACATTCTTCATGAACTTCAGCAAAATTATTGATGGAAATTTCTTTAAAGTTGTCATGCAGTCTAGTAACTTGGGATTAAGTAGACATTTTGAAATTTGAGTATTTCAGAAATCGGGGTCAGTCCACAAAAAAATCAGTGATTGTGTTCATCTGTGAGAGATCGTTGACATTTCCATTGAATGTTATTTTAGAATAACATTTATTGATGATGTTATGTGCTTTTCAAAAAATAGGTAAGAAAAGGATGAGAATTACACTTTTCATTCCATGTAGGCAACTAATAATTGTTGCCGCAAATTTTTTTTTTTCTGCACTGTACCTTAATCACGTTTTCATTGTTTGCTCTGAGGGATCTGAATGCCAACACAAAATGGTACTGTTGGAAAAATGATAGTATTACAAGCCAAAAGTGAATTCTTTCCTAAAGTTGGAAAACTTGAATAAAGTATTCTGATACAACCCTTTCAAAAAGGAAAGTAAATAGATATTTAAGACCAATTTGAAGGTGAAACTAAGAACTTTTTAGGAGAATGCTTAGCTCTTAGACCTTAGCCCTGAAAGTTCTGAAAAAGTAACCAAATGGGGCACCTGGGTGGCTCAGTCGGTTAAGCTTCTGCCTTCGGCTCAGGTCATGATCCCAGGGTCCTGGGATCGAGCCCTCCATCGGGCTCCCTGCTCAGCAGGGAGCCTGCTTCTCTCCCTCTGCCTACCTTTCCGCCTGCTTGTGCGCTCTCTCTCTTCTCAGTCAAATAAATAAAATCTTAAAAAAAATAAGGTCAACCTAGAAGTTCTCTGAAAAGTTAGTGTTACATTAAGTGCTTGGGCTTCTATAATCCAAGGTACTCTGTACACAAATTCTTACTCACAGGAATCCTATATTTTAGTACTGCTAGCAGAGTACTTAAATAGTCTTCTGGGGACAGAGAAGGGTGGAATGTGGAAATGCTTTCTTTAGAATTAGTTAATAATTATACTAATAGTAATAACAGCTGACATTCAGTGCTTGCTATTTAATAGACAATTCTTAAGTTATTTCAGTTTTACAGATGAGAGAACTGGGGGCACAGATTGTTACTACCCCAGGAGCATAGCAAGTGAATGATGTGGGAGAATTTTTCACAGTGAGAATTGGTTAAAGAAAATTTGGGGGGGGGGGTTCTTTTTATTGCATCTCAAATACTTTTTCACTGTTCTAAACTAGAGCACTCAGTTTTAGATTTGCCTTAGACTTGGATGGTTCAATGAAAACTGGTAAACTGAAGGTAATGTTTAGTATCTTTCCCTCCTTAAGGATTTCTTTTTCTTTTTTAAATTTTATTTATTTAGGGAGAGTGCGCATAGGCACTTGCAAGCAGGGGGAGGGGAAGGGCAGAGGGAGAGAATCTCAAGCGACCCCGCACTGAGTGGGGAGCCTGATGCCGACCTTGATCTCACGACTCTGAGATCATGACCTGAGCCAAAATCAAGAGTTGGATGCTTAACCGACTGAGCCACCCAAGCACCCCTGAAAGCATTTTTTATATAGAATTTTGGAGGCATAATTTACAAATGATGAAATTATAGAATATAAGGATTCACCTTGAAAAGTCTATTGTATATTTATAATCATTACCCTGAGAAACAGTTGACCCTTGAACAAGAGGAGTTTGAACTCTGGGTCCACTTGTACATGGATTTTTTTTTTTTTTAAGATTTTATTTATTTATTTGACAGAGAGAGACACAGCGAGAGAGGGAACACAAGCAGGGGGAGTGGGAGAGGGAGAAGCAGGCTTCCTGCGAGAGGGAATACAAGCAGGGGGAGTGGGAGAGGGAGAAGCAGGCTTCCTGCCAAGCAGGGAGCCCGATGTGGGGCTCGATCCCAGGACCCTGGGATCATGACCTGAGCCGAAGGCAGATGCTTAATGACTGAGCCACCCAGGCGCTCCTGGATCTTTTTTTTTTTTTTTTAAATAATACAGAATGGTGCTGGAAATGTGTTGTCTCTTTATGATTTTCTTAATATTTTCATTTCTCTAGCTTTATTGTAAGAATACAGTATATAATACATATACAAAATATGTATCTTTTGACTGTTACTGGTAAGGCTTCTGGTCAGCAGTAGGGTATTAAGTTTTTGGGGAGTCAAAAGTTATATGGATTTTCAACTGTGGGTGTGATGGGTGTCTGCCCCTAAGTTGGGGGGGGTATTTAAGGGTCAGCTTTACATACAGTTCTCTAACCCCTCTCCCTCTCCAACCCCCTCTCCCAGTTTCCCTATGGGCCTTTCCAGTCACCTCCCTCTCAGGCAAGTACTTTCTCATTTGTAACACCTTAGGTTACTTTTCTCTTGGGCCTTTTCTTAGTCATTAAAGAAACAGTGTTGTGTCTGTTATCTTAATCTAACTTCTGAAAAACCTGACAAATGGATCATCAGAAATCCATTTTTGCTTGTATAAAATTCTAATCTTTGTGTGCGAATGTTGAATGAAAGAAAACTACTTCTAGGGGCGCCTGGGTGGCTCAGTCGTTAAGTGTCTGCCTCTGCCTTCTGCTCAGGTCATGGTCCCAGGGTCCTGGGATCAAGCCCCACATCGGGCTCTCTGCTCCACAGGAAGCCTGCTTCTCTCTCTCCCACTCTCCCTGCCTGTGTTCCCTCTCTGGCTCTGTCTCTCTCTGTCAAATAAAGAAATAAAATCTTTTTTTTTTTTTTAAAGATTTTATTTATTTGACAGAGAGAGACACAGTGAGAGAGGGAACACAAGTAGGGGGAGAGGGAGAAGCAGGCTTCCCGCTGAGCAGGGAGCCTGATGCGGGGCTCGATCCCAGGACCCTGGGATCATAACCTGAGCCGAAGGCAGATGCTTAACGACTGAGCCACCCAGGCGCCCCAGGAAATAAAATCTTTTAAAAAAAAAAAAAAAAAGAAAAAAAATATTTCTATTCTTTGTCAGACACAGGTTTTTGGGGCTAGAAAGTTACATAAGAAATGGTCTCTAAAGAAACATTTAGGAAGAAGCTTGCATTCTTTTTTCAAAATGTTTTATCTGACCTTGACTAATGTAGAATTCTTGAAATTTTTGGCTGTTTTAATTTAGAAATCAGTCTTTTTTTTTTTTTTTTTAGCAGTGAAACAATAGTTTTTTTAATTTTTCTTATTTTTAAAGATTTTTTTATTTTATTATTTATAAGAGAGAGAGAGAGACAGCGAGAGAGGGAATACAAATAGGGCAGAGTGGGAGAGGGGAGAAGCAGGCTTCCCGCTGAAAAGGGAGACTGATGTGGGGCTCGATCGCAGGACCCCGGGATTATGATTTGAGCTGAAGGCAGATGCTTAACGACTGAGCCACCCAGGTGCCCCTGTAGTTTCTTTTTAATAAAATGCTGTACATATTTAGTCACATGGAATGTTACTCTTTTTCAGTTTTATTGATATGTAATTGACAGGATTATTTTATTATTTTTTTGACAGGAATATTCTTTTTAAATAGTGCTACCATTTGCCTTCGAATTCATTGGTCCATATTATAGAAGAGCTAAAAGGAGAGACTTTAAGAGCCAGAGCTTCTACTTTAATGGAATCATAAAGTGCTTGTAGTATAAGTGTAAGCCTTAGGAGGCTGCAAGGGTATTTGAGGCAGCGCTGATGACTGACATTAAAACTTATAACTTGAGTAGCAGACTATTGAAAATTTGGTTTCACCATAGCTATTGCATGTTTCTCAAGTTGAAAATTTCAACCCCAAATAAAGTACCATCTATTTGGAAAAAAATAAAAAATGCTAATTGAGAACCTAAAATATTGAATTCTGTTAAACCATTAAGATAATAAAATATTGGAAACTTGATAAATGATACGGATTTTAGTATTGGTTTCAGAATTAATAACTGTTAAGAAAAGTCCACAAATGAGGGGCTCCTGGGTGGCTCAGTTGTTCAGCGTCTGCCTTCAGCTCAGGTCGTGATCCTGGGGTCCTGGGATCGAGCCCCGCATCAGGGTCCCTGCTCAGCGGGAAGCCTGCCTCTCCTTTTCCCACTCCCCCTGCTTGTGTTCCCTCTCTTGTTATGTCTCTCTCTGTCAAATAAATAAAACCTTTAAAAAAAGAAAAATCCACAAATGAGATGAAGATCAATTTAGCATATAAATGTTTAGGTTTACTTTTTTCTTGGCTTTAGGGGAACTGAAATAAAATATTTATAATGGTATAATCAAACCAATAATGATCTTTCTTTATTCTTTTAATTTGAATTATATAGGTAATCTCGAAGAAAGGGAAAAAAGTTCTAGAGGTCTACAGATTAAAATTTTTCTTACCTTTGATATATAATCTAGAGGATTTTTATTATATTGCATAGGAATATTGGATGAGGAAGTAGTATTTGGTAAAATGATTTTTAGTAATTTATCTTATAATGAGACTACTTGGCAGTATCAGAGAATGCAGTTAGGTTGATAATACTGGCCTCATAATGACATTTGTAATATTGACTGGGAAATAAGAACAGGTAGTACTCAAGAGAAGCAAGTGCAACTAGAATAGAAAAATAGGGGTTTACTTAATGTGTATTGTTTTCTTTGATTTATCTATCCTGTTGTGTAGGTTCCCTTTAAAAGATTGCTTTTTTTTAATTGTGCAATGTTTAGCATTTTTTTTTTTATTTTTTAAAAAAATATATTTATTTGACAGAGAGACACAGTGAGAGAGGGAATACAAGCAGGGGGAGTGGGAGAGGGAGAAGCAGGCTTCCCGCGGAGCAGGGAGTCCGATGCGGGGCTCGATCCCAGGACCTCAGGATCATGACCTGAGCCAAAGGCAGACGCTTAACGACAGAGCCACCCAGATGTTAGTGATTTTTGAAGAGAGTAGCTAAGTCCTTTTAAGAAAGGAAAATTTATACGGAAACTAATATATAAAAAAGTGCAGTTCTGGTTTAAATGAAGTAATGGGATATATTAAAAACTTGAAAATCGCAGGCTAGATGACTGTTAATATTTTCTGGTGTCCAACTGTAACTTTGAAGTTCTGGAAAATTTAGGATCATTAAGAACATCTGAAATTCGTTTTTTTTTTGGAGTATGAGCCACGGAAGAAAGAGAACAATTTCTCATTCTGCATTAGTCTAAGTACATTAGTTTAAGACTTAAGATCCAGATTCTTGTTATTGATGCTCTCTTAACCGTACCTGCAGGTAAACTACTCTCCAGTATGACTGGGAAGGTATTATTGATCTAGTGCCTGCAATCTGGAGAAAATACAGACCGGCCTTGAACTAATTTCTTAGGTTTTGGTGAAGAATAATGCAGATGCACTAGATAAGGATAAATAAATCTCCACAAATTGTTCAGAATTGACCAGTCTGTTTTGCCCATCCTTTGAGGAAACTGAAATAAAATTTCTTGCCTTTTATACTGTAATTGATCTGTTCATGTCTCTCCGTTTGCCTGTATGTTTAACTTCAGGATGATTTTATCTCCTCAAATGAAAAGTTGGATTATCTCATGGCACATATTTTTTCCAAAAAGTTTTATTTTGATAATAACTGACAGTAATTGAGGACTTACTTTGTGCCAGCTGCCTTTCTTAATACACAAAGATACTAAAGATTCTAACTTTAAATCATCATGATTTTGGGGCACCTGGGTGGCTGAGTCGTTAAGTGTCTACCTTCAGCTCAGGTCATGATCCAGGGTCCTGGGATCGAGCCCCACATAGGGATCCCTGCTCGGCGGGAAGCCTGCTTCTCCAAGACTCTCCCACTCCCCCTGCTCGTGTTCCCTCTCTTGCTGTGTCTCTCTCTGTCAAATAAATAAATAAGCTCTTAAAAAAAATAAATCATCATGATTTTGAGGTGCTGAGATCATTTTGTTGAGTAAAAACATTGTGTTTAGTTCACCCATTTTCAGATTATTTTTGGTTTCATCATAAAGTAAGCTTAAAATTTTTAGGTTTTGTGGTTCTCTGTTAAAGATACAAAAAATTTTCCTGATTTAGTTTGACTAAAAATGTGATCATATGTGCCTGTATGTCAAAGCTTATCACCCTTGAATCTAATATTGCCACAAATAAGAATGTGTTTGGGAATCTTAGAACTGGAACACTCTTGAGTTTAAAAATAGAGAAGTTATGATAGGGTGCATGCTGGAAATATGTACCTTTGATGTTCTTATATTCATTTTAAAGAAATTGACTGTTGGGAATAATGAATTCTTTATCGGCAGTCCCCTCCCCCCCAATTCATCTCCTTGCAATAAATTTGACTAAAAATCTCACCTGATCTGTGTGGGGTTTATTTGTTCTTATGGTCTTTATTTTTTAAAACCAAGAACTGTTGACGTGCCTTGTCTTACTTTGAGTTGGTTTTAGTTGAATGATTCAGTTTTCTCCCCTGCTGCTTTTCCCCCTTGTACTTGATATTTCAGGTTGAACATATTTGACTTTTTTTCCCCCAGGTTGAATTGACCAAAGCAATGGTTATGGAGAAGCCTAGTCCCCTGCTGGTCGGGCGGGAATTTGTGAGACAGTATTACACACTGCTGAACCAGGCCCCAGACATGCTACACAGGTAAAACATCGTTTTTTATCCTGCATCTAAAGTTTTTTTTAGCACGTAGGTACTTAATACTTTAGAACCTCTTATGCATCATGCACCTTGTAGGGTTGTTGCATATAGTGCTTGGTACATAAGAACCAGTGAATGATTTCTGTTAAAATTTTAATTTTATTTTTAAGATTTTTAAAGATTTATTTATTTGAGAGATCGTGCGCGTGCACATGGCACTAGCAGGGGGAGGCACGTGCACATGGCGCTAGCAGGGGGAGGTGCTGAGTGTCCAGCCCATGGTAGGACTATCCCACAACCCTGAGATCATGACCTGAGCTGAAATCAAGAGTCAAATGTCCCTAAAATTATAATTTTAAGTAGAATATACAAGTAGGGGGCGCCTGGGTGGCTCAGTTGTTAAGCGTCTGCCTTCAGCTCAGGTCGTAATCCTAGGGTCCTGGGATCGAGCCCCGCATCGGGCTCCCTGCTCAGCGGGAAGGTTTCTCCCTCGCCCTCTCCCTCTGCCTCTCCCTCTGCTCATGTGCTCTCTCTCTCTCTATCTCGGTGTCTCAAATGAATAAATAAAATCTTAAAAAAAAAATGTGTTGAAGACTATTCCCGTAATAATATTTTTGTGGTGTTGTGCTTTTAAAAATTGGGGAAACTTCAGTGGAAATGGTATAGGCTTTTAAATTGAGTTTATGAAGTAAACATGGAAAGCTTTAGTAAAAACCATGTTTACAATTGTTATCTGTATATGCAAACATTTTTTACCTACTGTCTATTAGCTTTTTTACTTGGTAATCTGGGATCCTCTTTAAGGGTACTACATGTATCACATTAATTTTAGTATCCACATTCACACAGTTTTTATTTTAGAGATGTAGCATACTTTAATCCCTACTGATTAATTTTTTGTTGGTTGCTTCATTTGCTCTTACAAACAGTCCTGTGTTATACAGAACTATAAATATATTTATGTGGACTTGTTAGAATAATATTTTTTTTTAAGTTTTTTTTTATTAGCGAGTGAGAGCCTGCGTGTGCATGCAGGGGCAGGGGGAGAGAGAGTCCTAAGCAGACTCCGTGCTGAGTGTGGAACTGGGCTCGATTTCATGACCCTGACATCACGAACTGAGCTGGAACCAAGAGTTGGGACGTTTACTGACTGCGCCACCACAGGCACTCCCAGAGTATCTCGTAGAGATTCTAAAATGTGTATTTGCTGGACCAGACTCTTTTCCTCTATACTTTGACCAGCTTGCATATTGGATATTACATGCTTATTGGGTGCAAAAGAAAATTTATAAATTTGTTTTGAGTCCTTGCTCTGAAAATGGAAAATACCTCGTATATTTTTTTTTAAGGCTTTACAATTTTCCAAACAGTTTCATCTGTTTCCTATTGATCTTTACAAAAACCTTTTTAGTAAGGTATTGTTAGGATAACTTTATTTTTGCAGATAAAGATGGTAAGGGGTTAAAAATTTGCTGGTGTTGGCATGACTATTAAGTGATTGAACAGGTTTTCTTTTTTTAAAGATTTTATTTATTTGAGGGAGAGAGATTGAGAGAGAGAGAGACACATGTTGAGCAGGGAGCCCGATGCGGGACTCGATCCTGGGACTCCAGGATCATGACCTGAGCTGAAGGCAGTCGCTTAACCGACTGAGCCACCCAGGTGCCCGAACGGGTTTTCAGCCCTCTTCCTTTTTTCTTATTATTTTTGTTTTTTATGTCAAAATTTGATTCTATGCCCTCAGAGGTTAGATAAGTTTGGAATTTGAAAAGGAGCAGGAGTTGAAAGATAACTAAATTAATATGTTTCTTGTCAATATTGATATTTTTTCACATTTTATCTCTGAAGTGCAGCTTAGATATACAGGCATATCTCATTTTGTTTTGCTTTAGGATGCTTTGCAGATATTTTTTGCAAATTATAGGTTTGTGGCAATCTTAACACGGAGCAAGTTTATTGGTGCCATTTTTCCAACAGTATTTGCTCACTTTGTCTCTGTCACATTTTGATAATTCTCAAAATATTTCAAACTTTTCCATTATTATATTTGTTAATGGTAATCTATGATCAGTGATCTTTGTTATTGTTATACTTATATCGGGTCTCATGCCCATCCATATAAGACCGTGAACTTAATGTTCAATAAATGTTTTGTGTTTTCTGACTCCTCCACCAATGGCTGTACCCCATCTCCCTATTCCCTGAGACACAACAATAGTGAAATTAGGCCAGTTATTTAACCTTATAATGGCTTTTACCTGTTAAGTGAAAGGAGGGGTCCCATGTCTCTTCTTCACATCAAAAGCTAGAAGTAAGCTTAATGAGGAGGGAATATTGAGAGCTGGAATGGACCAAAGGTAGGCCTCTTGGGCCAGTTAGCTAAGTTCTGAGCGCAAAGGAAAAGTTTTTGAAATTAAAAGTGCTACTCGAATGAACACACGAGTTATAAGAAAGCAAAGCAGCTTTATTGTGGATATGGAGAAAGTTTGAGTAGTTTGAGGATTGAACAAGCCACAACATTCCATTAAACCAAAGCCTAACCCAGAGCAAGGCCCTCACTCTTCAGTTCTTTGAAGGCTGACAGATATGAAGCAGCTGCGGCAGTAGAGTTTGAAGCTAGCAGACGTTCTTTCATGAGGTTTTAAGGGAAGAAGCTGCCTCCGTAAAATAAAAGTGCAAGGTGAATCAGCAGGTGTTGATGTGGAAGCTGCAGCAAGTTCTTGAGAAGAATTAGCTAAGATAATTAATGAAGGTGGCTACACTACATAATAGATTTTCATTGTAGATGAAACTGCCTGATATTATTAGAAGCGATTCATGGGACGATGTCAAACTATCAAGGTGAACAGGAGTTAAGTTGATTCTAGCCCCCATGGATGATTTTGAGGGGTTTAAAACTTCAGTGGGGGAAGTAACTGCAGATGAGGTAGGAATAGCAAGAGATCTAGAATGAGAAGTGGAGAAGTGCTGCAATCTTACGATAAGACTTTAACAGATGAGGAATTGCTTATGGATGAGCAAAGAAAGTGGTTTCTTGAAATGGAATGTACTGGTGAAGACGCTGTGGAGATTGTTGAAATGACAACATGATAGGATATTACATAGACTGAGTTGTTAAAGCAGTGTCAGGGTTAACTGAGAGGATTAACTCCCAGTTTTGAAGTTCTGTGGGTAAAATGCTGTAAACAGCATTATATGCTATAGCAAAATTGTTAGTGAAAAGATGAGTCAGTTGATGGGGGAAAACTTCATTGCTGTCTTTAAGAAATTGGCACAGCCACCCCAGCCTTCTGCATCCACCACCTTGATCAGTCAGCAGCCATCCACATTGAGGTAAGACCCTCCACTAGCAAAAAGATTAGGACTCACTGAAAGCTCAGGTGATGGTTAGCATTGTTTAGCAATAAAGTGTTTTTTAAATTAAGGTAGGCACACTTTATAGAAGTACTATGGCACACTTAATAGACTAAAGTATAGTGTAGACATAACTTTTATATGCACTGGAAAACCAAAAAATCTCTTTGACTGTTTATTGCAATGTTCTCTTTATTGTGCTGGTCTGGTACCAAACTTGAAATGTCTCTGAGGTATGCCTGTAATGAAAAGTGGATTAGCCAGGAGTGAACTGATTCACTGGCTGACATGCAGCCTTTTAATAACTTTAAAATTTGCAGGGTACACTTTCGGGGGTGCAGGCAGAATCAGAATGTCAAATGACGTGTATGGGTTCATTTGTGAAAAGTTGTATACCGGTAGTATAGTTACCAAGAAATTCTAATAGCAGTCATCTCTGCATTGGGGTACTTTGTGCCTGTATCAGGTTTTCCTGATCCAGTATTAAAATGAAAACAAAACAATTGAGGATATAGATGAATTAAAGCTATGGGGAATTAAAATTTGAAGCTCTTAATGCATCAGCAGAAATTATTAAAAGTTACTCTTAAACTTCACCTGCTTGAGCTACTGAGTTTTATTTTAAGTAGGTTCCGTGCCCAGCATGGAGCCCCACGTGGGGCTTGAACTCTCAGGACCCTGAGATCAAGACCTCAGCTGAGATCAAGAGTCGGACTTAAATAACTAAGCCACCGAGGTGCCCCAGTTACTGTTTTTTTTTTTTATTTTTTTATTTTTTATTTTTTTAAAGATTTTATTTATTTATTTGACAGAGAGAGACACAGCGAGAGAGGGAACACAAGCAGGGGGAGTGGGAGAGGGAGAAGCAGGCTTCCCGCAGAGCAGGGAGCCCGATGCGGGACTCGATCCCAGGACCCCGGGACCATGACCTGAGCCGAAGGCAGTCGCTTAACCAACTGAGCCACCCAGGCGCCCTTCAGTTACTGGGTTTTTAGTGGAAACCCTTCATATGCATTCTCAGATATATAGAAGGATTGGACTCTCCAAGCCTGTGGGAGGGTACAGATGTCCTTATCTGTATCAAAAATGCCTGTTTTTTCTAGAGTGAAAACAGGAACTTCTGTTTCATTCTAAGTAGCCTTCCTGACATGAACTACAGGATTTTTCCCAACACAGTCATCCTGCTCTGAAATCTGGAGCTTACTTATGTCTTGTAAACTAAAGTGTTCTGCCTAATTGACCAAATCTATTTCCATTCAGCAAATATTGAGTGACATGAAGGGGGTAGATCTATGATGGCATACAGAAATGAAAAAGCAAACCCATTCTTGCTTCCAGGAGTCTGTCAGTGAGGCACGTGGGTACCAAACATGAAAAAGCAAGTATCTAGTCTTAGGCTACTTGAAACTGACAAGTAAATTATCTCTCTGTTTTTCAGATTTTATGGAAAGAACTCTTCTTATGTCCATGGGGGGTTGGATTCAAATGGAAAGCCAGCAGATGCGGTCTATGGACAGAAAGTAAGCATCTCAAGTTTTCTGTAGGTTGTTAGGCAGTTAGAAAATAACCCGTACAATTGAGGCAGATACATATTTGGTAGATTTACTGATATTTAAAGATCAAATTTTTTAATTTCTTTTTTAGAAATTTTGGTATTCATAACGATTTGGTAAATACGATACCCATTGAAAAGCTTAAGGGTTTTCTGTTCAGGATGTAATTTGTTTTAGCATGGGTATCATTCATTTACTGTAAACATTTTTTAGGTCTGTCAATTCAGGACAATTTTAAAAAGTTCAGGGTGGTCATTGGGAATAAACTGTTCTAAGGCAAATTAGAGTAGGGGCTGTGTAGTTTGTGATTTAAACATGGAGATTATCTCTACTTGTGTTGTATTAGGAAGTTCTTTGTTGTTGGAGATTTTGTAAATTTTACGTCATTAATTCTTGCCTTGATTCCTTAGGAGATCCATAGGAAAGTGATGTCACAAAACTTTACCAACTGTCACACTAAGATTCGCCATGTTGATGCTCATGCCACTCTGAATGATGGTGTAGTGGTCCAGGTGATGGGGTTGCTCTCTAATAACAACCAGGCTTTGAGGAGATTCATGCAGACATTTGTCCTTGCTCCTGAGGTATGAAAAAGGAAACAATGAAAGGTTATGCATATCTTTTTAGAAACTATTCATTTTGAAATTTCAAACTTAAAAGTTGTAATAATAATACAGTAATTCATACTCCTTACCTAGAACCACTGCCAACACTTGCCTATATGTTTGTAATTCTTTTTGTGTTTACCTGTCATTTTAATTCAAAACCATTTGAAAATATGTTGGAGACAATCATGCCTAGTCATCCTTAGATACTTTTCCTAAGTGTAAGGAATACTCTTTCATAACCACAGTACAGTTATCAAATTTAGGAAGTATTGATGTTAATACAGTTAGCAATCTGTAGCCCATATTTAAATTTTGGTGATTGTCCCAATAATAATCCTTTATGGTATTTTTTCTTTTCCTGGTCCAAGATTCAATCCAGGATTACACATAATATAATATAGCTGTCCTGTCTCCTCAGTCTCCTTAAACGTGCAATAATTCTTTAATTTTTTGTTTTTCACGATATTGACATTTTTGAGGAGCACAAAGTACTTTGTAGAATACCTCAGTTTGAATTGTCTGATATTTCTTTATGATCGGATTTAGGTTATATTAGGAAGGCACTAGATGTCATTTAGTCCTATCAGTGATGTTAACAATTGATTACTTGCTTAAGGTGATGGTCACCATGTTTTGCTGCTGTGAAGTTAGCATTTTTATTTTTCTTATTAGTAAATTGTGGTGGTTATCCTTGAGACTATGCAGATATCTTGTTCTTCATCAAACTTTTGTGTGCTAGTTTTAGCATCGTTCTTGCTGGAGTCAGCTGCTACTCTAATGGTTATAAATGGTGATTATCTGTTTCTATCATTTGGTATTCATTAGTTGGCATTTTACAGTAAAGCACTCTGCCTTCTGTCTGCTGTTATTTGTGGAGTGTTTGTTTATTTAATGGATTTAACCCACTAATTAACTTAATGTCTAAAATGTCCCAGATCTATTAAGTCTGAGCTCCTTCAGGCTGGCTTCTGTTGTTTGTTTTTGGCGAGGGGAGCACTTTATAACTTTTGTGGAACAAGATGTTTCAGGTTTATCTTGGACTTTCCCTGCTCTAGCCCCAGCCCCCGTTCTGGTATCTGCTGTTCTTCAAGGAGCCCTGGTTCTTTTTAGTTACCATGCTCGTCATGAGAGGGCCACAGGTTTATGTTGAATAATTATTATTATTATTTTTTTTTTTTTAAAGATTTTATTTCTTTTTTGACAGAGAGAGACACAGCGAGAGAGGGAACACAAGCAGGGGGAGTGGGAGAGGGAGAAGCAGGCCTCCCGCTGAGCAGGGAGCCCGATGCGGGGCTCGATCCCAGGACCCTGGGATCATGACCTGAGCCGAAGGCAGACGCTTAACGACTGAGCCACCCAGGCACCCCTATGTTGAATAATTATATTTGTACTGTCTTTCTGACTGGTGCAGACTGAACGGAGTCAGGACGCCTATCTGCATAAGCATGTGGATGGAAGTGGCTCAGTAGCACTTAGATGTTTTCTTTAGCATTACCCCTAAGATAATTTTCTGTCCAGAATGATGAATCTAAAACCCCTATCCTTTTACTGTTAGAAAAATTACAGGTTTCATTTTAGTTATGAGTTTTAGAGGATGGCTTAGATTATCTGTAGTATAAAACTTGATGGAGTTCTAACTATACAAAGAATCATGTAGGATATGATTACCAGTTATTTCCAGTTTGCTTAAAGTTCCTTTTCCCATTAAAGAGGAAGAATCTAACATTACCTTAGTATGATACATTTTTACATGAACTGTCTCAAAGCAAATACTAATACTCAAAGCTGTGAGGTGGTATTTTTTTTTTTTTTTAAATAGATGAGACAGTATTAGTAACTGAATAACTAGTTAATAACATGGTTGGATTTATATTCTGGTGTGTCTTCTACCTAGTGTGGGCAAACGTTTTCAGCTCTACCACCATTGAGTGCTTATATCAATATTGTTGGACACAGATTAAGGGAATTTTAAATACCCACTGCAGTTGGTATTACGTTTTTATTGTTCAAAAAATGATTTGAGGTGTGTGGCATCTTACATACTTAGAGCTTTACCAGTGTTTGGGTGTCCATCTGCTGGTATTTTAAGGAAGCAATATATTTGAGTGTAGTTTTTAATGGCTATAATGTAGAGCAGGGTTTTTCATCCTTGGTGTTATTAACATGTTGGGCTGAATAATTTTTTTGTGGCTAGCTGTTCTATGCATTGTGGGATGTTTAGCAGCATCCCTGCCCTTTTCTCAGTAGTTTCAGTTGCACTCCCCCATGTGAAAACTGAAATCTCTCCAGACACTGCCAGATGTCTTCTGGTGGTGCAGTGTTTTCCTTAGTTGAGAACCACTGGTGTAGGGTGACTTGGCTTTTTCAAAGTCTGCTGAATAAATGAAAAGTTTTTGTTGGCATTGCAGGGCTCTGTTGCAAATAAGTTCTACGTTCACAATGATATCTTCAGATACCAAGATGAGGTCTTTGGTGGCTTTGTCACTGAGCCTCAGGAGGGTAAGTTACTTGTCTAAATTTTTTTTTGATGGCATCAGGTTGACTTGAAGACAGTATGGGTTTCTTGAAAAAAATTTTTTTTTAAGATGTTATTTATTTATTTGACAGGGAGAGACACAGCGAGAGAGGGAACACAAGCAGGGGGAGTGGGAGAGGGAGAAGCAGGCTTCCTGCCGAGCAGGGAGCCCCATGTGGGGCTCGATCCCAGGACCCTGGGACCATGACCTGAGCCGAAGGCAGATGCTCAACGACTGAGCCACCCAGGCGCCCCATTGAATGTTTTTATTATACTCTATATTCTTCATTAATAACTTCTAATTGTCAAGACGGAGGAAGGGTCTGCGTTTTTAACCTACATGGAGCTAATAGGTTAGCCTATTTCATGGAAGACCTGAAACTCCTAAGTCAGTAGTAGGTATACTCACTGCAACAGTGTTAAGCATTTTTGCCACAATTTCCACGGGACAGCATGAAGTCCAGATGATACCTGCATTGGAGTAGGGTGCATTATAGGAGTGGAACCCTAAGTTTAAGGAATCAAAATCTTTTATAATGGGCAGTAAACATACCTGCCCTTTGCTCTAGAGGGAGACACTGTTTTTCTGAGGCTGTTTGCTGTATAAATGTTCTTAAAAGATAGTTTGAAACAAAGGGTAGCCATTGCCTTAGTTGTAAGATGTGCAGATACGTGAGAAACCCATGACGAATTGCCTCTAAACACTAATAATAATCAGTTTATTAGTGTTTTCTGTATGGCTGAAATGATTCTAAGTGCTTTATATTTATTGTGTAATACAACAGGTTTATAGATAAGTACTTTAAGTACTATTCTTATTTAATGGATTAGGGCACTGAGATGCAGAGAAGTAATTCACCTGATACTGTATATCTAGTTAGGTGGTAGAGCCTGCATTGGATTATGGACAGTATGACCTCAGACTCCCATGTTCTCAGCCCAAACACTATAATTAAGCCTTAATTCTGTCCTTAAAGCCTTTGCCATGATATTACCAATTTGCTGTGCTTTATCTATATATATATGTGTGTGTGTGCTTATTTCATTACTTCTTTTTTTTTTTAGTTTCGTGTGTAAGATACAGTGATTCCATACTTCCATACAACACCTAGTGCTCATCACAAGTACACCTTTTAATCCCCAACACGTATTTAACCCATTCCTCCATCCACCTCATTACTTTGTTGATCATGATGAGCATTGTGAAAGTGAATATAAAGCTGACCTTTGAACAACATGGGGGTTAGGGGCACTGCCACTTCCCCACCCCCCCCGAAAATCCCCATTTAACTTTTGACTCTACAAAAACTTAACTACTAATAGTTTCCTGTTGACTGGAAACTTTACTGATAAACGGTCAATTAACACATATTTTGTATGTTGTATGTATTATATATTCTTAAGGTAAGCTAGAGAAAAGGAAATACTATTAAAACTCTAAGGAAGAGAAAATACATTTACGGTACTGTACTGTATTTATCAAGAAAAATCTGCGTATAAGTGGACCTGCACAGTTCAAACCCTCTTGTTCAAGGGTCATGTGTATTTGAGAATTAAATAAGCACGAATTACTTGAAATTTGTTTTTTTATATAGAATCTGAGGAAGAGGTAGAGGAACCTGAAGAAAGACAGCAGACACCTGAGGTGGTACCTGATGATTCTGGAACTTTCTATGATCAGACTGTCAGGTAAGAAAAGCTTTGTTCATCTGTCCAGAGCTGCATGAGAATTTAGGTTGTCTCGTCTTTCCCTTTGTTGGAGGGCAGTCATATTCTCTCAGAATTATTTCAGAATATAACAGTAATTTCCTAGAAGAAAGGTTTTGCTTTTGACATCACTGAGCTAAAATTGTGATTTATTATGAGAGGCTTTTTTGATGGTAAAAATTGCATAATATAAAATTTACCTTCTTAACCATTTTTAAGTGCATTGTGTAGTATTGTTTAATTATATGCACATAGTTATGCAACCAGATCTCTAGAACTTCTCATCTCTCAAAACTAAAACTATATCCATTAAAAAACTCTTTTTCCTCTTACGCACAGCCTATTAGTCTTTTGTTATGTGTGGTAGGTAAATGGTGAGAGTTTTGGGATTATAACAAACCATGATTTGATTCATTTTGATCTATTTTGATGTATTTGCTTATCAGAATTTAGCAAATCTGATTGCAGTTAAGATTTGCTCATTGAGTGCTCTTCTAAAAAATTGTCTTTTTTTAATATTCAGATATGGAATTCCTAGATTTTTTTTGGAGAGCTATTTTTTGGTTCAGGTTTCTATAGTTAATAAATACTTGGGAATTTCTTGCTAAATCAGTAGAGTCAGAATGATATTTCTCTAATTTTCCTGTGAAAGCAATGACTTAGAAGAACATTTAGAGGAACCTGTTGCTGAACCGGAGCCAGATCCTGAACCAGAACCAGAGCAAGAACCTGTATCTGAAATCCAAGAGGAAAAGTCTGAGCCAGTATTGGAAGAAACTGCCCCTGAGGATGCTCAGAAGAGTTCTTCCCCAGCACCTACGGACATAGCTCAGACAGTACAGGAAGACTTGAGGGTATGCAATATGTCTTTCTTCTTACTCTATTTCTGGTTGATTTTTAAAAATCTCTCTTCTCCTTTATTATTGTTACACTGATTTTTGTAGGTACATTTTTTGGTTCAGGGAAATTTCTTACATATTGAGCCATCCCTCAGATAAGTAAGATGCATATTGTTTTATAAAAGTAACTTTCCTCTTCTCCCAAGGAAACTTGAATACTTTTTATTAGACCAGAAATTTCAGGTGTTACTTTATCACCATATTAATAATCCCTCATTTTTTAAATATTTTGTTTCAAATTATGACATGCTTGTTAGAACCAATAAGAGAGAATGTATCTTTTTGAAAAACATCATGGCACAATAGACTTACTCCTGCTTTTTTTCTGAAATCTAATTGAGGATAACTTTACAGTAGAAGTAGAAACAAACTATGAAATATAGCTACTTTTTTATTTAGAATACTTGATTTCAAAAGTTTGAAGCTTTTCAGTTAGTCCTGAGTCTCATCAGGGTGATGTTAACTGAAATCATAGAACCTTTACATTTGTGAAGGAATATGTTTTAATGCTTTATTTATGGGGTCAGGGTTCTTATGTCATTTATCTAATAGTTAATTCAGGTGCTTCTGTGTGAGGCATTGTTCTAGGTATGGGAACTATTGGTTAAACCGATAGTGTTCTTGGTCTCTCTCTAGCAGTAATGAGGTGAATAGGAAAGAGAAATGTGAAATGACTTCAGCTTGCCAGTAGAAAAGTAGGTTGGCTGGATTGGGAAGGAATGACTAATTAGGTGGCTATTGTAGTAGTCCTGGAGATAAATACTGATAACCTGGGATGAAGGTTGTGGCAGTGAAGATAACGAGGTAAATAGCAAGATTTGGTAAGTTTGATATGGATTAAAAAGGTGTTCAAGGTAATTCTAAAGTTTGTCATTGAATTGATGTTTGTGCCATCAGTTGGAATCATAGGAGGAAGAGCTGGTTTTGGAGGAATTTTCTTTGATTCACAAACTTGAAATTGAGTGAAACGAGCTTCTTAGGACTAAACTTTTCATATTTTGCTGTACTTGATGACTAGTTCTAGGGAATTTTAGTACTAAATTTTGTAAGTAGGGGGAGAAAAGGAATCTAGAGATACTTACAAAGTAACTCCATTCTACCTGTGAAAATGTGATTCATATGTACAAGAAATGAAGAACTAATAGCTTTTATATTGTTTTGATATGGGTAATCAATTAATGTTATTCCCTTAGACATTTTCTTGGGCATCTGTGACCAGTAAGAACCTTCCACCCAGTGGAGCTGTTCCAGTTACTGGGATACCACCTCATGTTGTTAAAGTACCAGCTTCACAGGTGAGTTTCTAAGCTTGTATATTAGGCCCATTTGCTTGTATTTCATGTAATTTGGTTTCACATAGGTTTAGAGAATGTGGGAGCTGGTACATAGAGTAGAGAAGAGGTGGTTTTTAATAATTTCTTTTGTGAGAGAATTGTCATTTTCTCTTTTATTTATTTGAGAGAGAGCATGAGCGTGCACTTGTGCGCGAGGGGAGGAACAGGGACAAGCCCACTCTGCACTGACTGCAGAGCCCCACATCGGGCTCAATCCCAGGACCCTAAGATCATGACCTGAACTGAAACCAAGAGTCGGATGCTCAGCCGACAGCCACCCAGGCACCCCTGTCATTTTCTCTTTTAAACCTTATTGTTAGCTAAGAAACTTTACAAGAAAAAAGGTCAGCTTGCTTTGTTTTTACACAGACGTTGACTTATAAATTTTTCAGCCTCGTCCGGAGTCTAAGCCTGAGTCTCAGATTCCACCGCAGAGGCCTCAGAGGGATCAAAGAGTGCGAGAACAACGAATAAATATTCCTCCCCAGAGGGGACCTAGACCAAGTAAGAGCTCAGAAGGGTGACTTGTCTAGTTTGGGGGAATTTGAGGTGAGAACTTGTGTCTTAAGGGAGGTTGATATTTTCTACTTTAAAAAATTCTGGAGCTGGGGGAATTACCTGGGTTTAGGGGTGGAGAAAAAAATTATTGAATGAAATAGTCACTGAAAAATGTCTTTCTCTGTCTTTCATTGCTATTTTTGTTTAAGTCCGTGAGGCTGGTGAGCAAGGTGATGTTGAACCCCGAAGAATTGTGAGACACCCTGATAGTCACCAACTTTTCATTGGCAATCTGCCACACGAAGTGGACAAATCGGAGCTTAAAGATTTTTTTCAAAGTAGGTTGAGTTTTACGTATTTTTAATTTATACATTTTTTTTTTTTTTTTTAAAGATTTAAGAGTGAGAACAAGAGGGGGGATTGTGAGAAAGAGTGGGGGCGGGCAGAGGGAGAAGCAGATTCCCTGCAGAGGAGGGAGCTCAATGCGGGACTCGATCCCAGGACCCTGGGATCATGACCGGAGCCGAAGGCAGATGCTTAACTGACTGAGCCACCCAGGTACCCAAGTAGGTTGAGTTTTAAACACTAGATTCATCCGCAGTGTTGTCCAATAGAAATAGATGGGCCACATACATAATTTTAAGTTTTCTAGTGGCCACATTTTTTTTTTTTTAAAGATTTTATTTATTTATTTGAGAGAGAGAATGAGAGTGGGGAGCGGCAGAGGGAGAAGCAGACTCCCCGCCGAGCAGGGAGCCCGATGCGGGACTCGATCCAGGGACTCCAGGATCATGACCTGAGCCGAAGGCAGTCGCTTAACCAACTGAACCACCCAGGCGCCCCACATTTTATTTTTTTTAGTGGTCACATTTTAAAAAGTTAAAAAGAAATCTGAATTTAATTTTAATATTTTATTTAACCCAATGTATCTAAAACATCATTTCAGCATGTAAAAATGAGAGAGATTTTATGTTTTTCTGTACTAAAAGTTTTTGAAGTTCAGTGTGTATTACACTTAATGGCACTTCTTGTTTCGGAATTGCCACACTTCAAGTGGTCTGTATCCACATGTGACTAGTGGCTATCAGTGGATAGTGTGTATGTAATATTTAAAGGGAATGTTCTAACCAGTTATTTGAGAGTCTGCGTTTCGCTTGCAGGTTATGGGAATGTGGTGGAGCTACGCATTAACAGCGGCGGGAAATTACCCAATTTTGGTTTTGTTGTGTTTGATGATTCTGAGCCTGTTCAGAAGGTCCTTAGCAACCGGGTAAGCAGTTTTTCATCTTGATTTGTTTTTTTGTTTTTTTT
>NC_138375.1:39821353-39890655 GCF_054177405.1 Leptonychotes weddellii
TTGATCTTCACGCAGCAGTACAAATCTCCTAGCTCCTGCAGAATGGTGAATTTCTTACACCAGCGTTTGGTATCCTGGAGTTTGACCCTAGTTTATCATAAACTGCTTAAGTTTGTACAATTTTACTTTTTGTGTTAATTATGTGTGCTCCCTTTCCCGCCCTTCCCTCTCCTCACCTTTTAGTCCTTCACTTCCAATTTTGTGGAATGATATTTTAGGAAAAACAGATTTTTAAAGAAGAGAAAAAGACTGAATTTCCTTGCTTTACTTTTGCATATACAGACTGGATTTTTTTTAACAGCCGTTTCCCCAAAGGAATGTGTCTTGCTTATTACTGACATTTGGTATGTTTCATTCATTGGAATATTTCTTATTTTCTATGTGTTTCAAAAGCCTGTGAGAAACACAGGATTTGATAAACATTTTGAAGGCAGGAAAAATCCAAATTGTTTCTTCTTTGAGAGTCATGACTACCTTCTGGTGTGTAGAAATTGCCATTGGAAAAATTGACAGTTTTGATTCTTGCTGGTATGGTTAAAATAAAAGGTGTTAGTAGAGTTTTTTTTTTTTCTTTTGATATGTGATCACAAAACAATTATAAACCTGTTTTTACCATTTAAATTGTGAGAAAGGTTTTAAATGTCTAGAATGCAACTGATCTAGATTTCTTTTGAAGTAGTTTTTTCATGTTTAATTTGTATTTGTAAAAAAAACAAAACCCAAAAACAAACCCCAAAATCCAAATAACACAAAACCAGAGCAAAACTGTTGTGCCTTCTATTTATCTTTGATTCCAGCCTTGGCAGTTGTTTAAAGGAAAAAAAAAAAAAGTCTAGATTTGTTTTATCAGGTGTAGAGTATGTTGGGAATTGAAGAATCCCTCTTTTACCTGGTATGTCTTCTTTTCATTTGTTACGCCTTATTCTTAAAATTGAGTCTCAAACTGGAATGCCTTTAAGGACAGATACACTTCTATGAGAGGTCCTTTGACCTAAGTAGTCCAGCATTTGTATTAAGTTTTATTTCGGTAAATATTCAGAATCCTAATCATAGCCCATAAAAAGGAATATGACTTTAATATTGGACTTTGTGCTTGAGTGTCTGCCCGTTTGGTTTTTTTTTTTTCTTTAAATCATAGCCATATGGTAAATTTTCTATTTTGTTATGGTTCTCTTTTATTGATGGGCATGCAGTGGGTGTTTCTTGGAAATGGCCAATTTTTATTAAAATATTTCTGGAAGAAAATTTAATCTGGCAGTATAGACTAATATTCGTTTTACATAGTATGTTAATTTTTTGAGTGCCGTGTGTGAGATGGCTGAAGGTTTTGTTTACACATTTGTGAAGCAAGCCTTTGTGTGATAAGTTGTCATACTAATTGAAGGGCAACGAGGTTGTCAAATTTAACTTATTTATTTTCTTAACAGTGTTCATCATTAGGACTGTTTGAGGATAGTATATGAGTAGGAATAGGAATGTTTGTTTTGCTGTTACTGGGAAACTCAAGGATTGCTGAAGGGTGTAGTCTTAAAATGAAGTTCGATATTATTGGTCCTCAGTACCTGAAATATTTGAAAATTGGCAACATCTCCTTCATAAAGAAATGTAACTGAGTCGCATGGCTGTTTTTGGGTCAGCTTAAATAACTATTTGGTAACCACTTCATTTGGCCCAGGCCAGCGATAATTGGAAGACATTCAACTTGTACTTTTGTAGCTTATATTAAGCCTGTGGTGGAAATAAAAAAACTTAGCTGGAGTTGTTTTTGAAAAAAAATATTGTAGTAACTGTAAGGTCATAAATTATGGATAACCTAGAAATCATTTTTCATAAGTAAATGTTAATCCATACATTTCACTAGGCATTTTTCCTACTCAGTAGTTTAAGGGCAGCAACTGGATGCCGTGATTCTCAACCCGGGCTGTTAATACATCCTAGAGGACATTTGGAAATGGGTGAGACTTGGGGAGGAGGGAAGAGGAGACACCACATCTGGTATTTAGTGGGTAGGGCCAACAATGTCATATGGTCTATAAAAATAAAGCAAACGCCATTGAGATCATATTCCTCATTCCCTATAATACATGGAGGATGGAGGGGAGGGGTGGGTGAGGACAACTGGAGTAAAGACTCAATCCTTTGAAAAATAGCCTCAGATAAATGAATTAGCAAATAGAAATCTCTTTCAGGAATTAATAGTAACATCTACTGCAGGGACTTTATTTGTACCCATGTGTGATTTTTATTTTATTTTATTTTATTTATTTGAGAGAGAATGAGTGAGAGAAGGTGCACACATGAGAGAGGGGAGGGTCAGAGGGAGAAGCAGACTCCCTGCTCAGCAGGGAGCCGGATGCGGGACTCAATCCCAGGACTTCAAGATCATGATCTGAGCCGAAGGCAGTCGCTTAACCAACTGAGCCACCCAGGTGTCCCCCCATGTGTGATTTTTAAAGAACTATTTGGAGAGGTAGTAACAATATGCTAGATGCTTCTTGTAACTTGTTGCATAAGCTTAGAAAACAAAAGGGTTGCTTCAGTAATTTCAGGTCATCAGAATGGGATGATTGTGGAGTTTGAAATAGCATTGGACTTTATATGTCAGATTTGGCATCATGGTTAACACTATGAAGAATCCCAGTATCATTATTTACGTTACTGCTGTTAGAATAAACATGACACCCTAGATAGTATATATTCACACAGGTAGAAAGTAAAAATAGGTTAGGGCAAGATTTTCTATAGGCAGCATAAGGTCATCACATTCAACCTTTTCGGGTTTTAAAATGCAACTTTTCATCTGTAAGAATGGCCCAATATACAGTTCTTTTCTCCTGAGCTTTAAACCCTTCACCCATGAGTATTTTAGCTAAGTAAGATTAGTTTGGTTCAATGGGTCTTCCTCTTTTAAGATCTTGGGCCTTACAAAAATACATTGTGTTCTTTTGTGGTGAGGCTGGGCTTTACTTGTGTATTCCTATGTTCTCAACTTTTTGAGCTATTGCGGGAAGTAGTGAAATGGGTAATCCAAAAATCGTTAATTGGCTTTGGGTGGTGGGTAGGTTACTACCACAGTATTGGTTGAACTGCACTTTGGTTTTAGGCTAGAAAACTAATTTTCACAATTACCCTGTGGATTAGGTGCTATTTTTCCCAAAGTAATAGATGAAGAAGAAATTGCATCAGAGCAGTTAAATTTTAGGTCTCTAAGTCATCCATGTAGTAAGAGCAGATTGGCTTCCAAAATTGATGCTTTTTCTCTAGAGCTCTAATGCCTAGAGTGATTTACATTTGAGTGATACGCTGAAAAATAGGACATGACCGTAGTAAGTTACTACAGTACAGAGACCTGAGTCTGTAAAACATTCAGAGAAAGGTTAACATTACTCTTCTCCATTTCCTTTAAGGTAAACAAGATAAGCAAACACTGATTTTGCAGGGCTCCTTTTGATTTGTATAGACTGTGGTAACACAGTAACAATGACTTGTTCTTAGGTTATTTTCTCATCTGGTTTTTTAATACATGTAGTACAACCTTGAAATCTGGATGTAGAAGGTAACAATATTTTTATAATACTTAAAGCAGGTGGGTTTATAGCAGTTGTGTTTTCTGCTTATAACGACCATTCTTTGATACTTTTCTTCATCCCTTTATTTGAAAACCCTTGTAGAGTTTAATAATTTAGTCGGAAACGTGGCACTTTATAGAAAACAATTTGTTAGAATCTATATGGAAATCTTTATGAGGTTTAAATTTGTAGACCATTGTTTATGCTGAGTGGCTTATTCCTTTTAAGTAAATGGTTGCATTTGTCAAATCTACTGATCTAAAGATAACTTATTGAAGTTTTATTTTCGTGCTACTTAAAAGAATCTCTGCAGGAACTGCATACAAATGAGATGATTGACCCTTTCGTTCAGCAGTTTTAAACTTTGTTAAAAAAAAATAATAACTTCAACATTTATTTGAATATGGGATTTTAGATAACCGCTTGCCATACCACAGATGGGCAGTGGACAATTAGACGTAGTCTTCCACAAATGTTTTAGAAATCTTAAAGAATGTGTTAGAAACTTAGCAACATTTTGCGTGGGAAGTTGCTGATCAAGTAATCGCCATGTGGCAGTAGATCAGTAAAGATTTCTGGTTTTAAGGTAGTAATACCTTTTGGGATTTGTATTTCTTTACTGTGATGTTGAGGTTCTGGGGACCATAGGTAGGCTTGTGAACTCTTAGGAGACTATATTAAAGGAGAAATGGTAGCACATGTGAGATAAAACTTATTTACTTCTTAGTGGATATGTAGCTAGCTCAGGATAATGCTGAAATTAGTCTGCTTTGCTCATGTTTTCATAAAACAGTCTCATTATGGCCTGAATGAGTAAAAAGTTGATTAGCAGTGGTCTAAAAAACCCATGGTTTTGGTTTTGATTATATTTATATATTGGCTTAGAATTAAGCTTGTTCACTTTCTGATTGTATGACTTGCTTTGAAAACCTTGGACAGTCTCTGTGTCTCTAGTTTCCCCTTGAACCTGGTAGTTTGTTTTGTTTTGTTTTGTTTTTTAGTTCCCTACAAGACGTTCTCTTGTAGGGAACTAAAATAGTATTGGAAATCAGTTCCACAGTTACTTCCATAGACCATGTGACCTGGCCAGTTACAGAAATCTGTACACGTTGAGTACTTTGGAATATGGCCAGTGTCACAGATCCCTAAGGGACTTACAGCCATCCAGTGTGTCTTCATCTTTTAAGAAAGCAAATTAAGGGATTTTTACCAAAAATTCACTGTTGAATTTAACAAATATTTATTTTTCAGAACCCTGCTTATGGGAAGTTTGCCTGTGTTTTTGGTAGTAATTAGATGATTATATCTTATTCTGGATGTAAACAAGTTTTAACTATTGCTGTAATTAACCACCTTAGTTACTGATTTTTTCCCCAAGCTTTGATGTCACCTGTTGGATTTTGGATTTGGTTTAAATTCTTAAATGTTTTTATGAGGTGTATATACATTGATTTGGCCCTTTTAAATGAAGACACTATACCGAAAAACTGGCATAAAGAAGTTAGGGGAGAAGAACAGGTCTTCTTTTCTTTAAAGATTCAGTGTATGCTTAAGTAGATTATGTAGAACACATCATGTTACAAATAAGTTTATACAGGTAGATGTTAGATTTTGAAGAAAGGATGGAGGTGGAACTTAGCTGATGGGATAGCAATCATTTGTGATGTATATGGAAAAAAATCATAGTTCTAAGTGAGAAACATCAGAATATTTAAAGTTTTTCTTCCCATTCTGATTATTAACCATAAGAGGCAGGAGAGAGTCCTAGAATTCTTTGAATCATAGAATGCTAGTGCTGGAAAGGACTAAAGAGTTTGTACATCCCCTTCATCTTTCAAAAGAGAGATGGCTCAGGGAATGGATTATTAGCACAGAGTCCCATATTGGCTTGTAGAAGTAACATGGAGCACTGTCAGGGTCACCACTCTGCCCTAGGTTCACTGTAGGAAGCCAGAACTGTTAAGGTCAGGATGTGGGGAGAAAAGGGATGGAGCCACATTTTATATGCTTATTCAGTTGCTTCTATAGCTCGGTTTTCATACCCAGTTTTTCTCTTGTCTTAATGCCCAGTTCTACCAGGGCCTGTTGTCTAAGGACATTACCTTGTGCTCCCCTCAGGGATGGGTTTACTACTAGCTGTCAGAAAGCTATTGGGTATCCTAGTGTGTTAATAGCTGAAACTCAGCTGTAATTTTCTCCTAAATCCTTCAGCATTTTGCATTCTGTACATTGTGGTGCTTTTTCCACCTTGTATTGTTATAACTGTAAGCTCCTAAGGGGCAGCAATTTGGTCTTAGGCATGTACCCTGTTCAGTGCCTGGCAGCGCCATGTTCATATCAGGGTCCTAATCTTCCTTTCCAGTGATTTCTCCCATTCTTCATGGAGATGATGCTCCAGCCATGCTAAACTGCTTAGGATTTTTCTAATAAGCCTGGCATTGCTGATTTTGTGGCTTCAAGTGCCTTCCTTCTTCCCTGAAGATAGACTTGCATCTATACCCCCCCTTCCCCAAATCTCTTGCCATCAAAATTAATTTTTTCAAGACCCAGTTCAAGAGCATTTTTCTTTTCCCTAAGAGAAAAGATTTGCAACAGGAGTGGGGAGCTCCCTTTTCGGGGTTGATTTGGCCAGAATTTGAAGTGGGGAGCAAATTCTTTCTTGTCTAGTTCTCTTCTACATTGTCCTTCCTGTTTGAGATTCTGTCCCATCCTTCATTTTTAAAAATACATGTTCATAGAGCACTTTATACATTTCTCGTAGCTCACAATTTACCCCTTCAACCTACAATTAGAATGACCTGTATCTGTTTTACTACCTTATTAGACCATAAGCTCCTAGAGGCAAAGGACTGGGGGATTATCCCTGCATTTCCCCAGAAGGTACAGTGACTTCCATGAAGAGAGTCCTTAAAAGATGACTCACTGGGTTGAATAAATTAATGTATTTGTTTTCATTCTCACAAGTGAGGCATGCCTGGAGATAAGGACTTAATAAATTGTAGGCACTGTGACAATTCATAGTGGAGGGATTTGTTGGGGAAATTTGAGGGGTGGGCAGAGGAGGGAGGAAGTCACTGGTCATTCAGAGGTACTTCCATCCTTAGGCTGGGTGATAGGCCATTTTTTTCTGTGCCCCGTATATCCCAGACACTTTGTTCTATGCAGAAGGATTTTATGTGCCAACTTTCATTTCTTTACACAAACCGAGTCCATTGTTCTCTGAGTTCATGTCATCACCCATACCACAAGTCTAAGTCCTCTGCTGCTTTTTTTCTTACTCCAGCAAAGTCCTGTCAGTGCTACCTCAAGTCTTTCACATCTCTTTTCTCCTCACTCAGATAATCTCAATGGCCTCTCAACTTCCTTTACCTGTTCTGACCCCCAGGCTACCTTATACACAATATTAGATTCATCTTACTGAAACATAGCTCTGACCATGTATCCCATGTATGTGTTCTATCTTCCCTGCTAGACTGTAAGCTCCTTATGGGCAGGATCTGTGTCGGAGTCATCTTTGTATCTCCCATAGTACCTATCAATAAATATTTCTTGAATGAACCAACATAAAGCCTTGTCTTAAGTGAAATGATGTTTTCCAGGTTCATTGTAGGTTCCTCTCTGAGGTAATCACAGTACTGCAGAAGTTTTTTTCACATACAAAGTTGGTTAAACAGTAACAACTAGGAGTTAACCACAGAGAAAATTTCAGAAAACTTTAATTTTTTTCCATTGGAATCAGCATGGATATGTGTATATGGATGGTTCAACAAATATATTTTTATATACATGTATCACAGAAATTTTACATTACATCTTCAAACTGCAGAAATAGATTTTTTTTATAAGCCAAAAAATAACTGCCATAACTTTTATGACTTCATGCAAAAAAGGGGGAAGAGTTGAGGGGTAAAAGGGAATTCGTTGTTTCAGGTTAAGGGTCGTAAGAAGTAAAAATGTTACATTAAGGAAGCGATTGCTTAACACGCTGCTTAAGGTGGTAGCCAAACAAATCCTTAACTGCAGCATTAAGGCCATACCAAGTTTATACATATATACAGAGAAATTTCCATATAAAAGACATACTATCACATTTTCTTCTGGGAAAGGATGAGGAGCTTTGTGCGTAATTCTGACCCAATTTTCCAGGCCAATTAATTGTTGAAGATGTCCCCAGGATCCTTCTAAATCTCTTCTACTTTGGCTAGCTGTCAGTTACTTTTATGTGGGCTTGTGACTTTTGTAGTCTTTTACGTGGAAGTATGAATCATCTTGAACCTCTTCCACTATGGGTGATGAAGCACTTTGTAGTTTAACTCACCCTGCCCAAAAGCCCAGCATATTTTTTTACATATCCCGAAAGTATTGGAATCACAGTTGGAATTGTAACTTGCAGTTGTCTTACCTGTAACAGACTCCACGGCCAATGCTGGCATTGTGACCTGAAGAATTAAACAGTGCCTGTTCTTCGGGGTTAAAATAATTTTTTGAGTAGTTAAAGTTTAATGAACCAAATTGTGAGGTTTCAAGGTAACATCCCCTGGACCTGTTGAAAATTAACACTTTTACTCCCTGTATGTCATGACATACTTAAGTTCCTTTTTGGAAAAAAGGAAGTGTAAAATCACTTGCAGAAAAATAACATGGGGTTTGCTTTTCTGTCTAAATATCAAATCAGGCAACTTTCAAGACAAAGGGTAGGTCTGTTGTGCAAATATCTAAATGCGTGAAATGGGGAAAATCTAAGGGCAAGTCCTTTGGAGATGACTTCCAGTTAGGCAGAAGTCATTTCCTTTGGCAAGGTTGGGGTATGACCCTTGAGACTGCACACTCTGGTTCTTTTGGCAGAAATTGGCCTATCTTAGTGGATGAATCTTGAGTAAAAAGAAGGTTACTAAGTCTAAGATAAATTATGTAAATAAAATACCCTTTTCCCCAGTGACTGAGCCTTTATTTGATAATGTTATAACTCCTTTAGAATGTTTTAAATCAGTCTAATACTGCTTTTTCATTAATGTTGTCTTAGCTGTGAATTGGAAATCACTAGTAGTCCTGTTTGTCCCCATTTTCCAAGTATGGCTCCAGCATGTTTACAACAGTTATGGCTGCAAGGTAATTCATTCTCCTCCTATGGGTTCCCTGGGCCAGTCAAGTTTGAGAATGAGGTCTCTGGAAATGGCCTATCTTGAGAGGACCAAAGATTGTGATTTGGAAGCCCTTTAGTATGTTTGAATACTTAGAAA
Source organism: Leptonychotes weddellii (assembly GCF_054177405.1). Classification (NCBI taxonomy): domain Eukaryota; kingdom Metazoa; phylum Chordata; class Mammalia; order Carnivora; family Phocidae; genus Leptonychotes; species Leptonychotes weddellii. The sequence continues at coordinate 39,830,163 of NC_138375.1, forward strand.
GTGAGCACTCATTGTCCTTCCCAGTCATGCACCAACCGCTCTTAACGCAAAATGATGCTAGCTATTTACATTGCAATAATTTAATCTGTTCTAGATAAAGTGAATTTAGTCAACAGGTCAGTTGTGATGCTGATCTACACAATGAGACATGGACATCCTTTGGCAGTCTTGTTCTTACCTAGAGAGCTTAGAAGTGTTAAGGGTTTTGTCTTGGGCACTTTGTGGTTCACTTTGTACATTTCAAGTCTAATGATAGCAGTTGAAGACATGTGTCCAGCTTTTAAAACTTATTTGGAAGCCTCTGAGGTACCTGCTATATTTTAGTTTTGGAAGTAGAACTTGGCTGCTTAGCTTTTTTTTTTCCTTTAGGTAGTCATTTTATCTGTGCCCAATATACTAAATAGCAAGGTGCACCTATGGGAATTTTCACTCATCTCATTTTAACTGTCATTAGTGCTGAAAATATTATAGTGGATTAAGTCATGGAAGATTGGACCATGAAACTATGAAATATGAATTTTAAGTGTTCTGAAGTGCATTGTGGGAACATCAATTTCTTAGCTTTTTACATGCCATTCAGGCATATTGAGCATGGTACACCTTTAAATGAGGTAGAAATACACCTAATATGGAAACAATTGGGTTTAGCAAATGGCTTATTTGATACTTAAGTACTACTTTTAAACAAGATTTGGGGAAGTCTTTCATTTACAGGGTAGGTAATACCTATTGCCCCACAATATTCTTTCTAAAGAATTTGCCTAAGAAAGGTAAATTGTTCTGAGAAAACAACAACAACTATTTACATACTTCCAGTAGCAATGACTTGATTAAAAACCAGTGACATTTTGTCTTTATTTTTTTCTATTCACATTTGGCTTCTCCCCTGCTCCCCCATACCCTTTTTACTTGTGGACATGATCTCATGGTTTGAATAGGGAAGTTCTCTCTATAGAGGTTGGGAGGAGGCCTTTCAGATGCAGCTAAGAAATAAAAAGAACATGCTAGACTGTATTTTCCTTCTAGGTCAGCTCTGTTTAATATTTCAGATCACAAAAGATAATAGTATTTGGACCACAAGCTCTCCTTTAGAAACATGTGCATTGTATTAAGTATTGGCTTGATAGTTGACAAAGATAAACTCTAGAAGTAACTAGAATCACTGTAGAATAGTGAGCTTACTGTAGAACCATGACTTTACCATACCTCTGTTATCCCCTTTCTAGTGCCTACCTAGCACAACTAAATGCTTAATACTTGGGTTGAATTGATGCCCTTGAAGATGTGAATTTCTAGTAGGTATCGTATCTGCTTCTTAGATGAAGGAAAAGATAAGTTCTCCCAAAATAAGTACAGGGAAATCTGAATTAGGCTGGAAGTGTCAGCTCATGGGAAGAAGATAGAATGAGCTGCTCTGCCCGTGAAGGGAATACCGTGTTGACTGGTCTTTGAGAACTGCCATGTTCCAGAGTCCTGATCCCTTATTCTATATTTAAGGGGTTAGATGTACTTCAAATCCATCTTTCCAAACATGCCTAGCATTCATTACACTTTAGCCAAACAGATAATCACTGTACCTTGTATATGCCCCTTGTTTTTTACCTCCAAATTTTTACTCACGGTGTTCCTTTCGCTGGAATACTCTCCCCATCCATCAAAGCCTCCTCTTTAAGGTACTGCTGCTCAAATGGCCCATAAGCCTTGAAATGTCCCATGGTTTATTTTCTGCCTGCTCCATGGCACCCTCCTTTCTCTGCTAATATTTTCTGCACTTGTATCATCCCCTCCTATACTGAAAGAAAAGAGGCTGTGTTTTATTCGGATGCCCTGCTTTTAAGGCACACTGCCTTGCCATAATAGATTTAATAGGCAGGTGCAAGGGATGTTAAAAACAAAGCTGATAGACTGGAAGGAGCATACATATTCTAGTCCTGACTGACACTTAAGTTTTGAGACTTGTTCACTGAGCTTCCACTTGTAACTCAAACCTTGAAAGGCTGAACTGCTTTCTCCAGGCTGGGACATTGCACAAAGTCATCTAAAGGCAAGTCTGTAGCAGCTTCCGGGAGACTCACTGAATCTGACTTGAGGTCACTAAGTAGGGTCCATTCAGAGTGCCCCTTTCCTCAGCAGCATCCAGAGCTGCACAGAAAGGGGCTGCCCTGGTCCTCAGAGGTAGCTAAGACCTTCCTGGTGTCACTGCTGTAGCTTCTGGATGCAGCTGAAGAGATGTACATGAAGCCAAGTGGGACCAAGGAAATGTAGTAAGCAGAGGCCTTGTCCCATGAGCTCCTGTCTGGCTAATTAGGACACATCCAGTTACCCAGGGGATTAAGTCAGGAACAAAAGGACTTGGAGACAAGCTGCAGTTTCTACTTAGAATAATTTTTTTGTGGGGTATGTCCATATATTTCTCTGTAATTCCATTTTCCCACTTTATTTCCAGAGCCTGGATGGGAGTAAAGAATCATTAGAAGGCCCTCCTTTACTGGAACATTGGTCAGCCTGCCATTTTTAATACTCTTGTCACAATGGTATCTCGTATGAAGAGATGCTCCCACTTTACCTGAATGCCTGCCTGAAGGAAGTGGTTTACCTGTGTTAACCCTTTGAAAGGTGGGTGAGACCACAGTTATATAACTCCAGATAGCAAACTGCTGTGGAAAATAACCTTTGGTTTTAGAGTCTTAGCTCAAATGTCCTGTTCTCCATGAGACCTTGGATTGTCCCTATGAGACACCGTTTCTCTGAATTGTCTGTGCCTCTGTCACCGTATCTCCCCTTGATGAGTTATTCATATCCACAATCACATCTCACTGCACTAAGTTGTAAGATCTTTAGTTAGGGATGGTGTTTTTCTTTTCGTTCCTGTGCTTTGGCATTGTTTGTAGTAGGTTCTTAGTCGAGTGGATGTTTTAAAGGAATTCCGAACTTAGGAAAGACTTCCAGAAAAAGTTGAGTCCTTACTCTTGATGCTGGCCAAATCCAAGCCATTCCAGGCACCCAGTGCTCTCATGCAGGACTACAAATCAGCGTTTTCTCACTATCCTCCAAATGGCATATATTCTACCCTGCCTTGTTGCTTACTCATTTTATTCTATTCCACAATTCTACAGCCAGGAAGTAGCCCCATATCAACTCTAAATCCCTCATACACCCAAAAGTAGATTAGTAGGCTCTCAACTTTTAAGGTGGGCTGAGAGATTTATATTGTTTATATCCAAGTTCTACCTCCAAGTTCTGAGAAGAAGGTGGCCATGGATTGTCTTGTTTCGTTCTTAAGAAGAGGTTTGATTTCTAGTCTAGTACAAGATAGTATTCCTTGGCATTTAAGAGATTATAGGAGCGTAAATTTTTGTATAAGTAGAATGTACCAAGGCAAAAGGGTCCATATTTCTTAGCAGTTATAAGATTCATTTAAGTTAAAATGAACTAATAAACACCTATATACTTTTTTTAATGACAGAGTAAATCACCACATCAATCACTTGATTTTATACTCAATATTGGGAAGATAGAGCTTTTTACAGGGGAGGGGTGACTAAGGTCACAGCCAAATAATTTGTTGAAGATCAAAAACAGGTTAAGTGGAAGAGGTAAACACCTATCATGCCTAGTTCCAAAACTTAGCTTCCTGTTGTCCATAGAATCATATCTGAACTTTGGCAAGACTGACTTGGGCTAATAAACTTTCTGAGTTTCGGTTTCCTCATCTATAAATTGGGAAGATCAGGGCCATTGGGGGAATTAAATTCTGTAATTTAAGAATTGATATATAGTAGGTGCTCAATAGCTGTATTGTGATATTCAGGGTTCATTCACAGTCTTTTACTGGTCCACATGTAAGTGACAGCTGTTTACAGAGCTGTATGTGCTTTCTGTGTAGGTGGTATTCAAATGATACCTGGGCGAAAGGGATGTAGATGCTTAATAAGTGGGCTAGAATTTAGGTCTTTTCAGTGTGTGTATAAGCTCTGAGGTAAGCACAGAGGGCTGGTCCTGAAATGTCACTGAATAGGCTGCTCTGTAGGGCTGGTGGATTTGGCTTTTGGGGAGCCAGCCTCCATTCTGAAAGCAAGCTCTTGGATGACCTCTTCTGGCAAACAGAGGAAGACATGGTAAGAGATCATTAGAATGCTTTATACATTGTTTACAGTGAGGGGGTGGGGTTAATACGGATTATGTCATTTTATCCAGACAGTGGACCTGTGTCGTGGGTTTTATTGTCCCCAAATACATAAAGAAGCTGATTGCGTGCCTACAGTAGTTGCATCTCTGCCTTCTTGGAAGCGAGTGCCCTTTCTGCTGTACTAGAAAACCATGAATGGGTATAGAGAGGGTAAGATGAAGAGTGGGACCCCCTTAAGTCTGGGGGAAGTGCTCTTCTTTTTTTCAGCAGCTAAAAGACAACTGGAGAAGTGGCTTTAAAAGAACTTCACTGCTGGGGAAACCCTTCAAGCTCAACGAATTCAGCACTTCTGTTGTACAGATAGGAGAGCTGAAGCTTGGAAGGGAAAATATGTAAGAATTGTACAGAGACCATATGATAACCACCTAGAGTCTAGAATCACCATTTCACTGTAGTGGTGTCATCACACATGTATCCATTCTAGAGTAGGGTAGGAAACGACTGGTTTACAGTGTGGTTTCTATTCTATTATGGGAAATCTAAAATTGTCTTTTTTAAAAAACGTCTATTAATTCTTAACCTTGGAAACAAGAAGAAAGTTCAATCTGCAATATTCTCGTTAATTCCAGGGCCAGATGAAGAGAGAGTGAACATCATTTGTCATAATGTCAACCTATGAACGTTTTGAAGAGATTCCATCGGTATAAAGCATAAATACGTCCTTGCTGGGAAAGATAAGAGCAGTGTTTTCTGATTATAAGGAGTGTTTGTTGGAGCTACAGGAGTGTGGAAGCAATTTCAGACACATCATTGCCAGGGTGTGGTTTTGTTTGGGGGTGCAGCATGGCCCAAGTCCAGCCACACCTGCTATAATATTTTTTCTTTTTATTAGTATAGCCTAGCTAATGGTATGAGTTTAGATCAATCTCTGTAGTGGTCTGGAGCAGTCCCGCTTTTTCTGCCTGTAACTGCAGCTAGCATAATGGACAAATAGGGGAAAATTGTCTTAAATCTTGCTGGAAGTTTCTGGTTAGGATTGAATTGTATATGTGGGGAAACAGGCTGGGAGGGGACTTGGAGTCATTGGCGTTACCTCCCTAGGGCTATCTCACAAGCTCTGCCCTGATGTGTTTCTCTTTGATTCTTCCAGGGGCTCTGGCAGAGAGAACTCAACTGCCATGGGAAATGGGTTACAGCCTTCACAGGACATACAGGTTAAAATACCAGAGTGGAATGTTGTCCTGGTGTTGGATGGGACTCTCAGGTGAGAAGCCAATCTAAGACGCAAGTCCATCAGCGCTGTCTTTCATGGCCAAAAAACCCCACCAGAACAAAACAATTAAGATTGTAATCTCCTTGAAGGCCAAGACTCTCCTCTTTCTTAACCTCTCTCTACCTGCCCACCAAAAGGCCTGGGATGGGGTTCCAAGCTTGACACTGAAACGGGGAAATAGTGAAATCTTCTCTAACACATCTTCTTTAACCCATCAAAGTGTCCAGGGTTTGCCTTTGAAAAATCTCCTTCAACTTCCTCTTTTTACAGGGTAGTGAGCAGGCCGAGAAAGGCCAAGTAGCGCCCCTGTGTTCCCATGATGAGCCTGAGGGAGCACCACAACAAGGACTCACTTCCTGTTGAACTCTGTCCACCTCAGAAGGCAGGTGTGTTTAAAAAGGATACTGAGTTTCTGAAGTTGCTTAAGAAAACAGTGGAATCTGAAGAAAGGCAGGCCAAAAACAAGGCCACGCAGGAAATTGTGCAGCAGGGCAAGTGTAGGAATGGGAGACCCATTATGCTTGCGTCTGTAAGAGACAGCGAATGTCTTTTGTCCTCATGTTAGTTAGCTGGTACTGCTCTGTAACTGGTTAATGGCCTTATGTAGAACATAATTTTTATCACTGGGCTCTTGAAGGGTATATTTTTGGCTTGCCATTCTCTAGACTCTGACTTTCCGACCCAATGTTCCAATGGAAATTTTCCAGAACAGTGAAATTTCAAACTGCACAGGCAAGAGGAAGAATGGACATCGCAGCCTTAAAACAAACGAGACAGGAGCTACTATGTCCATTCTCGTCCCCTCCACCCCCCACCCCCTCAGAAATAAACGAGCATTTTCTGGAAGTGTTTGGCTTCACAAAATGAGATGCACAAGCTGATGAGACTGGATATGCTGGCGGGGAGGCAGTGGGAGGAGGTAGGGGGAGAGCACAAGAGGGAGAAGTGATGGTCTGGATGCTAGCTGGAGAAGCCTTAATGATCCTAAAAATTATTGGGCAATAATTTCTACTTTGGAACTCATTTTGCTGTTCTAAAGAATGAAAAAGCACCTTAATTATTGCTTTAAATAACCACACAGCTCCATCAAAACAGCGTGTAATAGCACCCACGTTTGAACAAACCTATCTCCTGCCATTGCTGTCTTTACAGCTGGAGAGATCCTGAAGGAAGCAACAGGATACTAATTTGGTAGCGGCAACATCTATTCTGGGCCCTCAAGATTCTAGATTACTTGGGCCCGGCGGATTTTTCAGAGTTCTCTATTTCTGCTGGGATTTCTTTTCTTTTTTTTTTTTTTTAATTTTTTTTTTTTAAAGATTTTATTTATTTATTTGAGAGAGAGACTGAGAGAGAGAGAGAGAGCATGAGAGGGGGGAGGGTCGGGAGGGTCAGAGGGAGAAGCAGACTCCCTGCCGAGCAGGGAGCCCGATGCGGGACTCGATCCAGGGACTCCAGGATCATGACCTGAGCCAAAGGCAGTCACTTAACCAACTGAGCCACCCAGGCGCCCTCTGCTGGGATTTCAACCTGCCCAAGGATATTCTCCTTATTCATTGGGATTTCAGGATACTGTGAAACAAAAACCTTTCCAACATATGCTTTTCCTTACACCGATACAAGTAGTTAAACAAGCCAGCTCAAACAAAACAAGGCGTATTTCTTTTACTCCTTCCTTTGGTCAGGATAAGCTCCTATTTCTGGCTTTGTAGAGCTGCAGGAAAATAGGAAGGTTCTCAATTCAAATTTCTGGAGTTGGTTTCTGAGAGAAGGGGCTTAGTGGAGAACGAAAAGATAAATTATATTTTAAGAACATGCTTGTTCTTAATTTTTGGTCTGGCCGGTTCTTGAATTAAAGACGCTTTATATCAGAGGGTAGGAGGCCCATTCGACCTTCCTCAGCAGACCTTACTAGCGCCTCAGAGTGCAAGCTTTCTAGTCAGTCTGAGAAACACAGCCCAGAGAGAAAACCCAATCTTGCCTGCCTCTTCAGAGTTGGGGTGGAGGGCGGGCAGAACGTACAGAAGGTGCTTGTGGAATAAATCTGATAGCTTCCAGAGTGGTACTCATCGTCCCTGGGCTGGGATTCCAGTCAGCCTGGGGAAAAGCTGCCAATCTCAGCTCGGCCCCAGTCCTCAAGCTGATACAGATTGTACCACCAGCAAGCCCTTTTCTTGCCAGCTTCTACTAAGGAGGCAGTTACTGCAGACATGATGAGAACTCCGCTCCTTTCAAGTTCAGTGTGCCGCAGTTAACTAAGGAGTCTCATTTTCACAAAAGACTGACTTATCCGTGATGGTAGCAGCTTAGCTGGGGCACTGGTCTCTGCAATCTAATATCATGGAGGCTCACAAAACACAATCTCTTTTTAATGATGCCCATAACAATGTGTACTCTTTTTTTTTTTTAATGTGTACTTTGAAGGAAAGGAACCAACTCCTGTCATATTTATTTTCTCCCTAGTATGAAAAAATAGTCTATGAAAAATACTGATAGGCCTCTTAGAGGGATATATTTCTTATTTACTGACAGCTTAGAAGAAGTAATAATTTGGATCAGATGACCTTCTCTTATCTTTCTCTCTCTGTCTCTCTCACACATACTCTGCATCTTTCTATTCACTCCTGTCCTTGGTCACTCTCTATATAGCATTGGCCAAGGCGGACTCTTGAATGTTTGAAAGGACCAGAGGGTGGCAGAGCTGAGCCATTAATTTTGGCTGCTCTTGAAACTAATCTAGTTAAGTTGTAAGCTAAGGTGAGAAGTTACTGGTATCATCTATCTGCTTAGTTAATATTTCTTAAATCTGACTCCTAGGAATAGCTGCAGTTTTGGAGGTGGGTGAACTCACCATCTGCTCTATACCAGTATCCAGTTCTACCTTCGTGTGTAAATACTGGTCTAGCCATGTAGAGAGAGTTTGAAAACCAGTAAACCACTCATTACACCTCAGTCAGTTTTCCCCCTGCCATAACATTTGGCATATGTAGTCCCAAAGTGTGATATCCTCTGTGCACAAACTGAAAGGGAAATTAAGAAAGCATTGTCCTATTTGTTGGAGCCACCTAAAAAATGTTTTTGGCCTAAATTATCTAGTTTGATTTTTTTATAATGATAAAATCATGTAATTTATTGCTAAATCCTTTCTACATTATACATTGATGATAATGCCTTCTCTTTGAGCATGCTTCATTTCTAATTCACAATGGTATTTTTGACTTTATCATGATGTTCTTTTCCCACCACTGCTCATCTTTGATAAAGTAAAGCAAAAAGAAAAATCTGCAAATGTTCCAAAGAAGGTAGGTCCATGTACATGTGCATATATATATATGTGCACGTCTATCTAGAGGGTTCAGAAATTAAAGTGACATTAAACTTTTCATTGTGTAAACCTCCTATAGTTCAAGCATACGGGACAGTTAGAGCTGGAAGGGGTTAGAGATCTGTACCACTCTCCCCATTGTGTTTGTAGAGGAACTAAAGCTAAATCATTTACCTAAGGTTCCCCAGCACATTAGTGGTAGGACTAAAATTCAGGTTCTTTTCCACTATAATGTATTCACTCACATTTATTTTCCATGAGGAATACCAAGTCTGGAATAGTTGGAGCAAAGATTTCAGTGACCTTTCCTTTCTGTGTCTCAAAAAGATGATTCTGTTGTCTGTTAGATACTGTTGACTAGACCTGGCAGCTCCCAGTGGGCCCACAAGTTGAATATGGTGGCAGAAGTTCAGGGACCCAGCAGAGGTTGGGCAAATGCCCCAGTGATTTCTCTGTTTCGGAGCGATTCCAGACGCCTCACACAAGGAGCCCAGTTTGAAATCTGCAGATGCTCCTGTTTGAGTGGAGGCAGAATGTCTTGGAACAACTGGTGTTGTCTTCAGTCCCTGACACAGGCCTAATGCCTTTGCTGCCGGATCACCTCGATTTCAGACATTCTGAATTTAGTCTGGTAATGAGTAAACTGGAGAAAAGGGCTTCTTTAATTTTTTTTTTTTTATTAAATAACGATTTTCCCCTTAAAGTGAATAAAGTGCTAGTGAAAGGGGCAAATAGCCTCTCCAGTGACTCACGCGCCACTGAGGGATTGAGGATTTCCTCCCTTAAATAAAGTGAATGTCGTGCTAATAGCAGTTCTGAGACTGATACTTGAGTCTTGAACTGGTGGTACTTATTCAGATCCCTCTGTTTCCCTTTTCCTCCTTTAGACACAGTTTGTGGTGGGGAAAAGGATAAAAAGATAGTCGTGGATGAGAGCGCCCCACTCAGGATTCTGGGCTCTATCCAAGGCTAGAATACAATTTAATTTTCTGGTCTACACACGCCAAGAGAAGGGAAGGCAATGACTTACTGACCTTGACCCTGGATGTAAACAATTTTTTCATTCAAGCCTCAAAGCCAAATCCTCTTTTGGCTGCACAGTGCATTTTCTTTACCCAAATCACTCTAGATCCTTGTCTTTTGGCTTGGTGTTTTGGGCCTCTAGAGGTATTAGCCATTGTGCCACAGGGAATGGGAGAAATTTCCCTCGGGGAAGGGGCTTGAGGGAAGAGTTAGGGTCCCAGTGTCTCCCTTCTCTTCTCCCCCACACTGGGGATACTCTAAAGACCCCTGTGAAACCCCAGGCCTCAGGACAAACCAACTGTCCGCCGTGTCCCAACATCTACCACTACTTTGATCCAAAGCCAAGACACTAAAGTGCAAAGGAAGAAACGTAGCCCAGTATACCGGTCACAGGCTGCAGCAGGGAGCATGCCCCAGACAGCGGTGCCATCATTCAAGCATGATGCTGTTGGCAGAGAGGACAGAGGCTGCTCCTGTCTTTAGCAGTCCCTGTTGCAGACCCTCCATCAGTGAACATCCGTGTCCTTCAACAGGGTCCCCCACCCCTCACAATTTATTTCCTAGTCCCTCTCCTTTTTTCTGGAGTGCCCTAGCTAACCTGGGGTGGTAGTTCTAGCACTTCAGAGTTAGAAGGAAAGAAATATTTGTCTAACTTTCCTAAATGTTAAAGCTAAGCAAAGCACCAAAAAGGAAAACAAAAAGATTTATAAAAATATAATGGGGTCATCTCCCCATGCTTCCCACATTATTTGTGGCATATGAAATGTCAAAATATAATGAACAGACTTTCTAAACATTACTATTTCTTTCCACCCGTATATATCTGAGCTGCGGCAGCCTCATTACTACCCTTTCACCTCTTAAAACTTCACTCTGTAGAGCCATTATAGAATAAATCTACTTCATCCCACCGGCCCCACCTTCCCAAATACATACCCACTTGCAGTTCCAAAGAGAGACTCTCCAAAAAAATAGACATTTGAAAAAAGTGCATCTGTTTATACTCAGTCTATCTGCATATTACTTCTTGAGATTATTACTTTTTTTTTTTTAACCGTAAAAAAGATTGCATATTGGCAATATAATGGGAAAACCATGGCGGCCATTTCTGGGTGGCAGTGGAGGGTAAGTGGGGTGGGTGTTGAATCATAGAAGCGAGAGGGCTCAGAGAGGGGCAGGTGTGGTCCTTAGCCTTGAGACCTGAGGATTGAGGTGGAGTTGTCTTGATTATCAATCCTTGGGTCTCTGAGATGTCCCATCTCCTTAGCCATTCCCTCTCTTCTCTCCACCTTTCCCCATTTCCACTACCCATGGCCAGGCCGCATAACCCTCTGGAAGCAGAGGTGGGATGGCTTTTTGGCATGTGTCCACCCGGGCCGGTTTGAAGACAGGCATGGCATTTGGAGGGCTGTGATATGGGACACATACCAGAGCAAGCTTTGTGACTGTTTCCACTCTGGGAAAAATTGTCCATCACTTCTGTGGCTTTAAAAATTTAAGCAGTTACTAGGCTGATAGGTTTAGAAACAAATCTTTTGTTCTTGTGGTTTTGCATTAATATTAAGCATGAATATATATCATATATTACATTGCTTTCCTTCTGCTCTGGGGCAGACTGCACTCTCCTTCCAAATAGGAAAACTGCCCAGCCCATGGACTCAAATTTTTGAAAGCTGTTATTCCCCCACTCCCTACCCCCCTACTAACCCTCCCCTTTCTCCTGACCCCTCAGCTCCGATATTAGAAAAGCCCCTCCCTCCCCCCTCCCAGCAGCCCACCCACGGTTAAATAGAGAGTGCCACATTCTAAGATTCATGCATCACTGCATTTTGCTATTGCACATAGTGCAGAGAAAGAGGGAGTTGTGTATGTGTGCCCCCTCCCTCTCTTCTCCTCCTCTTCCTTAGGCTCTCAGATTCCTGTGCTATTCCCACTCTGCCCTCTCCCAGCCTCCCCACGCCCCTCCATCCCAGACCCGTCACTGGTTGTGAACATCCTCCCTGCGGACGATCTTATAGATGATCCAGTAGAACATGTTGAAGATGAGGAAGGCCATGGGGAAGCCAATGCGGGATATTTTGTCGATTTTCTTGGCCCTCTGGATGAAGAGTTTTCGCATCTCCTCCGGGGACTTAGATGGTGCAGGAGGGGGGTTGGTGGTGGTGGTGTTGTTGGCGCCTTTGACCGAGATGCCATCTTTGGCCTGCAGACAGGCTGGGCCCATCCCGTAGGCAGAGAAGTTGAAGCGGCCCTCTCCGGCCTCATCCTCCTGGAACAGATTCAGCATGGGGCTCTACTTAAAATAAGACAGGGGCTGGGCACCCTCCCTGCAAGGCACTCCCCTGGGGGCCAGGCCAGGCCCATCTGGTTCTCCCTGCCCCCCTGCCTCTACCATTCCAGGTTTCTTAAGGCTCTTAGGCTGGCTGGGGAGTTACGCCTTATAGAGGGGCGCCACTTGCATGCTGAAACAGAGGCAAACCAGGGGATAGGAATGTGGCCTAGAGTCTGCAGACCAAGTCCGGCTCGGTCACTTGCTGGCCATGTGGCCTTAGGCAAGTCACTTCTCTATTTGAGTCTCAGGTTTTTTTTACTTCATATTTTCCTATAAATGGGGGGAAAGATTCACCCCACTACAACCAAGGGTTCTTTTGACCATCAGAGGTTATAGATGAACAGACGTTCGAATGCTGTTTTTTTAGAAATCGGGACGATTTGGAGAGATCCCCTGCTTTGCCTCTGTTGCCTTCTTGCCCTTCTCCCCCACCCCATCCCCCCAGTTGGTGTGTTCTCGGGCATGGGTTGGGGGAGAGAGCAAATGCTGTGGGCCTCAGCCCTGTTTTACACGCCGCCGGGGAAGCCACAGCTGCTTTCTCCCGCCACATTCCCACAGCCCTGGCACTTGTGACCTCAGACATAGCTCTGGATTAAGTTATTGTTCAAAGCCCTTCATCCTTTGGCTCCAACTTACCTTTACAGGCCTTTGCCCTTCCCCTTACCTTATGCTTGGCATACCTGCCAGTTTGGTTGCACTTTGCCAGTCCCCCCTGTGCATTTCTCTCACCCTGCCTTATGCTCACTACCAACACGCCTCTGCCCGTATTCTTCTAATGTCTCCCTTTCCCAGCTCGTGGTGATCTTCTGATCTGACTCGTGCAGACACTGTTGTCCGCTCTCATCATGTCTAGCTTTGTAATCTTCCCCTGTGAGCTCCGCGCTGGCACCGAGAGGCTCCCATTGTCCTCCTAGGGAGGGAGACAGCCTATCTTCCGCTTGTTCCTATGTAGAACAGGGCTGACAGAGAACAGGAGACACCGTGTATGAGCCCCTTTCCAGCTCTGTTCCTGCCACCCTTGCTTGGGCCACCCCACAGGCTTGTTGTGACAACTTCCAGCCCAGTCTTTCTACTGCCTCCCGGCTGGCCCCTTCAACCCAGCTGAGTTGTCTTAACACACATCGTATTGGTCATCTTTTGCTTGAACTCTTTAATGGGCTATCACTGGCTTCAGGATAATTAAGGTCCTTACGTGGTGAACAAGGCCTTAGATGGCCCGGACTCTGCCCTCTCCAGTCTCATCTGTGCTATTCTCTTTCCAGCACCATATGCACCAGTCATCCCAAAATATTTACAGATATTCAGACGTGCCATGCTCTTTCTTTTTTAACCACGGGCCTCTGCTCAGATTGTCCTCTCTTCCGGGAACGTACTCCTAACCTCTGCTTCCAACACCTTCTCTTTCACTGAACTAATGTCTTACTTGGAAGCCTTCCCCGAGGGCAAGAATAGACGAGGTGCCCCTGCTATGTGCTCCATGAGCTCCCTATACATCCTGCTCTGTTGTTTTTTTAAAGCTCTTATCACATTATGTTTCTTTAAAAAAAAATATATATATATATATATAATCTTTATCTCTTGCAAACCTTTTTGTTTTTTATTTCTATTTTTTAGAGAGTGCGGGTGGGGGAAGGGCAGAGGGAGAGGAAGAGAGAGAATCTTAAGCAGGATTCACGCCCAGTGCAGAGCCTGATGTGGGGCTTGATCTCAGGACCCTGAGCCGAAATCAAGAGTCAGACTCTTAACCGGCTGAGCCACCCAGGCGCTCCACATTGTTTCTGGATTAATGTCTGTTTCTCCCATTAGACTCTAAGCTCCATGCAGGCAGAGTCTTACTCATGTTCATTGCACCCTGAACACTGAACATATGAACAGTGTTTCTGGACATAAGCTCAAAGCTCAGTAAATATTTGTTGAATAAGTAAATGTTTACCAGTATATCTTCACTACTCCTAGCTTCCTTTTTTTTTTTTTTTTTAAATGGGGTTGTATTCTTGGCACCAGGAGGATTTGAGACATGGAAAATGCTCAAGAAATCTTTGGCAAATTGTTGAATCTGGTCCAACACTCTCATTGCAGAAAGGGGGAAAGAACATGTGCTGGGCAAATAGATCCCAGTAAATATTTGTCTATGAGTAGGGCAACAGTAGAGGGTTTGTGCCAGGACCAAGGAAAGGAGTTGGAGGCAGCGCTCCAAATTACTGGACCCTGTGGCTGGAAGGGGGTCTGGGTCCAGCTCTATCGCTGCCCTTGCTGCAGGATGGGGTGCTTGAAAATGTTTTCTCACCGGGCTCTAGTTATGCAAGGGAAGCACCAAATTAATTTTATATACAGCTTTGGGCGAATTTTTCTCTGCCTTCCTCATCAATTAAACATGGAAGTGGAAGGAGTGGAGGTGTGGCCTGGAGGCCCCATCTACTTAGATGATCATCAATTTCACACTGTAGCCAGGAGAAAGGAATTTCCCTAGAAATGACGGAGAGAGGCTTGCTATTCCTGTTCTCCCCAGCAGATGGCAGGAAGTGAAGGCTTGGGGATGGAGCGGTTACAATCTGGTCGTCTCCTCCTCCCAGGGAGGTTGGGAGGGTGCCTGCCCAGTATGGCTCGCAGATTTCCTAATAATCTGACTAATGAGGCCGGCCAGGGAATTTGAGGACCAGATGCTTTGTGCCCAACAAATGAGGTAACATGGGAGGATGGTGGGATTTGAGGAGCCTGGCCAAGATCACAGGCTCTGAGAAACTCAGGCATGGAGCTAGTTCCTTTTCACTCACCATCTGGGGCTGAAAACCCCCTCTGCAAACTTCCTGCTGAAGGGAGGTTTCTGCAGCCCAAGCTTATTATACACTGCTGATGTGCAAGCCACATCCAGAGGGGCTTACTCCAAAGGAAGCACTGCTTTATGGTGAACCCAATTCTGCATCCTTGTAGTTTCTGACATTTGGGTCAATTTCAGAGCCCTTAGGAACAAGGTCACACTGATTCAACCACACACAAGGGGCCACGCAGGAGAAATGTGAATGAAGAAATGAGCCAGGGCTGACAAAATCTCCAGTCAGAAGGGACTGTGGCAAAGCAGAGAATGCATTCCCTACCTAAGGGCAGTTCCAGTGCCCCAGTATCAGGTGGGATGTGAATCCAGTGGGACCAGAGGCTGTGACTTTTTGAATGAAGATTAAAGTGTGATTTTTAAATGCTGGCACCTTATTCTAGACTTCTGAGACACTGCTAGTGAAATTAAAGACAGTTGCATGTTGAATTTGATTTCTGGCTACTGGTTTTTGACCTCTGCCTTGGGATAAGTCTTAGTTCTTATTTGTGATCTAATAAATCGCAGGGCTGTTTTTATCTGCTTCAGGATGGCAATATTGGTGAACAGATAAGCAACTGATGGTGTCTGGTCAGTGGGAGCCATGGGACCTCCAGCACCTACCCTGCTTTGCCACTAGAGCCTCTGTGATCCTAGTGACTTGCTCCTCCTTGCTGTTGTCATTGGCGTGGGAGGAGTGGACAGGATGCCCTCTAAAGGGCTCTTTCAACACGAACATGAGCTATGAGAGAGCGAGGAGGGAACCGAGCAGGGATATCTGATCAAATCTGATAGTGGCTTTATTTATATTTCACCTGGCCCTCGAGAAAGTTTAGTTTTTCTCAGGTGTGTAAAGCTGGTAGGGAGTTGGCGAGGGTGGAGGCAGCCTTTGGAGGTACTGTAGGCCCACCATACTGCACGTCTGCAGGGGGGCTCCATTTACATTTTTGTCTCTGCAAATAGTGCCCCCTGGAGTTGTGCAGTGCACAGTCTAGTGGCCTGATGCTAGTCAAATATTATGGACATAGTTTCCCCAAATAAGTGTCTCTTCAACAAATGTATTAACCCTCTTTTAGCAGAGGAAAGTGCAAAAAACAGCTAGCCAGTGGGGAAAAAGGAAAAATAATAAATTCCCAAGAATGTTATGTTTGGTCCATTCCTTGCTTAGATTATTTTAATAGTCAGAGGCTAAGTATCCAATGGGCAGTAAGGACTAAAACTAGAAGTCTTTTGAGAAATCCTGTCTGGCTTGCTGCACCTAAGATAGTTTTCTCTTCCGATGCAGATTTAGAAGGATGGTTATACCTGAACTCCCATGGACATCTTCTGTCTTGAAATGTCTGCCTCTTGCCTATGGTAAACTGCTAGAAGTTAATTGAATCAGATTGCTGATGTTTAAGGAACATTCTGATGGAAATTCTGTACGTGTGTAATCATTTTATTCCCTGGTACTTGTGTGACAGGAACAGAATTTAAAGTTACTTTGTAATCTGATTTAATCCTCACCACAGTCCCCCACTGTGCCAATTTAGTCCACTTTACAGATGGAGAAACTGGGCCCAGAAAAAGGTGAGTTTGAAGTCACATACTAAATCGTGATACAGAGACAGGGTCCTCTGACACAGCACATTGTAGCTGGATAGATCGCTATTTGACGTAGGTCAGTCTAAAGCTTGGGGGGGCCTTGGTGTGTGGCAGGGATGTGGCATGGCCTGACAGGTCATAGCGTATGGGTTCTTGTTTGCCCTAATCTGTTGCTGGAAAAACTTCTGGCTAGGCTCTCTGACCAGAAGGGCTCCTCTGTGTTCATGAGTTTATCCCTTTGTCCATAGGTTCAGGAAATGCCAATGACATGTTCACTGTATGTCAGGCATTGTATTAGGCACCAGAGACATAGCACTGAGCCAGAGTTGACATGGTCTCCACCCTCATGGAGCTTATAATTCAGTGGGAGAGATAAGCACAAAACAACTACATCATGAATGTATGATTATAAATCAAGATGACTGTTCAGAAGGAGGGAAACTGAGTTTTATTAGAGCATGATCTTTGCTAGCTCACACAGCATCCTTGTGCAGATGAGAAAAATGGCACCCCTCCTTTCTAGACATATAATTAGAATCCTTCCTCTGGCAGATACAGTCCATGCCAAAGCAGGACCTAGAGAAAAGTGCCTCGTTGGCAAGGGGGCCCGTGGAGGATACAGTCTGCATGGCCATACTTGACAGCTTTGCATGAGAACCTCACTACAGGACCTCTACCTTGACCCAGGTATCAGGGAAGATGCCTCAGCTGAGAACCTGAAAATGAGTGCTTGGTTAACACTAAGTAAAGTGCACTGGGAGGGCATTCCAGGAGAGAACAAGACATCTGAAGTCCTGTGTGTATGTTTGAGCAACAAGGGAAAAAACTAGGGTGGTTGGTGCTCAGAAAGCAAAGGAGAAAGTGAAGATGAGGCTGGAAAGAAAAGTGGGTTCTATGATCTCCAGGGGGAGAGGTCTTTGGGGGAAATATTTATTGACCAAAGTGTGCAACCAGTTTGTTCGCACAGACGGCACTCTCCGCAGTGGCATTTGCTGGTTGGAACACAGCCTCTGAGTTAGCAGAGGTTGGTGACTTCGTATAGATGGTTGGCCAAGTAGTTCTTTACTCACACCTTCATAAAGTGAGAGAATTCACTCTAAGGGAGCATCTTGCGTGATGCTCCTTTCTTGCAAGTAAGGAGCAAAGGCCTGGCACCTGGACATTCTACTCAAAGATCTTACCTTTTGTGGTGCAATTCCCTTCTGGAACCAGACCCTTGGAAATAATGCAGGCTTGCCGAAGACACCAATAAACGTCTTTCAGCCTGCCAAGCTTCAAGGTCACAGCTAGTTATTATCTTAGCCCATCAGTGTTTGCTCCATCAGTTCTGTCTTCAGGTGTAACCTGATCATTTCTATAGTATTACGGTTGGAAGAGTAACTCTCTACAGACCCAACAAGGCATTATTTATGGGAGGGGAAGTTAGGAGTTGTAGGCCTTCAATCCCTATTTTATGTCTGCCTTACCCACTGAGAAGGATGGTCCAGTGAAACAAGTATCACAAGAGAAGCCTGCCTGGAACTCTTCTGTTGACCACCAGCTGTCCCTCCTTAGGTAGCGATCCAAAGGCCTACCTTGTGATGTCTTCGCTTCCTCCTGAATCGGAGCAGCTCTTTGTGCTGCCGAGACACAAAGTTGACAGCGGCATACTCAAGCAGGGCTGAGAACACGAAGAGCAGGCACACTGCCATCCAAATGTCAATGGCTTTCACGTAGGACACCTGGAGTGGGGGTGGAGAAGAACACAGGGGCGTGAGGGCAAGGGAGAATGAAATATCTCAATATTTCTGCTCCTCAGTAACTCCCCCATCACTCACTGCTATTCCCTCCTCAGCTGGGATATTAGGAAAGTGCAGAGGAAAACAAGAAAAATGCACCAAGAAGACTGTACAAAACATTGGAGAAAATAGAATATGGTACCTAGAAGAGTAGTGAGGAGAGGAGGATGGTATATCATCATCGTTGAGTGAAACAGAATGGTGTGTTTAGTCTAAGAGTGATAGGAACAGAAGGGTGTACCTAACATTAAAAGTAAACAGAGAATATTAGCAAAAGTAGCAGAGTAAGATCTTCAAAAACCCTTCTCCTATATAAGAGCAATGAGGACAACAGCAAAAATGGTCAGAATCAACTTTTTCAGAAGCTCTGTTAACCAAAGGCTAACAGCAATCTTGAAAGCATTTACTTAAAAGGTCAGCTGAATGCCAGTAAGAGCATCAAAATTTGTGGCATTAAAAAAAAAAAAAAAACCAGCTTCATTGAGATAAAATTCATACACCATACAATTCACACATTTAAAGTGTACATTTCAATAGTTTTTAATACATTCAAGATATGTGCAACCATCATCATAGTCAATTTTGGAATGTTTTCATCACCTCCAAAAGAAATCTAGTAACTTTTAGCCATTATTCTTTTTCTTATTCCCCCAATTCCTGTCTGCCCCCACCATCCCAAGCAACCATTAATCTACATTCTCTCTCTATAGACTTCCTCATTCTGGGCATTTCCTATGAATGGAATCATACCATGTGGCCTTTTATGACTAGCTTCTTTCACTTAGCATAATGTTTTCAAGATTCATCCATGTTGTAGTATATATCTATATTTCATTCTTTTTTTTTAAAGATTTATTTATTTGAGAGAAAGAGAGTGTGTGCAAGCGGGGGAGGAGCAGAGGGAGGGGGAGAAAATCCCAAGCAGACTCCCCGCTGAGCACAGAGCCTCTATAGGGCTCTATCCCATGACCCTGAGATCATGATCTGAGCCAAAACCAAGAGTTGGACACTTAACTGACTGAGCCACCCAGGTGCCCCTATATTTCATTCTTTCTTATAGCCAAATAATATTTCATTGTATGGATATACCACATTTTGTTGATCCAGTCATCAGTTGATGGACATTTGGTTGTTTCTACCTTTTGGCTATTACAAATAATGCTGCTATGACCATCTGTGTACAAGTTTTTGTGTGGACTTATGTTTTCATTTCTCTTGGGGCCTTGTGGTATTTTAACTTGGTGAATTCTTGTTCTCCTGTGCTAGCCTTGAAAACCAACAGACTGCAAGCAGAGTGAAAACCAGCATCCAGGCAATCAGTGAATGGGGCAGAACAGAGTTGGAGTTTCTTTAAAGCTCCATTCTCAGAGAACTGTCATTATTTGCGGAAAGACCGCACTCACAAGGAAGGCTGTCTTTATTTGACCTGACTTGGAGCTGGCCCAGTGTGAACAGCCTATTCCCTGGGGGCATCTGTTGAAAATAGTCAGTGGCAACTGTTGAACATCACATCAGCCTGAGGCATTAGGTAAAGTTGAAGCAAACAGTAGGTTGATTAACAAGCTTAAAAGGAAAATCTGGGGGAATGAGATGTCCACAGGGGGCTTTAGAAAGCTTTCACATACTTCTGGGAATTGGTGTGCATGCTTAGGCCTGTGTGCTCCTCAGGAAAGGCCCGAGAAGGCCCCTTAGCTCTCAACTCTGGGTAACCTTGACATACTGAGCAAGCTGCAAGTGAAGGGGAAGGCAACACTGTAAACTGCCTGGCTGAGTTGTGTCCTAATACATCCGTAGAGCCCTAGAAAAAGGTTGGGAGGTCTCTAGGTTCTATGCATTTAAGCAAATTTCTGTCCAATTTTAGCTAACCACCAAGCTAACTGAGCAGAGACTTCAGTGGCCTCACACAACAAAGAATACAGACCTTAGAGAATTAGTTCACAAGCGTTACTAAACAAACAGCAACAACAACAAATCTTGAGGAGGGAGAATCTGATTTCCAGAGATGCCACATTACATTATGTAAAACATGTAATTTGCAACCAAAAATTATAAGATACGCAAAGAAATAAAGGATGGCCCTGCAATGGACTAAATGTTTGTGTCCCCACCCCCCACTTCATAGGTTGAAATCCTAATTCCAATGTGATGGTATTTGGAGGTGGGCCTGTTGGGATGTAATTAGATCATAAGAGTGGAACTCTTGTGAAGGGATTAGTGCCTTTATAAGAAGAGGCCAGCTAGCTGGCTGGCTTTCCAGCCTGTGAGGATATAATAATAAGTTGGTAGTTTGCAACTGGAAGAGGGTCCTCACCAGAACGCTACTATGCTGGCACCTGATCTCAGACTTCAAGCCTCCAGAACTGTGAAAAATAAATTTCTTTCATTTATAAGGCACCCAATCTCTGGTACTTGGTTATAGCAGCCCAAATTGACTAAGACAGGCCCATACATAGGAAAAAAAAAAAGCAGTCCAAAGAAGCTGCCCCTGAGGAAGCCCAGATATTGGACTTAATAAAGGCTTTATTTTTTTTTCAAATTTTTATTAAATTATTTTATTTTATCATTATTTTTTAAGGATTTTATTTATTTGTCAGAGAGAGAACATAAGCAGGGGGAGCAGCAGGTAGAGGGAGAAGCAGGTTCCCTGCTGAGCAAGGAACCTGATGCAGGACTCGATCCCAGGACCCTGGGAGCATGACCTGAGCTGAAGGCAGATGTTTAACCAACTGAGCCACCCAGGCGTCCCTTAATAAAGGCTTTATTTTTTTTTTTAAAGATTTTATTTATTTATTTGAGAGAGAGAGAATGAGATAGAGAGAGCATGAGAGGGGGGAGGGTCAGAGGGAGAAGCAGGCTCCCTGCTGAACAGGGAGCCCGATGCAGGACTCGATCCCGGGACTCCAGGATCATGACCTGAGCCGAAGGCAGTCGCTTAACCAACTGAGCCACCCAGGCGCCCTTAATAAAGGCTTTAAATCAATTATTTTAAATGTGTTCAAGGAACTAAAGGAGACCTGTACAAACAATAAAGTATGAGAACAAAGTCTCACCAAACAGAACATAAGATAGAAATGATAAAAAGAACCAAATAGAAATTCTGGAGTTGAAAAATAACTGAACTGAAGAGTTCACTAGAGGGGATAAATAGCATATTTAAGCAGACAGAAGAAAGAATCAGTGAAGTTGGAAGAATCAGTGAACTCGAGGTTATCTTGTCAGAGGAGCAGAATGAAGAAAAATGAACAGAGCCTCAGAGACCTGTGGGTAACCATCAGGTACACTAACATATGTTTAATGAGTGTGCCTGAAGGAAAGGAGAGAAAGAAGCAGAAAGGGTATTTGAAGAAATAATAGCCAAAATTTTCCCGAATTTGAAGAAAAACACTAATGTACACATCTAAGAAATTCATGAACCCCAAGCAAAACGAAGGGCTCCACACCTACACACTTCATAGTCAAACTGTCAGAAGACAAAGAGAATCTTAAAAGCTGCAAGAGAGAAGCAACCTGTCATGTGCAAGGGATCCTCAATAAGAATGACAACTGACTTATCATTAGATTGATTATATACTTTTAAATTGGGGGTGGGTAGAGATTATTTAAATTAAATTAAATTTAAATTAAAGCATAGGGACAGGACTGGTGTCCTGCATTGTGATTGTGAGGAGTGAGATTTCTCATTAGAATCCAAGCAGTCTGATATAAATGGCTAACAGACACATGAAAAAATGCTCAACATCACTCATTATGAGGGCAATAACAAACCAACACCACAATGAGATAGCACCTCACACCTGTCAGAATGGCTAAAATTAACAAGTCAGGAAACGACAGATGTTGGTGAGGATGTGGAGAAAGGGGAACCCTCCTACACTGTTGGTGGGAATGCAAACTGGTGCATCCACTCTGGAAAACAGTATGGAGGTTCCTCAAAAAGTTAAAAATAGAGCTACCCTATGACCCAGCAATTGCATTACTAGGTATTTATCCAAAGGATATAAGAATAGTGATTCGAAGGGGCACCTGCACCCCAGTGTTTACAGCAGCATTATCAACAATAGCCAAACTATGGAAAGAGCCCAAATGTCCATTAACTGATGAATGGCTAAAGAATATGTGGTATATATTATGCAGCCATCAAAAAAACTCCCTGAAATCTTGCCATTTGCAATGACGTGGATGGAACTAGAGGGTATTATGTGAAGCAAAATAAGTCAGAGGAAGACAAATACCATATGATTTCACTCATGTGGAATTTAAGAAACAAAGCAGAGGAACATAGAGGAAGGGAAGGAAAAATAAGATAAGGAAAAATAAGACAGGGAGGCAAACCATAAGAGACTCTTAACTACAGAGAATAGACTGAGGGTTGCTGGCAGGAGGTGGGTGGGGGGATGGGCATTAAGGAGGGCACTTGTGATGAGCAATGGCTGTTATATGTAAGTGATGAATCACTAAATTCTACTCCTGAAATTAATCTACACTATATGTTAACTAACTTGAATTTAAATAAAATCTTGGAAGAAAAAAAAAGAAACCAAGCAGTCTGGAGGCCAGTGGGATGGCCTATATAAATGAGAAGACATCCTGTGTTTATGGATTGGAAGATTTGATATCATTAAGATGGCAACACTCTCCAAATTCATCCACAGACTCAGTGCATTTTTTTTTTTTTTGGATGGGCAGCAAAGCAACGTTTATTGAGTGATAGCAAAGTGCTAGTACAAAGCACCCAAGGAGGAGGGGACCCAAAGGGGTTGCCACAGACTCAGTGCATTTTTAATCTAACTTCCTTTTTTATTGTTGTTGCAGAAATTGACAAATGGGACTTAAAATTCGTATTCAGGTTCATATGGAAATGCCAGGGACCCAGAATAGCCAAACCAATCTTTAAAAAGAACAAAGTTGGAGGACTCACACTTCCCAATTTTAAAACTTACTACAAAGCAATGGTAATCAACAGTATGGTACTGACATAAGGATAAATGTATAGATCAGTGGAACAGAACTGAGAGTCCAAAAATAAACCCATACATTTATGGCCAATTGATTTTTGACAAGGATGTAAATTCAATGCAGGGAAAGGATAGTCCTCTCAACCAATAGTGCTGCAGGAACTGGACATCCACATGTAAAAGAATGATATCCCTCCCTCATAGCTATATGCAAAATGCAAAATGGATTAAGGCTTATATTTAGGGCTAAACTACAAAACTCTTAGGAAAGAACATAGGTACAAATTTTTGTGACTTTGGATTAGGCATTAGTTTCTTAAATATCATACCAAAGGCCAAGCAACAGAAGAAAAAATAAATTTTACTTCATCAAAATTAAAAACCTTTGTGTATTAAAGGACACTATCAATCAAGTGAAAAGACAACCCAAAAAATGGGAGGAAATATTTGTAAGCCATATATTTGATAAGGGATTAAAACCCACAATGCACAAAGAACTATTACAACTCAACAATAAAAAGAAATACTTTTATTATAAATTGGGCAAAAGATTTGAATAGACGTTTCTCCTAAGAAGATAAAGAAATGGCTAATAAGCACATGAAAAGAATGCTCAACATTATTAATCACTAGGAAAATGCAAACCTAAACCACAGTGAGGTAAATACTACTTCACATCCACTAAGATGTTTATAATCAAAAAGACCTCAAATAATAAGAAGCATTGGTGAGGAAGTGGAGAAATTGGAACCCCAGTGAGATTATGAAGTGGTGCAGCCACTTTGGAAAATAGTTTGGCAGTTCCTCACAAAGTTAAGCATATAGTTACCATATGACCCAACAATTCCACTCTTAGGTAAATACCTATGAGAGTTGAAAACATATGTCCACACAAAAACTTGTACATAGATGTACATAGAGCATTATTTATAATAGCCGAAAAGTGGAAATAACCCAAATGTCCCTCAACTGATGAATAGATAAGCAAAATGTGATTGTGCCATACAATGGAAATATTATTCAGCCACAGAAGGGAATGAAGTGCTGATACAATGTACAACACAGATGAATCTTGAAAACAGAACAGAAGTGCACGTATTATATGATCCCATTTATATGAGATGTCCAAAATAAGCAAGTTCACAGAGGTGAAAAGTAGAG
The DNA here is from genome assembly GCF_054177405.1 of Leptonychotes weddellii. Taxonomy (NCBI): domain Eukaryota; kingdom Metazoa; phylum Chordata; class Mammalia; order Carnivora; family Phocidae; genus Leptonychotes; species Leptonychotes weddellii. The sequence goes on from NC_138375.1 coordinate 39,854,532, forward strand.
TAGGGATTGCCAGCGGCTGGTCAGAGTGGGGAATGAGGAATGAGTGTTGATGAGTTATGGGGGTTTCTTTTGGGGTGATGAAAACGTCCTGGTATTAGATAGTGGTGAGGGTGTGCAACTTCGTGAATATATTACTTGCCACTGGATTTTATGCTTTAAGAAAAGTGAATGGAGAAGAATGTGAGGTTGAGTGTTAATAGCGTATGAAGCCAAATACCAAGTCTGGTGTTAACAATGAGTGGAGCAGAACGTTGAGTCTAGTGTAAATCATAAGTGAAAGAGAGTGTAGCATCAACTCTTAATAGACAGGGGAGCAGGATGTTGAGTCTAACATAAGGAAAAGGAAGCAGATGTATCTGCTGTTACAGTTGCACAGAGCAGAATGTGTTGTCACGTGGTAACAGTAAATGGGGTTTAGTTTCAAGCATTTATAGTGAATCTAGAAGAATGCAAAGTCTAGTGTTCATAGTGCAAAGGGCAGATTATTGAGTTTTAAGAGTGAATAGAGGCGACAGTGGTGTCTAGTGTTAATGGCAGATGAAGCCGAATGTCATCTCTCACATTAAATGTTAATGGAACATGAAATATCATGAAAACAAAACAAAGAAACAGTGGGGAGATTGTTCTAGATTAAAAGAGTAGCCATATACAGAGGCGCCTGGGTGGCTCAGTTGGTTAAATGGCTGCCTTCTGCTCAGGTCATGATCCCAGGGTCCTGGGATCGAGCCCCACATGGGGCTCCCTGCTTCGTGGGGAGCCTGCTTCTCCTTCTCCCTCTGCAGCTCCCCCTGCTTGTGCTCTCTCTGTCAAATAAATAAATAAACTTAAAAAAAATTTTTAAAAAAGAGTAACCATATACAATATGAATCTTGAGTGGATCCTTGATTGGATCCCTCACCATATTTACTGATGATGTTTTTTGACATTTGGGAAAACCTAAAGTTTCTTTATTAGATGATATTATGGAATTATTTCTAATTCAATAATTATTGATATAAAATTGATATATAATATATAAATATAATTGATATAAATATAATTATTATTGAACTAATGTTAACTTTTTTAGATGTGACAATATCATTGTGGTCCTTATTCCTTATTTAGAGATGGCTTGTCATGATGTCTGTAACCATTAAATGATTCAGCAGAAATTATGTCTACCTACCTACCTACCTACTTACCTACCTCCCTACCCACCCACCCACCTATTTATACAGAGAGAGAACTAAAGTAAATGTGGCAAGATGATAACAGTTGGAATCCAGGTGAAGGATATTAGAGTGATCATTGTATAGTCTTCCAACTTTTCCGTATCAAGACAGAATGTTAAATGAGGCATTAATTGGAAATGGTACAAATGTTGTATTTAGCATAAGGCTGAAGGGAGCAGAATATGGAGTCTGGCATTAACGGTAGAGCTGAATGTTGTGTCTGCTGGTGAGTGATTAAAACAGAATGTGACTCAAACAGTAGTAGTGAACGTGGTAGAATGCAGGGCCTAGCGTTAGGAAAGAGTAAAGCAGAATGAGGCATCAAGCATTCATAGTGAAGGCAGCAGAATGTTGTACCTCACGTATGGGTGAATGGAGGAGTATGTGGTGTCTGGCATTAATAGTAAATGAAGCAGAACATTATGTCTAGTGTTAAAAGTGAATTAAGCAGAATGTGAGGTTTGGTGTTAACAGTGAAAGGAACAGAATGTTGCATTTATTGTAAGGGTGACTGGTGGAGAATTAGTGTCTGGTGTCAGTAATGAAGTGGAATGCTGTGTCTGGTGTTCGAAGAATGGAGCAGAATGTTGTGTCTAGCACAGAGTGAATGGAGCAGAATGTGTATCTGGCTTATATAGTGAATGGAGAGAAATGCTGTGTCTAGTGTTAATAGTGAGTGGAGTAGAGTATGGTTCAAGAGTGAATAGTGAAAATAGCAGGATGTGGTGTTGAACGTTAGAAATGTGGAAGAAGATTGAGGTATGGCAGAGAAAGGTTCACGTATGATGTTTGGGATGAGGCTGCAATCTTACAAAGGACCTACTTGCAAAGTTGGCCCTTGGTTGACAGCTGGGAACTTGGATTTTGGGAATGTTCCCACTTTCCGTAACTGATAAGGATGCCTACTGTGCCTAGACTGCCAATACCAACAATATGGATTGTGCTGAATGTCTGCTTTCCTTCTGGGAGTCCAGAGTTTTGCTATGTGCCAGGCAGAGGGGGCCTATGTGACCAGCACCCAATAAAAATCATCCATACTGAATCTTTTTTTTTTTAAAGATTTTATTTATTCATTTGAGACACAGAGATACAGAGAGAGAGAGCATGAGCAGGGAGAGAGGCAGAGGGAGAGGGAGAAGCAGGCTCCCTGCTGAGCCAGGAACCCGATGTGGGGCTCGATCCCAGGACTCTGGGATCATGACCTGAGCCGAAGGCAGACGCCCAACCATCTGAGCCACCCAGGCGCCCCATCCATACTGAATCTTAATGAACCTCAAAACAATGTCTCTATCTCCCTGGGCAGAAACATCCCACACATGTGACTGCCTTTTTATTGTTAGGGTAAGAATGTGCTCTGTGTGGTCCCTCATGGTGGGGAGAAAACCAGGAAGCCTGCAGATGGTTTCCTCCAGACCCTGCCTGTGTCTTTTTACTTTATCACCTAGCTGTGTATTCTTTTTTTAAAATTTTATTTTTTTTATTTTTAGAGATTTTTTGTTTTTATTTTTTTCAAGGATTTATTCATTATAGAGAGAGAGAGAGAGAGAGAGTGAGTGAGTGCTCGAGCAGGGGGAGAAGCAGAGGGAGAGGGAGAGGGGAAGAAAACTCTATGCTGAGCGTGGAGCCTGATGTGGGGCTCCATCCCATGACCCTGAGATCATAACCTGAGTGAAACCAAGAGTCCCACGCTCAATGGACTGTGCCCCCGAGGGGCCCCCCTAGCTGTGTATCCTTAATGCAACACTGTAAGAAATCTTAGCCGTGAGTACAATGATATGCTGAGTCCTGTGAGTTGTATCAAATCTCTGAACGTGGGGGTGGTCGTGGAGACCCCCACCACAAAGCATCTACCGTTAATGGTAAAAGGAGAGGATGTTGTATTTAGCACTAAAAGTGAATGGAGGAGGAGGTGGAGTTGAGTGTGAATAGTAAGTGAAGCAGGATGTATGCGGAATGTTGGTAGAGAATGGAGCAAAACCTGGGGTTTTGGCAACTGTATACAACATAGTGTTCAGTCTGGAGGAGAGGTTTGATGCATCAGAATGCTGGATCCTGCCAAGTGCAGCAGATGAAGACAGAGTGACTAATTCCTTATGCTCCCTTTATCTCAGGCAGGTAGGGAGATGAGTGTCCTTCTTTGTCCAGGTGTTCTGTGCTCTTGGGCAGTAGGACTTACCTTGGGCAGGGATGCTCGGGAGCCAGAGCTCTGGGTGGTCATGGTGAGCACAGTGGTGATGCCCAGGCCCACACGGGCTGGTGCGGCATCCATGTTGATCCAGAAGGAAATCCATGAGAGGATGACAATGAGTAGGCTGGGAATGTACATCTGGATCAGGTAGTAGCCCATCTGCCGCTCCAGGTGGAACCGGGCCTCAATGCAGGTGAATTTACCTGTAGGAAGTTAGAGTGAGAAGGCAAAGTAGCCTGGTGGGTAGGAACATGACTCTGAGGTCAGAACAACCTCAGCTGGAGTCCTGGTTCCGCCTCACACTAGCTGTGTCCTCAGGCAAGTGATTGGATCTCTCTGTGTCTCCGTTTCCTCATCTGTGGAAAATTGGGGATGATGATGATGATGATGATGATGATACCTACCTCACATGGCTACCTGCGTGGTTACTGTGAGTATAAAATGAGATGATGCCTATAAAGAACTTCGCACGGTCCTCACATCATTTATGCTCAGGGATGTCAATTGCCATCATCCTCATCAGCCCTGTTTTGTTGCTAAGAGTGGGCCTCAATGGATCAGTTATCTTCCCAAAACATGACTTGATCCTGTTACTTCCTCTTGTGAAAACTTTCTTTCCTTCCTTCTCTCCTTATACCAGAAAGTCCCCATTATCTACAGGGAAAAGTTCAAACTTTTCAGTCTGCTCTTCATAGTCATGCTCTGGCCTGTTTTTCCATCCCACTTCCCTTCTTTCTTCACCCTAATCATGAGCCCCTCCACTCTATCCCTTGCCTTAAGCATGTCCTGCACTTTGACCTTTCTGAGCTTTGGCTCCTGCTAATCCCTCTGCCTGGGATGCCGGGACTCTTCCCCACAACCAGCCAAAGCAACCCTCCAGCTCCTCCGCGGTGCTTTGAATGTCAAGTCTGCCCAGGCAGAATGACTCTTCTCCCCCGTGAGTTCCTTCAGTTCTGTTCATGCAGTCATCGGGCCTTTAGGGCATGATGTACTGAGGATGTAGGTACATCGGTCTGTCTCTCCTCTGCAATGGCCTGTGGGCAGCTGGTCTCCTCCCCCTCTGTGCTTGCCTGGAACTGGGGCGGGGCCGGTCCCATGGAGGGGGCTGGTTCTCAGCTCCAGCCCCCTGCAGCGCGGTTATTAGGGGAGTTCCTAGAGCTCCCTGGACTGGCTGCCCTGTGTGGGCAGGGCCTCGTCAGCCTCTCCCCCTCGAATCCACAGGGCCTAGCACAGAACTCAGCTCTCACTGAAGTGGGAATAGTGAAGAGCGAATGAGATCATGAATAAGAAAACGCTGTGTGAACAGTTTCGGGCTGTGGTACGCGAGTCAGTGTGACTGTGTGATCCGTGGGAAGTCACTGCTCTCATGGCTGCTAATGGGAGTCCCATGACCTCTCTGCATCTCAGCATGCCCAGGGATCAGGAGAGTATCTCTGGAGGTTCTGAGGCATCTCGGAGGTGACCCAGGAAGGGGCAGCTGTCCTCAACAGACCAGAGCCCAGGCTGCCTGCCCTTGCCCTGGGCCTTCTACTTGCAGCAGAGCACCCAGTGATTTCTCTCAACCCCCCTGCTTCACGTCCTCCCCTCCCTGGCCCCTGTCAGCAGCCTCTTTCATGCCTCCACTCTCCTCAGCTGGGCTCAGCAGCAGCCTCCTGCCCAGCCCTCCAACTTGCGTACTGACTGACTGCCTTTCTTCCGCTGTGGCTGCGTGAGCTCCTTCCCAGCCTGCGGCAGGGCAGGCAAGGCCAGTCTTGGTACGACCCCAGTTCATTCCTGCATCCCATCTTCCCACAAAGGCTGTGCTATGCCTGGGAGACAGCTGAGCAGAACAGCCGTGGCTTCTTCCCCCTCTTGCAGCTTGCAGTCTAGGGGGACCCTTTCCAACTGCACTGTTTACGAACCTCAGTGCCACCTCTCAGCTTCCTCCTGCTGGGGTCTGACGAGAGCACTCTGTGTACTGTGTCCTGTCAGAAATGTAAGTTCCCCTGTGACCGACACTGCTAGATGTCCTAATAGCAGCTCCTCCCTTCCGCCTTGGGAATAGGATTCATTTTGACCTGGGCATGCTGCTACCTGGAATGAAGACTGTGTCTCCCAGCTTCCCTTGCAGTGAGCTATGGCCTGAGCTTTACTTATGTGCCCTAGGACATCTGGGAAGAAAGTATCAGAGTTTCAAAGACTATGCTCTTAACCACTAGGTAGTAAACACAGAACTGTGTCCATCACGGGCACCTCATAAGATCTATTGGATCAAAGGCTGAATGAATGTTTGGACCTACCTGTGTTGTAATGCTTTGTGCAGTATCTCAAGTCCTTCTCCTCTTTCAGGATAAACTGGGGTAGAGTTAGTCCATCTGCCACCTGCACAGCTCCCTGCTCCTGCCACTCGAAGATCAGGTCATTCATGGTATATCCAACTGGGATGGGGGATCAGAAGAAGGAGTGGTCACCACCCAGAAGCACTTATTTGAGGCATGTCAGAGTTGGTTTGGCTTAGAGACTGAGAGGCATCAGGTACTAGAGGGAATGCATGAGACCATGTTGCCTCACCACCACCCCTCCTGACTCCTCTTCCACCCTCTCCCCACCTCCCCTGCAACCAAGGAGGTTAAAACAGGTTTTATTGTTTATATCAACCCCCCTGCCTTCTACCTCCCTTCCTGCCCCTCCCACCATCCTATATTGGCTTGTCCTTTTGCCTCCACCTCTTACCCCTGTGGTCCTAGTCAGTTCACATCTGCTATTTGGCCTGCGTACCATCCTTGCAAGCTCCCTGCTCTGCTCACAGCAGCTTTTCCTCTGGGGAATGACTCTACAGAATACTGTTGTGGGACTATCAGCTGGGGGCCAAGGTGTTAGATAATGACTCAACTAGACCAGTCAGACGCTCTGTCCCAGGACTTGACTCTTGAGTCAAGTGACAGAAGGTTCAGGAGTTGGCTGGTGCCAATTCCCTTCAGATGTGGTGCTCCACCTAAATCCTCTGCCCTGGTTCCTGTACTTTCAGCTTCTCTTTCAAGTCCGTGAGGAAGCCCTATGTCCTTCCCTTGAATTCCACCTTTTAAATTAGATTGGTTTCTGTTTGCAGTCAAAGAAGTCAGCTCCCTCCTCTAGTAGGTTCACTTGTGACCTCCGACATAAAGCCCTCTCCAGTGCCCCCTCCCTTTCCCAGTCAGAAGGAAGCACTCTTTCTGCCAGGAGTCACAGCATTCAGACTTCCAACAACACACTTACCACCTGCTGCCCTGTGTTAGAGTTATTTGTGCAGCTAGCTGTCTGTCTCTCCAGCTGCAGGGAGCATCCCTGTGAGTTCAGGGACCGTGACTTATTCAAGCTCTTTCTCCTCTGTTCCTGGAGAGCATATTCACAAGGGACATGGAACAGTGCCTCTTGGGAGAATACTGCTGGCTCCAAAGCTGGGCCTCAGCCAGCCAGTAAGGGGGTTTAGATTTCTAATGCATTTTCGAAAGCGAAGCCCCCCATCTGGTATTTTGGGTTCAGACAGTCATCTCGTGGGGTCCAGCAGTTAGGAGCAGCTGTATGGGAATTTCTGCAGGTCCCATGGGTAAAGGGGAGTCTGGTTCTTTCTAAAGCCCTCATGCAAGGGACTCACAGCTTTCCAGTTGCATGATACACGTCTGGACATCCATGGGGAAATTCTTCAAGTCCATGGGGCAGGCCAGTGTTAGGGTGATTCTGAGAAGAGAAGGGAGTTGAATGATGCTAGAGCCACAGACCAGGGAAGCTGTACCTCCATTCTAGTTATTACCAGAAAATCAGTAATCTTGGACAGGTCAAGGAGGTCAGGGAACTAGTGTTTATTGAAATAATATATGTATATTTCTACATTCCAGATATGGAAATGGAGGCTCAGAGAGATACAGTAGGTTGCCTAAAGTCATACAGTCAGTGGAACTTCTGGGTTTCCGTGGAGTCTGTCTGACTTCTAGACATCTGCTTTCAGCAAGGGAAATGAAGGCCTGGGGGACAGGCACTGCCCCTGATCCCTACTCTTCTGCAGAGGCTGAATTCCAAGTTGAGCAGCCCCAGGCCTCAGGCATCCAGATGCACTTGCAGCAGGGGCTTCAAGTGGTTCTTTGCTGCCTCCCTTCATACACTGGACTCATCAAACGTTATTTTAAAGAGGCCCTTGCCTTCTGGGTGTCCAAACAGAGCTGGCTCACACCTGTGGGCTCGTGCTGGGGTCACTTGGGAAGTGGTGGGTGCCCCAGGCTTCTGGGAGAGCTGTCTATTTTGGTTTGTTCCACTCTTGCCGAGGCTGAGCCTTAGAACCAGAGGGAGTCCCCCAACAGAAGCAAGGTCCACAGTTCAGGCTAGGATGCAAGGCTTCAGCTTCAAAGGCTGTGCCCACATCGGAGCACCTGCTGCAGAGAATAGAGAAGAAAGGCTCTCAGAGCCCAAAGAGGCTTAGATCATCAGACCAACTCCTTCATTTGACAGTTGAGAAAACTGAGGTGCAGAGAAAGATTGGTCAGGACTCTTGCAAGGTCACACAGCGCGTGATGGCTCAAAGGCCGGATTCAGAACTGTGTTTCCTGGCCATTGGATTCTGAGCTCATGTGTTTACTTTCCGACTCTGCTCTCCTGGAAAGCGTTTCATTGGTGGTGGTCTAGGGACACTCGGCTGCCAGCACCTTACTGCACATGGTGAGCACACGGCCCTGTGTCAGCCTCCTCCCCCCAGCTCACACCCACTGCTCTGGGTTTGGGCCCCATTTAAGCACAAGGTACAAGCAAGTGGGGGGAAAAGGGAAGGGAGGGGGAGGGGGAAAGTGAAGAGAAAGTGAACAGAGTTGAATTTCTGAAGATAAAAGCTCCAAAGTAGGGCAGCTGTCACACTAGGTTAATTTTCTGAAGTTGAATGACCTTGGGAACATCACTTTCTGCTGATTTGTCCTTCTGTCATGCTGCATGGGGCTTAGCTTTGTAGAGATACCAAACCAGCCTGGCAGCAGCAAAATCCAGCAGAGCAACCTCTCCTGCCCCAGCCATTAGGGCACTGGTGGTCATCCCGAGCCCACCACCCTTCCATCTGGATGTGCACTGGCAGGATGGGCTCCAGGGTGAGGAAGGCACGTCCTCTCCTCAGTGCCTCCTTTCCCTGCTGAGGTTCTTAAGTCCCCTCTCCCACCTGGCCTGCTTGCAGGAGTCACCCTGAGTCCAGTCACATCTGAAGGTTAGGATGGTTGCAGCCTCGCCTATGGGCCTGGACATTTAAAGCTCATCTCCTAATGGAAACAGAAAGATTTATTCCCCGAAGAACTGGAGGGGGAGGAGGAGTCATTTAGGGCCAGTGTCCCTTTGAAGCTCTTTGAAATAAACACATACTCATTCATTCATCAAATGAGTGCCTATTGAATGCCGGGCACTGTTCTGCTAGGCTCTGAGTGGGCATCGGATGCACACCAACAGATTGGAATCGGGGCTGTGCTACTGGGTGGCTGTGGGAACTTTAGCAAGTCACTTAAATTTTCAGATCTTCACTTGTCTGATCTGCAAAATGGGCGTAATAGAAACTATTTCATGGAATTGTTAGGAGGATTACAAATAATATATGTAAAATACCCAGCCTAATCAGTAAATTCTCAGTGAATGCTACATATGTAAGAATCTAGCATGGACGTTGGTCATTTTCTCCATGACTTGGGGGTAGGAATGGGTAATTACATGGGAAGAGTTGGCAGGAGACTCTGAAAGTTTGCCCCTAACCAGTATCTGCAGGATACCTCCCAGCTGGGAAGGGGGTCCCAGCTTCCTAGACTCAGTGCAAGGTATGGAGGATGGAAGGGGTTCATGGAAGGGAGGGAGCAGCCCTGGCTTGTACCTGTGAGTAGCCTGGCAGGCCCATTTTTGTTGAAGCTGCTACGACTTTTCAGGCTTTGTGCCTTTGCTCCTACTATTTTTTTTTTAATTGTGATAAGAACATTTAACATGAGATCTAGCCTTTTAACAAATGTTTATGGGTACAATATAGTATTGTTAACTCTAGGCACAATGTTGAACAGCAGCTGTCTAGAACTTATTCATCTTGAGTAACTGAACACCCCTGCTACTGAGCACTGTCTTTGAATACTCTTTTCCCTTCTTGTTTTATTGAAATGCTGGGTAAGCTTAGGGGCCTAACCTTAACCCCTCTGTCTCTAAGATGCTTCCTCGGTTCCCCTGGTTATAACGAACCACTCACCCCTAGGACTTCGCCCAGTATGTTATTCTTACTCCCTGAGTATAATCTACAGAGCTGGCTCTGCACATTGTGCAAAGGTGTGGGGTTGCCCGGGCCTGTGCACCCGTGGTTGGCCCACCTCTTAGCGTCTGCCCCCAGGAGGCCATGGGACCAGGTGCATCCTGAGGAGGATGGCAGGGTGAACCTGTGTGGAGCTCACCTGATGCTGTAGAGGACATTTCCATTCCGGGAGATCCTCAGCAGTTTGTTGTCAGTGGTGATCTCGTGGAAGTGGGCCCCCTTCTCGTTGGCGAAGAACAGGTCAGGCTTCCAGATGGAATCCAACATGGATGGGTCCAGGTCCAGAGAGTCATCCGGGTATTCATTGTAGGCCAGCCGGGGGTCATTCCACTGCTGCCTCAGGAAGATGTTGACCCTATAGTCCTACAGCCAGGAGATAAGGAGGTGGAGTCAGGGTCAGGCCCCGGATGTCCGCTCTTGGAGGGCCCGGATGCTTTCGGTCAGTGCTCCCTGAAGTCCCTTTTGGAGAATTATGAGGATGGTTGCAGCTTATGTGGGTGAGACATAAAGTCTGTGCCTCAGGAAAAAAGTCAGGGGATTCATCCCTGAAAATCCTCTCCATGCCCTATGAAGTATATTCAGCTCTGAACTGAGATTATTTAAATGGTATTCTTTTGAAAAAATTTAAAAATAAAGTTCCACCTGATAATAATAAACACCTGTTTTCATCCTAGTGACATTTTGTCACGTTTGCTTCATGTTTTTGACTAGAGAAATAGCACATCCCAGATAAAGTTGAAGTCCCCCTTTTATTATGGAGGCTGTCAGGGCAGTAATTCTCATGCACAGTGAAGTTTGAGAATCACTCTTCCAGGTAGATTGACGGAGCAAAAGGAGAGGCTGAAAGCTGCTGCCTGAGCATTCAAACTGTTCTGCTTGAAGAAAACAATTAATTCCCAAGCAGTGAAGGAAGGATGGGTGAATTCTGCGGTGCTCCTCCTGGTCCTAGAGTTCATACCACTCTGTTTCAATCCCAACCTTCTGCAACCTTCTATCACACATGTTGATTTATTTGTTTGGGGAGGATTTCCTTTTTAATTTTTTTCCTAATGTAAACTCTACACGCAACGTGGGGCTTGAGCTTTTATGCCCTCAAGATCAAGAGTCGCATGCCCTACTGACTGAGCCAGCCAGGCGCCCCTGGGGAGGATTAATAGACGTGGAGTCACATCTTACTGGGTTCTAAACTCAGTGCTAAGTCTAATGCTTCTCGAATGGGACTGCAGTGTAGTTATTCTGCTGGAAAAAAAGTCATGATCAAACCAATTAGGGAAATGTTGGACTAAACCAAATGCAACTGATTTTTTTATTGCGGGAGTTCTTGGAGACCATAATATGCTAATTATTTGTATGTATCTCCAAGAGGGGAATAGAATATATATTTCCCTGATTTATTTTGAGTACAGAACTCTTGCATCTTGTGCATGATGCTTGCCTTCTACAGAATGTATGTAGGAATTGCCGGCCTAGTCAAAACTCCCTCCCCCACCCCCCACCTTGGTTTCTTTTCTGGATGGAGAAACTGAAGTCCAGAGAGTTAAGACTGACCCAGGATCACTCTGAAAAGGCAGGTCAGAGCTGACTGTGGAGTGCAAGAGTCCTGACTCCTAGCTGAGGATTTGTTCAGCTGGTCCTAGGATTGCTGAAAGAGTCCATTCAGCAACCAATCACAGTCTGAGAAGCAGTTAGTGGTATGGGTAGGTCTCCATGCCAGGAAAGTGGGTCATGAAGTTAAGAAATATTTTCATGAAGAAATGTTTTCGATTTTGTTAGGGAGGCATTGTAAACCTGGGATCTATGAATATTATGATACTGTAAGTAGAATTTGGGGTTTATTTGTGTTTTCCCAGGAAGAAGAACGTGGCTGTCTATGTTGGATTCTCAAAAGGGTCTGTAGTTCCCCAAAAGATCAATAACCTCGGTTCAAGTCCAACTCAGACTGCTGTCCTTCCAGGAATCATCTCCACACAGGAGTGCCTGCTGCCTCCCCTGAAGGTGCTGGAGAAATGAGGTCATGCTACATTTTCTCTTCCTAATCACTCTCGATCTGTCATCAGCAGGGATGGACTAAAACAAACAACCCTCCTCGCCACCCTCACCCTCACCCCTACCAGTTCCCCCCACAGTACGTGCCTCATTCTGTTTGCCTGCAGAAATATCAATAGCTTCATAAAGTGTTCCAAGGTATTTTATAGGATTGTGCTATAATTTAATTGAAGCCTCTCCCTCCAGCCCCATAGAAAATGACATTTGGTCTCATAATCTCATGTCTTGTAAGTCCATTGGTGGAGGGAGGACTCTAGGCCAGACCTGGATGTTGATACTTGGTCTTTCCTGCTGACAGTAATGGACAGCTCCCAATCTGGCCACCTCTTACGGGGGAATTAGAAGTAGCCTCTCTTTCTCTCTTCAATTTTATGTGGAGTGTGTGTGTGTGTGTGTGTGTGTGATGGGGCACTGGGCAAGTCATGTCATAGGAAACAGACCATGAGTGGTGGGGCAGGAAAAGCCTCCAGTCCCCAAACCCCAGCTGCGCTTTTGAGGTTCTTGACAGTGACATGTCAATCCTGTTTATGTGGCTGGAAGGAAGAAAAGAAAGTGGCATTTCTTAAAATGGTCTGTTAGGTACCAGGCGCCGTTCTAGATACTGTCTCACACACTTAATCCTCGCAAAACCCCTGCAAACTAGACATCCAAGTTCCCGTAGTGAGGGGAAGGGGACCGAGGTTTGGAAAGGTTGTGAAACTTGTCCAAGGCCCAGAGCTAGTAAGTGGCAGAGCTGGGCTCTGAAGGCCCGTCAGCCCCACCCGCCTTTCCGTCCCACAGGGGCGGATAGCCAGCTGGGTGCTGGGGATACTCCTCTCTCCTCCTCGTTGCCTCCGTGAATTCTGCCTGCTCAGCTTCAGCTTCTGCCCCCAGGCTTCCATGGCCTCTTCCTTTTCTGATCTCCCAGCAAAACAGAATCACTGTATGTGTCTTATCTCCTCCACTTGATCAGCAACAGTTTGAGAGGATGAACCTGACCTTACATTTCTCCTGCACCGTCTCACCTACCCACCCAGTCAGTGTACCTAGGAGCCACCCAATACCCAGAGGGAGGAGGAGGCAAAGCCAGAAAAAGTTCACGCAAGAAGAGCTTTCCTCATTTGAGAGTGGAGAGCCTGAGACCCAGAGAGGGAAGGCATTTTCTAAGGTCAAATAGCAATTCAGTAAAGGACCCACGATTGGAACCTGAATTTGCGTCTCTAGTGTTAAAAGGAGTTAGGATAGATGATCTCAAAGAACCCTTCCAAATCGAATAGCTAATTGCTACTAGTTTAATTTTTTCCGGCAACACTTAACTGAGCATCTACTGAGTGCTAGGCACTGTTCTAGGCAATGGAGGATCTGCCGAGAACAAGAAAGACATATTCTTGCAGCCACAGAGCCTAAGTGTAATGCTGACAGCACACGGACATAAGGGCTCCCATAAGGATTAAGTATAGGGTGCCAGGGAGGTGTAGAAGACAGGCCCTCCCGCTAGACTGGGGGCTGGTGGTCAGGGAAGGCTCCAGAAGAAGTGATACTCAAGGTCAGACCAGATATGGTTGAGCCAAAGAAGACAAGCCCTCTGGGGCAGGAGGAACTGCATATTGGAAGGCCTAGAGGCAAAGCAGGGCGTAGCCCTTTGGAAAGGAGAGCAAGCAGATGAGAAAGGGGAGGACCATTTGCAGGGCCTCGCGAACTGCCCTGAGGAATTTCGGCTTCATCCTGAGAGTCATGTGGAGCCTTTGAAGAATTTTAACTAGGGGAGGACATTATTACGTTTGCATTTTATGACTGATATTTAAAAAATATTTTTTCTTATTATAAAAGTAAATGCATGTTGATGGTAAAAAAAAGGTAAAGGCACATCCCTTAAAAGAAGAAAAACAAAGCAGAAGCCATAGGGTCTCGTGATGAAATGGCTGATGAAAAGTGAGAGCAGGAGACCTGGAGGATGTATCTGGTGTCCTCGGGCAGCTTGACTCCTCCTCCCGGCAGCCCCCGCTCTGCCCGCAGCAGCTGCTGCCCAAAGAAGCTGTTGCATCGATTTTCTCCCCTCTGGTTGGGAAACGGCAGTAGGAAATGCAGTTTGGAGGTGATCGATGTAATTGGTGTAATAGGCTGAAGGCTAAAGGCTGTTTTGCTTAGTTAGCCCTGCAATCACACTGGTCAGTGTTCGACATGCTGGGGGGCCCTGTTCAGGTTCAGGGGCCAGAGGAGCAACATTTGAGTTCTCTACCCTAGAACCTCAGGCTCCAGCTCCGGTAGTTGGCTTCCAGGTCTCAAGCTCTCAAGGGTGGCCCATCTAAGTCTGAGGTGGGAGGGATTTCCAGAACTCTAGCTCAATAGTCTTTAGCATCAACTCACCCATCCTCCCTGTGAAGAGTCCCTGATGGTCTGCTTTCTGGTACCTGGGCAGCTACCTTGCTTCTAAGACCAAGGCAGAGCATTAATCCCTTCATTCACTCATTCTGTCATTCAATAAACATTTATTGGCCGCTTTCTGTGTGCCACCTGCAGTGGGATCTGCCCCCCACTGCCACCCCCACTGTGTCTAATTTCAGATTCTGACCTTTTCCAGTAAGCTCCTCTAAACTCAGTACTGTGGCAAAAGAGGAAGCATGAAGCGTTTTAGTAGGAAAGAGCCTGTGTGAGTGTGCTGGTGAGAAGGGGATGTGGTGGGCAGGATGTTGTTACCATTGCAGTCAGAGCCAAGAGACAGCGCCCAAGCCCTGGACAAAGAACCAGATTCTTAGACCTTCCTAGGTCTCAGCATTCTGGCTCTCAAGGGATGTCTCTTCTCTAGACTCTTTTCTACTCTATAAACGTGTATTAGGCCTAGAATGGTGACGATGGAAGCATAAGGTCTTGGTTTCTATCCTCAGACAGTTCAAATTATCTAGCGGGCGAGGCAAGATATGGACACAAATATCTACCATACAAAGCTGACAGTGACAGAGGTCAAAGGGGTTTTAAAACATTGCTATTAGATATTGCTCTCAAGCCACTGAGATAGTTTCCAGCCAGGTTGGATGAATCTGGAAAAGCTTTCAGAGAGAAGGTGACATTGGAAATAGCCCCCCCGCCTTTTTTTAAGATTTTATTTATTTATTTGACAGAGAGAGCAGCAGAGGGAGAGGGAGAAGCAGATTCCCTGCTGAGCAGGGAGCCCAATGTGGGACTCAATTCCAGGACCCTGGGATCATGACCCGAGCTGAAGGCAGATGCTTAACCGACTGAGCCACCCAGGGGTTCCAGGAAATAGCCCCTTTCAGTTGGCCTCATCTTACTGAAGTTAGCATCTCTAGGTCTGGTGTTGTTCTGAGATGGGAGCTCTATCTAATTTCAGCTGGAAAGGAGGACAGGGATGTGTGAGGAGGAAGTCCAGAGGTGAGGAGTCAGGCTTAGAGCAGGACGGGACTTGAGGACTGGGATGTGGCCTCCTCAGAATCTTTAGATTAGGATGTATATAGTTGCAGGTAGAAGGAATCTCATGTAGAAGGAACAGCACAAGCAAAGATGTGAAGGTAGGGGCATTCCGACCGTTCAGCTTAGCTCAACCACTAGCCGTATAAGTAATAATAGGTCCCCCTTATTGAGGACCTACTATGTCCTAGGCATTGTGCTAAGCACGCCACACATTTCATCTCATTTTATCTCTAAAACAATCCTATAACATAGGTATTTTCAACCTGAGTTATAGACGAAGATTCAGAGAGGTTAAATAATTTGTCCAAACTTACACAGTAATCAGTAAGGTTGGAATTTGGATCTGGTTTGTCTGATTATACAAGTTCATGCTCTCAGCTACTCTGTTGTGATAAGGCTGTAAAATGGGTTGATTTGAGACTGCAGATATCTTTAACTGCCAAACCAAGGGGTTTGGATTTTGTCATGTAGTCAACTGGGCACCGCTGGGGTCTCAAGCAGTGGAGCAATATCTCTGTTTGACTTCAGAA
Organism: Leptonychotes weddellii; assembly: GCF_054177405.1. Taxonomy (NCBI): domain Eukaryota; kingdom Metazoa; phylum Chordata; class Mammalia; order Carnivora; family Phocidae; genus Leptonychotes; species Leptonychotes weddellii. The sequence continues at coordinate 39,870,183 of NC_138375.1, forward strand.
AGGTCAGTATGGCAGGAAGACCATGAAGTCCTGGAAGTGAGAGAAACAGGCACAGGGGGACCTGTTTTGAGGCTGTTGTGGCAGCCCAAGAAGGGCGAGCTAAGCTAAGACAGCAGGAATGGAGATTGGGATAGATGAGAGAATCATACTTCTGTCACCATCATCAAATATTACAGTTAGAAAGAACCTGTGGAGAATTCTGTCTCAACGTTTTCATTTTACACACGGCCCAGAGAGGGAAAGGGACTCTCCTTGGGCCACACAGCAATTCAGCGACTAAGGTGGGACTTGCATACAGACATCTTGACCCCATCCCACTTATTTTCCTATCTCCTTGTACACCTTTGAGGGTAGGAGAAGGAGAACCAAGTTGAAGGTGCCACTGAGCAGGCTCTGCTCTCCTTGGAGAAGCTCGAATGTGAACTTGGCTCTGACAGGATTTGGGATTAGCATGAGAGCTGGACCAGTCTGCTGAAAGCCAGGGACTGGGGGCATCAGAGTAGAGGATGCCCAGGCTTGGTTTATGAGCCGCTGCTTCCTTGCCCACCTGCTGCCCTTCTTCCCAAGCACTTCCTCAGACCTCTGAGAAGCACTGGGGAGCCAAAGTCATAGACTTTGTGGGACAAGTCAGCCCCAGCTCTTCCCAGTTTTGTGAGAGTAAGGACCTGGCTCATTGGCATATGCAGAGTTTACTAAATCCTGACCGAGTGCCAGGTCCTGTGCTAAGAGCTTTAGTGAATATTCTCTCTCTAAATTCTCACAGTAATGCCATTTTACAGATAAACTGAGGCCTGGAGATATCAAAGGCTTTGTGTAAAGTTAGTGACAGAACCAAGACTTGAATCCATGACTGGCTGACTCCAAAGTCTGCTTTTAAGTAGTATATAGCATTGGCTCCTTTTTATTAATAATGCATCATACTTAGTTGCTGTTCTGTGCCATTTGGCATGAAGAGAAGATTCTTCTCCCCACTGGACAGGTGAGGAAATTAAAGCCCTAAAATCTACCACTAGTTACTGGTAGATCCAGAATTGATAACAGCGGTGCAAATAATACTAATACTTAAGATTGAGACTTTATCGGGGCGCCTGGGTGGCTCAGTCGTTAGGCGTCTGCCTTCCGCTTGGGTCATGATCTCGGGGTCCTGGGATCGAGCCCCGCATCTGGCTCCCTGCTCCGCGGGAAGCCTGCTTCTCCCTCTCCCACTCCCCCTGCTTGTGTTCCCTCTCTCGCTGTGTCTGTCTCTGTCAAATAAATAAATAAAATCTTCAAAAAAAAAAAAAAAAGATTGAGACTTTATCACATGTAAGGAATGATGCCAAGAGTGTGATGTGTGTTATTTTATCTTCATAATAATCCTGTGATGTAGGTTCTATTACCGTTCCCATTTTACAGTTAGATAAATCAAGGCACACAGAGGTGAAAGTACTGTTTCTGACATCACACAGCGAGTAAGTGCCGAAGCTGACATTCGGACCCAAGATTTTCATGCCAGAGCCCACGCACTTAAGTCCCAGACTGCACCACCCGGGATCTCCTAGAATTGCCCCAAGTGAGAGTTTCATGTCACCTGAATGCCATCGGATACTGCCTCTAGCTATGGTTATGTAGCTGTGGGTTTGCAGAGACCCACAATTATCAGGAAGTATTAAAAGGACAAAGCTTCTGCCCCAAGTCCAGCAGTCCACTAGTGCTTCTACCTCAGTCCTGATCTGACCCTTGAGTTTGACCCATCGTCTGCTCTACATTCAAGTCCAGTGCTGGCAGACTCCCCAGATCCCGACCCATTGACTCCTTGGCTCCAGATGCCGGCTCTGTGGCTTGAACCTCTCCCAAGTCACCACCCTGCCTGGTGCATTCTCATTCGGATCTCACGCAACCAGAGATACATTTGTTGTAAAGAACTGTAGATGGTTTGGACCAGTGGAGCTGAGCGTCTTTGTTTGTCTTTAGGGGATCACTAAAACACAGCATGAGTTTAATAATTACATAAAATGCTAATAGCAGCTACTTTTATTGGGAGTCTAGCATTTGCTAGAACTTTATATGCATTGTATCTCTAAACCTTTCATCAACCTAGCACATTGGGTATTATTATCCTCATTTTACAGGGGAGGAAACTGAAATCCAGGGAGATCAAAGAGAGGTTAAATGTCTAGCCCAAGCTCCCATAGCTAGTAGGTGCTAGAGCAGGGATATGAATCCAGGACTGTTTGGCTCCCAATTTCATGTTCTTTTCACAACTGCATGCTGCCTCTCTAGTTCCTTTTTTCTTTTTAAACCAAATTCCTACGTGGGTAGGTAAAGAAATATAATAGACATAGTATACTGGGATGCCACTGAGCCCATGTGACAGGTTGGCTCATGCATGTCCTTATAGTCAATAGCAGGTGGAGAACTTTGGATTGGGATATTAAACAGTGAGGTGGCTTCATAACTGGTTGCCAAAGGGTGCAAATTGGGGGTGGATATTAAACTGGAAAGAGGAACGAGGACAGTGTTGGCAGCACGGGGCGCAGTAGTGAGACATGCCATGAGCACATTTGGCAATATGGAAACCAGGTTGCTCTGTGTGGGTTAAAGTAACAGCAGAGAAGAATTTTCAGTAGAGGAGTTTGGCAAGGCCCAGCATCAATCACAATGTCCCACGTGTAATCCCGATGATTTAGAACAGGCCTGTGCTTGTAATTTAATAACTGGAACCCTAATTTACTGGACTGTATCTCATTTAGAGAACTGTTTTATAAACCTATGGGAGATATTCATTTAGTAGTATGAGAAAGGGTGTTTTGAGGAGCAGGAATTTGGCAGTTAGTAATCTAGCATCATCTGGTAGGGGGGAACACCAACATTTTCATTCCTGCAGAGAGGGTTTCTGTGTGGTGAGGCAGGGATGCTTTCTTAGATCTCTCTCTGGCCTGGATGAAATTTTCCTTAAAGCCTGTCTGTCTTCTTTTCCTGTAGTTCCAGGTATGTCTAATGTGACTCCTGATTGGCTTCCCCGATATTCAGAGAGCGGCAAGGGAGTGCTTTCATGGAGGACATTAGCATTTTTGTTACTCAAATGGAAGGCCCCATTGTAAATTAAATAACGTGGCAGTCTTATTTACCAACTTCAGTCTTTTGTGGGTTTGATTGTCCTGAGTCAGCCTTTCTGAATCCGATGATAGGGAGCCAACTCTGAGCTGTCATAAATTCCCTATTGCGATGCCCCCCTCGGTGGTGTGCTGGGAGAGAGGCATCCAGCCCCGTTTTCTGTCTGTAACAGACTCTAATGGCATTTCTGAGCCTTCTCTCTTTGGCCTTCTTTTAGTATTCAGTTTATTGAGGCTTTGTGGAGTGTTGAGCCGTATCTAATTGGATGACATTTAATAGACTTTCTCTTGGATTCCCCCAAACCCAAGAGTATAAAAAATGACCTAGCATTAGCTGTGTAGAGAGACTGAAAGTGTAATGGAAAAAAGCAACAACAACAAAAAGGATCTCATCCAAAATAGCAGCCAACCTCACAAAATATCCACAAATAAACCTAACAAGAATCTGTGACTCATAGATATTTAAGAAAAACCCCAACAACTCTAAAACTTTACTGAAAGGCATAAAGGAATACCTAGATAAATGGAGAGATGTACCGTGTTTATATGATATTGTAAAGATGTCAGTTCCTCCCAAATTAATCTATAAACTCAGTGCAACCCCAATAAAAACCTGAGGCGATTTTTATCAGCCTCAACAAGCTGATTCTAAAGTTCATATGGAAGGGGAAATGGGCTAGAAACATCAGGAAAACCTTATAAAGAACAACAGAGAACTTTTTCTACCAGACATAGAAATATAACATTAAGCCATAGTAATTAAAATAGTGTGGTACTGGTGCAGAAACAGACAAATGGAGCAACAGAACAACACATTGAGACTGGAAACAGATGTAGGTATATATGGGGATTTAGTTTATGAGAAGGATAACATTTCCCAGTGGAGAAATACTGACCACTTAAGAATAATGATGGGGAGGGGCGCCTGGGTGGCTCAGTCGTTAAGCGTCTGCCTTCGGCTCAGGTCATGATCCCAGGGTCCTGGGATCGAGCCCCACATCAGGCTCCCTGCTCAGCGGGAAGCCTGCTTCTCCCTCTCCCACTCCCCCTGCTTGTGTTCCTTCTCTCGCTGTGTCTCTCTCTGTCAAATAAATAAATAAAATTAAAAAAAAATAATAACGATGGGGAAATTACTATCTAATTGGAGAAAAATAGAGTTGAACCACCACCAAATACTTTACAGAAAAACGAAACCAACTGTGTTAAGGAGGTACATGTAAAAAGGGAAACCTATAATATTATTGATAATGCCCAGCATGCAAAGAATATGCAAAGATGCTCAAATTCGCTAGGAGTCTGGAGTGAAAATTAAAAATGACAATGAGGCACCATTAAAAAATCCCATTTGGTAAAATGAAAAGGCTTGATAATATCTTGGGTCGGTAAGGATAAAGAGAGATGAACACTGTTGTGGGGACAGTGAATTAGAAGCTTTGGAAATGAGCTGGGCAGTGTGTCTGTCAAAATCACAAAAAGTTGCATGTCCTTTGATCAAGTCATTCCACTTCTGGAACATATCCTGAGGAAATGTGCAGAGTTATGTACAAGAATATTCTTTGTGGCATTGTTTGTAATAGTAAAAAACTGCATAAACATAAAAGGTCCATCAGGAAAAGAACTTTTTTTTTTTAAATCTTATTTACTTGTTTGAGAGAGAGAGAGCACAAGCAGAAAGCAGCAGAGTGAGAGGGAGAAGCAGACTCCCCACTGAGCAGGGAGCCTGATGTGGGACTTGATCCCAGAACCATGAGATCATAACCTGAGTTGAAGGCAGACGCTTAACCGACTGAGCCACCCAGGCATCCTGAAAAGAGTGGTTTAATACCACAGAATGATGGCCTGTCCTGAGCATGGGATTTTTTTTAAAAGACTTATTTATTTATTTGAGAGACAGAGTGCAGGGGGAGGGGCAGAGGGAGAGAGAGAATGTCAAGCAGACTCCCCCCTGAGCATGGACCCCAATGCTATGTGGGGCTCCACCTCACGACCTTGAGATCATGACCTGAGCTGAAATCAAGAGTCCAACACTTAACTGAGTCACCCAGGTGCCCCATGGAGCATGGGATTTTACAGGCAGGCCCTACAGCTTGGAAACAGATTAGAATTATTTGTCATATCTGGCATGTGGTAATAATAAACCAACTCATATTCCAAGTTGGTGTTGTGCAGAGAGGTAGGAATGAGTTAGACCCATATGTAGTCACGGGGAGAGAGATTCCAAGACACGGTGGGAAGGGAAAGAACACAGTCCTATTTATACAACGGTTGTGCATATGTACATAAATGTATGTGCGATCGAGCAAGGTAGTAGGATGTACATGACCTGTTTGTCTGTAGTGCTTAACTCAGGATAGGGCAGTGGGAGTTGGAGGAGAGTGGGAAGCAGGGGGCATTCCTCTTTTCTTTCTCTCTCTTTTCTTTTTTATTGGACTTACTACAAAAGCTTGTTTTCATCTGTTACTCAGGTACTGAAAAGAATGTTCCAGAGTCTAGCTGTCTGTAGCATAGTGTGAGTTAACACTGGGACATGGCTACCTAATGGGAAATGTCTTTGAAGTGGCATGCATAGAAATGATTTTAGGGTTCTGAGGAGGTTCCCTGGGGTGGCCTTGGGGAGGCAGGGATTGAGGGAAAAACCAAGGGATAGCCTTGTTTTGGTTTGTTTAATCAGTTTGTCAAAGTGCTACATAAGATTTAGCTTAAAACTGAACTGAGCTGCTGTTAAAAGCAATGCTTTGAAGCCCACTAACCCAGAATTGGGATGGCAGTGGTCTCATCTTGGGCCAAGAGCAGGGCTTTAGAAGTCAGGCAGCCGGGGGGGTAGTAAGTGGTGAGGACATTTATCAGCTGGAAAGGCTTCGGTGAAGGCTTCTGAGCATCCTGGGGGCTGGGGTTCATTTTTTGGCCTTTCATCTCAAGATGAAAGTCGATGGCCCTGGATGTACTTGGCAAGCACCATGATGGTAAAGGGACTGGGCACCATGGGGGATGGTTGAAGAGGCCAGGTGTGGGCAGGGGGCAAGAGGACTGACCTCAGTTATCTAAGGACTGTCAGGTGAATAGATTGGTTCTCTGTGGCCCTAGGAACAGAATTGGAGATTTCAGAGTTGTCCAAAGGTGGAATGGGCTGCCTTGGGAGATAGGGAGATCCCTGTCTCTGGAGGTATACAAGAAGAAACTACTTGGCCACAGTGTTTGTGGCAGAGATTCTGACAACAGATGGCCGTTCAACTAGAGGACCTCCAAGGTTAATTCTTTCCCAGTGTTGATTGAGCTCCTATGGTTCAGGCAGTGTGTTGGGCACTGGGTATATGGAGATGATTGAGAGAGACAAACAGGGTTTTAGAGGCGGGGGGGATTGGTTAGCCCGGTAATGGGTATTAAGGAGGGCACATACTGCATGGAGTACTGGGTGTTATACGAAAACAATGGATCGTGGATCACCACATCAAAAACTAATGATGTATTGTATGGTGACTAACATAACATAATAAAATTAAAAAAAACACAAAACCCCTTCAAATAAAAAAGCAAACAAGACAACAAACAAACGGGTGACTGTTTACATTTGAGACGTTGCTTCAAGGAACATAGTGATGTGATAGTGACTGGAAGGGAGATCATTTTTAGATAGGGAGTCAGGGAAGAGCTCTCTGAAGAGATACCTGAGCCCTGCAGGATGAGAAGGAGCCCTTTCACACAGAGATCTGTCTGGGTGGAGGGAACAGAACAGAATAGAGGAAGAGAAGCTGCTGCGGGGCTTGAAGCAGGAGAATGCTGCGATTGGATTGAGGGCTTCAAAAGATTTCTCTAGCCACTATGGGAAGCAGTAGGGGACAGGACGAGGGGAGGCTCGGAAGCCAGGTAGGAGGTTGTTTTAGTCAAGTAGGAGAAAGATGATGTCACCTAGACTGACATCAGCAGGGTTGGAAAAAAGTAGATGGATTTAGGGCGCCTGGGTGGCTCAGTCGGTTAAGCGACTGCCTTCGGCTCAGGTCATGATCCTGGAGTCCCGGGATCGAGTCCCGCATCGGGCTCCCTGCTCGGCGGGGAGTCTGCTTCTCCCTCTGACCCTCCTCCCTCTCATGCTCTCTGTCTTTCATTCTCTCTGTCTCAAATAAATAAATAAAATCTTTAAAAAAAAAAAAGTAGATGGATTTAGTTTTATCTTCATGACTCAATGTATCTGCTTTATTCAATCAGTTGATCCCAGAAGTAGGTTGGAGTTGTAAAGTACTGCTTCCCAAACAATGTATTAACATTTAGGGTTGGACTAAGGGGCAGTGGTAGCTGTCCTTGTGTATCTTGAGGTCTCATTTGCAAATATCCAAAGGGATGGATGGACAAGGTCTTGTTGTGATGCACGTTCTGATAGAATTGCACAAATCCTACTGATTAACCAGACCACAGTGCCAAAGACCAGGATGAGGTCATGTCCTCTGAGGGCCCATCGTCCCCTTGGCTCTGCCACCTTTCCTCTTGCCCCATGCTGAGCAGGTGGGCTGGGCCAAGAGCAGGGCTTTAGAAGTCAGGCAGCCGGGGCGGGGCGGGGGGGAGGCGGGGTGGTAACTGGTGAGGACATTTATCGGCTGGAAAGGCTTCGGTGAATTAACCCCCCTGAGCTTCCGTTTCCTCTTCTATAAAATGGGATTGTTGGATTACATGGGATAATCCCCATAATTTGCTAAGCACAGATGCTTGGTTTTCAATAAAGTGGTCAATAAATGACAAACACTGCCACCTCACCTTCTTTTCACAGCCAAGCTTTTTGGAAGAATTATCTTCCTACTGTCTTTGCTTCAGTTTGTCTTCTGCTTTCTCCATGCCCCTGATGTTACATTCCCTAATTTCATAACGCTCCCCTTCCTGCAGCCCCCACTGCCAAACCCATTGGATACTATTGTCTTTTCTTACTTGACTTTCCCCCTCTTTTAGCACCGTTGAACACAAACAGGTTTCTTAAAACCCTCTTACAGTTGGGTCATTCCGTGACATCATTGTCTGCTGGAAGGTTTTAACATGGAGAGTACCATGAACAGATTTCCACTTTAGAAAAATTACCCAAAGTCACACAACAGCATTTTCACAGTACCCGGCACATAGGACCTAAGTGTTAGCCAATATTGCTATGGGTTGTCATGATTCGCTATGTCCCATAGTGTCCTGTGATCTCTCTCATCACACTGTTGTCACCTTTGGTTTTGTTGTTCACCGTCTCCAAATGAGAAAGCAGAGAACTACTATTCTGTTTACTTCTGGGGGTGTGGGGGGATCACACTTTTCTTCAGGCAGGGCCACATGACTTCCTTTGGAGAATGAGGTGCTCAAGCCTTCAGTGCTTTCTTCCCTTGCACGACAAATGTGAAATCACATATTGATATGGAGATGTAATGCTCAGCCATGACATCCAGGATAGTAGTCTTGGAGAATCCCCTGGATCTGTAGCAGACTTGAGATGAGTGATAAATCAATCTTTGTTGTTTTAAGACTTTGAGGTTTGGGGGGTTATTTGTTGCAGCAGGAAAGCCTAGACTAATACGAATAAAACAGAATTCTATTCCTAGAGCTTAATGCCATGTTCAGCACATATAGGACCTTAATACATGGAGGTGGAAAGCATAAATGAATAAATAGGGAACAGAAGGAAAAAAACCAAGAAGGCATCTCCTCAGGCTTATGTATTGGAGTCCTTGGCTGATTGGTTCAGTAGTTAACAATCCTTTGCCTTTCTATAGCATTCATGAAAGTCTTTCATACCTATTACTCGTGTGTTTTACACACCATTCTTGGAGCCAGATACCTAGCGGGGACTGAGTATCAGTAGCATGAAATTGTGGCAGAGTTAGAACTCAACTCCTGGTCTCTTGACTTCTGGGTCAGGACTCTGTCCATTGCTCCTTAATACCTACAAATGAGGCCAAACTTGTAGACTAGAGTTGGATAGGCTGTCATCAATCCCTGGGGGTCCTGGACAGAGTGTGCCTGTCTCTATGGCAGGCTAGCCCAAGACTTGGCAAGAGAGGCCAGAGCACAGGTCCTAATAATGGACATACTGGGATTCATGCCCAAAGGACGTCCATACACACACACACACACACACATATACACACATGCACACACTCTGTCTCTCTCACATTTGTTTACACATGAATTCCAGCTCTCAGTGTGTCCCCACGCATGCACACTCACACCTGCACCTGCACACATGCATACACATACTCGTACTCACATACTGATACACATTTAAATACTCTTTCACTTACTCACATGTAATTGTGTGTACACACATTCACACACACGTGCATACACACATAAATGTGCTCACTCAAATGCTGACGTATACTTAAATATGTGCTCATCTACCCACAAATCCCCATGTACAGTTGTGTAACTGAAGACAAGACACTTCATGTACATTCACCCTTAAGTACTTGTACATATTCTTACATATATGTGTGCACACAGAAACATGCAATCCATACTTATTTACATGTACATTTATAACCACAGAAGCAGACATACTTATGTTCATACCTGTACTTGGTCATACACACTTCTCTTGAAGGTTACCTGTTTCAGTATCTTTAAGCTAGCATATACATGTACACATGCCTATGTGCATACACATTTGCACAAATACACAGTCCCACAGTATATACAGGGGCATAAATACTACACAGACACATGGATGCTGTAGTGTAAGCACTTAGTGCACACTTCCGCGTGTCCAGACAAGCTGGATGGATCCCTCTGGCTTCTAGCTCCCAATCTTTCTCTTGTAGCCTGCCAAGGGGGCTGCTCTAGTTCAGAACCCCCTTCCCTCTTCCCTTTTTTCCATTCCCGTTCCAACCCTACCTTTGTTTTCTGCATCGCCTCAATGAAAGTCCCTGGAAAGGTCAGATGAAGGGCTGGCAGCTTCAGCCCTCCCCTCGTCGGGAATGGGTAGAGACCCCTGTTGCTTTTCTGGCTGCCTCTCTCTGCTGCTTGTCTGTTAGCGCCAGTGAATAAAGCCAGGCGCTGGGACGCAGATAGTCAGGCCTGGGGACTCCAGCTGTTTATACTGCTGCTCTTGGAAAGTTTCTGGCACTGGGACTACATCCATATCACCACGGGCCCAGGAGGCACAGCTGGCTCTTTGCGTGGTCGGTGAGACTGAGTGCTGGGCTGGGAGTCCATTTAGTGAAGCTCCCTTTCATCTCTGATTTCCTTATGATGAAAGGAAACAAGCAAGGGCTGGGGAATGCCAAACATCCAGGAATTAAATATTTATATATTTGGCTCAGGAGAAGATGGGCTTTGGGGGGAGATAAGATCTGAGTTCAAATTCCACCTCTGCCACTGATCAGCTGTGTGACTTTATGCAAGTGACTTAACCTTTCTGAGCCTCAGCTTACTTATCTGTAAAATGGGGATAACATTTCTGTGCCTCATGGCGGTTGTCGTGAGCTCTGAATGAGATGACATATGCAGAAGTGCTCTGCTCGCTGCCTGGCCCTCAGTAGCATTTAAGGCGTGGATGTGGCTCTTGTTATTAATATGGGTCCAGTCTTGCTCTCCAAGCATATTCTGAGTGACAAGGAAAGAGGCTTGAATGGGAAAGTGATCCAAAGGGTTTGGTTGGTGGGATCTAGATGAGAAAGAAGCTGAGGGTGAGGGGAAGCCTTGGCCACGCGAAGAGCATTAGACCTGGGTTTCCTGTCACACCTGCTTCGTGCTGTGTGACCTTGCTCCATGCTGTCCCCACTCTAGCCGTCAGATTCCCTCTCTGTAAAATGAAGGACTGCCTTAGACAATTTCTTAAAGTTTTTCTAGTTCTGATATATTAGGTTCTGTTTTTCTGAAATCATCTGCAAAGTAAATTGAACGCATATAGATAACTAAGGACCCCAGTGGGGGGGAAAAATCACAGTATTGTGGAATGTACAAGCTGAACATGGTAACTCCTATTTTGGATTAACATTAATTAAGAAGGAGAAAACTGTATCACCTGTGGACCACTCCCAAGGAGGCACATCATTGCCAATTCTTCATTCTTCGTCTGTGGATTCTGTTTCTCCACCGCAGGGGGCCGTGTCCCCCAGGCTTACCTTGTGGACTATCTCTGGTTTTAGTATGTACTATTTTCCCCTGAGGTGTGCTGAGCCTGGCACGAGGTGAGGTTGGATTTCCGCTTTTGATACTGCTTAGGTGGTTGCTTATGCATGCTCTGTGGGTCTGTGGCCCCTCGATTTCCTGAGTCTTTGCCCTTTGATGTAATGCCAGGGTGGTGCCCAGCGAACACCTTCTATGGGTCAGGAGAACTGGATCTTTATCCATGCCTGGTGTGTCCGTATCTGTTTCCTCAGCTGCACACTGGGGGACATAGTGTCTACCATGTCTACTGTGTAGAGAGTGGTCGGAAGACCAAATATTTAGTGAAGGAATCAGATGAGAGAGTGGGTGTGAAATGTGTTGAAAATTATAAGCTGTATTTAATAATAATGGCTGATATTCACTGCATGTGTACTTTGTGTCAAGCACCGTGCTCAGCATTTTCTATGCTTTATCTCTTAATCCTCACAACACGTCACAAGGTGGATGCTACTGGTACCCCACTCTACAGATGAGGAGGCTGACTCAGGCTACCCCGCCCGGGGTCACAGAGCTGAACCTTAAGTTTTGTCTGGCCAAGGAAGATTGTGTCTTAATTGCTATGCTGTCTCTATAGAGAGCAAAATGCAGCAGGACTGAAGTCTGGAAAGGTAGGCAGGAGACATGGGGGAGGGGAAATGGAGGCTCAGGATCGTACAGCTGATCAGTTACAGCTTTGCAGGCTCCATTATCATCATCATCATCGTCATCAACATTATCATGGGAAACATTAAGAGCACTGACAAAAAGCATTTACTGTGACAAAAACTTTCTTGCACATAATTTCCACCCATGATACCTCGATGAAGTCAGTATGTTAGTCACCACTGGGATTTCATAGATGGGGAAACCGAGGCTTAAAGACATGAAGCAAACCAGCTCCTCATATATAGTGAGTGAGGCCAGGTCTATGTGATGCCAGAGCCTGGCTTGTAACCACCACACAAGCTAAGGGCAAACTGCTATTCTTTTAGGAGGAATCTGTGCCCAGGAAATAGATCTCTGTGCGGCCATTGTAGGGAAACAAGTTGAGATGGGCTTGGAGAGCAGGTATGTACACCTGTTCTCAAAGGACCAAGTTCTTTACATAACTGGGAGGTCCCTGACTTGATCTGATGACTATGTACCATTCCAGAAGGAGAGTGTCACCACACAGAGAGTATGAATAATGTGCTTCTGATTTGGGAGGGACAAGAAGAAAAGCACTGGGAGCTCTTAAGACATCCATTCGAAGTGTGGAAAAACTTGTTTTTTTTGACCTGGATACCCAGTGAAAAGCAGCCATGTTTGTTCCTAGTCAACAGGTGGGATCATCTCGGTTTGGAGATAATAGGCCTATTAAATTTTAGGGAGTTTGATCAGTTGTCCTTTGGAGGCGGGCAGGGTCTACTTGACCCTATCAAGACAGGCCTCTTTGCAAAAGGACAGATTTTGGACCATTTGCCCCATTACCGATATAGAGCTCAGTGATTTTCACCAGTCCGGGACTGAAAGATTGGATCTAATCTCCATAAATGTTTAGGACCAAATAATTGTGTGAGTCAACAGACACTATACTTGATGACTGGTTTATTTATTTTAAGAAGTTATTGAGTACCCATTATTAAATCACCGCACCAGGGACGCCTGGGTGGCTCAGTCGGTTAAGCGTCTGCCTTCGGCTCAGGTCATGATCCCAGGGTCCTGGGATCGAGTCCCGCATCGGGCTCCCTGCTCCGCGGGGAGCCTGCTTCTCCCTCTGCCTCTGTCTCTCTCTCTGTCTCTCATGAATAAATAAATAAAATCTTTAAAAAATAAAAATAAAAAATAAATGAATCACCGCGCCAGCTGCTGAGGTTACCACGGGAAACGAGACAAGATTCCACCCCAGAAATAAGTTACGTTATGGCGAGAGCAGGGATGAATAAGCAGACGGTTAACCCTGTTACATGTTACACCCCGAGTGGTAAGTGCTGTTACGGCCACTGTAAAATGTGTCACGAGAATGGGTGGGAAGAACTCATGGTAGCCTTGGGGCAAGCACACAGGTGAACTCACACGTGTACCCGTGTGTGAGAGTGTGCAGGCTTCCTGTCCGGGCAATTCCAGCATAGACTTAGAGGAGCATGGGAAGGAGTCAGCAAGGGAAGGGGGGCTGGTCTGGTGCTCTAGGCAGAGTCCTCAGTGGCACCAGACAGAGACACACCTGTTTGGAGAACTCTAGGGCTTTCCATTATCCAGAAGGGGAAGCGAGAGAGAGAGAGAGGAGAGATGAAGCAGGGTAGAATCACCAAGGGTCTTCTACGCTTTGCAAAGGAATTGGGGCTTAGTGCTGAAGGTGAAGGGGAGCCACCAGGGAGGCGTTGAACAGGGCAATGGTGTGATTGGATCTGTATTTCAGAAAGACCAGTGTGTGGGAAAGAAGGCTCAGAGTGGGGCTGGATGAGAGTTCAGACTCTTCTGCAGTAATGTGAGCAAGCCCCATGGAAGCCTGAACTTGACTAGGGCCAGGGGGATGTCCAGAAATGGGTGGTTTAGAGGATTTCCTGGCAGTAACATCTGTCTATAGCACTTGGTGACTGGCTGGCTGCTCTCACTTGGCTCATAAAGAGATGACTTTAGGCTGCTTTAATTCCTTTCTCACGAGCTAGATCACTCCCTTCAAAACAAGTACAATTTATTTTTTGTTTTGTTTTCAAGGATTGAGAAAAAATTTTTAAAGTATCATTGCATTTATTTATAATCACAAATGTAGTATTTGCTCCTTGCAGAAATTCAAAAAATAGGGAAAGACTGAAAGAAGAAAATTAAAATTATCCGTAAGTCTGCAGTCCAGGGATAATTGCTATTAATGTTTTGGTATTTTTTCCTTCTGGTCTTTTTTTCCAGTATAGTTGATTTATTTTAAACTTTTTACTATGAGAATGTTGAAATATATACAAAAGCAGAGAGAGGAGTTGAATCAACCCAATAGACCCACTGAGGCTTCTAGAAGCAGCCTTCTGCTCTTGCACAGTTGAATTGTAAACTTACAAGCAGCTCTTTACATTTTCTTTTTTTTTTTTTAAGATTTTATTTATTTATTTGCCAGAGAGAGAGAGAGCACAAGCAGAGGGAGTGGCAGGCAGAGGGAAAAGCAGGCTCCCCACTGAGCAGGGAGCCCGATGCGGAACTCAGTCCCAGGACCCTGGGATCATGACCTGAGCCGAAGGCAGATGCTTAGCCAACTGAGCCACCCAGGCATCTCTACATTTTCTTTTCATCTAGAACTTCAGCCTGTTGCTATAATTTTGTTTCTGTTATCCTGGGTGTTTGGCATGTGCTAGCTCTGCTGTCTCTTTGGCCATTTGCAGATGTGTGTCTTCACCCAAAACATTGAATAGGACAGTAAAAATGCCCCAGTCGCACGGTATGCACTGGAGATCTGAAAAAAACACCAGATTCCCCCCTCCTTGGGGAAGCCCAATGCAGAGGGTACATATTTCTGGGAGCGAGATGTCCCCAGCAGGAAATAGCAGCCTGTATTTTGACTCACTCACCATAGTTGTCTCAGCAATGGAACCGAAGCTGTTGATGAAAATGTTGCAGCTCACATTCACCGGGGGACCTGCCAATCAAGAGAGATTTCCTGCTTAGCTCCATGGCCAGGAAGGAACCCACAGGATAGAACCCCTTCCTGGAACACTGACTTCAGGGATGGATCCCTCTTGGTGGAGAAGACCCTTACATGCCCTCCATCCCACCACCCCTGAGCAGCAGGGACTCCCAGCCACATCACTATGCCAGATTCCCTGGTCCCCAAGCGAGCACCAGGTACAGAACACCAGAGGCTAAGCTAGGATGTACTTTCATTAACACAGGATGATTCATCATCCTGCCATATGGCTGAAATCCCTTCCCCAAACCCCATCGGCTGCCTTCTAATTTGTGGCTGAAATGTATTTACGGCTCCAACATTTGGAGGCCATCTTGGGAATCGCAAGAACAGCAAGTTCCTTGCCTTGAACTTATGAACCAAGGATGATTGCCTGAAAGGGCGTTGATGGGAATTACCAGCTGAGGAATCCAGAGGGAACCTCAGGGGAAGTCCGTAAGTCTTTATTAAATACTTTCCAGGCAAGCTTTTTGAATTCTACTGCAAAAGATAGGAAAGACATGGAGAAATATTTGCTCTTTGGGATCTCATTGTTAGGGGACCTCTGTCCAGCTGAAACCCAATCTCTTCATTTTTATACTATTAATTGGAGCAGTTACCTTCTACTGAGCATCACAGGGTTTGCTGCTGTGCTGAGAATGTTACTGATACTATCTCATTATATCCTCTCAACAACTCCAGAAGATATGGTTATTACCTCCATTTTGCAGATGAGGAAACAGAGGCTCAGAGAGGTTATTTGTTCATGACCACACAGCTAGTAAGTGGTTGAGCCAGGGTTGGAGTTCAGAGTTCTCTAATTCCAAAGCTGGTGACTGGCTGTACTTGGAGGAGAGAGGTTCGGAGAGAGGAAGGGGCATGCTCAAGGTCTCAGAGTGGTAGAATGCTGGATTTTAAGCACTGGGCTTCCCCATAAGCTGACAAGGGGGCCAATATAAAATAACCAGAGAGGAGTGTGAGACTATGGGTAAGATTGCTATAAACAGTAGGCGTCTAGGTGTAAGAGAGGTTCTGGGGAGCAAGGCATTAGGAAAGACCTCGTGACGGTGATAAACCTTGAGCTGACCTTGAAGGTGGGGAAGACTTGGATAATAGCTCATAATCCTTCACATGAAGATTGCAATGTGCAACCTGTGAATTTTTTCAGGTCTGCTTTCTTGTTGATCCCCATGAGGTCCTGAGGGAGCCAGGCCAAAATCACTGTCCCTGCTGTGGAGCTGAGAGTTTTAATAACTTACTTGGGCTTATTTAGCCAGCAAGTGGTGGAGCCAGGACTCACACCCAAGTTTTCTGATTGTGGAAAGAAGGAAGCAAATGTCTTTGTGTCCCCTCTTACCCATTCTTCTCTGTCCCTTTTTAGAAAGTAGCCCAAACATTTTACCCAAACTCAGTCAAAGTTTCCTTCTTTTCAGAAATCTTGGTGTGCAGGAAGGGACCCAGTCTTGTGGTAGGAATCCAGGTTTTCCCTCCAAGGGAGTGCTGGACTTCCTGGGTTTTTGAAGCTCCAATACTCACTGGCTATTTGATTCAGGCACGCCCCTTCCTGTTTCTGGGTTACAATTTCCCCATCGGTCTGGGAGAGTAGCTCTTGATCTGGGTAGACACTCTGCGCTCCTTTGGTTTGGAATTCCCTTATGGAGGCTATCCATGTGAACTACAAGTTTACAGGGTTTGGGGGCTGGAAGGTTTCTTAAGGGTCACCTCATCAGTTTCTTCCCAAACTGCAGTAGAATCACTGGTGAACCATTTACACTGCAGATTCCGTGGCCCAACCCCAGACCCAGTGAACCTGAATCCTTGCAGCGTGGCCCAGAGTGTATTGTTTAACAAGCTAACAGGGTGATTCTCACACAGGCAAGTTTGGGGGCCACGGCTCTAGTGGCGCCAGCTGCCCACTCAAGGCTGAGTGCTTGAACACCTCCGACGGTGGGGACCTCATTTCATCGTCAGCAGCTCTTTCCATAGCTGGATACTTCTGTCTGCTAAAAAATTTCCCTTTTGCTGAGTGGAAATCTGCCTCCTTGTCACTTCCACCTAAACAAAGACCCATTAAAAATTTTTCCCCCCTCATTTAGACTCAGACCCGGGCTTTTCTTTTCATTCGGTCTCATGCCATTAAAATGCCCCAAAGAGTTACTGCCTGTGCCTTGAAATGCACTCAGAGTTCCCACCAGGCGCTGCAAGTGTCTGCTGCTGTGACACCCATATAAATTAGATTCTGATTTATGCGTGTGAGAGGGCGCCAGCCAAAGGGACCCCCTGGGGAGGTGCGGTTCATTGATATAAATCTGAAATTAAATTATCCTCGAGAAAATTACAATCCGGCTGCCTTTGGCAGCAGGATAATGTATATATTTCATTAAATATTAAAGTTTAATTTTGCTTTTGTGTATGTGTTTGTATTAGGCTGTGCGCCTGATCCTGGGAGCCATTATCCTACACAAAGTCTTAAGGAGGATTCAGACTATCAGCGCTGGAAGGGCCTAGATCCTACTGGATCATTTTACAGATGCGGAAACAGAGGCCCAGATATGTCAAGTGATGGCCTTCGGGTCACACTATCAGGTCAGCAGTGGGAGGACTGGACTCCAGTTTTCGCCCTCTTTCCTTCTGTGTTCTGGTTTGTATTGCCACTGTGTTCTGCAGACCGAGCCTGCTGTTTCTGCCACCCCATCTTCAGGAGAGTCAAGAGCAGGCAAGGCTTCTGGTGCCTGCAGAGAACTGCTGAGTGATTAATCACTCTGTGGAGTTTTCAAACAACACAGGCCTCTTCCTCTTGTGTTAGGGTCACAGGGCCTTATATATACGGCCTTTTCAGGAGCTCTGTGGTTTGTATGGGGCTTTTGGGAATGCTGTTTGTGCCTTGAGTGGAAGTGTGAAGGGAACAGAGGACTCAGGGGCAGAAGAACCCTCATGGCTCTTACCACGAGGGAGAACAGAGAAACCTTGCTTCCCAGTTTCTGGGGCGTGGGGGTGGGGGAGGGGGGTGTCTAGAAAGATGTACCTTGCTCAGAGCCCGACTTGGAGGGGACTGAAGGGGGTAGAGACACTGCAGGTTTGGGAAAAACCTAAGACATTATCTAGTCCTGTAGATTTGGGGCCCGGATGTTCAAAGTAAGGCTCTCAGACTGGGGAGAAGGGTCTTCATTAATTCAATAATTTTATAGTCTGGGTCAAAGTTTACTTCTTAAAACTGTCCACTGCTAAGCCAATAAGTAAGTAAATAAATGAATGAATAAACAAATCAACAAATCACTAGCATTAGACAAAGAATTGAGTAAATGTAGCTGAGTGAAAATCCTAGTCTTGACGGCATCCCTTGGAAAGGTCACTTAACTGCTTTAAGCCTTAGCACGTATTTTGGTTCATTCGTTCATTCATTCAGCTTTGAAAGGTTTATTGAGGGCCATCTATGTGCAAGTGCAGTGCTATGCATGAAGGATGACTAACACATGAACCCTGGATGAATACACATTCAACAAACGAGTTCCTCCTTTCTCTGGAGAGCTAGACCGCAGCACTCAGGTTGGAGTTCTAAGAGAGCCCAGCAGGGGGCGTGGTGGGCCGGAATGCCGGAAAATTGTCCCAGGCGCGGGAGGCAACCTGGTGGTCAGCTCTTGAACGTGTTCGATTTGGCCAATGGTGTTTCTAAAAGATGTCATTTAGCTGCCAACTTGGAAGATTTCACAGAAAACCCTAGACTCAAGTCTTACCTCGGAAGGCCTGCTGCCCTGGGCCTGCATTCCTACCTGGCAGCTCCCTGAGCCTGTGCTTTCTGGTTTTCTCTTATCCCCATCCAGCTTCACTCATGTGTCATACCTGATCCCTCTGGGTGTCTGAGGTTGTGACCCTGGTGAAGGGCTGGGGTCCAGACACTATAGCAGCAAACTTGGTCCTGACTTACCTGCCCTTGAGGGAACCAAGGTCATGCTAAGGATGTTGGAAGATCGGGCCTCAGGAGAAGGGGCCAGGGGAGCCTGGAGGTAAACAGGAGTGGGAGGTGGGCCCCAACGACCCACCCCAGTGCATCTCACAGGCCACTTTCCATTTGCAGAGCTCTCTGAGAAGAGTACTTAGAGAATGGGGAGCAAGGTAAGCAAATATTAGGGAGCTGTTACCAGCTGTCACATCCCTTGTTTGGTCTTGGACTTGAGCCAAAAGAAACAGTGAGGAAGGGCATCTGGAATCAAGAATTGATTAGAAGGCTGGCAGTTGGTCCTTGAAATAAGATTTCTGCAGGGGTCCTGGGAGGACGGTCGGAGTGCACAGGATCCCCAGGAGCTCCTCAAGACCACACCTGCAGAAGTCTGCTCAGCGGCTTGAGATTACTGCAACTTCTGGGGTGTCCCCGGACAAAGGGGCCCTGCCTCCTCTCGTAACAGACGTCAGGACCTCGTAGGACCCCGAGAGCTCAAAGAAACTTCTCAGATCACTCTGGTGAGGATTTGTAAATTGGTTGCCCACAGGACATATCTGGCTCACAAACATGTTTTGTTTGAATTTACATGTTTTCAGGATCAGGAAATTTTGCATAAATCTTGATTTCTGGCTCTTCTTAGAATATTGGATGATCTGGCAACATGGGGCCCTGATTCCTGCAGGGTAACTGTGGGCTGGGGCTAAGGAGAGGCTGTCCCCTTTCAAGGGACCTGCACCTCTCTTTCTCCACAGTTGCTACAACTCCCTTTGGCCTTACTTTTGGCTCACCTCACTCATTTAAGTGACCTGCCTAATCCCTGTAGCCATTTGAAATTGTGACTCTGAGTTAGACTAGAACGTTTCAAAATTATATATCAATCCCTGGGAACTTCCAGCTGATGAATTTTAGTTGGAAATTTCTTCTCTAAAACAAATCGAAGTAGGATGGCTTGGGAGAGAAGCGAGGGTGGGCTTGCTCATTATTCCCTCAGCTCCCTTTTCGGGCACAGTTTAAAACCCACAGGTAGAGCCAACTCTATCCCCGTAGAGATGAGGAACTGAAGCCCAGAGAAAGGAAGAGGCTTATCAAAGTTCAGAGCATACGTTTGTGCCTGAGGCACAACGTGGACCTATTTCTCCACATTTCATGTTTGTCTATCTGTCCATTATACCAGAGGGAGCCAATAGGTTTTTTTTTTTTTAATTTTATTTTATTATGTTAGTCACCATACAATACATTATTGTTTTGTTTTTTTAGATTTTATTTATTTATTTGAGAGAGAGCGAATGAGAGAGAGAGCACGAGAGGGAAGAGGGTCAGAGGGAGAAGCAAACTCCCTGCTCAGCAGGGAGCCTGATGTGGGACTCGATCCTGGGACTCCAGGATCATGACCTGAGCCGAAGGCAGTCGCTCAACCAACTGAGCCACCCAGGCGCCCACATTATTGGTTTTTGATGTGGTGATCCATGATCCATTGTTTTCGTATAACACCCAGTGCCCCATGCAGTACGTGCCCTCCTTAATACCCATCACCGGGCTAACCAATCCCCCCTCCCCCCTCCCCTCTAGAACCCTGTTTCTTTCTCAGAGTCCATAGTCTCTCATGGTTTATCTCTCCCTCCGATTCCTGCCCCCCCATTTTTCCCTTCCTTCTCCTAATGTCCTCCATGCTATTCCTTATGTGCCACAAATAAG
>NC_138375.1:39890755-39944449 GCF_054177405.1 Leptonychotes weddellii
CTCTGCTTGACTTATTTCACTTAATCTCCTCCAGTCCCATCCATGTTGATGTAAAAGTTGGGTATTCATCCTTTCTGATGGCTGAGTAATATTCCATTGTATATATGGACCACATCTTCTTTATCCATTCATCTGCTGAAGGGCATCTCGGCACAGAATGGGAGCCAATAGGTTTTAATTCACCTACTGACTCCTGGCAACCAGAGGTATTGCTGAGGGGGATTCTCTGAGGCTTTGTTTCGGGCTTGGTGGGGAGGAGACAGAACCGACTAACAATGTCTGCCTGTGGGCGAGGAAAGAGTCACGGGATTCATACCCTGTGCTTACCATCTGCATACAAAACCATGCTGCTTGATTCTGTAATATAGGAAAGCAGACCCCTGAGGATCTGGAAGGAAAGTTTACTCTACCTTTAAAGTTGGGCCTGATCCTGGCGTCATATCCAGAGGTTCTCCCCATTAGCTTATCCAGGAAATCCGAGGGTGACATAGGCTTGGGCGCGGAGCGGGCAGCTTCAGCCTCCTTGGAAGCAGCAAGGCTAAGAAAGGAGAGAGGAAAGCAGAGGGTTAATGATGGCTGTGTGATCATATGCCAGCCTTGCCCAGACCCAAGAGCCACCAGAGTATTCTCAGCCTGAGAAATAGGCAGTGTGGGTCCTTAATGAATGAGGAAAGGCCAGGTTAAATTGTTTAGTCGGCCAGATACCCGCCAACATGGGATCCTGGCAGGCAGCTGTGTGTCTCATGCTTCGGAGAAGCTGCTACCTCTTCAGGCTGCCTCTCTGGGGTTTTGTGCAATCACACTCGGCTGTGGGGCCTCCCTGGGGAGGAGATCCAATGGTTAACTTCCCAGGAGGCCCAGCCCTGTGTTTTAGGTGCCTGCACTCTCATGGGTCTGGGGAATAGCACATCCAGAGGGAGTCTTAAAGATCTCATAGTCTAGCCTTTCCCTGAAGTTTCTTTTCAGAATCAGCCACTAATTAAAAAAAAATGTTGCCCGAGTCAAATACATTCGGGAACAGAAATTTAACCAGGCATCTTTACCTCGAGTCTTCTCAGAAGCTTTAACAAGCTTAGAGGCCTATACTTAGGGGACTACCATCTCATGAAACATACAGTTTAGAAAATGCTCAGTTGGGAACATTGAGGTACAGTTAGTGGAAAAGGCTGACGTAGGTCCCAGAGTAAACCAGTCTGCCTCAGTGTATCCAGACCGGGGGATCTGAGATCAGACTGCTGGGGTGCTTCACACTGTTTCTGTCACCAGCCCCCACGCAACAAAGTACTCTCAGGTCCTCATTCATGCCACGGCATGGATTACTGATGTCTAAGAACAGTGGCTGTCCCCCTGCCACACTCTCAAAGGTGTGCAGATTTCTAGGAAGAGTCAAGATTGGAAGCTGAAGGGTTAAAGAACAGTCCTTTGGGTTGCTTTGGGCAAATGAGATTTCCTAGTCCTGAACTGATACCAGGAGATAGCTGGGAGCAAGTGCAAATGTGGTGTGTGGTGCTGTCAGGGGCTAGTACGTTGAAGGACGCGCATGCATAGAGGGATGAGTGTGTGCACGCACTTGTGTGTGTGTGTGTTGCATAAGATGGGAGCTTCTGTCACCTAGCCAAGTAAGACATCGTGTTCCCCAAGGATCTGCACTCAACCTCTCTTGTTCTTCGCCTTGGCTTGTTTCTGATCTCAGTTGTAACAATTTAAGTGATCACCTCTAATGGATGGCTCTCAAGTCTCTCTTGCCTGGCTGCTCCAGAAGCCCCCTTTCTTCATTTGCAAACACCTGCAGGGCGTGTCTAGCTAGATGTCCTGCCTGTGCCTAAAATTTATCTTGCAAACTGAATGCCCCAGCTTCCTCTCTGAACTTGCTCCTCCAGAGCCCGCTTCCCCAGACAGCACCAGCATTTGGCCACTGTCTAGCCTACAAGCTCCAGAGCCATCTTGTCTCCTCGTCCCCCTTTCCTGTCACATCCCTCACTCACCAGGTCCTGGACCATGCTACCTGGTAATATAATTACTTGTGTTTGTGTTTGAAGACCAGGAATCATGGTGTTTTTATTTATTGTTTATTTGTTCTTTTAATCCCCTGCTGTGTCTACCATGGTGTCTCAGACATAATTGATACTCAGTGATTGCACAGTGAATGAATGAATGAATACGATGCTACTTTAATCAAATATTCTGGTTAGTAGGGTATTCATAAATATTCATGTATGGATTAACAATTTTAAAGTAATTAGACTATTATTTCCAGTAAAAAGAATACTGAAAGCAATCTGGTATTCCTGTGCAATTCCAGAAGGTATTTCAGGATTATTTAGACACTCATGTTATGTAACCTGAAGATCCCTTATCCATACACTTAAGAGCTCATTTTGATTGATAGGATGAGGGACAAATGCATTTTACTGTTTTTTTGTGTGTGTGAGTCTGGATGTTTGTGAGTGGGTGTGATGTGGGCAGGTTTCTAGATGTGATGTGTTCAAGTGGGTGGATGTGAATGGATGTGTGTGGGGACTGGGATGTGATGGGGTATTTGTGGTTGTGTGGTGGATTGTGTTACATAGATACGTGTGTGCAAACATGAATACCTATGTTCGTGTGAAAGTGTTAAGTACAGCATTTGTGTGTGTACATGTGGGATGGATGTACATGTGGGGTATAGGGTGTGAGTGTGTTGAAGGCTTGTGTGGATGTATGTATGTGGTATGTGCATTGCATGTATGTATTTCCGAAACGTACTGTGAGATATAATATAGGCTAGCGCAAAAAGAGTGAAAAGAACAGATGACTGGAATTTATCCTGTCTCACTTATTTTTTTTTTAAAAGATTTTATTTATTTATTTGACAGAGACACAGCAAGAAAGGGAACACAAGCAGGCTCCCCGCTGAGCAGGGAGCCCAATACCGGGCTCGATCCCAAGACCCTGGGATCATGACCTGAGCCGAAGGCAGCTGCTTAACCAACTGAGCCACCCCGCCCCTATCCTGTCTCACTTATTTATAAGCTGTGTGACCTTGGGGAAGTTACTCAACCTCTCTGAACTTGAGTTGCCTCATAGGTCAAATTAGTTTTACGCAAGCAGTAACCGTGGTAGCACAGCTAAAAAACACCTAGGACAGTTTTTGGTACATAATGGGCACTCAATATATTGTCTTGCTCTTGCCTTGCTCTGTGTGCGTGTACGTGTGTGTACGTGTGTGTGTGTGCGCGCGTGCGTGTGCGCGTGCTTGAAGCAGTTCGGAGCCCGTCTGCGGGCATCTTTTGGTCTCACTGCTGCTTTCAGCTGCACCGTTGGCCCTACATGGCTGGAAAGTCATGCCGGATGCCTTCCATGGCCCACAGTTAGTACTGCAGTCCCAGCCTTTTCCCCATTCAGCACCAGACTCATGGCTGCTCTGTGGCTCTGGCGTGAGCAAAAGGGACCACAGGCCTGCAATGGGGGATTTATGACTTTTCTGCTGCTATCATTCACTTCTAGAACCTTTCTAGGAGTGGCGGTTATGAAGCTTTCATAAGCTCCTGTTCTCTCCCCAGTCCCTCCTCTCAGACAATAAGATTTGGGAACACAGTACTCCCTCCCAGCAGCTCCGAGAGAACCAGCCATCTCTTGGCCCTTAGGCCTCTTTCACAAGCCTGAATCCTATTATGCCATACGGGGAGAGAATGAATGTGCCCCAAAGTGTCCCCTACCATTGGCTATTAGCCAAATGTGCCATTTAATACCGGACTCCTCCCCCAAGCTGAGGAGTCCTCTGGTCCCCCTAGCTCTCGTGTCTGCAGCATTTGTGGTCTGGTTACCTGGCCACTGACCCACTACAAGCGCTAGCATGGGGAGCTGAATTGAGGGCACGGAGACTCTGAGAGGTTAAGTAACTGCCCTCAGGTCACACAGCACTTTAACGACAGAAGGGTTTAGAACTCAAATTTTTAAGCGTTGCTTCATCCAAAAGCTACAATGTATGGGAAAGCCTTGTAAATTGTGAAGTGTATCCATAATGTTGCTGCTATTATTACTATTTGTTTTGGAAGCTTGTGATATTCTGTGACATCCGGGAACATCAGAGCAGGAGTCTGACTCCGCAATTCTGATGCATGCAACTGCACTCACCACACTGAGACATGGAGAAGGAAGGGTTGTGGGTCACCCCGTGACCTGTTTCCTCAAGTGATTCAGAGCGAAAATCTTTGAAATTCTGAGATTCGCTAGTCCCAACTGGTATCCCATACCAGTTGGTTTTTTGGGGGTCGCTTTCACATTTTCGGCCCTGTTCTGCACTACCTCTTCTCATCAGATACAATATTTCCTTAAATTGCCTCACTTCCTTCAAACTTAACTCTTTAAACACCCAACTTGATATTTCATGACTTGCAAATGAAAAAGCAGTGTTATTTGCTGTGATAGACACAACCCCGCTAGGGAAAGCAGTGAAAACGAAAGAAAAAGAGAAGTCTACAATTCTAGTTACTCGCTGTTGATTACCAACATTCGAACCCAAGGCCTGCCTGGAGTCCCAGGGGAAGACCAGCAAGTATTGTGAAAAGGTTGGAGACACATTAACACCTGACTGAGACCTTCTTCTCGAGATGAGAACTTGAAAGAGAAAGATCTCAATCATAATTCACTGGTATTGCGTGTGAACCACCTCCAGTCATCCCCCATCTCTTACTGCCCTAGACCAAAGTTTCCCTCATTCTTTTTCACATACAAAGCCTCCATTTGAATGTCAAACTAGCCATGCCCCTCCACTTGACAATCATTGTACATTTCTGTCTATATTTAGAAAGCACATTTTGCACAGAATTAGTTCAAGGGCCCCCTGTAGTAAATCTGTGCTCTGTGCTTTTGTGCAGAGTAAATACGCATCAAGGAGGTCTTGTTGCACATTTAGAACCACTGCCTCTGGTGAACTTGAACCTTTGCTTATCAACTTTGAGCTACTGAACAGAGAAGCTGGGGATGAATTTGAGAAATGAGACATTGGATTGTTAGGATTTGCTGACCCTATGAAAGTATTTGGAAATGATGCAGATTGTTTCAGGGATTACTGCGATGTAATGGAGTGAATCAGACTCAGTTGAGACAGATTTGATTAATAGTAATTTCAGAAAGACAGTGAGGTCTTCTGGGACCAAGTGGTCTATCCCTTGCTGGGAAGGCTTTATGGCCAAAGCTGCAGTGACTGGACAGAGTATTAAACTCCCTGTCACCTTTAAGTCAGGAGATGTGTCACACAGGGAGACTTTGGTAGTTAAAAGACTCAGTTTTGACTCCTAATGAAAGAGACCATGGAAAGATCCAGGAGTGGGTTTTCAAGCCAGGGGTGGGGGGATGGAGGCAGGGGGACACAGTGAAGTGGGGGTTGTGTGATCTTCAGAGAGTCACTTTTGTGGCTTTCACAGTCATCCTTTGTGGCTTGCAGTTTTCTAAGCTATAAAATAAAGGGTTTAGTATAATCTCTAAGAGTCCTTCTGGCCCTAAACTATCATTTTATTAGTCTGTAATATTCCCTCTTTTTTTCTTTTTCACGCATCTGGTCTTGGCATCTAAATTTGTCTGGAATCTTTTGAAGGAATGTGAACATGTTTGTGACTTGGTTTTTCCCAATCCAGTCTCGAGATTTCTCTCCAATGGAACAACTCATTTTTCAGGGATTTGTTGGAAAAAAGGCCAGATCAATGCTCAGATTCTCGTTCTCCTGTTGCAACATCAATTGGAAATAGGGAATCAATATGGAGCTGTCGATCCGAATTTCAAATGAGCTGGGGTTGGCAACAATACTGGGGAGAAACAGTTTTCAGTTATACCCTGCATGGCACCACATTCTAGGTTAGCAGAGGGGGTTCCCCCGACAGGTTCCATCTCCTTGGTTCAACATGGGTAGACAAGTCGGGAGGTCCAGGGTGGGAAATGGGGAGAAAGAACAAGGTGAGGGGCAGAAGAGAGACTAACAGGCAGAGGGTAACCTAGGGAGAGGTGTGCAGGGCTGGAGGAGAAGCTGCAGGTGCAGGCTGAGAAGGGGAAGGGAGGTGGAGCGGGGAGAGGAGAACGTGAATGTGAAGGTGCCTGGGCGCGGCCAGTGCTATTATCTAGGGGCTCAGTGAGCACAAGGGATGGGCACTCCACTGCACTTAGGTGAGGGTGGGGGCTTTCCAAGAGGCTTTGCGGAGAAGGCGATTTTTACAATAGAGCTTGAAGGTGGGGTGTGGGGTTGGCCTGGAAGAAATAGGGGAGGAGGAGTGCTTTGAGTAGAAGGAACAGCACGTGTTCAGTCTAGAGGTGAGAGAGGGCTTGGAGAACTAAAAGAAGTTTAGCGTGTGTGAGGGAGGGCGGGGTGGAGAGAGAACAGTGACAAGAGGTGAGGATGAAACATTGAGTCTGTGAGGCTGGGAGTAGTAGGGATTGGCCCCCCTGGTCTGTGTCCTTATGGTGGGTCTAAAAGTTAAGGGACGGGGGTGCCTGGGTGGCTCAGTCGTTAAGCATCTGCCTTCGGCTCAGGTCATGATTCCAGGTCCTGGGATCGAGCCCCGCATCGGGCTCCCCGCTCAGCGGGGAGCCTGCTTCTCCCTCTCCCACTCCCCCTGCTTGTGTTCCCTCTCTCGCTGTGTCTCTCTCTGTCAAATAAATAAATAAAATCTTAAAAAAAAAAAAAAAAGTTAAGGGACGATTACCCCTCCCTAATCCCTTTACACTAAAAAGAAGCCATCCTGATTTCTCAGCCGTTTCTGGTTATACTGAATTGTGGTCTGGCCAAGCTTGGGGAATGGGCCCTCCAAAAACATCTCCAAGTGGGGGGTGTCCAACTTGGTTTCCAGGCAACTTGTCCTCTGACTTGGGCCAGAATATCTCTCCCCTCTGTCTTGGCAGGGAGGTGATCCAATGAGAGGGTATTATTCTGTGCAGAAAGCACCTGGTCAACCAGTCAAAGGTTGTTTGAAAGTCTGCTCTGTGCGTCCATGGGTATTTACTATGACACAGTTTTGAAGGTCACTGTGGAACAGAGGAAAACACGTTAAGGTGGGAGCTGGGGAACAAGGGTGGAGTTGTAGTGCCTCTCTAACTTCCTGTGTGGTCTCGGGCTAATTCTTTCTCATAGGTGGCCCTCAGCTTCTTCATCTGTGGCATGGCAGATTGGCATTAGATCAGGCACAATGAACTGTTTTGTGTTGTGTGCCCGCTCCATTCAGCTCGTGGTGGCTGCTCAGAGAGCGGTTCTGGGACTTGACCCAGCAGGGAAGGTAGGAGGATGGATCATCAGTCTGTTGAGGGACTAGACTGTGGAGTGCTAGTTTGTCTCAATTTTGCAGGCCCCCTTGCTGTGAAATCCTCTGATCTTTCTGATTTATTAAGCACCCACTATACGTATAAGGCGCTATCGGGGAGATGCAGATGAACATGTCATTGCCTACAGAAGAAGCCCCCCATGTGGGCAGAGTTTGTGTCTGTATCGTTCGGTGCTTGGCATGTGCTAGCAATCAATAATCATTTGTTGATGAGTGGCCTTTGCCCTCTTGTTGTTTATAGTTGAGCAGACAGAACAGATCAGGTACACAAACAATTATCGGAGGTTGCCACCCAGCTCAGGTGGCATAATTGGATGGCTATGGTGCTTCAGAGCAGGAAGGCAGTGTTTAGGGGAAGGTGGGGACATGAATCAGAAACTTTTTCTGAGTTTTATTAATTTTAGCCTCTGCACTTTCAGAGAGAACCAACATTTGCCATTGTCCATGTTGTGCATTTTGGGGGGGAAAGCTTTCTTTCTTCTGCCTATGGGCTGTCTTGGGGAGAGGTGCTGAGGAGGGCTCCATGTCCTAGGCTCCTGGGAAGAGGTGCGACCAGCATTCTCTGGCCTTCTGGACTTGACCAGTTTCCTGGACCCTGGCTCTGACATCCGGGAACCTGGGGGTTGCTATGCAGTGTGGGCCCTGCTGGTCACCCTCACCTTGGCCTGGGTTGCATCCTTAGGTCAACATCTGGCTTTTCATGGCCAGCTGTGCAATTCCAATTTGATTTGATCGCAGTAAGGGGCTTAGGCTGGCCTGACATCTTATTACTCTCGCTTCATGATCTGCTAAGCACCCCTGGGAGCAGAATGTCACATTTGGCATGCTCGGAGCCCACTTCTCCCCAGGGACTTATGGGACAACACCTCTTTCTCCCTTCCTGGCCCACCTCCCCCAGCTATATCTGCTCCCTATAAGAAAACCTCATCTGTGTCAGAAAGCACATGTATTTGAATACGATTCTCTTGTGCGGGAAAGATAAAATCTTGGATCCTTGGAGCTGGAAGGAACCTTGAGACTCCATCAGGTTCTTCCCCTGCCCCTAGGGAAGTGGGAATCTCTAGGGAGCTTTCATATACCTTATCATTGCTTCTGGTCTGTTCCTCTGGATAACCTCCCATCTGTGAACTCTTCTGCTTTATTTTCTGTCTCTCCACAAAGCAGGCTGGCAGCAGGGAGGAGGGGAGGAGGCTCCTTGGGAAATTGAGGGAGGCACTCACTCTCAGGGTTGTGTGTGCCCTTACAGGGGCCTGAGAGTGAGCCCCTCTTTAAGTATGGTGTTCTGGGTGCCTCACTTGTCTCACCCTAGTCCTGGCCCTGCTATAGCATCACAGAGCCTCAAACCCAGTCCATCGAGGGTAGAATTTCCTGTAGGTCATCAAATCCTGTAGGTAATCTCCTCTAGGAGAGGGAGTCTATACTCCCCGCAGCCTCTCATTTCATTTCCAAAAAGCTGTGTTTTTATTTTTCTTGTTTGGTGACAAGAAACAGCATTACATATTTTATCTCATTTTATCCTGCCAACAGCCCGAGCAGTAGGATGTGTGTCCCATTTTAAAGTAAGACAGTTAAGGCTTCAAACTTGTGTGGTGATCTAGCTGTGACACACCACGCTGGATTTGCCTAACTGACGTCTCTCCTCACTCCATGTGTCGGTTTCAAGGCTGGAATCACAGCGGCCCTTGGTGTTTTCTGGTTCAAGCTCAACCTTCCCCTCTGTAGCCTTCCTTTTCCTCGGGACTGGGGCAATCGAGGGGTTACGTAGGCAAGACCCTGCTAGAATGGTGTTTGTACGCTTCCTTCCAGGCTCCTTCCATGATGCATAGAGCCTGGCCCATGGTCAGGGCTCAACAGATAGTTGTTAAATGGGTGATGAGCACTTGGCATTCCGGGGGAAGCAGAATGTAGCTGTGCAGGTACTGGGCCTCAGTGATGTGATCTGACTGGAGTAAAAAAGTGCCCAGTCCTGGCCCTGATACCTTTAGTCAGTCCCAGGGGAAAAAACTTGGCGTCCTCTGGGAAAATCCAAGACAGGAAGATAGGAGAAGCCATCCTTTTCTTTTGGGAGCATCCACAACCCTCCCATGGGTTGATTCAGGCCGGTGGCCTAGGTCAAACCCATGTCTGTGCATACACCTCACATTTCTCCCCACTTAGGTCCCTAATTACGATTCAACAACAACCATCTCACTGACGGCCCCCAGATGTCTCATTTGGGGAAATTTTCCCGTGCCTCTGACCATCGTGTCATTCTGCAATGAGTTACAGTGTGAGGAATCCTGGGGGATCCTTCAGAGACTTGAGTGCTAAAGAACAGGCCTATGGGGTTTGCTCTGCCAGAGTCAAAGCTCTTAGCAGGCCCTGCGTAATCAGCATGCATCCCATGAGCTGGACAGGAGAGCAAATGGCTCTCATTACCTTCAATGCAGTTTTCTTTTTAATCAGATAAATCTCACTGGAAAAGTATGTCTTTGCAGAGAATGGAGCTCAGGGCTTCTGGACAAAAAGTTTCGGGAAGGAAAATTGCACTGATCAGCAGGGATTGGTCATTTGAGGTTGCCAAGGCCTGGGAGCGTAAATATTGAGGAGAAATAATAATAGGATAAAAACAGATAAAGACATGGTATTAGCTCAAGGTAGGGATAGCTCCCAATCACTTAGCACTTACCGTGTGCTGGGTACTTTACATGTGTCACTGTATTTGATCTTCTCAACAATCCTATGAAGATGACATCATTACCTCCATTTTACAGATGAGGAAGCTGACGCTTGCATTTTCAGAAGTGTAGTCAAGGTTGTATAGCTTATAAGGGGCACCGCCACCAGTGAGCTGGCCTCTAAAGCCCACGCTATTAACTGCTACACTCTGTTGACTCTTCCAAGTGATAATGATTGCAAAGTTCCTCTGAGGAGCCACTGTGGTTCATGATAAAATGTTTGCATGACTCTTGGAACTACCGGTGGGAATTCCTGGAACTCTGAGAATCGGAGAGTGTGGGTTGAGAACAGTATGATGATCACTCTCATACAAATAATGCTTTCCATGTATGTGGCACTTCCAAATCGGTCGCTGCATTTGTTCCTTGTCCCATGCCCATGACAGCATCCCGTGTACAGGTGGTGACTTGGAGGTTCCACTGGAAGGTTGAGAGACCTGCTCAGGGTCTCGGATGGCAGAGCCATAACATGACCAGGATCTCCAGTTGTGGTCTGGGGCATCCTGACAATTTGGCCATTCACAAAAGACGGGAAGGGGATGGGCGATCCCTTCTTGGCTTTCATTAAATTGCTTCTCAGAATTTCTCTGGCATTAGCTTGACTTTCATTTAATTTTTTCCATCTCAGTTCACTCATCTTTAAAATACACCTGCCTTTACCAACTGCAGGTGTCGTTTGAATGGCCAAAGTCCCCATGCTTTTACAGATGCTGTGGAAACAAGCTCTTTCCCTTCACAGGGCAGTCAGCCTTTTTCATTCTCTAGGCACTTTGAGGTCATCATCATCTCCTTTGAGTTACCATTAATTTATTACTTCATTGGTTTACTTATTTATCCCAAACTATTTACGTAGTGCCTACTATAAGCCAGAGATTGTACCAGGTGATTGAGCAAAATATGAATAATATAATAATAACAGCTGGCCCATGTTGAGTAGTTATAAAGTACCAGGCATTACACTAAGAGCTTTATTTTCGATATTTAGTCCTTAATATAATCCTATGGGTTGGAGGTCATTATTTCCATTTTACTGATGAGGAAACTGAGGTTCACAGAGGTCAAATAACTTTTCCAGGTAGACCTGACCTGATAAACTTATCTCTTAATTGTATCAGTAGTGAATATGCCTTAGCCCTTACTTTGTGTGAACTCCCAAACTAAAAGAGGAAGGCCTACGTGAAGACACGTAAGTGCTTGAATATCTGGGCCTATTAGAAAAAGACATATCATTTTTCCCTCCCCAGTCGATACCAGCTCAAGCCTGTAGTGGAAAGTAAGCCATGTTGCAATGAAGCCATAGGAAATGCATTAACAAAAAGGGGCTATTTATCCCAGAGAAAACAGAGGTTTTCATGAATGGAGCTTGGATGTGTGTGGCCCTCAAGCATCCAGGAGACTGATTTCAAAGGAGGATGTTGAGAAAATAAGCAATCCTTCCTGGGCTCAGAGGAAGAATGACTTTAAATTGTAGAAAGAGCAACTTGGATTCAAAAGTGAAGCTGCCTTTAATCAACTGAGTGACTGGTCTTCAGAAAGAGAACACTTAACTGTGAGTTGAGAGGGTTTAGTTGAAGTGGGTATTTGTATGTAAATACAGTTTTCGGAAGCTCCAGGGCTCTAATACTTCTCTAAATAAACCTTGTTCATTCCCCTGAATCCTCTAAGACTGAGAGATACAGCTCTGCTCAGTGGGGTGGAACTTCTTTGTCTCACTCAGCAGGTTCCAAAGTCTTGGGGAAGACAAGGAAGAGGAGTCATGGAATTATGGGACCTGGTCATCTTGTGCATTAAAAAAAAAAAAGACATTTATTGAACACCTGCTGTATTACGGTTTTACAAAATCAGTAGGGATGATCATCTCCATCTTATAGAGAAGGAAATGGACTCAGAGGTTAGCTAACAGTGATAGCGATCGCCATCAATGCTTCAGCACTTTCTAGGTGCCACGTACAGAGCCAAGAACTTTTCCATACATGCTTTCTAATCCATCCAGCAACTCTATGAAGTTGGTACCAGTTTCTCCTCCATTTTTCAGATGAGGACACGAAGGCTTGGAGAGCTTAAATGACCTAATCAAAGTGCTCTGATGGCAGAATTGGTACACAACTCTAACTGAGGTGGAATTTTGATGTAAGTTTTGGAGCAGCTGTTCACATGTGCTCAAACAGTTCACTCAGCTGGAATATGCATTGTATTAAGTTTCTGTTCCTCTGTGGTTTAGTATAAGCTTCTCTAGGAAGCACTGACTGAGGAGAATTCAGGAGATGTGTCAGTGAAACCCGTGGGACCCAATGAGACGAAAGGAAGATAGATGGACGATGAGGGAACGACAAGGTGCCCCTTCCTGGTTTGAGGATGAAGGAGGGCTAATGGCAGAAGGAATGCATGGTCACTGCTGCGTCTTTCTTTTCCTTCTGGGGTTTCTTTCCTTTCTACCCTGTGGAATCCTCCAGCAGCGTCACCTCTTTGTAACTAATAGGGGGACCACCCAGGAGGCCAAATTCCATTGCCTCCTGCTTCTTGCTGCAGGTGTCAGAGGCAAAGAGAAGCAGCCAGGAAATGGGGCAGGCTACAGATGCGGAGTCAGAAATCCCCGGTTTAACTTCTGCTTGTTCCTTTCTTGTGTGACCTTGAGCCAGCCCTTCATCATATTTAAGCATCAGTTTCCTCATCCTTAGAGTGTAGATACCTTCTGTCCTAACTTATAAATGACTATTTGAAACCATGTTGAAGAAAGCATAAGGTGCTACCCAAATAAGAACTCCCTTCCGGACTGGAACAGGGGTGTGCTCCATGGATTCTGCCATCAAACTCAGGCTCTGCCATTTATTAGCTGTGTGGCCTTGGACACACCACTTACCCTCTCTTTGTTTCTGTATCTGTAAAATGGGGTTAATAGTGGTTGCTTCTCATAGGGTTGTTGTAAAGAGTCAAGTAATTCTTTTGAATACTTGTTTTGGTACCTGGCACATCATAAATATCCAATACAATTTTTATTGATTCAGAGAGAATTGGTTGATCTAGGCTCTTTGATGAGGGATAAATAGATGGACTTCTAGAAGCTTCTTTGGGCTTTGTGCTTGAATGTTCGAGGACCACGCAGTGTCACACCTAAAGGAGTACTCTGGGGGATCCTTCTCCTATGCTCCTAGTAATTTATCTGTTAAGTAGTAAATTAATAGCATTACTTTGGCATTTCAATCAATAGGATTAGGATGATCTGATGGTAACAGAGTAGTAATTGGTGCTGCACAGATGGAAACTGTCCAGTGGCAAAAATTGTTCTTCACAAGCTGGCTGGCTGCCCTCAGACCAGATTCTTTCAGCCCTTTTAAAAAATAACATTTTCCTCTGATGGTTAAAGCAATAAATGCACATTGGAAAAATACAACAAGGTTCAAAGACAAAACTAAAACCCACCTGGAAATTCCATTATCTAGATACCTACTGTTAGCATATTAGTAAATTTCTTCTGGGTTTTCTTTTTTCCTCTGTAGATTATAATCGGTTTTGTTTCCTGCCTTTTTTTTTTTTTACTGAAGATTCTAAATGAGCGTTTTTCTCTCGTTATTAAACCTTCAGAAACACGATTATAAATGACTGCCTATGCCAGTGGGTGGCTGTATTAGCTTTCACCTAGCTATCCCTCTACCGATGGGCATTGGTATTATTTTCAGTTTTTAGCTATTATAAATGATGCTGTGAAAACCTCCCTTGGTCACAAACCTCTGTTCATGTCCTAGAAGCAAAATTGCTGAGTCAAAGAGTATGACTAGCTCTAAGGCAGAAAAACTACCCCAGTGTGAAGGAGCTCCCATCTCCCCCAACCCCAGGACTAGCAGGCTCCTTGTTGAAAATTCTTTATAAGGTGGAGTCTGCTCGGGGCAAGGCTTGCAGGAAATGGTGGGAGAGTGAAAGTTAAAAGAAGAGAGATGACCACTTTTATCTTTTTCCTTTTTCTCCCTTCACTCAGATTGCCCAGGAAGCTGTAGTCAATTGGCATGTGCTGGAGGGGAGAAGGAGAGATCTTTGGGACAGTGTATTCAGAAGTCCAATGTTGCAGGTGCCAGACATTTCTTTCTTTTATATTAAATTGCCCCTGCCTATGTCTTCTGCCTGTATCATATCCAATTTTTTATCCCTGAAAGTACTTAGATATAATAAGCAGCCCATACGTGCTTGCTTTGAGAGGGAGGATGGCATAGTGGGCTCACATCTGTCACACAGCTGAGTGATCTTGGGCAAGTCACTTAGCCTCTTCAAATCTATTTCCTTATCAGAAAAAGGAGGGCAATAATGTGCTCCTGGGACTGTCGGGGTTGAAGCAGAAAATGCGTGTCAGATGCTGATGTGGTACCAGACACAGAGAAACCACTTGGTGTGTTCACTATTATTACAAATAAAAATTAAAGTTTTTGTGAGATTCAAACATTCTTCACTAAAGTTTTATGCCAGTCTGGCTTACACCTAATAATTCTGAAGAACTCCAGAAAAGTATAAAGACTAAGAGAGGCAGGTATGGCAGGAAAGAAGGGATGTGGGCTGCGCTTCAAATCTGGGCTAATTTATTATATTCCACTGTAGGCCCTGCATTTTAAGAGGGACATTAACAGGTTGGAGCAGGTCCAGAAAGGAACAACTGGGCTGGTAAACAAACTTGAAATTGACCTGTAAGGAATAATTAAAGACTCTGTGGGTGTTTGGCTCAGAGAAGATTCAGGCAGAGAGATCATTTTTTACAAATCTCTGTCGGGTGTCGGTGGGGAAGAGGGACTCCGTAAAATAATGTTCTTGAATATTTACTGTTTGCCAGGCACTGAGTTCAGCCCTGTGCAGTATTATTTATTTTATCCTCTCCCAAACACTAGATGAGGAATATAGTTTTGTTCCTCTCGCAGAGATGAAGAGACCAAGGTACAGATGGCAGAAGATGGCAGAAGTGCCTTGGTTGAATGTGCCGTGGCTGGTAGGTGGTAGGTAAGAATAGAACCAGATTTTTCTGATTCCGTAGCTGAGGTACCTTTTACAGCCCACTGACTTGTGCCAGGTGGCCAGGGAAGGTGGAGGGGACTTTCAGAGAGGGAGGCGGCTGCCTGATACATGGGAGGAAAGACCGTGTTGACCAGGACGGCTGCCCCATAATGGAAGGGGCAGCATCAGGAGGTGGCATGTTTCTTGTTGCCAGAAGTGTTCACAGATTAGGCTGAACCCTGAGCAACGTGCTGTAAGGATGAGTCAGCGGAAGAGTGGACTAGAACTGTGACTTTACCCCTTACTTAAGGGCCTTGAGAGTTGCTTAACATTTCTGAGCCTCAGTTTCTTCTTCTGTAAGCTAGGAATACTTAATTCTAATTTTAGGATTTTGGGAAGAATAAAAAATTCAGATCAATTGCTTAGCCAAGAACCTGGCATACAGAAGTTGCTCACGGTATATGAAGCGAACAATTATCTATGGTCTTTTCCTTTGCACCTGTGGTTCTCATTTATATAGTGCTGCTGTCTATTCACGTCTTCCCGGGGGTCAAGTCCGGATTTGGCGCTGTCACCTGCAGAGTGGGTATTCTCCCTCACTTCCACAGAGGCCCGTATCTACCAGGTTCTGTCCTCTCAGGCAAATGACAGGTTGGACTTTGAAACAGGGGCAGTGGAATAAACAAAAGGAAGAACGTTTAGACTGAAATGTTAAGCAACAGAATAGATATTACTGGGGTAGAGAGAAGAGAACCATTTCACCTACTGATCAATTATTGGAGAGCCCACTGTGTGCCCAGCACTGTGCCCTATGCATTAAGGGGGTAGTCCATTGGTCAGAGTTACTGTCTTTGTCTTCAAGGGCCTCAAGGCCTGGGACGGCTCAGACAACTCTGAAAACTGGAGAACAGGACTGAGTGTCACCCTGTACTAACTCCCTTGGCACAGGACTATTAGCGAAGGGATGCTTACAGGCAGGAGGTTGGAGAAGATGACCTTGGAAGATCTCTTGCTGGCCTGGGATTTTCTCTGTTGGGTGGCTCCCAGGATTGCATCCTTGCAGGCACAATGTGCTACTGTTACAGCTGTAGCCCCCTTGGGCACATCCTCTAGTTTCCCCAGGACATCCCTCAGACCTGGGAATATGCTAATCATCGTTGTCCATTATCAGGCCCAGAGGAGGAGGGGCTGCCCTCCTTCCTAGACAGGGAGAACCAGGCTGCCCCCACCCGCCTCCCAGGGCTGCTTCTGGCCCCTGTTCTTCAGACAGCCCTGGCCCCCACCACCCCCAGCCATGGCCCCCACCAGGGGGAGGCTTGGAGCTGACTGCCTGAGGATAAAGCTTTTATTGCTGTAATTCTTGATAGGAGAATCCTTTCTTCTCTTTCAACAAGAAGGCCGAATCCAACTGATTTGGGAAATACCTCTTTTCTTTCTCCTCTTGTTTCCTCGCCCTTTCATCATTCCTCCTTAGCATTTGCGTCTTCCTGCCTACACTTCTCTCCCCTTCTGGTCTTCTACCTTCTTCCTTTTCCTTTGTTTGTTTCTGAATCCTAGAATGATGGATCTGAGAGAGATCTTAAAAGTCAGCTAGTCCAGTCCACCCATCCATTTTACAGATGAGAATACTGCGGTCCAGAGAGGGAGGGAGACTCACACAGAATGGTCTTGGCTGAACCCAGAGGACTCTTCCCTTTTGATTACTCTGCTTATCTCCCCTTTTCTCCACCCCCTCATCTTGTCCTCCCTCTTTATGTCTTGCCCCATATTATTTCCTATCCTCTTTTGTCTCTTCATGAATCCATGGTGACAGATGGAAACAAAATCAGGAATTTGGGTGGCAGAACAGAGGGAAGCGTGTTGTCATGTTCTCCCCACCTCCTTTCCTCACTGGGAAGGGCTGTGATTTGGGGTGAGTCTCTCAGTTTTCTTCCTCAGAGACTCTACTCTCTCCACTCTTCCCCAACACATCTCTGGATGTGAGGTTTGTACAATGTCTTCTGCCTATGAAGACTTTGAACTGGATTGGCCTCAAGGTGTCCCAGATGGTAAAATCACTGCTTTGGCACAACCTGGCATCAGCCACAAAATGGGGATGACAATAGTACCTACTTCATAGAGTTGCTTTAAAGATTACATAATTAATGCATATGGAGCTTTCAGAAAAGTACCTGGCATATAGTAGATTCTAAATACATGTTATCTGATAATATTATAAATATTATTTAGAGGAATTTCTGTTCATAGGCAAAGGATTGGGAGTCGCAGATGTTTTAACATGAGAAGGGAACAGAAAACTACGAATATAGTTTCAATAGATACTTGTTGGTGACCTCATCCCCGCTGTGCTCTGTTTGCTGAATGTGCCTACTTTTT
The DNA here is from genome assembly GCF_054177405.1 of Leptonychotes weddellii. NCBI lineage: Eukaryota > Metazoa > Chordata > Mammalia > Carnivora > Phocidae > Leptonychotes > Leptonychotes weddellii. The sequence goes on from NC_138375.1 coordinate 39,908,109, forward strand.
ACCCGAATGTGCCATCTTTCCTCCAACTATTTGAATTCTTAGAGCAGCCCATGTCCATGACTCACACTGAGAAGCCATTTGAGACTTAGAGGTACGGTTAGGCTTTGCTCAGAACTGAGTTTCACAAGTCCTTCTGGTATTTTCCATTCAATCGATTGGCAGTGTCTAAGATGGAATGGTAGAGTACAGCATTCTTCAAATCCAAATTGCCTATATATCATATGACAAATTTTGCCCGATTCATATACTGTTATTTAATTTACCCTTAATTTGATTTTTTAGCATAACAGACTACTAGTATTACAATGAAAGTGGTAAATTCCAGTACCCAATAAAATAAAATTCATGATAAGTAAAATGAAAGAAAATTATTCTGTACCATTGAAATTTGTCTTGTACACTACCAGTGGAACAATCTTTAGGTTTAAGGGAAAACTGTCATAGTGATAAGAGACTTAAGAGTCCTCAGTCCTTGTCTGGGCTGGGCATTAATTCACTGTTGACTTTATAGACAAATCCCTTTCCCTCTGGCCTCTGTTCCTCCCTGGGAATTGAAAGGATTGGGTCAGATAATTCTCTCCATCTCTAAGTTTTGTTTTTTTTTTTAATGACCAGGAGGATTTTATGAAATTACAAAAAGAATTGGGTAGGGCTTCATTTACCCTGATGAAAATACCTTCCATTCTTCACTTGTTCTAAAAACCCAAGTCTATAACATAACGCTGGCCTTCCCTTTTCCAGTGACATCTCACTTCTAGCACAATGACTTAAGTGGGGGAAGCAACTTCCATTTGCTCAGAAAATTCGTCCAAATACACCACATAGTCTTAGCCTCTAGGCTCATTTTTACTTGGAGAAACCAATCAACGGGATGCTGGTTCAGACCACTCCAGATGTCTTTTTTCCCTACCTGGTGCATGTGTCTTTTATTTAGGTGGGCTCCAAGTTTGATTGTGACACCCTCTTTTGAAAAAATCTTTTTTTTCAGCTTTCAAAAGTAATATATATTGTGAAACATTCAAGCATTACCAAAATATTTAATGTAGGAAATAAAAGTCCCCCATAGTCTCATTCTCAAGAGATAAAACAACTATAAACAGTTTTGGGTCCATTTCTCTAGACTTCTTTTTCCCCATATAAAAACAATAAAACATTAAAAAATAGAAATGGGATCTTACTGTACATACTGTTTTGCTACTTGCTCTCCGCATTCCCCCTCCATTTTAATCTTTTATCCTGGATATTTTTTACTTTTCTGCATGGAATGAGGTCACCTGCCTGTGGCACTTATTGGCCATGAGATTTTAGATGAATCACTGCTCCTCTCAGGGTTTCAATTTCCTCATCAGTAAAAAGAAAGGGACTTTCCCCACCTGCCCATCTCCCTGTGGTATGTCTTTTTTTGGTAAGACTTTATTTATTTATTTTAGAGAGAGAGAGCATGAGTGGGGCCAGGGGCAGAAGGAGAGGGAGGGAGAGAATCTCAAGCACACTACCCACTGAGTGCGGAGCCCGACACGGGGCACAATCTCATGAGTCTGAGGTCATGACCTGAGCCAAAATCAAGAGTTGGATGCTTAACAGACTGAGCCACCCAGGTGCCCCCCCTATGATATAAGTCTTAAGGGAGATGATGTGTGCATGTGCAAGCGTAAGCAGCCTGGGGTGGACTCCAGTGGATTAGTCTCTGTCCCATCATCTGATTTACTGGGTTTGTAGCAGTGCCCATGACCTGAAAATCTATAGTTTCCCAAGTTGTTTGTTTGTAGACCTCTCTAGAAGTTAAGCTGCATGAGAGCAGGGACTACATCTGTTCTGTTCATCACTGTGTTTGTCTCCAGAACTTAGAACAATTACTGGCTTATGGTAGGAATTCAGTAAGTACTTTGGGGATAATGAGCAAATTGTCCACTCGCAGGTAGGCTTCCAGTTGATAAAAGGCCCATTGGGAAAGAACAGGGCAGAGCAGGACTGGGCTGAGCCTGGGTGCCGATGGATAGCTGGCCCCTCCAGTGTCCTTGAGCTCCCCGTCCTCCAGCTTGCCTGTTCTGCAAGCCTTCTCTCTCTGCCTGCAACATTCTCTCTTGGCACTATTGCCACCTGGTGAATTAGTCATTCTTTGTGGCCTAGTTTGTGTCATGGCTTCTTGAACTTTGTGCTGTCTCCCCACCTCCAGGCAGAGTGAAACAGACTCTTCTTGATGCTCCATAATGCTCTGCACCTATCCCCTTTTAGTAATAGTCATCATGGTTTTCCTGCTTTGCACGATTTCTTTGTGCCACGTGTGTGGCTAACACTCTATACACCTTCTCCCATTTAATACTTAGGATGATTTTTTGGGGTGGGGGGAGTAGATACTAATCATTGCCATTTTACAGATGAGGAAAACTGAGGCTTAGGAATCTTAAAAACAATCTTTGTCTAGGACATACAGGTATCAATCAAGTGATATAACCAGGATTCCAGAATATATCTGACTGATTCACAAGAGTTTTTAACTGCTGGGTCTTCTATGAGCCAACTTAATTTAAGAATTATGCAATGACAGCTGGACAGACCCATAGTCTTTACATAGTCCAGTCTACTTATAGGCATGGAAGAACTGAGACTCAGTTACAAAGGCAGAGCAGGAATTGCAGGGGGAGGAAAATCCTGTTCTCATCTCCAGGATGTTCAATTTTGAGGCAGCATGGGGGTTACACCTTTTATTGAAACTTGTCACCCTTTTTTCTAGGAAGCGTAGCTTTTTATATTCCAAGGCATATTCAACAAACTCCTCCAAGCCCCTTCTCTCTGGATATGATGCAGTCTTTTCTTGGCTCCCGTCAAGAGTTTTTCTTTTCTGCTAAATGTTTTAGATCACACCAAGAAAATGATCTCTAATGAAGTTCATGTTTTATGCACAATTAAAAACCATTGTAGGAAGTTTGCCTTGTCCTATGAAAGGGGCCTCTCTGCAGACCTGGGTCGTGGTGGGAAGCAGCTTGATCGGTGATGGCTCAGATGTTTTGAAAGGCCCAGAGTTTGCACATGCTCAGCCAGATAGCAAGGATAAAGCTGAGCAACTCACCTCACTGGCTACTGAGCCAGGGCTGAGCCGCCATGTCCAGCTCACTCTCACTGTGACTCATGTCTTGGAGCAAAAAAGGGGTCATAGTGAGACACAGCAGTGCTTTGGGGTTGGCTGGTTGGAAGCCTTCTGGTCCTGGGCTTCTGCAGTGCCAATAAGAAGATTGTGGGGGAGCAGGCATGCGGGGACCAAGTAATTCAACTCAAAGGCACTGAATACCTAATATACATGAACCACAGGGTTGATGCTATGTATGAGGAAGAAGTAGAACAAGTTGAAAACTCTGGGAAGCACCAGGGGTGCTTCTGTCTTCTTGTTGGGTGTCTCTATCTTCTTGTTGCCCTTCCCCATGTCCCTCAAAATGCATTAAGTTCCTGGCCTTGGAAGGGCTTACAGTCCAGTAGGGAAGTTATAAGGGCACCCAAATGCACGTAAGGCCACTGTCAGTGACCTGAGTGCTGAGGGGCATGCCTACATCTCCAAGGGGACTCAGGAAGGAGAGTCTACGGCCAGTTGGGGGATGGTGGCGGTCCAGGGGCTGCCTCGCAGAGGTAGTGAGGCCAGAGCTGGACCTTGAGGCATGGATAGGATCTCAGAGAAGTGAAGAAGAAATTGGCATTCATTAAGGGCTTATGCTCTGTGCAGAAAAAGTGCACGAAAGGTAACTTCATTGATCTATTGGCGAAGCTCTTATCTTCAGTTTTTAAGATGAGTGAACTGCCAAGATCATATAGCAAGGAAGTGACCGAGGCAGGATTCAAAGTCAAATGAGCTTGAATCCGGAGCTGGTTGGTGTGCCTTTCAGGGCAGAAGTGAGGGGAGGGTTTTTTCTGGATTTACGGAGAGATAGGGACCAGTGTGAGAACAGTACAGGGATGAGAATAAGGGGCATGCTACAGAGACCAGTGAGAAGTTCAGTTTGGGCTGGAATTTTGTTTGTGTGAAGGAAAGGGCTGGACACGGAGGTGGGGGCTTTATGGTGGCAAGTGGAGTTTGTGACAAGTGGAGTTTTGTCCTGCTAAAACCTGGCACGCTTAGCAAAGGGCAGCGTGAATGCAAACAGGAGTGAGATAACTCTGCACTTATGTCTAAAGATTTTTGTGGGGTTATGAGATGAGGCACATGATGTTGTTAACACAGGACCTGGCATTCAATAAATGCGCAATAAATAGTAACAACTATTATTAGTGCATTGTTGTGGCCCAGGTTGAGAGGGAGCATCATGAGGGAGGAAGAAGGGAAGATTCGGGAAGAAAGGAACGTTAGCCTGCAGCATCTATTAGCATAAAAGATGCACCTACTCTGTGCCCCAGCAATTCCATTTCTTGTTCTTGTTATCTGCCTGGGAAAACGTCACATGTGTTCACAAAGATGTAGGTACACTGTGATTATTGCAGCACTGATGGCAGTGGAAAATTGAGAAGAAAGTATAAATGCCCATCAGTCGCGGGATGGCTGGAAAACAAGGGGATATACGTAACATCAAATGCTCTGCAGTAGTTGAAAGAATGAGGTGGAATTGTATGCCTCAACAGGTGAAGCTTCCCAAGACATGGTAAGACGTGCACAAAACAAATTGCAGAATGATACAGGCAATATGATTCCTGAAGATAATAGTATATGGGGCGCCTGGGTGGCTCAGTTGGTTAAGCGACTGCCTTCGGCTCAGGTCATGATCCTGGAGTCCCTGGATCGAGTCCCACATCGGGCTCCCTGTTCAGCAGGGAGTCTGCTTCTCCCTCTGACCCTCCCCCCTCTCAGGCTCTCTCTATCTCATTCTCTCTCTCAAATAAATAAATAAAATCTTTAAAAAAAAAGATAATAGTATATGTATCCTTCAATAGTTATGCATTGTGTGTATGCATTCTTACACACACACACACACACACATACGTAGATGAATAAAAATTATCAAGTACAATACCCCTTAAAGGAACAAAAGCTGGGATGGACCTGGAGATCCTATCAAAGGGGATTTTTAGGCTGAAGTCTAGTATTAGATTTTCTTAAAAAGGAATATATGCATATATTGTACACTTACAAATGATCAAGAACAGAGAAAGAAATACTATCTGGCTAAGAATCAGAAGAATATGGCTGTCAAACTGAAGGCCTGATGGAGAATTCCCAGCTCTTCTCTTGTAGGCTTCTTTCCATCCTCCCACTGCGGCCCACTGGGGGAAGGGGGCTCTTAGCCTGCGGACTGCACCAGCTCACCAGACCTGCAGCTTTCGGAATGTATATATATATGTGTGTGTGTGTGTGTGTGTGTGTGTGTGTGTGTGTGTGTCTATATATATACATTCTTAGGCAAGTCACTTCCCCAAACCTCAGTTTTCTCACTCTAAAATGGGGATAGTAACCACTGTCTTGTATCTATTTTTTAAGGTGACTGGGAAGCTCCTATGGGATCGTGAGTGTGAAACACTTGATAAGCTGCTGAGTGCTCGTGTAGGAGAGTGCTGCAAGTCCGCCTGGCCACCACGGTTTCTGCGGCTGTGCCGCATTCCTCCCGAGCTGGGCAGTGTTGCAGAACTGAGCACACGGCCATCAACCTGCAGCTCTCCAAGGCCGAAGACCATAGCGGTTACTTTATTTGATGTCTAAGATAATAATACGCTTTGCAGAGAGGATAATAGGTCGAAGGGGGTAGAGAAGAAGGAAGGATGTGGTCCCAAGGTCAGACAGATGGTAGCAGGGGGCAAGACTGAACATCTGGGAGTCCTAAACGGTACAGTAGTTATGTGGGGCTGATAGTGTGATGTGCACAGGGAGACTGATCAGTGAGATCATCCTTGGAGCGAGAAACCACAGATTTCCTCCTTCTGATCACCTTGATCTACCTCCTCCATCAGTCCCGACAGACTCTGACTGCGGTGTCCTCGGGCCCCCCAGGGCTGGGATTCACAGCCCATTCCTCAGGTGCCCCTTCTCCTTTCCAGCATCGCATGGTCGAGTACCCAGGTACAGTAGGACTCCAGGGCCCAGACCACCAGTTTGGGAATGGGGATAGCTCTCTGAGGTGTGTGTCTGTGTTTATGAGCCAAAGGAGGAAAGTGCAGAGGCAGAGCCCTTAGAGATGACATGCAGGGGAATCAGTTTACGGGCTGAATAGAATTGTGCAGGACTTGGGGAGCTCCACCATTCACTCTATAACCTTAGGGAAGTCATTTGTCCTCTCCTCATCTGCAAAATCAAAGGGTTGATCTATGTCAGGGGTCCCCAGCCAGAATCATTTAGAGCCCTACTCCTCAAACCTTGGGTGCATGGAAGCATCAGCATCACCTGGGGGCTGTTAGAAATGCAGCCTCTCTGGCCCCACCCCTGACCTCCTGAGTCTGAATCAGCATCTCAGTGAGATTCTCAAGTGATTCACACACACACTGAAGTTTGAAAAGCACTGATTTAGAGATACTTGCTAACATTACAAGTTTCTGGGTCCCCCTCCTGAGAGATTGTGATTAAGTAGTCTAGTATGGAGGGGGGAAACTATATGTTTGACCAGCCCCTTACAGCTAGATTTGAGAGCTGCTGAATTATAGACCTGCCTTAAGTCTCCACGATTCTGTCGGCACTTAAAATACTCTGAAGGAACATGTGACTCTCTGGGGGTGAATGGGTGGGAAATTGAGGAGGACCTTGCCGGGAAGGGAGCAGAGGCTTATACTCTAGGTGCCTCTGGGTTGCCCCGTATGCGAGGCAAGAGCAAACGCTGCCCATTTCACGGCTGGGATTAATGACTGTCAGCAGCTCCCTGTTAAGACGGTAAACTCATTTAGCAACAGACACCAAGAAACAGCCGGATCCAAAGGCAGAGAGTGGTAATCTAATTGCACTGAATTAGCCTCAGGAGACTCGGACAATATCAACTTCAGAAAGCCACAAAGGGATCCTTTATAAGGAGTTTCAAAAGCTTTGGGGCCTCAGCACCCCTCATCAGGGCTCACATTACAAAGCAGAGGCACTGCGGATAAGCCCCTCTCCTCAGCATCTCCGGGCATTGTTCCCTTCCAGTGTGCTTTCTGCATGAATTTGCTGGCTCGCCCTGTGGTGTTTTCAGTTGTGTGTTAGGCTTAACGGGGCTGGTTCAGGAGGGACAGTTGGGGTTCAGGGCTGAGAGGCCTTCAGCCATACTGGCCACCGGTCCTGTGAACGCTCTCCATGCCCATGGACTTGTCTGGAGACCAGTGCACTTTCTAGTGGTCTTTCTGGCTCTGACATTTTCTTATTCTGAGGTCTTTCTCATTTCTTAAAACCAGCCTCTTACATAACCAGGTGATTTCCTTTTAATAATCCTTTGTTGCATCGTGTGTGTGCGTGCGCATGCTCGTGTTCATTGCCCAATTTATTCATCACCAATCCATTTTAAAGAATGAAAAGGGATGAGTGAAAGTGTGTTTATGGCATGGCCCAGAGAGCTTACAAAGATCAGAATGGTAATTTGGGGGTCAGGAAAGGAGGGAATAGAAGTATTGTGAAGATTTGTCTCTGACCTGCATTCATTTACTTTAATGCAGTAAATTATAAATCTCATTCCACAAAAGCAGCTTGAATTTCTTCTACATCCTTCCTGGGAGGTGGATTTCTCTGATTTCATACCTCCAGTGACAGGGACCCTTACTACCACCGAGGCAGCCCATTGCACCACTTGACAGATCTGCCAGAAACTTCCAAATTACATTGAACTAGAATTTGTGTGTGTACATTAAAATAATTATCCATCAATTTGCTCCAATTCTTCTCTTGGAGCTGTATAGAATAAATCAAATTTAATGTTTCCCAAATGGGGTCCCTGGATATCTAGGGGGTTCATGAAATAGTAATGAGGATTCAGAATCCATTTTAAACATTTCAGAGACTCTAACAAATTGCATATTTACTTCTGACAAAGCTCTATGGACTCACTAAAAAGCATCACGTGTCTTTACTTGTGTTTTCTCTTAGGTCAACTCAGTGTGGCGATATCGCTTATCCTATAATGTTCAGTATTTCTGGCAGTTATGTATGCCTTTGATTAATAAAGATGGGGAAAATAAGTTAATGATGAATAGGATTTGGCAAACAGATTTTTACAAACATAGCTTTTATGGGGGGAGGAAAAAACCCAAACGGAAACCCTGGTGAAAGTATAGAAACTTTTGGTCTCTTTCTCATGCCACTCCTCAGCTCTGTGGGGATAGTAATCAAGCACCATGTTTTCTCATCATCCAAAGCGCTTCCTGGGGAAACGGACATATTTATGTGACTTGTCAATAATCTAGGTATCACTATCTAGGGTGGGACAACCCTCCACAGTGAAGTTGCTTAATGAGGTCCTCAATTCTTTCAGACTTTTGAGCCCAAATATAATGCAACATTGCTATTTCTTATAACAATTGAAATACGCAGCAATATTTGTAACCAAAACTATTCTATCATGGAGATTGGAAGAAGATAATCCTTAACTGGCACAGTTGAAAATGATTTTAGAGAGAGTGATTTGTTGATTCCCTTCATTTTACAGCTGGGGAAACTGAGGGCCAGAAAGGTCACGGAACCCTCTCAAGGTCATGGCACTAGCTAAATTCTGGATCCCAGGTCTCCTGCCCTTTGGGCCAAGGCCGCTTTGCCTAAAGCAGCAGAAAACCTGCAGAATAGCGTCAAGATGGCCAGGCGGGAGACAGTGCCATCCATCTGAAACATCATTCTGGCTTCTGCCAGCTGATGAAGGAAATAAAGTTAATGACGCCCACATAAATGTGATGCTGTCGCAAGACGTGTGCATGGGCTGTCTGAAGAGGAGCTCTGTGGGCCCCCTGATGAAGGAAAAATGTTTTCATGTAGCTTTAAAGGGAGCAGTGTCTCCCCTTTTTGCAAGGACAGGGACTCTGGCATCTGTTACCTCTGCCCCCTCCGCAGAGTGCCCGGTTGTGGACCGGACGCTTCCATACCTGATAAATACATGCCTGGTGAAGAAAGGAAGGCAGCGTCGGCACTGAAGCAAATTCATTTTGAGCCTTTGTGGGTATGGGCCTGTCTTTTATAAAGACCTTATCCCAGGTGGGAGGGAACTTAGAGGTGTTGGAATCAGTCATTTGAGTTGATTGGTGAGCAAATTGAGTCCCCATGACGCAGAGACTTGTCAAAGCCATGCTGCAGGACGGGGGCAGAGCTGACTTTAGAACGGGGGTTTTTCAAATCACAGCCCAACTGCTCCCTCCACTGTGCCACATGTTTGCAACCTCTTTCATAACAAGTTGGTCTCAAGAATAAATTTCCTAAATATCCCCTGAGAGGTCATCACCAGTTTTGTGAATATGCAGAAGTTATGTGCCGATTCATAACTCTATTTACCAGCCTAGGGTCCTCGTCTAAGCTGTCCTTCGGGAATAAAAGACGTGGTGCTTTCTTTTCTCTTACTCAAGGTTCCTAAGCTCCCCGAAGAGGGCAGACTGACATTTTGATTGGCCCTGGTGCAAACTTGCCCAATAAACTTCTTTCCTTAGGAAAAGAATCCTTGGTCCATTTCAGAAGCTCTTAGATACTTTCTGTGTGCCCAAAATGCAGCGGGTAAGATTTGAGGGAAAATACAGCTGTGCTACCAGGAGGAAAAGATTGAGGTGGGCATCTGCCCCTCTTGGCCAGCTTGGAGACTCAGAAGCCAGAGGGGCCACCTCAAAGGAAAATTCATTCACCTGGTTTTCCAGGATGATATGAAACAATCTATTTGCCATGTTTCTTTTGACCCAAGTGTGCATAGAAACATCTTTCCTTCAAGGTTTTAGTGACCTTTCTTTGTAAATGAGTGCCATATTTAGCACAAAACCCTGTGCAAGAAAGCATCTACTGGGATGGCAGGTAGAAGTGGCCCATAGAGAGAAGCTGATCATCTTCTGGGACAGCCAGCCATGGATTAGGCTTGGTTTATCTCCTCTACCTTTATTCCTTTTGCATGCATGGGTTAGGTCCCTTTTTGCTTCATTGGGGTGCTTTGTGTGTTTCTTAAGGAGCATTTTCTCAAGGAAACTAGACTTTTTTCTTCATTAAAAAAATTAGTACATCAGAACAGCAGATTAAATATTTGGTCATTCTATACTGGTGGTTCTCAACTGCAGATAATTTTTGCACCCCAACCCCCACCGCAGGATTTTTGGCAAGGTCTGGAGACCTTTTTGATTGTCATGACTGGAGGTGGGGGCTGGGGCCATGGCACTGCTAAACATCTTATAATGCACAGGACAGCCCTCCTAATGAAGATTATCCAGTTCAAAATGTCAATAGTGCCAAGACTGAGAAGCATGTTTTATGCTATGAGTCTATTTGAATTACTCAGAAGATAAAAAAATTTTGGGGTCTTCCTGAGGCCCTTCTAGCCATAAGGCACTGTAAAGGCTCTGGGAATCAAAGCAAGTTCCCTTTGGCTTGAAAAGGAGGTTTGAAAGGAATGTGCTTCTACCATAAAAAAACCATATCTTTGCCTATTATTTTTGACCAGCCTGGATATAAAGCCCCATCTCCAACTGAAAATGAAGAGACAAAATTTAGGTTATTGAATCCTAGAATGTCACTCATGGAATTTTAGAACCATAGGCTTTTAAAATACCAGAGCAGGAACTTCAGCCAAATCACCTCATTTTACTTATGGGGTCACAGTTGATGAGCACTGCAATGCTGTGTGCCTCCCAGTGCCCTATGTCTCTCTCCCCTCAGCTCTGTCTAAGGCCTCGATTTGTTGTTGTTGTCTCTGTGTTGGCACCATCGGAGATTTCTGGCTCACTTTGATTGTTGTTTTGTGTTACCGTCATTATTGCCAGTTTGCTGGTTATGTACTGATGCAGCGGTACTTCTGTTATTGATGGCCTTTCCTTTTCTGGCCCCCAGATTTCCCCAACAAGGTGATCAGCTGGCATCATTTAATCTAAGGAGTACCTGGGTGCCTGAGATGATTGGACTGGCTTATTCCAACATGGGTGCCTGTCCCTTGGGGGAGAAAGGGTTATTCACAAGGAACCTGCTAGGGAGCTGCCCGTCTCCATTTACCCCCACATACAATTCTATTGAGTCCCCAGATTTTAATGCTTCTGCATTTTCACCTAAAATTTCAAAAATGAGAGAGTTAGAAATGAAAGTGCCAATTACACAAAGACAATACTTTCCCTCCTTTTGACCTTTTTTTCTCCATCTCTCTGAAAAATTCCTGAGGGTATTTCCCTAGTTCAGTTCCTAGTTTTATTATTTTATGTTTCAGAACATTTCTGAAACAACATTTACTCCTCAGATGATGTAGCCATTCCTGTATTTTCAAAGTGCAATAGTACCAATCCCTTCCCAGCTCTCCAAAGTCATGACTCTTCTTCCCTATAAACACAGAATCCCATATACATTGTAGCTCAGATATGCCTTGACACACGTAGGGGAAGGAGATGTAGAGTGAGCCTTTCTGACGGGCCACCACCAGTTTACTTAAAGAATTAACATGGTGGATTCATAGTGTTATCAAAATGATTACAATGCAAACCTTTTAGACTGTGTCTCCCTTTTGTGAAAGACAAGGTCGGGGAGAAGAAAATCAAGCATACTGTTCATCAAGAAAAAAGGAATCGGGTGGGTGTATGGGAGGTGATGTGCTTGGTCCTATTAATTTGCTCTTTAATCTTTCTGGTTCAGTTCTGTCTCGGTAAGCCAAACAGAGAAATCAATTTGCATACAAATGTTACCAAGTACCCCACCTCCAAGCATTTTACAGTTCTGTATGTATGTAGGGGAGAAAGGATTTGATATTGTTAAGAGGATACTTCCTGCCCTTTCCCCCATAAAGTAGCTACATTTCACTACAATTCACAAGGCCCTGGATTGTTGCACTTTTTTCATTCTATCTGACTCCCTGACTATTTGCATTCTGAGCTGTGGGCAGGACTATGGCCTATCAAAGAATTATTTGAACTGGACATTAGAAGCTTTAGCATTGGGTATCGCAGGGAAGGAGGGGGTCTTTTCTTCATCTCAAGAGAAAGACATGAAGAGTGGTTGACATATAGACCCTTACAGTCTGGGGTCTGGGGGAGGTGTCATTCATTTAATAAACCAATCGACAGGTTAGTCAAATCAACAATTCATATGCAGAATTCTCTACAATGTTAAAAGGAAAACCAAGAATTAGTTGCTGGTTTATGATGGAGAGAATATTTGGTGGTTACTTATTTTTAAAAATAACCTAGAATGGGTTTTTCAAATGACTGTTAATACCATGCCGTGGTAAAACATGAGAGGCAGGTACCTAAAATGAGAAAGATTAATGATCCCTGCGGGTCATGGAAGAAGAAAAATTTTTTTCAATTCATATAAATGGAATTTATCATAACCATCTCTGACGATGGCTGATTCACCCACTTACAAAGGACTATCTATTCCAATGCTTCCTGAAGAGGTGATTTTTCACTTTTCACTTGTACTAACATAGAATGCTAAGCCTGTAGGCAGAAAATTTTAACCTGGGAGATAACGGGTGAGGGAACTCAGCTACAGACTGAGGGACAGACATAAATTAAACAAAACAAACAAGAATTGTCCATCAGTTCAGGATCTGCAGCTAACAAAGTAGAGTTTGAAAAGGTGAGTGGGTGAGAGGAGGAAGTCAAAGTTTCAAAAGGGAATGTTTCCCAGGATCTGTTCCTAAGTAGATTCACTCTGCACCCAAGTTCAGGGCTTTACAACCTGAGGTCATAACACTATTGTTTCCAAGCACTAAGCCTCAGCAATCCCCCCCACTCCCCACCACCCCCCCCCGCAGAAAAAGAAAACAACAACAAAAAAAGGAGAGAAAAATGAAATGTTCTGTGTCCAGCAAGTTCGAGTGCAACCTTCCCCGTCACCGCTAGTTGTCACTTGGCTCCCAGACGGGAGAGCTGAGGTTTTCGGCACTGCGGTTAGAGAGAATGCAGTCCTAATTAAACTGAGTAACTCCTAAAGCTTCCCCTTAAAGTCCTCAGCCCAGTGAGAGACAATATGCAGAGGGGCTGGGGGCCAGTGATAGGGCAGGGGTATAGCAGATGGAAGGACAAACAAATCACAAAAAACAGGCAAACAGCTGCCAGAGCAGCGACTGTCTCAGACCTCCACGCACAAGCCAGACACCCTGCGGGCGGGGTGGGGTGGGGGAGCGGGGGATGGAAAGACCCGATTGCAGCGGTATACAAGAGCCCCCTCCCCCCAAATGGGGGGATCACGGACAGAGTCAGCCTCAGTGCTCCTTTCCCCCATTTCCATTACAGCGATGTGGTCAGTAGAAAATTGCATACCTGAAGAATACAATGGTCTCCCAAAGGTAGAGTCGAAGAGTATTGAAGCTGTACATTTTTCAGGTCCTTGTGCTTTGTAGTCCACGAGTTATGGGGGCAAAAATGTTTCAAATCGGCACTTACAAAACCAGCGAGCGCTATTGAAAAAATAATCCAAATGCTAAGGGGAGGTGGAGAACCGGGGCGCGGAGGAAGAGCCCCAGGGGAAATTGGAACGAGGGGTCTGTAGGTACCACGGACAGAGGCAGCCGCGAAGCGTTTCAGCACCACGGAGAGCGTCCAGCCCTGCTTTTCAGGAGCGCGAAGAGTATTGCTGTTTGTTAAACTCCAGCTTGTCTGTTGGCTCCCTGTGGCGCTGGGGAGGCACGTTTGGGGGTGGGTATATTTTCTTTTTTACCCCTGTTTTTCTGTTTAAACGGCCAGCTCCATGCAAGGAAAAAAAAATCTTCTGTGGCGATCAGAGCGCTGGCCTCGGACCGTTAGGTTGGGCGAGCATTTGGGTAGAGAGAGCTGGGCTTTATGCCCCTGGGCTGGCCTGAGGGGGTTAGGGGCGAGGGGAAGCGATTGACGGTGCTGCCTTCAGTGAAATCCCGGAGAATGTGCCAGGCTGGCGCATCGCGACCGAGTCCTGGAATCTCGTTCCCCTGCCTGCGTGCTGGTCTGCTGTCGCCTTGCGATCCCTGTTCTCTGGTCCCCGCCGAATAAGTTATGATCGTTGCAGGAAAGGTGTCCCATTGCTCGGGGCTGCAGGCGTGAGAGAGCTCAGGGCAAGTTTCAGGGGCTGCCGGGGTCCATGGCGACCCCGCGGGGCTCAGTAGCCCAAGGCTTCAGATGCATCTCGATTTTCTGAGCTCGCCCATCTTCCTTTGGCCAGGACTCCTTCAGATATTCAGACTTTCTTACTGCATTAATTTAACAAACTGGCGGCATGGGGGTTGGAGGGGGGGGGGTGCTGGCGAAGGCCGATGGGAGGGGGTGGAGAGGAAAAAAGGGGGGAAAAAACTCCTTAGTATCTTCAAACCCTCCCACTCGAGGTGCTCATTGGCCCGCGGCTGCGAAAACCAGATCTTTTCTCAGTGTTTGGCCAATCGCGTATTAGACTCTGGGTTGAGCTTAACGCTTAAAGTGCTGGACGAGAGCTGCGTCTCTCCTCTCCTTTGCCAGCGGGCGGTGGGGTGGGGGAGATTATGGAGTTAATCTCTCGAGGTCTCTCAAAATATTGCCACGATATTTAAAGAATGTAGTTGTATGTGAGTAAAACAAACACCACGGGTCCCAGTTCGAACCTGCTTCTGGGCTCAGTTCATCATCTTAAAAGAAGAATTGAACCAGATCCCTGAGTTTCTTTAGAGCTCTGAAGTTATAATATTTGGTACAGAAGTAAAGGAGAGGTTTCAAGAAGTCTGGTCCTAAAAGCCCCTGCCTCTTCCCCTGGGCCACTGCAACAGGAAGATGCAGGAGAAATTCCTTGACCACTGTCCAGAGTCAAGAGGGAGCAATCCTGGCCTCACCGCGGGCATCCTTGGGGGAGAAGGAAGGAAGGAAGATATGAAAGATATGCCCTCTTCCAACTGGACAGGAGACGGTTTTATTTACATGTCACAAGCTGGGGCAACAGAGCCTAAGAGAGCTGTGTCTTGTTTCCAAATAATGATTGAGCCAAGCTGTACACACAGTTATCTAGTACTTAACCACTCCTATCCACGCCCCCCCCGCCCCGGGTTTCCCACCTTAGTTGAGTGTCGGAAACCAGCTATACATTTCACTCTAGAGCCCAGCTGGGGAGGTGGAGTTAATCAGATTTTCTCCAAGCTACCAGACTTTAGTGGATTAATAGCCTCTGCAGGATTTTCTGGCTTATTTGAACTGGCTGGGACTCTGGGGTCTCTCCCTCCCAGCCTAGTGAGTGGAGACAACCCTTCCCTCTTTCTCAGCAGTGTTAGGAACTCCTTCTTTTGAGGTTTTGGAGGTTGGTTCTCCCTAGAACAGCTCAGCTGTCTCCAAGCCCAGGCTTTCTCCCAAAGAAATCTGGAAAGCTTTGTTCACCAGTCTCCTACCAGCAGGGATCCCCACCTCCAACCTCCACGCCACTGTTATGACACACCCCACATTACTCTTTTATATTGACTTCCACACACAGTGATGCGCTGCTTAGTATTTCCATGAGTTTCTGAGTAGTGACTGAAAAGGAAATTTTGCTTTGAAGGTGGTTATTCATATGAGTCTTATATACATTTATGTTATCTATTTATCTATCTATATCTATTGCTAACCTTTATTAGCATGCCTTTTATCTATCAGGTACTAGTGTGCACTTCACATAATCTCATTTACTTCCCATGGTAATACTTTGAGGTAAATATTATCTTTGTGAATGTGTTTCTGTATATGTGTGTGTACATTTGTGAGTAGCTTGGGCAAGACAAACATGTATATTTCTGTATATATGAATTGATTTGTGATTTGGTATCCACCCGTCCATCCAGGTATTCTGAAGCAAATGGGCAGTACACATGTGTATTTGTACATTTGTGCTTGTAAATGGGTCTCTATCCACATGGGCATATATGTATGCATCTACTTGTGTCATTGTTGTGCCCCTGAAGATTCTAAAACAAACTGTGATGTCACAACTTTGTCCTTGTTCCTTACCTGGCTAGGAAGCAAGTGGATGCAGTGCATAGAAGTTATGTTTTCTTTTCCTTCAAGGGACGCTGTGTGTGTGTGTGTGTGTTGTTGTTGTTGTTGTTGTTGCTATTGTTGCTGATGTGGGTGTGACTGGCTCCAGGGCTTTGGGCTGTGCAGGAGAGGAAAATACTTACTACCTGGGGCTCCCTGTTTTCTAGTAGACTTCTGTCTATGCTGAGGCTGCTACTTTTATTTAATCAGCGTGCATGAAGTCAGTGTGCGCCAAGCATTGGGGATCCGCCAATATGTAGGATGAACAGTACTTTGAACCTCCGGACACGAAATCACTTTAGTGGTTCAGTGGGAAAAGTTCCTCATTGTTGTGAATCTACACTTTTTACCCCAAATCTCATGTATTTCTTATGCCTATAAGCAGTATACTTGGATCTTTCTGTCTTGTGTAGGTCACTATTGAAATACTTGCAGGCTTGGAGGTCAGAGATTTATGTTCTTATTTTATCTCTGCCTCAAAAAGGCTGGATGATGTTGGATAAACGACCGAATCTCTTTAGGCCTAAGTTGTACAGGGAGAGTAGCATCCATTCTTCTCATCACAAGAAGCTGCATAGAAGATATGGCATTCCAGTCTAATCTTACTGTGACTACCATGCTTTGAAATAGAAATCTCAATGCAATGGAATGGATTGGCTCCAGCAGATGGTTCATTTTGTAATGGTAAGTATTCCGTGTAGCCTAATTCCAATACTTGGGGTGGCCCCTTATAGGTAGCCAGATTTGAGCTCTTCTAAGTATGAACATTTTGACCTACACCAAGACTTATTTTATTCCTAGAGGCGATTCATGCTTTAATTTCATTCATTCATTCATTCGTTCGTTCAGCATTTACTCTGTGTCACTATTCTGGGCACTAGGGATATGGCAGGGAAAAAAACAGGTAAAGATCCCTATTCTAATGGAGTGTATCTTCCAGTGGAGGGGAGAGCAGATAAAAAGGTAAATTATGATGTATTAGGCAATCATATGGTTTGTTTATTTATTTATTTATTTATTTATTTATTTATTTATTTTTAAACATAAGGTTTAAAGAGAAAAAATCTGTCTAAGGTCAGAAAATGATATAGCGGTACTATTTAATATAGGGTGGTCAGATCAGGGAGTGTTTTCTGAAAAGAAGACATTTGAACAGAGGATGAAAAGAAGTGAGGGAATGAACCATGTGAACCTCAGGGAGGGGAAGAAGAGCTTTCCAGGCGGTGGGAGAGCAAACATAAAGACCCTGAGAGGAGAGTATGCTTAGAGTATGCAGGAAACAGCAAGGAGGCCGGCAAGCCTGAGTGGAATGAGTGAAGGTGAGTGTACCAGCAGAGGAGGTCAGAGAGTGCTTAGGAGCGAGGCCGTGTACTGCCTCCAGGGCACAGTAAGGACTTGGGGTTTTATTTTGAGTGAAACCCTTTTGGAGGGTTTTGAGTAACAAGATCTGACTTAACATTTTAACAAGATTAGTCTGGCTACTGTGTTTAGAGTAACGTGTAGGGATGGGAGGGGAAAATGAAAACAGGGAGACTGGTTAGAAGCTACTGAAAACAGTCCATGTGAGAGATTCTTAGAGACTGTTATGGTTCAACACTTTTATTTACAGAAGAGGAGAACGATATCCAGAGAGGTTAACTGACTTACCCCTTAGACTAGTAGTAGAGTTGGGACGAGAATGCAGGTACGTAATTACAGCTAATGGGTCTTTACACTGTTTTTTGCTCCAGCTGAAATGAAGGGCATGGAGAGAGAAGGTAAAGGAAATCTACAGAGGAAGGGACTTCACCTGGCTTGTTACTGATCTATGTCTATCAGCTGGCATGGTGCCCGGCACATAGGAAGAGCTCCGTAAATATTTCTTGCAAGGATGAATGACTGAATAAATGAAGGAAGAACAAAAAGATCCCAGCAGAGGGCCTGAAGAGAGAAAGAGGAAGGAATAGTGTTAATCAGGTGAGATTATGCAGGCCTGAACCCGCTAATGTAATTAACACAATGCCAAGCCTCTGACCATAATGACATTCACAGAGGAGAGTGCTGGATGTTTCAATACTGCTTTGACAGGCTTCATTGATACTTTGTAAAGAGAGATGGATATTCGGAGCAACTGAGCAGCTTGCCTAATTGTGCTGAAGTATTTTGATGAATATGGGTCTTCAAATGGTACTTTGGAAGAGCCTTTCCTCCAAGGAGTGGGAGGCTTACTGCCAGCCTTCCCTAACCCGATTTAGAGAATGAACTTGCTACCTTTTCTTTTTTTTTTTAATTGCAAAGCAATAGTATGCCCTCTGTGCTTTAAAGAAGGGACCTCAGAACTACTTGGGAAATCTCAGTGGCACTAGGAGAATGTTTAGTCATGAGCAGTGGATGCTTAAAATATTGAGGGACCTTTCCTTCCATTTTTCTGATTAGTCACCAAGAAGCCCGGAAATTGGAATGACTGGCTTAAGGTATCCCTACAAAGCTGAGTCTAGAACTTAGGACTCCTGTCTCTCAAGCCCTGGCTCCCAACACCTTCATTTGGAGACCTAAAATAAAAGAAGAGGAGGTAGGATCAGTGAAGAAGAAATGCCTCATATCAAGACTGATCAGCCCCTGGCTTTCTGCCCAGAGACTCTCCCAATTTAGTTTTGCAGCCAAGTCTCTACTTGTGTGCTGGACTCCAGCGGCTTGACACCCATGTGAGACTCCATGATCCCCTTGCGCTGCTTTCCCGTCTTTCCATCACACCACCTCGGTCTGTTTTTTCCTACTTTCTTCTTAGCCTGTCCTTAACTCTCATTTCATGTTTATTTAGTCAGTTCCTCTTATTGGGTCTCTCACTGCCTCCACAAGGAGTTTTGGCGTGAAGGAGGTTTGGCAGAGGATGTGTTTTTTTTTCTTTTTCTTTCTCTTCTGAGTTTTCAGTCAGTGGTTCATTCGTTTAAAAAGTATACCAGCTGTGTGTCTGACACTGTGCTGAGGCTTTACGTCTCTAATAAAAGAGTTGTTCATTTTGTTTTTAACAAATGTTTATTAACTACCTTCTCTGTGCTAGGAACCACGGCAAATGGGTCATAATCAGTGTTGGTTGAAGGAAGGAGGTGATGCAAAGAGATTCTTGTATTGAGTATTTAAAAACCATTTAAAATGGAAATACACATATATAAAGTGAGTAAGTTTTGTTAAGTTACTTACAAAATGGATGCTATCTATATCATGACACAGAACATGGCCAGCACTCTAGAAGCCTGCTTCATATCCCCTCCCAGTCATTATATGCCAAAGATACCAACAATTCTAATTTCTATTACTTCCATTTTGCTTGGTTTTTGACAAAATGATAGTCTTTGTTCGTGAGAGGGATTAGCCTAGAACTTAAAAATGTCTTTTTCAGGTTTTGGTATAAAGATTGTGGTGGCCTTATCAATTGTTTTCTCATTTCTATTCTTTAGAAACATCTACTTAAGATTGGTGTTATTTCCTTTTTAAATGTTTGGAAATGTTCATTGGTGAAGCCATTTGGGCCTGGAGGTTTCTTAGAGGAAAGTTTTTATTTACAGATTCAATTTATTTAATAGACATAGGACTGTTAAGATTGTAGATTTCTTCTTGTGGTGGGTTTAGTAAGTTGTATTTTTCTAGGCACTTGTCCATTTAATATAAATTTTCACATTTATTTGCATAAAATTGCCATAATTCTCTTACTTTGTTAGTCTATAGAATCTGTAGTGATGTCTTCTTTTCTATTTGTCATAGGATAATTTGTGCTTTCTTTTTTCTTGATTATTCTTTCTAGGGGATCAGCCATTTTATTGGTCACTTCAAATTACCAGCTTTAAAATTTTTTCTATATTATAAATTTGTTTTCTATTCTTTCTTTCCTTTTTTTCCCCTCTCAACCTATGCATTTTTTGCTTGTTTAATTTTTTTTCTGGCTTCTTGAAATGGATGCTTAGATAATTGATTTTTAACTTTTCTTATTTTCTAATATACATTTAAGACTTTGTCTTTTCTCCTGAGCTTTACTTGAGATGCATCTCACAAGTTATGTTTTCAATATTATTCAGTTCAAAATATTTTCTAGTATCCTCTCTGCTTTAGATTTTGATTCTTAGAGGTATTTGGAAGTATACTGTTGATTATGTCATTCCATTCTCTTCTGCCAGATATAATATCTTTGAAAAGTCAGCTATATGCCTTATTTTTGATCCTTTAAAGATAGTGCATCTTTGTTTTCTGGTGGTTTTAAATATTTTACTAACTTTGGTTTTATCAGTTTTATATCATGTGCCTATGTTTGTTTGCTTTTTTTCCAAGGAGTCAAACACTATTTTAATTAATTATTTTGTGTGTGTATGTGTGTATATATATATTTTACTGAGTATAGTTGACACAAAATATTACATCAGTTTCAAGTGTACGACGTAGCAATTCAACAAGTCTATATGTTATGCTGTGCTCACAAGTGTAGCTCCCATCTGTCACCATACAACAGTTACAGTACCATTTACTGTATTTCCAATGCTGTGCCTTTCATACCCGTCGAACACTATTTTAGAACTGCACGGGAAAGATTGAATAAAGTTTTATGCTGAACTTTCCTGATAGACATTTTCTCATGGGGCTCTATGTAATGGATTATATCAGTCCCATAAGCCACATTTATACCATTCACAAAGGATGTACAAATTGTGTCATTTGGTTGAAGAGTCAAGTTTGAAAATAAAGATCTTTCTATTCTTTCTGCTTTTAGAACAATTCTCAAAACACATTTATTATGCTCCCAGTCCATAATTGTTCATTTAAGTGCTTCTTCTAAAAATAACTTAGAGCAAAGGAATCATTTACTTTATAGTGATTAAGAAACAGGACTCATCCATTTTCTCCAGTGTTCCATGGAGGGAAAAACTGGTTCAACCAAACAGATATAGTAGAAAGTATGTTTTCTATTTTGGCTTCTCTGTTTTAATGACCAGAGAAAATCCTCTGTCACTTCACCTTGTTCCGACACAGTGGTATCAATATCCTTTTCTTCCTCTGAATCTTGATCTGGCATCCAACACTGGTATTTTACATCCAAAGAATGAATATTTCAAAGGTTGCAGGGTCCCTCCTTCCAACACTGCTGATGGGATTTCCCTTCCTGGAGCACACACTCTGGCCAAACTGATGTGTCCAGGCCCTCTTCCAGGCCCGCTGGGCACCATCCTCTGCCCAGTCCTAGGGATCCTCAGACTGAGCTTCCCACCCCCTGCCCACTGCCGCCTCGACCCCCGGCAGTCCACAGTGGCTGCTGAGGTTCCGTGTTCTTTGTGAATATCCTGCTGAGACTCACAGAGCTCTTTTGAATTTGTGTCTTGGTCTAGTTCATCAATAGTCAGTATTCTTCATTATTGTTCCTTCATTCTCTCCTCTCCACTAGAATCCCAATTCACACATAGGCTAAGACCTTTTTGTGATGTTTCTATGCCACTTCTGCCTGTTTCTGCATTCTCTATTCTTTTTTCCCCCTTTCTCGGAATCTATCTGGACCTTTTCTACTTTTTTCACTAATCGTCTTTTCTGCTGTGTTTACTCTAGTTTTACATTATATACTGAATTAATTTCAATTGTTTTAATTTTCAAGCTAGCACTTTCACTTCTTTTTTCCTTTTAAAAAATAGATTGCAGCACTCTGGAGAAATTCCCCTTCTTTTCATCTATTTTCTGGAATATAATCATCATAATTATTTTAAAATTCCTGACTGAGAATTCTAGAATCTGGGCTATCTACTGGTATCTCTCTATTGCCTGATATTTTAAAATTGGATTTTGATCATTTGTATCTATTTACTACCATGCCTGGTATTTTTGCAGTAAATACTTGAAATTATATATGAAAAATTACACTGGCTCTGAATCATGTTATCTTCTAGAAAGGATTACATTTCCTTCAGGCTGGCAGAGTGTGGACAGATCACCTTGATTCAACCATGCATTGAGATGATTTCAAGCTTTGTTTCAGGCTTTGTAAGGAGTGTCTATTTCCTCCCCCTACTTTTTTTTTAAGTGTAACTTTTTTGGGCATAAAATTGGTATGTAACATATAAATTTCAGTGTACAACATTATAATTTGACCTCTGTGTGCACTACAAAGTGATCACCACCAAAAGGCTAGTTACTGCCCATCACCATATGAGGGGTGTCTGTTTCTGATTTGCTTTACTCCTTGGGCATAGCCCACCAGGCTCTCCGCTGAAAGCCAGAACATTCTCTTTCGTGGGTCCTGACAACTCCAGCTCTTTGTTTCCACAACTCTGTGGGACTGCCAAAATCATTACTTAGTGTTTTCACCTCTTAGCAGCTGCTTTTTCAAAAATAATCTTTTAAAATTTTATTTTGTAATGAAGCCCTCCCTGACCATCCTCCCTGAAATACCACCCCCCATCACTATCATTCATTTTGTTTTATTTTGGAATTTACAGGAAATTTCCCATATACCCTTCACCCAGTTTTCCCTAATGTTAACATCTTACATAATGTGATACATTTGGGAAAAAAATGATACATTTGTCAGACGTTAAGGAAGCGATATTGACATATTACTATTTGCTGAACTATAAGCTTTATTTGGATTTTTCCAGTTTTTTCCTTTTTTGTCCCTTTACTGTTGCAGACCCCAATCCAGGATACCAGGATACCAGGATACCACATTACTCATCATGTCTCTTTAGTCTCCTCTGCATTGTGCCAGATTCTGTCTTTCCTTGTTTTTTCATGACCTTAATGGTCTGAAGAGTGCTGGCCAGGTGTTTTATAGAATGCCACTCAATCTGAGTTTGTCTGATTTTTTCTCATGATTAGACTGAGGTTATGAGGTTTTGAAAGAACATCATAGTGGTGAGGTGCCCTCCTTGTCATGTGACCTCAGTGAGTACATGTTATTCCCTGACTTATCACTGTTGATGTTGACCTTGGTCATTTCATTTAGGTGGTATCTGGCAGGTTTCTCCACTGCAGAGTTACTGTTTCTCCATTCCCATACTCTGTTCCCTCCCTGTGTCATTAAGTTCCGCTCTCACTCAAGGAGAGCGAAATTAGCTCTACCTCCTGGAGGAGGTTATCAGCTCTCTTTGCTTGGCTACTTAGACTGTCACCACCTACATGCACATCTGGGAATTTGGCAAAGGCACAGATAAGAAATTGCACGTGGGATGTTGGTCTTGCTTCTCTGTGGTTCCTTTTTCTCTAGGGTCTTACCTCTTCAATTTCTGGCTGCCTATAACTTTTTTTTTTTTTTGGCCTTATACCCCAGTGAAACTGCTAGGCCACTGTTTTCTCTTTCGCCTTTTTGTTCTGCAGTGAGAATCAGAAAATGCCCTGAGTAGAGAAAGCACTTTTTCAGCCCCTCGTGTCATGACTACCTTGGTGGCTCCCACTGCCTTGAAACACTAATTTTATTTTTGTTCCAGTTTTTGTAGTTTTTCTCAGTAGGAGAGTTTGTCAGATACAGCTTACTTCTTCATAGTAAGGAGGCAATAAGGAGCCACGGAAGCGTTCCCACCACTACTCTGCACCATGCTCATGGCTCCCTCGATTGGCTCCCTTAGGACCCCGCTTTAGCTCTGTCTTACCTTATGCTTTCTTCAGGGATCGCTGTTACTTTTTCATTCCATTCTTCCATCAAGCATTTTTTCTTCTTTAGCTCTCACTTTAACTTTTTACACCCAACCCATAGTCCATTCTTTATACAGAAGCCAGAGTAATCTTTAAAATATTAAACCTTTGCGTTGAATTCCCTTTGTACTTAGAATGAAATACAATTCCTTAGCATGGACTTCTGTGATCAGCCCTGACTCCCCCCTGTGACCACACCTCACGCCACTCTCCCTTTATCTCACCAAGCTACTGATGAGCCCAGATCTTCACATACTTAGTTCTTTTTGTCATTCATATCTCCGTTAAAATGCTACTCCCTAACAAAGCTTTCTCCGACCATTCTCCCTGAAGTACCTCTCTCCCATCACTATCGTTCATTTTGTTTTATTTTTCTTCATGGCTTTTTTTGTTCATTTATGTATTTACTTCTTCATTTTAAAATATAAGCAGCACAATAATAGGACCTTCCTTCTTCACTGCATCGCCAGTGGCTATAGTAGTTCTTGGCACATAGAAAGCATTGAACAAATGAATCAAGTGCTACAAGATTTATTGACTATGTGACATGCACTGTGCTTCATGCTTCCGATAACTCTCTTATTAAATTATCACAATGACCCTACGAAATAGAGTTGATTATTGCCCCCATTTTAGAGAAATGATGTTTAAGGCACAGAGAGATCAAGTGTCTTGCTCAGTTATAGCAGCCAACGTCATTTTTCAGACTTACGATCTATAATGTACGCTTGAGGTTATTTGTTATAATCAGTTAGGTTTTCTATTAATTTTATATGTGACACCTTTCATCAACTGAGGAATGGTTTCCTTGATGAAAAAATATGGCGTTGTTGTGGCTTTCCTTTTTGGATTTCCACCAGAAGAGTTCTGAGAATAGACATCTGTTGTTTTTGCCCAACTGGCATCCATTTGTCATTCTTCTGGTGACAGCACCTGGGTTTTCCTTGAGGTATACCCCTTACCTCACCCACTTTCAGTCTAGGTGGTTTGGGTGGGTTAGCCCAAGATCCAGGGGTGGGAGGGCCTGACAGTCTGCTTCATCAATATACTCCAGCTGCTGAACATGGACTTGCTCAGGAATAAACATATGACTCAAATCTATCCAATCACAGCTAATTAGACTTAGTGCTTTGAGGATGTGAATAGGAGACCCACTCCCCCTTCCCCCCACCAAAACAAAACAAAGAGGATAAAGCCAATGTGAGGAAATTAGAATTAAGAGTTGGAGAAAGCCAGTTTCCCAGTGATATTGTTTGAGTGCCTGCATCCAGCCAGCCTCAAATCATGATCTCCTCTGGCTTTTTTAGCTAAATGGACCAATTAATTGATTTTGTGCTTAAGCCAGTTATAGTTGGATATCTTTTTCCTTTGTACCTGAAAGAGCCCTGATTCATAGAGTGCTCAATATCTGCCTCTTGATGGTTGATTGACTATGTGCACAAGAAACTTGTACCCAACCCAAGTGTGTGTCCGTGTAGCCTGATTAGAGGCAAAAGGGTGTTTCATGTGACCTTGCAGAAAATCTCACCATGCACCTCTCTCTGCTTTAGGCCCTTGAGTCTGCGTGAGGGTGGGCTTTCCTTTCTCAGGTGGAGGTAATAACGAGCCAGGCAGTGTGGTTGCCAATGCATGGATATCAATTAGTGAAGCTCTAGCTGCAGGAAAACCTCTCAGACACGTCCTAAGTGTCTTAATCTCTCAGTGGGCCTTCTCCTCTCAAGGCTTAGGTGGCTGATAATATGTTTGAGCTGTTGATCCTTTCTTTGATCATGCCTTATAGGATTATTCTGTAATGAGATGGTGCCGAGGAGCTGAGGCTATTATTGGTTGCTTTGCCTCACGCTCCAGCCATGTTGCTTCTCTCTGGATTTCGGTTTTCCTTCTTCTCTTTCTGCTTGTGCTGGAATAGAAGCCCCTCAATGGGGCTGTCACCAAAGCATGTGTCTTCTGATTCTTCCAGGTCTCACCAAAGTGTGGAAGAGTCAGAGTAATCTCCAGATAAGAAAATAGGGCTTACCCATCCCTTGCATACGCGGGGCATTTTCCTCTCATTATTGTCGTTTCAAAACCCTTGCACCTGATCTTCATGGCAACTTGGGGGGATAGTCAGGGCAGGTGCTGTTAGTTCCATTTTATAGATCCTTGTCTGACTGAGGTGCAGGGCGTTGGATGCCGTGTAGCAGGTCTGTTCCCAGCCCAATGCTGTTGTCGCTATACCACCCCAGGACCCACCATCCACTCAGTTCTTTGCAACGGCAGATGGTGAGTAACACTTCTCAGTTTTCAAGGCTCAAAGAGCATCTCTGTGTCGTCTTTGCATACCCAGATGGAAAAGCTCTCTCTTCTGAACCCATACAGCTGTCCTTCAGGTATTCTTACAGTTTCATAATTTTCTACCTTGTAATGTAATCATTTGTGTATTTTTATCTTCTCACCTAGAATTTAAGCTCCATGGTTCCCTCGGCACATAAATAGCAGAGTGTTTGATCTGTGGTCGGTATTCAGGCAGTGTTTATTGAGAGTGTGAATAAGTAAACAGATGTCTTAATTTTTTTTTCCCCTGCAGTGGTAGGGAGAGATGGGGGTGGTATATCTGAAGAGACCAGAATTGTTGTTTTCAAAGTACGCAGAGGGCTGTTAGGTGGAAAAGGGTTGAATTGGCTCTGTGACATCTCAAAGGGCAGAAATCAGAAGGCAAAGTGAAATATTTCAGTGAGACGTATTTCATCTCAATGTAGGATTTCCTGTAGCCGGGGCTCCTCAAGGGTGAAGGGGCTACCGTGTAAGTTAAAGTTTGTGTCATTGAAGGTATGAAAGCAGGTATTGGGTGATCGCTTGGCAAAGATAGTGCAGAGGAGATCCAAGCATCTGAGGAGGGATGGGGCTTCTAGGCTCCCTTCCTCTTCACACGCTAGTATTCAAGAGGTCTTCAGTGTAGTTGGCTGTGGAATGCTCCTGGGAGCAAAGCTTATACTCAAGAGGTAAATCCTCACTCATTTAATATACACACAGGGAGTAGTGACAGTGATTAAGTGTGTGGGCTCCAGGGTTCAAATGCTGGCTCCCCTAGTTACTAATGTGTGACCTTGGCAAAGCTGCTTAACCTCTCTGAACCTCCGTTTCCTTATCTGTAAAGTGGTGTTCACAGCACCTACCTCGCTAGGATGTTGTGTAGTAATGCACGAAGAGCACTTAGCCTGGAAAGTGCCCCGCCCACATTGTTCCTGTTACCCACCACTTCCCTCTTCTGCCCTGATCCCTATTCTGGGTGTGTGACCTGCGCTTCCTGGGGGGTGGCTCTGTCCTTCCCTCTGGTACTATCTCAGGTCTCAGGCAGAAGAGGTTTGAGGAGGTCCCCCAGAGACCCCAGAGCTTGGCCCCCCAGCACTGAGTGGACCGCTGACTGTGAGCCTAGAGATCTGAGCCTTTGAGGCCTCCGGCCACTCCCCAAAGCCAATAATGTGGGATGAAAACAGTATCATTTCTCCAGTCCCTTCTGGGATCCTGGCTGCCGGCACTCATTAAAGGCAGTTTTCTCCTGAATTTCAGAAGCAAGGGGTCCTTTTTTGTTTTAAAAGCTTAAAGTCGAACATCAGGTTCCCAAAAGATTGATGGCAGTTTCTTCAGTTTACCCCTAAATCCCTGACCTGAATTTCCAGTGCCTGGGTTATATTAGTGCATCAACAAAACCTGTGCCCTGGGAATAGAAAATCTGTTCTTGTCCTTTGGTCATTGAGAAAATGGCAAGAGGAGATCTCAAGTCCTCAGCCCACCCCTTGGTTGAGAGCAAAATTGCTCCCTAATTCTCCGTCCTGCAAGTTTTGAGATTTAATAAAAGTGGAACAAAATTGACTCAAAGACTCTTATATAAATTCTTTTATGTAAGCTCCTTGATAAGAAATTATTACACATGGTAGGTACTTGAATATTTTTTGTTTGTTTTTTAAGATTTTATTTATTTATTTGAGAGAGAGAGAGACAGCGAGAGAGGGAACACAAGCAGTGGGGAGAGGGAGAAGCAGGCTTCCTGTGGAGCAGGGAGCCCGATGCGGGGCTCGATCCCAGGACCCTGAGATCATGACCTGAGCCGAAGGCAGACGCTTAACGACTGAGCCACCCAGGCGCCCGGTACTTGAATATGTTTTATTTCTTAATATCATCTCCATTTTAAAGAAGAGAAATGAAGTACCATTTTCACTTCCACTTAACATAATAAAACAAAACAAAACAAAAAATAAACACAGGCATGCTAACTCCCCCCCACCCAGCTAATAAGGCAAAGAGTTGAGATGAAAGGCAGATCTATCTGACCCCAAAGTATGGACCATTGATGGCGACTCATGTTGCCTTCTGTTAGGAGGACTATAGGAGAGGACTTATTACTTATATAATAAATCTAACAAATTAGCAAAAACGGTTGTAGAACTCTCAGACAAGATAACATACATGTCCAACGAGCCAATGTATCCATCTTCATATCAAGCAGTCAGGCCAACCCTAAGAGCTTGATGTTCATATTCTTGATTTATAGATATGAAAAACAGGCACCAGGAAGGTAAGGGGTTTGCTCAAGAAAGCAAAGCTAGGATGCAAACCCTTCTCTGGTCTCAACGGGGCGGATGCACCTTCCATCGTCATGGTTGTTGCCCTACAAGAAATATATTTAAAAAACCATGCTCAAAATATGCCGCCTTTAATTTTTTTTCAAAGCATGTTAAGGAATATTCTTGAAGTCTCTCAGTGATTCAACCAGCTTGGCAGGGCAGGCTTTAAAAGGTGCTCTGTTTCAGTGATGACGGGCCTGAGGCTAGGAGGTTTGCCTAATTTCAAACAAAGAGACCAGGGAGCAAGATGGGTTTGAACCAGCTGTTCTCACTTACGAGAAGCTCTGCTTTGGTTCTCCTTCATTTCATGGTTTGTCCTGCCTGCCTTCCTGATTCCTTGAGTTATTAAGTTTCCCTTGACCACTCAGGGTCTTCAGTCTGGTGCTTCTTTGAGTCTCTTCTTCCCTGTCTTTCATTCAGTCCACACGTCCTACGCCAGGTAGTTGCCAAGGGGAGAGGTGACCTGAAAACTGGGTAGCCTGCTTTCCCCCTTGCTTCCCTACTCCTCCTCTCTCTCCTCAGCCCCATTTACTGGTACCTGTCCTACCCCTCAGGGACCTCAGACCTCATGAACAAATTGTGTTTTATAGATGTTTACATAAACTTAAGTGTGACTTTTGTTTAACAGAGGTCAGTGTGAGGGTCGGAAAAGGTCAATGGCAAATTCTTAGAGACAAGAAGAGAGCTTGGTATTGAGAGACCAGTCTGAAAAAATGTATGTTCAAGTGTCTGGTCCCTTGTTAGCCATGTGACTTCAGGCAAGT
Source organism: Leptonychotes weddellii (assembly GCF_054177405.1). NCBI lineage: Eukaryota > Metazoa > Chordata > Mammalia > Carnivora > Phocidae > Leptonychotes > Leptonychotes weddellii. The sequence continues at coordinate 39,937,144 of NC_138375.1, forward strand.
GAATTAACTCTTTTTAGCCTTGTTTCCCAATCTGTTAAATGAGCTGAATTTATAAGGTTATTGTGAAGATCACAGGAGATAATTAATATGAACTGTTTAGCATAAAGCATGTGCTCTTTTATTATTATAGTAAGTGCTGAATAAATGGGTAGATAAGACTTATATAAATTAATTAAAATACAAAGCAGAGACTGTATTTTAACGACTGAACCACCCAGGGGCCCAGCAGAGACTGTATTTTAATGACTGCAGAACCCCAGTGCCTATTTCAGGATTTGGCATAAAGTCAAGGGTCTAGGTCTATAGCTGTGGGTGCCATCTATTGAATGCTTTTCTTGCTCCAGGCATGTGCTAAGAGTTTAGCATGCCTTAGGTCATTTAATCCTTCCAGCAACCCTTGGGGAGGGTAGCCTGGCTCTCTTACAGGTGTTATAGATGATGAAGTTGAAGCTTGGAGAATTTAAGTGACTCACCCACTGTCATGAGGGTTATTCTAAAGTCCAAGTTTGAGGTCAGTTATATCTAACTCCCAAGCCTGTGTTCACTTGTTTATTCCATGAGTGATTTATTAATTCAGGCAGCATTCTTTGAGGTCCTAGTGCTAGGAATGTAAAGGGGATGATGGCATAGTTCCTGCCCATAAGGAATTCATCATCGGGGAAATAGATCCCTCTAACATGGGGAGGAGAGGACCAGTGTCATGAGGAGGGCACTCATGTGGGGACTGTGGACACACTGCAGAGGGACTTGTTGCCTCCTGAAGGAGGTGGACTTCAAACTTTGGGGAGGGCCAATGGTAGATCAATGAGGGCAGGGTATTCTAGAGAGTAAGCTTAGTGGGAGCCAAGGGTTGGGAGAACTCCCTTGGAAGATGGCCTATGGATCTTGGCCAAGGGTATGGAGGAGACCAGTGGGGGAATAAAGCTGACAGGAAACGTGAAGTCCAAACTGTGAAAGTGCTAAAGAACAGTTTAAGGATGGTGAAGGTAAGGTAGGCAAAGGTGAGTTAGAAGTGAACCCAGGGGTGCCTGGGTGGCTCAGTCGTTAAGCGACTGCCTTCGGCTCGGGTCATGATCCCAGGGTTCTGGGATCAAGCCCTGCATCAGGCTCCCTGCTCAGCGGGAAGTCTGCTTCTCCCTCTCCCACTCCCCCTGCTTGTGTTTCCTCTCTCGCCATGTCTCTCTGTCAAATAAATAAATAAAATCTTTAAAAAAAAAAAAAAAAAGAAAGAAAGAAATGAACCCAGACTTGGGTCCATGGGAGCTCGCACACTCAGGAAGCATTTGCCAGAACATGAGAAGGCTATGATGAATTTGTAGTGTTTTTGTTTTTCATGAGACAATCTTCCAGGCCAGAGTTGGAGGCTATGAATTTCAGGGAGGTAGGCAGGGTCAGAAAGGTCTTTGAAGGCAATGGGAGTTTGGGGATCATCTCACATCAGGTACTGGGACTCAGCTGTTCTACTTCTGTTTCAGGAAATTGTGAGCATGGAATGAGATAAGGTGAGCTTTTTGCAAGCCCCAAAGGCCTGTGTTCACTGGGGGGTTGACTATCAATCAGGAGGTGCAAGGATGGGCCTTGTTTCTCTGCTGACCCTGCTGGGGCCAGTCCTGCTGCTTCCGTGGAGCTCCTCAGAGAGGCCCTGCTGGGCATTTTCTGCAGCTGCATTGCAACCACGTTGCCTTACGCTGCTCTTCACTGGCCGCTCCGGAGGTTATCGAGTTATCCAACACTCTGGGAGCGCCGCAGGTGGGAGGCAGCTCCCACAAACTACATTTGCTTCTCGATGATTACATTGCAGTCTATAAAGGAAGAACAGTTCCCATATTTACGTATGGGTTTCCGGAGGAACGCGAAAGCAAGCAATTGAACATATGATGCTCTATTTTCTTCCTTTGTTTGTTTCTTTGTTTCTTTCTATTTATTAAATATTTTAAAAATTGAAGTACAGTTGACCTACAAGGTTCTATTAGTTTCAGGTATACAAACAGTGATTTAACAATCCTATACGTTAAACAATGCTTATCACGGTAAGTGTAGTTACCATCTGTCACCATACAAAGTTATTACAATATTATTGACTACATTTCCTATGTTGTACTTTTCATCCCCATGACTTATTTATTTTATAACTGGAAGCTTGTACTTCTCCTTTTTTTTTTTTTTTAAGATCTATTTATTTATTTTAGAGAGAGAGCAAGTGAACAGGGGGAGGGGCAGAGGGCAAGGGAGAGAGAGAATCCCAAGCACACCCCATGCTGAGCACGGAGCCGACACAGGGCTCGATTCTAGGACCCTGAGATCATGACTTGAGTTGAAATTAAGAGTCAGATGCTCAACCGACTGAGCCACCCAGATGCCCCTGGACGTTTATACTTCTTAATCTCCTTCATCTACTTCACCCATCCCCCCATTCCCCTCCCTTCTGACAACAATGAGTTTGTTCTCTGTATTCATGAAACTATCTGTGTGTTTGCTTGTCTGTTTTGTTTTTTAGATTCCACATATAAGTGAAATCATAAGGTATTTGTCTTTCTCTGACTTACTTCACTTAGCATAATACCCTCTAGGTCCATCTATGTTGTTGTGAATGACAAGATTCATTTTTTTTTTTTAAGATTTTATTTATTTATATGACAGAGACAGCGAGAACAGGAACACAAGCAGGGGGAGTGGGAGAGGGAGAAGCAGGCTTCCCGCTGAGCAGGGAGCCCAATGTGGAACTCGATCCCAGGACCCTGGGATCATGACCTGAGCCGAAGGCAGACGCTTAACGACTGAGCCACCCAGGCGCCCCAAGATTCATTTTTTTTTTTTAAGATTTTATTTATTTATTTGAGAGAGCATGGTGGGGGGAGGGACAGACGGAGAGGGGGAAGCAGGCTCTCCGCTGAGCGGGGAGCTCGACCTGGGGCTTGATCCCAGGACCCCAAGATCACGACCTGAGCCAAAGGCAGATGCTTAACCAATTGAGCCACCCAGGAGCCCCAAGATTCATTCTTTTTTATGGCTGGGTAATATTCCATTATATATATATATGTGTGTGTGTGTGTGTGTGTATAACACATCTTCTTTAAAAAAATCTTTTGTTGATCAGTGTACACTTAGCATTCTTTCTTTTTAAAAATTACCATCAAGGTTGTTTCATTCCCCTTCTAATTGCTATTAGTTCTGTGTGATGCAGTGTACCTGGTGGCCCTGAATTCATATTCTGTGTGTGGCATCAGAGTAGGGCAGTGGGGTTCAATGTTGAAAGCACTCGATTTGGAACCAGCCGGATTTCTTACTACAGTCACCCAGGTGAGAACATCCCAGTTAATTCTCCTGTCAGAGCTCCTTCTTCACTTTGGCTGGAATTAGAGCAACTCAGTGTGGTCAATACCAGTCTCTCATGACAACGAGGGAGAATTGGTTAAGAAAACAGAGGACAATGATCAGAACTTAAATCATGTGGTTTTAGAGATCGAAGTATTTTGAAACCAGACATAGCACTGGGGTGAATGTGAAATGGGTCCTCTGTGGTACAGAAGTCAAGAGCCACCAGTCCTAATTAATCTCTCTATGTGCATGAGCCTCTTCTAGGGAAACTTTATCAGCATCTCTTTATCTCCCTCATGTAGAAGAGCCTACAAATAAAACCTCGAGCGTCTGTTGACTTGGGGAACATGTGAGGAAACAGGGCAGGCTGTATCTAAAGCGTGTAGCATACTTTTTCCAGACCACTCACAATTTAGCAACCACAACTCATCTGAGTGTCCTCTCCCTTCACTCCTTTATTCAGTGAATCTGGAATGGTCTTCCTGAATTTGGATCTAATGAAATCCCAGGCATTATTCAAAGTCCTGCTGAAAGGCCATCTCCTCTCGATAGTTTTTCCTGTGTCCCATCTGGATGTTTATCTTCTGTTTGTACAAACCCGCAGCACTTTGCTTGTGTTACCTTGATTCCCAGTATGTGGGCTTCATGAGCCTAGTGGTCAGGAGGATGTTTCACATAGCAGAGACATAGGTTGAAGTACATGGCACAAAAATTACTCCCTCTTTGGTATTTCTGGTTACATCAAGAAGGTCTCATGTTGGTGATGCTATGTCTTTAACACCTTTTTGCCCCTTTCCAGTTTCTTCTTTCAAATAAAGGCAGAGGGCAGGGCAGGCCTCAGGCCCAGAGTCTTTGACAGTGGTTGTAGGTAGCTACAATTAATAGAGCTCATTTAATAGTATTGTTTTTATTTATGTTCATTTTCTATTTTTGGTACGTAACCTGGGTTTTCCATTTATAGAAGTATTATAACATTGAAAAATAAACTTATTTAGGTCAAAAAGTGAGTTGGTGATGGAAAAAAGGATTCAATGATAGAAGTTTCCCCACAGATATGGCCGGTATTGTTGAAGTTGTACTGTCGTGATTGAAACGGAACTGAAGCTAATTCTCTAGGAATAGAATTGGTTATGCCTCTCTTTCTCTCAAGTCTGTGAGGACAGGGGCTATGCTTCCTTCCTCTTTGAGATATTCTGGAACAGGAGTTGGCAAACTACCATCCATAGGCACATCTAACCCACCCCTTGTTTTCGTGTGGCCCCCCAGGAATGGGTCTTACATTTTTAAAAGGTTGAAAAAAATTAAAAGAATAATATTTCATGAAACAAGGCAGAGGATCATAGGGGAAGAGAGGGGAAAAATGAAACAAGATGAAACCAGAGAGGGAGACAAACCATAAGAGACTCTTAATCTCAGGAAACAAACTGAGGGTTGCTGGAGGGGAAGGGGGTGGGGGGATGGGGTAACGGGGTGATGGACACTGGGGAGGGGATGTGTTGTAATGAGCACTGGTTATTATATAAGACTGATGAATCACAGACCTGTACCCCTGAAACAAATAATACATTATATGTTAATTAATTGAATTTAAATTAAAAAAATATTTCATGAACATGAAAATTACATGCAATTCAAATTTCTTTGCTAATAAAGTTCTCCTGTAAACACCACCAAGCCCATTTGTTTACATACCGTCTGTGGCTGCTCTCACACTACAGCAACCAACTGGAACACTTGTAACAGAGACACACAAGTAGTGTTTACTGTTTAGCCCTTTGCAGAAAAAGCTTGCTAACCTCTGCTCTGGAGGGTCATCGGGCATGGAGTCAGGAGGCCTGAGGTCGACCCCCGGCACTCCAACTGTCATGGGGTGACCTTGGGCAAATCAAGTCTTCTCTCCACGCTTCAGTTTTCCATTTATAAAATGGAGCTGATACTAGTAGCTACCATAGGGCCGTTGTGAGGACTGGATGCGTGTGCATCCACTTCATAGATGAGGAAGCATTAGAAAACCTAGATATTTTTATTTCCCTCAACAGTTGTAGCTTTTGTTTTGTGAGAGACAGTGTGTGCTCCTAAATACCAGCTCCATCCAGTCCCTCATCTTTTCTAGTGGAATCTGGAAGCCTCTTCTATTTTTAAGGTAAGGAGAGATTATTCTCTCCTTGCTTTCCTGCTTCTAACATTCATTACCTTGCTGTTTTCCACATTTTTCTTTCCTGCCTCCCCCCCCGCCCACCGCTGCCCCACTGGTGACTAAGAAACATTCCCCCCACACCTCTCCCTTTGACCGCCGCCATCTTGGCCATTGTAATCGACTCCGATCCAACCCCAGGATTCTCCCTCCAGAATAAACTGTACTTAAGGAAATACCATCAGATCAGAAGCAAGAACATATTTCTATTCAGTATTGTTCTAGATCTGCTGGGTGCTGTAAGAGCATACTGACTTTTTTGACTTTTCAAATAGAATTTGCTCCGGTCAGGGAGGGATATGGGAATGAAATTTCAAGCGTGGATGTGTGTGTCAGAGACAGGCTTTGGGTGAAAGATGCTGCAGGAAATTATTTGGCATGTATTGAGCATTTACTATGTGTTGGGCACTCTGGTGAAGCGTTTTACCCTTATTGTCTCATTTAATCCGCTCAATAATACAAGAAGCAGATAAAGTTATTATCCCTACTTCATAGACTAGGAAACTGAGGCTGAGGGTTGAAGTCCCTGCCTGGGGTCTCCCAGCAGGAAAGAGATGGTGCTGGGATGTCTCCACGTCTGACGACTCCGGAGCTGCTACCCGTGCCCAGCAAGCTCCCCCTGAGCCCCGATTTGTGCTCCCGTGTCCCGGCTCCAGTCCTCATGACACTACATTGCGGTTGCTGTGTAGGGCTCTGTCTCCCCATCTAGCCTACAAGCCCGAGGAAGGCAGAGACCTGTTCGTTGCTGTATCATGGCACCTAGCCCGGGACTGGTACAGAGCAGGTGCCCACGAATGTTTACTAAGTGGATGAATGAATACGTGAGTATAATGAGTATTTTTATAGCTCAAAGCATTCACCTGGAACTTAAGGGGAAGGAAAATGATATACTCCTGCAGCTCACCGGCCTCAGGGAAAGCCTTGGGAGAGGAAAGGAGAAAGGAAGTGGGAGAGCCCAAGTTTTCATTTCAGTTGGAAAAATGAGGCAACAAGATGTATTATTTATTATTTAATTTGAGAAAGGAAAAAAGTTGCACGTCGTCTACTCCTTTCCAGCTAATCCAGTGCTTTGCCAGTGTTAGTCTTTTGTGTGCCATCTTTGTGATTTTTTTTGCTATACCTATGTGCCAGCCATATTATTTACTTAATATTAAAAAAAATCAGCCCACTTTAAGAATCAGACATATATTTATTTTAAAAAGGATTTTTATAACACTCCAATAAATGGGAAGCTATTACCACTTGCTTTTAAAAGTAGATTATGTGGGGGCGCCTGGGTGGCTCAGATGGTTAAGCGTCTGCCTTCGGCTCAGGTCATGATCTCGGGGTCCTGGGATCGAGTCCCGCGTCGGGTTCCCTGCTCAGTGCAGAGCCTGCTTCTCCCTCTCCCTCTGCCACTCCCTCTGCTTGTGCTCTTCTGTCTATCTCTCTGTCAAATAAATAAATAAAATCTTAAAAAAAAAACAAAAAACAAAAAACTCTAACCTTCTGGTTTAAAAAAAAAAAAAGTAGATTATGTGGGGGCACCTGGGTGGCTCAGTCAGTTGAGTGTCTGCCTTTGGCTCAGGTCATGAGCTCGGGGTTCTGGGATCGAGCCCCGCATCGGGCTCTCTGCTCAGCAGGGAGTCTGCTTCTCCCTCTCCCTCTGCCTGCCGCTCTGACTACTTGTGCTCTCTCTCTCTAATAAATAAATAAAATCTTTAAAAAAATAAAGTAGATGATTTGAAAATAAATACAGCAAACATAAAAGTAATTACATTCTAGCAAGTACTGTCGCCCTGTGGAAGGACCCAG
>NC_138375.1:39944949-39977716 GCF_054177405.1 Leptonychotes weddellii
ACAGAGAGCACGAGAGGGAAGAGGGCAGAGGGGGAAGCAGACCCCCCGCTGAGCAGGGAGTCTGATGCGGGACTCGATCCCGGGACTCCAGGATCATGACCTGAGCCGAAGGCAGTCGCTTAACCAACTGAGCCACCCAGGCGCCCGAAGTAGGTTTTATAATCTGTCTCTACTGTCGGGAGAACTCCGGAACTTCTTTTTTTTTTTTTTTTTTTAAGATTTTATTTATTTATTAGACAGAGATAGCAAGAGCAGGAACACAAGCAGCGGGAGTGGGAGAGGGAGAAGCAGGCCTCCCGCAGAGCAGGGAGCCTGATGTGGGACTCGATCCCAGGACCCTGGGATCATGACCTGAGCCGAAGGCAGACGCTTAACGACTGAGCCACCCAGGCGCCCGAACTCCGGAACTTCTGTTATTCTGCATTCCTGTCTTATTTGTTACTCCTCAGACTTCATCTGTTTCCTGCAGGAATTAACCGTGAAACTCTTAACCTGAGCAGTTTCTTGGGGACTTGTTTCAGAACGGCAGAGAAGCAGCTTCTGGAGAGATGTCTCTTGTTCCACAGTCCGGGTGGAGACAGCCTACCGTGTAGGGTGGGGCTTGGCAGCACCCAGAGGCAGGGGGAAGCAGGGTGAATCACCCTCTGTCTGCGAGGAGGAGTTGGACTAATTATACCTTCCACACGTGGAGCCCAGCCAGGGACCGTTTTGTCCCCCGGGGGACATCTGGCAATGTCTGAAGACATTTTTTTGTTGTCACAGCTGGCAAGAGGGGGACGGTTGAATGCACTATTGGTGTCTAGTGGGGAGAGACCAGGGGTGCTGCTAACCGTCCTGCAGTGCCCAGGACAGCTCCCCACACCAAAGAATTATCCGACCCCAAATGTCAGTAGTGCTGAGGTTGAGACACCCTTCCTTATACGCATCCTATGATTGGATCTTCACAGCAACTTGGCAAAGTCTGGGAGGAGGGAAGCTAATGTTTCATAAGGGTAATGGGACCTCTTTGGTGCCAGGCATTGAGTTAGGCTAGAGTGGGGAAAATAGATTTTAATCTGCGTGTCAGCTCGGTCAGTTGGAAGGCTTTCTTGGATTGGTCTATTGACACGGATTCTGAGGCTCAGCAGGAAGGGAGGTTGTAATCAGTCAGCTCCCATTTCTGCCACTATGTAGCTGTGCAGCCCTGGGCAATTACTTAACCTTTCTGTGCCTTAGTTTTCAGATTTACAGAATGTTTTTTTTCAGATTTACAAAATGTTTTTAAGTCTCTGGCTTAAATGACAGGTAAGAAATCACCTGGTCCTTGTGAAAAGGTTTTGAAAGGTTGAAAGTTAATTTCTAGTCACAAGGGGAGTTTCCACCAAGTAGAGCCATGCTAAAGGCTCTCCATAGGAGTGACACGAGAGAAGCTGGACACACAGGGCCTGTCTGAACTCAGCACCAACTCTGAGAAAGCAGTCTTGGAGAATTTTCGAAAAATAAGGTTTAAATAAGAGATCAGGAGGTGGCGGGTTGAGTTCCAATTTAGTACCAATTTACTGTGTAACCTTGGACCGCCCCTCTCTGTGCCTGAGTTTCCTTCCCTATAAAGCAAAGGGTTTGGATGGAATAATATTTAAGTTTCCTCCTAGTTCAAACATGCAACGATTCAATCTAATTCAATTCATGAAATCAAAATATAAACGGGGAAGGCTCTCAAAGGGTGTCTAGTAGAAGTGTCCTTCTGTCTATTCGGTTAAATGCAAAAGAATGCTGTTCTAGCCCTTGGAGGAACCCCCAGCGTCTCTTCTGTTCCTCCGAGTAGCACTTGTTCTGGGAGGTGGCAGGGCAGTGGGAGCAGAGGGGCGGGGGGTGGAGGGGGGTGAGGTGGAGATGGGGGCGGGGTTAAGAGAGGACCACCTTGTTTCACCAGCTTTCCTCCATCACTGGGCTGCCAGGCTCTTGTCATGGCACAGCAGGGGTGGGGGTCGTCTCCCTTTTGGATTGTATTTGTTAAAACTCCAGTCCATCTTTTTATTCTCAGGAGCAAATTATGACAACCATTGTGGGTTTACTTTCCTGCTGAAGAGCTCTTTGGAGCCTCTGGGAATGAGGGGTAGGAAGGGGTGGGTGGATCCTTAGACTATCAGGGTTGGAGGGACACAGAGGGACCATCGGTTTGGATCCCCATCTGGAGCACCAGTCTCTCCAGGTACCATCCTATCAAATGCTTATCCAGCCTTTATTTGACTGCCTCGAGGAAGCCCTCTATATGTTGGCATAGCACTGAGTGATGGTCTTTTTACTGAGCCGAAATCTTCTTTCTGTCGATTTTTTTTTTTTTTTTAACTAATTGTTTCTGGCTCTGTCTTCTGTAGCCTCTCAGAAGAAATCTGTTTCCTTCTCAATTTTCAGGTTGGCCTTGCATCTTTTCCTCAGCTCGGTATCCTCTTCAACCTCACCCATTTCTCTTGTGACATAATTTGTAGACTTCTCATCATTCCTTGGGCCCCACCCTAATCTATTCATTCAGTTACTCATTCAGTGAATATTTACTAAGTGCCTGCCATGTGCCAGGCATCGTGCTGGGTGCTGGTGATGGAGGAGTGCATGGGACCTGCTTCCTGGCTTCTGGAGTATGGTGGGAAAAACCATACATTGAGCAAAGAATTCTGGAGTTAGATTGGGTGGGTTTGAACTTGAGCTCTACTACTTACTATTCGGTGACACTGGGTAAGTTGTTCGGCCTTTCTGGTCCACAGTTTCCCCCATCTATTGAATGGGGGGAAATAATAATAGTAACTACCTCATTAGGGTTATTATTAGGAATTAATGAATGAAAAGTGCTTAGAGTCAAGCGTGGCACATTTTAAACGCCGAGAAAATGTTAGCTGTTGTTACTATTACTACAGTGGAGCAGAAGACGACACTCAGGTGTGTAGCCTGAGGAATTGTGGAGTCACAGAGAAGTTTGGTAAGGAAGTAGCATTTGGTTGAGGCTTGTAGGGTGAGCAGGGGCTGGCTAGGTGAAGAGGGAGAGGAGAGGAAACAGCACGTGCAAAGGTCCTAAGGAGGACAAGGTGCTGGGCATGTGGTAGGAGCTGAAAGCAAGCCAGTGTGGATGGAGCTTAGTTAGTGAGGGGGAGAACAGCGGGAGCTGGGAGCTGGAGGGGTACTGAGGCTGTGTTGTGCAGGACTTCTGAGGTCACTGGAAGGACTTGGGTCTTCTAACAGTGATGAAAATCACTCTGGCCGCTCTGTGGACTCTGAATATATGGAAATCTTTGGGGTCATCATCTCTCTTAATTTGTACCCTCTACTCTTACTACCACAACCAAAGGTCACCCTTGCTCTTTAGATGGTTTTATAAAACCAGTGGCTCACATCCAAGTCTCATTCCAGAGACCTTGCTTTCACTTACTGGTCTTCAAACTCCCCAAAGAATTACATGATAAAAGCTTAAAGTATTATCCCATACAGAAGACTGAAAATCCTTTAGGCTGGAAATCGCTAGATTACAAGAGCTCATTAGATTCCAATAGTGTGGGTTCAGGCATCGTAGCAGATGGTGGGGGCGATAGCTTTGGGCAGGGGCTCTTCACGTTGTCCTGAAATCCCGAGGCAGTCCTAGCCCTCTGCTCTCCAGGCACGGACACCTACAATTATGTGCCCATGGAGTCCAGCGAGGCCTCTGAACCAAGACTCAGGTGGGGAAAAAATTCTTTGACCTCATTCCTTTCCAAGAAGCTGAAGCCCTGCTCCAAGGATCTCTTCCTCTCTTTCGTCAGTGGCACTAAAAAAACAGGGCAAGACTTAGGTGGATTGTCAGTGACCTGTTGACATCAGAGTGACAGATCAAATAATTTATTTTCTTCTAAATCCGGATTATGCTGCTGTAACTCCCAGGAACTATTTTTAGTGCCCATCAGGCTTGTTCGGGTTGTGAACATTTGTTGAGGTGTGCACACACGCATGCACACACACACACGCACTGCTCAAAGAAACGCACACAGTGGGATGGAAGTGGGTGTGAGTATCTGTTCATGGACCACCTCAATCCCAATCGCACACTCAGGCCCCCAGCTCACAATGTCTCAACTTCGCCTACAGTCCCATCCCATGCACCGATAAACACATCCCACTCAGGCCTGCCTTTAGTTCTGGAGAGGTCGTTTGGCCATCCCTGTGTTCTCTAGGTCTGGTTAACTGCCTGAAAAGTGGTTAGGATCTTGCTGTTGACGGTGCTGTTGGTGGACCAGCAGCGTTGGCATTACCTGGGGGCTGGTAGACATGCATCTTGGGCCCCACTGCAGGCCTCCTGAGTCAGAATCTGCCTTTTAATGAGATCCCTGGGTGATTTGTATGCGTGCTGAAGTTGAGAAGCCCTGGGCTAGAATATTTGCCTTCCTTGGCAAACACAGCAGTGGCTCCAACCAGAGTAGCTCTCCTTTTATGTTTTACATTCATGGCTTCCACAGAGGAGTTTACTGGAGAAAGAGCTCCCCTGCTAGGGTGTGTGTAAAAACGGCTACACCACACTGTGCTTGTTGGCTTTCAGGCTTGGAAAATCTGTCCTCTGTGGCCGCATTTTTCCATCTGGGGCCTTCTAATATACTTTTCCTTGAACTTTCTCTCCCACCTCCTGTTCCTTTGCATGACTAAACCCCATCCAGCTTTCTGAGCTCTCAGCTTTAACTCATCCCTCTAGGAGGCTTCCAGTCTACAGTGAATGTCTCTTTCCTCTTAGCACACTTGGAATTATGTGCTCAATATCTGCCTTCTCCAAGAGATTGCAAAGTCCATCAGGTGAGGAATCACTTGTCTTTTTTTTTTTTTTAAGATTTTATTTATTTTTGAGAGAAAGAGCACATAAACAGGGGGGAGGGACAGAGGAAGAAGCAGACTCCCCACCGAGCAGGGAGTCCAATATGGTACTTGATCCTAGGACCCTGGGATCATGACCTGAACCGAAGGTAGGTGCTTAACCAACTGAGCCACCCAGGCACCCAGGAATCACTTGTCTTGTTACCCGTACAGGAACAGTAAATATGCACTGAAAGAACAAATGATTTAGGTAGCTTACTCAAAGAAGAGTGGGAGTAAAAGGTATTCATGCAGAAAACATTTTTTTAAAAGATTTTATTTATTTATTTATTTACTTGAGAGAGAGAGTGTGTGAATGGGAGAGGGGGAGAGGGAGAGAGAGAATCTCAAGTAGACTCCATGCTGAGCACGTTGTGGCGCTCGATCTTACAACCCTGAGATCATGACCTGAGCCAAAACCAAGAGTTGGACGCTCAACTGACTGAGCCATCTGGGTACCCCATGCAGAAAACATTTCTTGGGCATCTACTATGTGCCAGGCAGCGTACTGGGTCTTGAGGACACACACAGTTCAGGCCTGGGTCCTGATTTCAGTTGCTCATGGTCTAGCAGGTGGAGATGGACATGTAGACTCCTAAGTATAGGTGGGAGTTCCTATCAGTTGCCATGAGACACAAAGGAAGAATGGGGTTACTATACTTCGTCCCTGAGATGATTTGTTAGTATCTCAGCCAGGACTTTGGGCTCCTTTGTTTCCCTGTGAGGAATTGGCTGCTTCAGGGAACTTTCTCAGAAGGAACCCTTGGTTCAGAGGACATTCTGAATCTTGATTCTGAATTTTTCTTAATTTCCATGGGTAAATTTCTTTCAGATACTGATTTTTTTAAAGAATAAATATTTGATTTAACCTCTCTTTTTAACAATGCTCCTCTATTTTCAGTTTGTTGGGGATAGTTCCCTATCCTTCATTTTTTCTCAAAGGTCAGATGAAGAATAAAGACAGAACAAGGGCCTGAATAAGGAAAACCTTGGATAGGGAAGGCAGTTTCTTTTTCCTTTCCTGCCTTTTCTCCTTCTATCCCTCCTTCCTTCCCTCTCTTTTCTCCGGTTCCTGGGATTCAGTATCATCTGTCTCCACACATGACTTAATTAATTATCTAGTGGAGCAAACAGATAAACAATTGCAGCAAAGTGTGGCATATGCTCTGAAGGGAGAGAGCAGTTGCTCTGGGAGCACGTAGCAGAAGCTTCTGTCCTGGCCTATAGTCAGGAAAGGCTCCTGGAGGACATGGCATTTCAGCTGAGAGCTTGGGAACGAATAAGTGTTAAGGGAAGAATCAAAGGTTGAGGTCAGTGTGTGTGGGGGGCAGTCAGGGTGGTGGAAGCGTACCAGGTAGGGCACAGCATGTGCAAAGGGCCGGAAGCAGAGGGGGCCCAGGATGCTGGGGGAGAGCTGGGAGGAGAGCTGTTGTGGCTGGACCAGAGAGAGTTTGGAGAGAAGGGTTTGGGGCTGAGGGAGTGAAACAGCGGCCTTACCACCAGCTCTCAGTAAACCCACTTTAAGTTGTTTGGACTTAATCGTGGGCAAATGGGGGGCTAATGAAGGGTTTTAAGCTGAGGAGTGGTATGATCAGCCCGGAGTAAGATTGTTAGTGTGGAGAATGTATCATGGGATGTTTAAAGTCAGGGCAAGGGGTTGGGGGCAGTTGTAATTGCTCAGGTAGAGAGCAGAGTAGGATGTGCGGTCCTGGAGACTGGGTCTAATGGTGCTTCAGGCCGCCTAGACCCCGACCACCACTCAGGGAGCTCTGATCTGGCGTCATGCCTGTGCTAAGTGCTTCGTAATTTGACTTCATTCAACCCTTGCCGCCTCCTGCCAAGCGTTTTCACCTTCTCCTGTCAAAGGGGACAAGGATCCATGCCTTGTGTTTCCCTAGGGAGTCTAACAACTACCAAAATAAGATGTTTTTTAGGAGAGGGCTTTGAAAAATGTAAGCTGCTCTCATACGGAGGATTATAGCTGGGAAGTGAATTAATGGCATGTTACGACTCCTGTCCCGACACGGGCAAATTGGGGGTGAGCGATGTGTAGGAATTTCAGAGACCTCCAAAGGCCCTCAGCCCTGAACTGCTTTCTCTGACACCTGCTGATATCCAAAATTCTACCATGGAAGCACAAGGCCAAAGGAAAGTCTGCTATTCAGGGGCCATGAACGTATTCATGTTGCTGAAGAGCACGATGTGTGCGTGACTTAGGTACTGACATCTTTCTCTGGCCTCAGTTTCCTTGTCCTGAAATGTGAATTTTCACGCATTCACCTACAGTCCTCCTAAATCCCACAAGAGGTAGGTGGAGAGGTCTGGGATTATTGTTCCCACTTAACAGATGGGGAAACGGGGGAAGGCACTGGAAAGGAAGGGACTTGCCCAAGGTCAGCAGCAGCATTGGCTATAGAGCCTGGGGCCTTCCCAGCGCTGGCAGTCCAAGGTCTGAGTCCGCCTTAGCTGAGCCAACCTGACGTGGGAGGTGGGAGCGAGCAGAGGACTGGGGAGAGGATAAAGGTAGGCAGGGCATTGGTGTCCCGGTGGGAGCCCACCTGCCTGAGACTTCCTGGCACTGCCTTCAGCTGCAATCTGTTTGGGTGATGGGCTCTCCCTCTCCCAGCCCTGGGGCTGTCCTCTGTGCTCATTCACTGTATTTGCCTTCTGCTTTGCCATTGGGGCAGGGAAGTCAAGAAGCATTTGCTTTAATTTTGCATATTTACTTTTTAGACAAGTGAGAAATGGAAGTGGATCAAGGGGACATGTCAGGCCAGAAGAGGGGAGGCAGGAAATGTCCCTGATGGAATATTAGCCAACGCTCTTCACCAGGCCTGTTAAAGGAGGCCAGTGATGATGACATTCAAGATATTTTGTGGGAGGAGAGTTCTCTGTGCCTCAGATAATTCTTCTGTCCCCATCATCACACTTCACCCCTTTCTGGTACTTTCCTGGTAGGTTTGGTGGGACAAAATGTTATGAAGTATATAGAGGTGCCCAGCTATCACGAGCAACTCCAGTCCTCCTCTCCCTCCTTCCTTCCTGCATTGTACCAGGTACCATCTTAGTAATAATGCTCAAGTTGCTTGCATTTATGGAACACTCGCTATAAGCCAAACACTTTGTTGAACTCACACGGGTGCGTCGTCCCATGTAACCTCCAGAACAACCTTCTAAGGAAGGGAATGTGACTCTCCTTTTGCAGATGAAAACACAGAGGCCCAGAGAAGTGAACTTGCGAGTTAACACAGGATGTGGGAGAGCTAGATTTTGAATCCAAGGTGTCTCCAAACTCCTTGCTACCGCTCGGCACCCCCTAAGTATCGTCTCCTTTCTCAAATGTGTCTGAGTTCCCTCTACTGGCTCGCTTGCCCCTAACACAGCGGCTCTCCACCTTGGCCACGGGTTGGAATCACCAGGGCAGGTCTAAACACATGGATGCCCGGGTCCCACCCCAGAGGTGCTGATGTAATTGGCCGGGGCCTTGGGATTCTGAAGAGCCCCCAGGTGATTCCAGTGTGCAGCCAGGATTGGACTTGGAGCCGGAAAGTGCTGGTAGTGTCATGGGTCGACTAGGTGTTTGCTTAATCACGGGATCTCAGACTCAAATACCTAGAGGGACCACGCAGGGAAGGTAAAAACAGTATGGTTCAAAATGTAAAAAAAACCCAACAGTGATAGTATGCTTATATAGGCAATTGGCCTTGACCTCAGCGTTAGGAGGACAGTAGGGGGTGGTGGGGGCAGCTGTAAACTCAAGAGCTCTTGTCCATCTAAGGAGAAGCCACTCTACTATCATCAGTTACTGTCCTCTGGGCCCAGTATGGCCAAGTCTTCTTTTTCTCAAGAGAAGATGAAAGTCAGTATTTATTATGGGAAATTTCCCAGTTTTTAAATGTTGACAATCACTTTTAAAATATTAAAACACCATATGGATTAAAGAGGCCTAGGACTCAGATGTACCTTGTGGGCCACCAGTTCAGGTTCTTTGCCTTAATTTTTCTTTTTTTTTTTTCCTACAAACTCTCAGAAACATGGTCCTTAGGGCTTCTTTATCTGACCACAAATCACCTTGTCTGGTTAATTTACATTAAACTTAGAATTTTTAAATTGATAAATGTAATATGTGTATTCATTATAGAAAATGTAAAACATGCACATCAAGGACAAATAAAAAGTATCTATAATTTTCTACCCAGAAATAAATATGTTCTGTTTACTTTCATTCTTCATTTCTCTATCATGTACAGATCTTTATACATGGAGCATTGTTGAAAATACAGATCCCTGGATCCATACTTGGACTAAGTGAGTAGGCCCGAGTGAGGCCTGGGAATCTGAATGTGTAACATGTTTAGAGATGATTATGATGTACATCTGGAATTGTGATGTTCATTTCTTAAAAAAAAAAAAAAAAGAGCTTTACAAACTTAAGCTGTGGGGCGCCTGAGTGGCTCAGTTAGTTAAACGTCTGACTCTTGATCTCAGCTCAGTTCTTAATCTCAGGGTTGTGAGTTCAAGCCCCATGTTGGGGTCCACACTGGGCGTGGAGCCTACCTAAAAAAAAAACAAACAAACCAATAAAAGGGGCACCTGGGTGGCTCAGTCAGTTAAGCATCTGCCTTCAGCTCAGGTCATGATCCCAGGGTCCTGGAATCAAGCCCTGCGTCGGGTTCCCTGCTCAGTGGGGAGCCTGCTTCTCCCTCCCTGACCCCCACTCATGCTCTCTCTTACTATCTCTTTCTCTCAAATAAATAAATAAAATCTTAAAAAAAAAAAAAACTCCGGGGCACCTGGGTGGCTCAGTCGTTAAGCGTCTGCCTTCGGCTCAGGTCATGATCCCAGGGTCCTGGGATCGAGCCCCGCATTGGGCTCCCTGCTCAGCAGGAAGCCTGCTTCTCCCTCTCCCTCTCCCACTCCCTCTGCTTGTGTTCCCTCTCTCACTGTGTCTCTCTGTCAAATAAATAAATAAAATCTTTAAAAAAAAACAAAAAAACAAAAAAACCACAAAACTTAAGCTGTAATAAAACTTTTAAAATGACATTTAATATTCTATATAATTCCTGCTTCTATAATATTCCATCATTCAGACATATCACGTTATTCTTTATCATTGGACATTTACAGGGTAAACAATATTTTATGTAATAAATAGTAGTAACATGAACATTTCTCTAAATAAATTCTCTTGTATACCCATTTCATTAGGATAAATTCCTACAAGTAGAATCATTGGGTCAAAGGATATGTATATTTTCAGACTTTTAAAAAAGTATTTATTTATTTGAGATGGGGGGAGCACGGAGGGAGAGTGAGAGGGAGAAGCAGGCTCCCCGCTGAGCAGGGAGCCTGATGCGGGGCTCAATCCCAGGACCCTGAGATCATGACCTGAGCTGAGGGCAGACGCTTAACAGACTGAGCCAACCAGGTACCCCTAATTTCAGGCTTTTGATATAAATGGCCAAATTGCTTTCTAGAAAGGACTTAAAAAGTTAAATATCCATTTTTTGTAGAGAACATCTCTCTCTCTTCACCTCTATTAAACCTGGGAATGATCATTTAAAAGATTGGTAGAGGCAAATAGATCTTATTTTTATTTGAATTTGCTTGTTGCATGCCAGAGAGATTGAATATTTTTTTCTTTTTTTGCCTTTTATATGTGTTAGTGATTGTCCCTTTCTTATTCTTGTTTATATTAAGGGTATCATGTCTTTTTTTTGTCATGTGTTCAAGGTACTTTTCCCAGGTATTAAATTTGCCTCTTAATATTAAAGATGTTATTCATACTGAAATTCTAATTCAGTGTAGTCGGATCTGCAGATTTTTTCTTTATGTTGTGGATGTTTTTTCCTCTATATGATTTTTTTATGTATATGAGGGTTGATACATTTTCAAGTTAAGAAACATTTTCTTCGGGGCGCCTGGGTGGCTCAGTTGTTAAGCATCTGCTTTTGGCTCAGGTCATGATCCTGGGGTCCTGGGGGGGACCCCTCCCCTCAGCAGGGAGTCTGCTTTTCCCTCTCCCTCTCCCTCTGCTTGTGTTCCCTCTCTCACTGTGTCTCTCTCTGTCAAATAAATAAATAAAATCTTTAAAAAAAAGAAACATTTTCTTCTAAAGAATTACATTTTGAGTTTCATTCTTAAACCCATTGCAAATTATTTTTGCTATATAATGCAAAGTAAAATTCAAATTTTTATTTTAGTTTCTTCCTTTGCTACTGGAATAGTCAAGTTTTTAAATAGTCACTCTTTTTGAGTGAGTTTAGTTGATTTATTTCTTTCCTAGAAAATAGTCTATTTCAATGAGATTTAAAAAATTTATTAGCCTGAGTTACACAAAGTATTGTTTATAGTGAAGAAGAAAATCTTTCTCATTTCTAATATTTTACACTTAAAATGCTTTAGCTTTTGTCTCAGATTTTCTAGAACTATTTTTATTTTTTTATTAAAATTTCTTTAAGTTTTTATTTAAATTCTAGTTAACATACGGTGTAATATTAGTTTCAGGTTAATAACAATCTAGTGATTCAACACTTCCATACAACACCTAGTGCTCATCACAAGTGCCCTCCTTAATCCTCATCACCTGTTTTACCCATTCCCCCCCCCCCCACCTCCCTTCTGGTAACCATCAGTTTGTTCTCTATGGTTTCTTGGTTTGCCTGTCTTTTTTCCCCTATACTCATTTGTTTCTTAAATTCCACATATGAGTGAAATCATATGGTATTTGTCTTTCTTTGACTGACTTTTTTCACTTAGCATAATATTCTCTACCTCCATCCATGTCGTTGCAATCCAATTAAAAAATGGGCAGAAGACATGAACAGACATTTCTCCAAAGAAGACATCCAGATGGCCAACAGACACATGAAAAGACACTCAACGTCACTCATCATCAGGAAAATACAAATCAAAACTACAATGAAATATCACTTCTAGAAGTATTTTTTAAATATTTAATAGTCCCTTGGGTAATTTATCAAGTCAATTTATCAATCAATTAAATTCTTTAGTTTTTGCTTTTATATTTATTCTTCTTACTTTAGTTTATTCTTCTAACATCTTGTCTTCAATGCTTAATCTATTCATTTCCATTTTTTCTTATTGAATAATGACATGTGAAGTGATACATTTTAATATGTGTACAGATTTGGCTGTTGCATCTCATATATTTCAGTATGTACAAGTACAAATTTTATTATTTTTGAAATAATTTGTAGTAATGATTTTGACTTTCACCTCGTTATGTAAGAGAATATTAATTTCTAAGAAGTTGGTATTTTAAAAACTGAAAACTCTGGTTTCTACTTGTATTGCTTTATAATCCAGAATATGTTCTATACATTTATTTTTGCAGCTTATTGAGCTATTGATTGTGGCGTATTTTTTTTTTTAAAGATTTTATTTATTTATTTGACAGAGAGAGACACAGCGAGAGAGGGAACACAAGCAGGGGGAGTGGGAGAGGGAGAAGCAGGCTCCCCGCAGAGCAGGGAGCCCGATGCGGGACTCGATCCCAGGACCCTGGGACCATGACCTGAGCCGAAGGCAGTCGCTTAACCAACTGAGCCACCCAGGCGCCCGATTGTGGCGTATTAAATGATCAATTTTTATGACTTTCTTGAGTGCTAGAAGAAAGCCGCATTCCCTTATTGTACCATACCCAGTTTGTTAAATCAACATAATTAATTGGTATTATTCACATCCTTCTTGTCCTAATTTGTGTTCATTTGCCCAGTCAAAGATTTAAGTGTATTTAATTTTCTCACTACTAATTTTGCTCCTCAATATTTATAGAACAATTTACTTCAAAGAAATTTCTTGGTGCATAGAATTCTAATATTTTTCATTATGTGTTTTATCCTTTATAACATGATTTGCTTTATCTTCCTAAAGGCTTCTTTTTTGAAATTTGAGCTCTACTTTTCTGGTAACAATATTGTGATCCTAATTTTTTCTTAAGTTGCCCATCCTGTATTTCTCCATTTCTTTCATTTTTCAACTTTTTTTGGGTGTGTGTTTCTTGGTTTCAGAGAAACCTCTTTTCAGTACCATGGAACTTAGTTGTGTGTGGGGGGAGAGTTTACTCATTTTTAAGAGTTATTAAGAGAATTGTTAAACTCATTTGAATTTATGTTTTAATGCCTAGCATGATATTTTATTTCCTATTTCATACTTTCTTGTTGTTTTATTATTTTCTGTGTTTTATAGAGTATATGTTGTTATTCTTGGTGTTTTTGAACAGTAATATTATATTCTTTTTTTTTGGAGAGAGAGAGAGATGGCACATATGTGAGTGGTTGGGAGAGGGCCAGATGGAGAGAGAGAATCTTAAGCAGGGTCCACATCCAATAGGGAACCTGACTCAGGGCTCGATCTCATGACCCTGAGATCAGGACCTGAACTGAAATTAAGTCAGATGCTTAACTGACTGAGCCACCCAGGTGTCCTGCTTTAAGGAATTTTTTTAAAGATTTTTTTATTTATTTGACAGAGAGAGACACAGCGAGAGAGGGAACACAAGCAGGGGGAGTGGGAGAGGGAGAAGCAGGTTCCCGCTGAGCAGGGAGCCTGATGTGGGGCTCGATCCCAGGACCCTGGGATCATGACCTGAGCCGAAGGCAGATGCTTAACGACTGAGCCCCCCAGGTGCCCAGGAATTTTTCAGAAGTAGTGAACATGGGGACACCTGGCTGGCTCAGTCGGTAGAGTGTGTGACTCCTGATCTTGGGGTTGTGAGTTCAAGCCCCATGTTGGGGGCAGAGATGACTTAAAAATAAAAAAGTAAAAAAGGAAGTGAACATGGATAGCATTTTTTTTTTTTCCTGAGCCCTTACCTTTAATGAGGGTGGCTTTTAATTGAGCTGATCTGCAAACCAGTGGAGATTTTCAGTGTGTATATATTCATGAGTCTTTTCCATCCGAGCACATTTAATTTTTATTTTATCTTTGGTTATTGCTTCTATTTCTTTTGCTCTAATGCCATTTTCAGAAATGTTTACTATCTGCATATTCACCTTTTATACTCTTCCTCCCAGTTTTCTTGTGGTTTTTGTCTTTTCCCTTTCTCTGGGCAGTCTGGGATAGCATCTCCCATTACTGTTGTGATTTTCTGCTTTATCAGTTCTGTTTGCTGACTGCCTCACCTGTGTATTTTAATTCTATGATGATGATTTCAGTTTTTGTTAAAGCTTAAAACTCATTCATTTAAATTTCATTCTATCCTTTTATCTCATTGGACAATATCATATTTATCTTTCCATATTGCCTGTCTGTCCTAACGGCTTCCTGCTTATTTCATGGATGACAGATCTTTGTACTCTGTCGAGAACACAAAATAGTTTTCTGAAATTTTCTTCTGTATCTTGCAGTGGATCATTTCTGGGGTCTTTAGGATAATCTACCTTTTTTTGTTGTTGTTGTTCTGCATTATTTTTTACCCCTAAAGCTTGTAACTCTTTTCCGCACTAGTTTCCCACACTTAGTTATCCTTCTAAGTATCTCCGAACCTTCAGTTTGTCAGTATTCAAGGGTGCAGTGTTCTCCTGGCTCTTGTCCTGGGTGTATTGGTGTGGTGACCAGTCAGCTTTACAACCAATGGCCAATGTAATGTGAATAGCTCAACACACAATTTGTAGTTTTAAATATTCATCTATGACGGTGCTTCTCAATGGACAGTGACTTTGTCTCCCAAGGGACAGATAATAATGTCTAGAGACATTTTTGCTTGTTGCAAATTGGGGAGGGGTGTGTGCGCTACTGGTGTCTAGTGGACAGAGGCCAGGGATGCTGCTGAATACATTGCAATGCACAAGGAACTCTCAGAAAAGAATGACGTGGCTCCCAGTGTTAACAGTGCCCAGACTGAGAAATTCCGAGTTAAGACACTCTGTTATGCTGAGGTGGCATTTCACCGTCGTCCCTCTACCTTTTTTCCCCTGATCCTCTGAATCAATGGAGCACACGTAAAATCCAATTTTCAGCATACATTGCTACCAGAAATATTTTTTCCTTTTTCTAGATTGAATTACTTTATGTATAAGAAAGACATGTTCCAGGATGCAGTTTACCATTTCCGGCTCTCCCTGCTTCAAGCCCGCAGAATTGCTGTCTCTCAAAGGATGCCGGACTCAGGGCATTAGGAGTAGCAGTGTGAGAATGGGTGGGTCGGGCAAGGGCTTGTTCATTCACTCAGTCATTGTGCAGATATTTAATTACTGCGCACCATGTCCTAAGCACAATGTGCCAGCCTGCTCAGAAGGCAGCGTCCATGTAATAGCAAGGTGACTAGTTGGTGGTTTGCTTGAGTCTCTGAGCGGGGCAGACAGTGGGGAGATCCTTTTCAGGGTTTCTTGAGAAGAAACCTGGGTATCTTTTTTTTTTTTTTCCCCATTAGTAGGGAGAGGTTTATTTGCTTATGGCTCCTGGAATACAAGAATTTGATATTCTCAGGCAATTGGAAAACCGATTTGACCCATTTAGGAGTTTAACAATGAAACCTGGGTATCTTGAGGCCAGGCTCTGGTATATTTTTTTCCTAGCAACATCAGCTGCCTCACAATTAGTAAACCTTTCTGTCAAAATCCGGTTTTTTCCGTCCTTTTTCATGATGAATATTTGTGTGTTTTCCTGTTTTCTGGACATTTTAGTGGAAAGCTGACTAAGGCTGCATCAGGGGCTAATGGGCAGATGCATTTTAAGACTTTTGTTTGGTTTTTAATAAGTACCTATTATGTGTCCCCGAACTCTAAGCTCCGTGGAAGGAGGAACTACATTTTATTTGTCTTTGCAATCCTTATGGAATCCTGTAGTTATGTTTGGCAATGACTTGTTCAATGATTAGATTCTATCTGCATTCATAACATAGGGACCAGAGAGAATTTTCCGCATATCTCTTCGGAATTTATAATGAGCTGAAGGGGGGGTAGTGGTTTGACTCTAAAGGTGGGGTTTGTGGAGAATCTGGGCTGTGTTGCCTGTAGGTCTAGTGTGGACATTTTGACAGTCATGGCTGCAGAACCTTTTGAGCTGCTTTCCCTAACATCATCTGCAGAAAAGCCTGTATGAGCGCCAACAGCCGCAGCAGTGAGAGCTGCTTTCTTTTCATATTTTATTGGATAGAGATATATTAACTCCAGTACCATCTGGCCAATAAGAAGAAGCCAGAGCAGGTATCATAATATGGGGATAGATCATCTTTTGATAGCCACAGAGTAACCTTTTTCTTTCCCCCGTAGCTGTGTCGGAAGCTCCTCCCCCTTTCTGGGTAAGCCCTGCAGCAATTATACCAATGGCATGGACATCCGGAGCCCTTCGGGGGAGCATGGCACGGGGACATGATATAATTCATTGGGCTAGACAATCTTTAGGGCATGTCTGCAAAGCACTGGGGCACAGAAGCTGAGGAACAACAACAGCAGGGAGGGTGAAAGGCAGATGGACCTCTCTCACCCAGATGTGGGAGATGGGGCACGCCTGGTTATTCCAAACACCACTCTCCTGGGCATTTCCCTCTAAGAAGACCTGCTTTAGAGCCTCAGAGTCCCTTCCCTGTGTCTTCATTTCCATCTCTAAGCACCTGGGCTAGTGGATATAATCTTGGATTTGAGTTTAGAAATCCCGGTTCTAGTCCTGACTGCCACTCGTTGGCTGTGTGATTTGGGGTAAGCCCCTTTCCCTCTCTAGGTCTCAAGCGCCTCGTGTGTAAGTAAGGAGATTGGATAGAGAATGCACAAAATTCTGATTCTGTGTCACGGAGAGGCATTTCTTATCATTGTATAGAAGCGAGTGTTTTGGTCAGCAGCTCTGGCCGGCTGCTGAGAGCTTTGCGGCATGGCAAGTCGACGACAGCGGAGGCCACTCCGGCTGCAGAATTCAGGCGGGAGAGCGAAGCTGCTTCTCTTGCTTTCTGTCTCTCTCTTCACAACTTCCTTCCTTATTTCTACCCCCAGCATATTGTGCACATGACTGATTCTACCCACCACTCCTTAAGCATGGCCCTGCAAGTCACTGAAAGTCTGTTTTTTGTTTTTTTGTTTTTTTTTAAGATTTTATGTATATTTGACAGAGAGAGAGAGCTCACAAGCAGGAGGAGTGGCAGGCAGAGGGAGAGGGAGAAGCAGGCTCCCCACTCAGTGATGTGGGCTCGATCCCAGGACCCTGAGATCATGACCTGAGCTGAAGGCAGATGCTTAACTGACTGAGACACCCAGGTGCCCCTAAAAGTCTTAAGTATGCCTCAGTCCCACCCTGTCCCTTTGATTTTTTTTTTTTAAGATTTTATTTATTTGACAGAGAGCGAGATAGTGAGAAAGGGAACACAAGCAGGGGGAACGGGAGAGGGAGAAGCAGACTTCCCGCTGAACAGGGAGCCCGATGCGGGGCTCGATCCCAGGATCCTGGGATCATGACCTGAGCTGAAGGCAGATGCCTAACGATTGAGCCACCCAGGCACCCCTGTACCTTTGATTTTTAAGGACCAGGGTCCTTCTCACATGGCAGGGTGGCAGGGCCAGAAAGATAACAATACAAGGATGAAATTGTTTTAATTTGGATATTTTAGTAATGATCATCATGTGTTGAGTACTTATTATGGGATAGGAATGGTACCAAGGGCTTTACTTAAATAGCAACTCTAATAATAGCTAATACTTATTAATGCTTATTATGTGCTAGTGCCAGGTACTACTGTAAATACTTTACATATATATTAAATCAGTGAATTCTCATAACTCTCAATTGCAATACATGCTGTAGTGTTTTATAGATGATAAAGGGAAGCACAGAGAGGGTAAGTGACTTTTCCAAGGTCATGCAGCTAGTGAATAGCAGAGCTGGCCTTAAACCCACATAATCTGAATATAGAGCCCATGCTTTTAACTACCACATTATACAGGCTCCATTGTCTTTTTTTAGTTCTCTTAACTCTGTGAAGCATCTAAAATTTAATTGCCCTAGAATGACAGATGGACAAGCTGGGCCTTAGAGAGAGTAGGTAATTTGCTTAGGTCACACAGCTAGAGCTAGTATTTAAACTCGGGTGTGAGTGACTTAAGCCCAGGTTTCTAATCACTGGATCTTGTTAACAAATTCTCCTTGGATGAAACAACCCTACAAGATAGTTCTGTCTGATCTTATCACGCCCACTGGTCAGATGGGAGTGTCAAGGCTCAGAGAAGTAAAGTATTTCTTTCAAGTCACACAGGACTCCCTACTTCTCCAGTCCGTGGTCATTCACCAACAACTCATCGTATGCCTCCCCCTGCCCCCCCTCCCCCAAAGACCACCTTCCATTCCACATTGAGAGATGAGGCCAGGCGTGGAAATAGCCAGAACAGAGAAAACACAGTGACTGACATTCTCGCTTTGCCGGAAAGGACAGCTAGGAGATGTCTTTTCTGAAAGCAGCCTTTGATAACGGGAGAGGAGGAAAACATGAAGATATCACGTCCCCGGGTGGGAGGCGAGGGCATGATAGATTGCGGAGAGTTTGCACCGAAGGGAAGGCGGAGGCTGAGGTCGTTGACGTCAAACCTGCAGCTATGCAGTTTTAACTGGCACTGGCTTCATTTAATGCACACCTTTTCTGCATTGAATCAATTTTCTCTCTGTAAATTTGGGTTTCTTGCAGCATAGATACATTTCCAACCCAGCCTCATTGCCAGGAGTCCAGTTACCATCCAGGAAGGGGGAGGGCTCGGCTGTCCGCGCGGGTGGCGGAGGGCTAGTGAGCAGCCCCACCGCAGCGCCCAGATGGCCACGCACGTGCGCGGGAGGGACGCGTGGGTTGGGTGGCTGTGGGGGGGTCGTGGATGGGGAGGTTGCGGGGCTGCTGTTGGGGCTGAGCGGCGAGCTGAGTACCCCCCCCAACCCCCCATCAGCCACCCCCAGCCTTGCCTGGCAGCCCTGTAGCCCTGGGTGTGGGCAGCCGGGAGTGCTCCGCACTGCTGCTCCCGGTGATGCGTGGACTGGGAGAAGGCGACAGAGGACCGACGCATTGCGGAGGCGGCGGAGGCCGTCCTCAGGGCTCTCCTGCTGGGGCGGAGGGAGGTGGAACAGAGAGGGTGGGTGACCTTTCAGGAGCTGGACAACTGGTCAGCAAAGGCGATCGTTCAACTCGTTTTCTTTTATGGGGTAGAAGGCGGGGTGGTGGTGGTGGTGTGTATGGACGGAGCATTATTCCCAGAGATCTGGGGTGATTCAGAATGAGGCAGAGGTCAGGGATCAGGCAAGAGCGGAGGATGTCAGGAAAGGAGAAGTCCATAAAGACTTGAGTTATTAGGGCATTTTCCAGTCACCATAGAGACCCTGAGGTATTTTGGACTGAAGGCTGGGGGTGGGGGGAGGATCCTTTACGTTTGGTGGCTAGGAAAACAAAGAACTAAATTTAGAATTACGGGGATGGGGTTTGTCTTTTTGCCGCTGCACTCTTTTGCTCTGTGACCTGTGTGATCACACCCCTGGGTCATCTGTGGTGGGGATGCTGTTTGCTCTGCTTCCCTTGCAAGGTTGACAGGAGGATCCAGCAAAGGGCATCGCAGAGATTCGTGATAACCTCAGAACATGGCAAATCCCATACCCTGCTCTCTGTGGAGAGCTGTAAAGTGGGCTGGGGTCAGAGAAATTTCACATCTCCCCAGCTTGGGATTCATCTGTGTCCCTCATGCGGCATTGCATGGGAGGCCTCATACAGGTAACGACAGAGCCAGAGTGACTTGTCCAGGTCACACTTGGTGATGGGCAGTGACCAGAATCCAGACTTCCGGGTCTTGGTGGTGGGGCTGTACCCGTTAGATGATATTGCCATCCTAATCTTTTGACTGGGGTATTCTACTTCAAGGCAAAAGTTTCCCTGCTGCCCCTAACACAATCAGCAATTTCCCTTAGATGGTAGTCTGAGCACGTGATTGATTATCAATGACACTTGATGCTGATATACAGTCGACAAACATGATTGACCAGAAAATGGGCAGTAGACCCAGGGAAGAGTGGAGCTGGAGGCTTAGGGGTCAGCTGGCCCAACTCTCTCATTTTATCCTAACACTGGCTTCTGTAACGCACTTTGTTCATGTGCTGCTTGTGTTCTTTCCATGGGTTAATCTTATATAATTTAGTGAAGTCAGACCTTTATTCTTTCTCCTCTACCTTGGAGGAATTTGAGTCATAGAAGAGGTTAAATAGGGCTAGAGGTCACATAGCTAGAAGAGGAAGAGCCAGAATTTGAGCCCAGGTAAGGGAAGCTGGTGGCCATTGTTATCCAGCCAATGGTGGAGCTGGACCAGAAGCATAGAATTTCGGAACTGGAAAGAAAAGCAGGGTTCCTCAGCATTAATCTCCTCCTTGTGTGGATAGAGGTGCTATGTGTAGAGACGGTGAGGCTGCCCCACGTGTCCCCTATCAGTCGCAGCAGAACTGGGATGTGACCTCAAGTCTCCTATCTTCCAACACCCTTTCTTTTCCTTAGGTTCTCCAAGTCCAGATACCTCCAGATTCAGTGACTTCTCCAAGAAACTAGGGAGTAAAAGAGGACTGACAAATTCTTTCCTCTAAAGACCCATCGAGGCAGCTCACGGAGCTCACAAACCCATGACGCACTCTGTCAATGTGGAATTGTAGCAGGGACACAGCCAGAACTGTGCCTCTCCAAAACAGAACAACCCAAACAGTAATAACAGAGGCATGCATGAGAAAACTATTTAAATTATAAAGGTCTTCCTGCCTACCATTCCCTCCCAGCATGGAAAGCTCCAGAATAAATACAAGATGAGAGACCTGAAAGACAGGCACTCAGTTGGTCTTGATTTCTGCAGTGTCTTTTATTGGGAACATCTCTGTCACACCGAGTGATATGCCAGTGTTTCAAGATTTGAATTTTTACATATATCATGGCGGCTGTCTATACATATTGCCATCTAGTGTTGATACAAAATATCATGTTTATTCTACTTGTGAGAGTTTTATGGGCTTTTTCAAAGAAAATTTTGATTAGGCATTATTTTCACTCTTTGCTCTGACGTCAGAAATTAACTCCATCTGTGAGCATCCCTGAAACGCTTTTTCTGCTGCCCAGATGTTCCTAAACCAGACTGCTGTGGTGTCTGATACTATTCACTTGTTTAAGGCAGTGAAGACTCATGTTAAGAAAAACCTCAGTAAGTCATTAATACTTTAGTGTGGACAAATTTTCAAAAGAACTCAAAGCCAGTCAGTATGGGATATGGTACAGATATATTTTGATTATGGGGGATGAATGAAAAAAGGAGCTATCCTATGACCCAGCAATTGCATTACTAGGTATTTACCCAAAGGATACACACATAGTGATCCGAAGGGGCACCTGCACCCCAATGTTTATAGCAGCAATATCCATGATAGCCAAACTATGGTAAGAGCCCAGATGTCCATCAACAGATGAATGGGTAAAGATGTGGTATATATACACACACAATGGAATATTACTTAGCCATCAGAAAGGATGAATACTTACCATTTACATTGACGTGGATGGAACTGGAGGGTATTATGTTGAGCAAAATACATCAATTAAAGAAAGATTATATGATTTCACTCATATGTGGAATTTAAGAAACAAAATCATATGGGAAGGGAGGGAAAAACAAAATAAGATGAAATCAGAGGGGGAGACAAACCATAAGAGACTCTTAACTCTAGGAAATAAACCAAGGGTTGCTCGAGGGGAGGTGGGTGGGAGTGGTGGTGAAATTGGGTGATGGGCATTAAGGAGGGCACGTGATGTAATGAGCACTGGGTGTTATATGCAACTGATGAATCACTAAACTCTACCTCTGAAATTAATGATACACTATATTTTAATTAATTGAATATAAATAGAATTAAAGAGAAAAAAGGGATAAGGAATATGGAAGACTATATTAAGGACAGCAAGCTATAAGATTGGATGCAAGAATATAAAACCAGTATCCCCCATCTCCTAGTTTCCCTCAGGGCAGCCCTCCCAGTGCTCCCTCCCCCAAATACTTCATTTATTTGTTTTTCCTTCTGTCTCTAAATCTAGTAACTGATATTTGAGTCCAACTTATTTCTGCCATTCCTTCTGCTTTGGGAACTGAATTACTCCCTGTTGTAGGCAATGATTTTTAATATTCATTATCTATTCCCTTGACTATGTAATGAAAACTGTGGAACCTCTTTTGGGAAGTATGCACGTCTTTCTGAAGTTTTACCTAGAAATTCAGAGGGTCCTCTGACCCTAAGGTTAGATGCCTCTAGTCCATCTAGTGGAATGTATAATGGATGTGAAGTGAGGAGGGTTAGGTATTCGGAGAAGTTTCTTCTGTAAGCATGAATTTTGTCATTTACAGGATAGGGGGTGGGGTGACCCCCAAGATGATGTGGACAGTGCAGTTCAAATTCTAATCTTCAAAAAAGCCCTGGGAAAAAGAATTGGGGCAGAGGATGCCAAGGGATATGGAGCATTTTTCATGTGTCTGTTGGCCATTTGTATGTCTTCTTTGAGGAAATATCTGTTCATGTTTTCTGCCCATTTCTTGACTGGATTATTTGGTTTTTTTGGGTATTGAGTTTGATAAGTTCTTTAAAAGATCTTGGATACTAGCCCTTTATTTATATGTCACTTGAAAACATCTTCTCCCATTCTGTAGATTGCCTTTTAGTTTTGTTGACTGTTTTGTTGCTGTGCAGAAGATTTTTATCTTGATGAAGTCCCAATAGTTCATTTTTGCTTTTGTTTCCCTTGCCCTTGGAGATGTGTCTAGTAAGAAGTTGCTGTGGCTGAGGTTGAAGAGGTTGCTGCGGGATTTTGATGGATTCCTGTCTCATATTTAGGTTTTTCATTAATTTTGAGTTTATCTTTGTTTATGGTGTAAGGAAATGGTCCAGTTTCATTCTTCGACGTGTGACTGTCCAATTTTCCCAGCACCATTTGTTGACTGTCCTTTTTCCATTGGATATTCTTTCCTGCTTTGTTGAAGATTAGTTGACCATAGATTTGAGGGTCCATTTCTGGGTTCTCTATTCTGTTCCATTGATCTATATGTCTGTTTTTGTGCCAGTACCATACTGTCTTGATGATCACAGCTTTGTAATATAGCTTGAAGTCCGGCATTGTGATGCCACCAACTTTGGTTTTCTTTTTCAACATTCCTCTGGCTATTTGCAGTCTTTTCTGGTTCCATTCAAATTTTAGGATTATTTGTTCCAGCTCTGTGGAAAAAAAATTGATGGTATTTTGATAGGGATAACATTGAATGTGTAGATTGCTCTGGGAAGCATAGACATTTTAACAATATTTATTCTTCCAATCCATGAGCATGGAATGTTTTTCCATGTCTTTGTGGCTTCCTCAATTTCTTTCATAAGTGTTCTGTAGTTTTTAGAGTACAGATCCTTTACCTCTTTGGTTAGGTTTATTCCTAGGTGTCTTATGGTTCTTGGTACCATTACAAATGGGATTGATTCCTTAATTTCTCTTTCTTCTGTCTCATTGTTAGTATATAGAAATGCAACTGATTTCTGTGCATTGATTTTATATCCTGCCATGTTGCTGAATTCCTGTATGAATTCTAGCAATTTTGGGGTGGAGTCTTTTGGGTTTTCCACATAAAGTATCATGTCATCTGCGAACAATGAGAGTTTGACTTCTTCTTTGCCAATTTGAATGCCTTTTATTTCTTTTTGTTGTCTGATTGCTGAGGCTAGGGCTTCTAGTATGATGTTGAACAGCAGTGGTGAGAGTGGGCATTGTTGTAGTGTTCTTGACCTTAGGGGGAAAACTCTCAGTTTTTCCCCATTGAAAATGATATTTGCTCTTGGCTTTTCATATGGCTTTTTATGATATTGAGGTATGTTCCCTCTATCCCTACACTGTGGAGAGTTTTAAGAAAGAATGCTGTATTTTGTCAAATGCTTTTTCTGCATCAATTGAGAGGATCATACAGTTCTTGTCCTTTCTTTTATTACTGTGATGTATCATGTTGATTGATTTGTGAATGTTGAACCAACCTTGCAGCCCAGGAATAAATCCCACTTCATTGTGGGAATAATCCTTTTAATGTACTGTTGGACCCTATTGGCTAGTATTTTGGTGAGAATTGTTGCATCCATGTTCATCAGGGTTATTGGTCTGTAATTCTCCTTTTTGGTGGGAACTTTGGTTTTGGGGTCAAGGTAATGCTGGCCTCATAGAATGGCTTGGAAGTTTTCCTTCCATTTCTATTTTTTGAAACAGCTTCAGTAGAATAGGTATTACTTCTTCTTTAAATGTTTGGTAGAATTCCCCTGGGAAGCCATCCTGCCCTGGACTCATGTTTGTTGGGAGATTCTTGATTACTGTTTCAATTTCCTTGCTGGTTATGGGTTTGTTCAAGTTTTCTATTTCTTCCTGATTCAGTTTTGGTAGTTTATACATTTCTAGGAATGCATCCATTTCTTCCAGATTTCCTAATTTATTGGCATATAGTTGCTCATAATACGTTCTTAAAGTTGTTTGTATTTCCTTGGTGTTGATTGTGATTGCTCCTCTTTCATTCATGATTTTATTAATTTGGATCCTTTCTCTTTTCTTTTTGATAAGTCTGGCTAGGGGTTTATTGATCTTATTAATTCTTTCAAAGAATCACCTTCTAGTTTTGTTGTTCTGTTCTGTGGTTCTTTTGGTTTCTATTTCATTGATTTCTCCTCTGATCTTTATTATTTCTCATCTCCTGCTTTGTTTAGGCTCCATTTGTTCTTCTTTCTCCAGTTCCTTTAGGTATAAGGTTAGCTTGTATAGTTGAGACTTTTGTAGTTTCTTGAGAAAGGCTTGTATTGTTATGTACTTCCCTCTTAGGACTGCCTTTGCTGCATCCCAAAGGTTTTGAACAGTTGCATTTTCATTTTCATTTGTTTCCATGAATTTTTTTAATTCTTTAATTTCCTGGTTACCCATTCATTCTTTAGGAGGATGCTCTTTAGCCTCCATGTATTTGAGTTCTTTCCAACTTTCCTCTTGTGATTGAGTTCCAGTTTCAAAGCATTGTGGCCCACAAATACTCAGGGAATGATCCCAATCTTTTGGTACTGATTGAGACCTGATTTGTGATCTATTCTGGAGAATGTTCCATGTGCACTAGAGAAGAATGTGTATTCTGTTGCTTTAGGATGGAATGTTCTGAATATATCTGTGAAGTCCATCTTGTCCAGTGTGTCATTCAAAGCCCTTATTTCCTTGTTGATCTTCTGCTTAGATGATCTGTCCATTGTAGTGAGGGGGGTGTTAAAGTCCCCAACTATTATTGTATTGTTGTTGATGTGCTTCTTTAATTTGGTTATTAATTGGTTTATATAATTGGCGGCTCCCAAGTTAGGAGCATAAATGTTGTAATTGTTAGATCTTCTTGTTGGATAGAACCTTTAAATATGGTATAGTGTCCTTCCTCATCTCTTATTACAGTCTTTGGTTTAAAATCTAACTTGTCTGATATAAGGATTGCTACCCCAGCTTTCTTTTGATGTCTATTGGCATGATAAGTGGTTCTCTACTCCCTCACTTTCAGTCTGGAGGTGTCTTTGGGTCTAAAATCAGTCTCTTGTAGACAGCATATCAATAAGTCTTGCTTTTTTATCCAATCTGATACCCTGTGTCTTTTGATTGGAGCATTTGGCCCATTTACATTCAGAGTAACTATTGAAAGATATGAATTTAGTGCCATTGTATTACTTGTAAAATCACTGTTTCTGTAGATTGTTCCTTTCTGGTCTATGTTACTTTTGGGTTCTCTCTTTGCTTATGGGATCCCCTTTAATATTTCTTGCAGGTCTGGTTTGGTGATCACAAATTCTTTTAGTTTCTGTTTGTCCTGGAAGCTCTTTATCTCTCCTTCCATTCTGAATGACAGCCTTACTGGATAAAGTATTCTTGGCTGCATGTTTTTCTCATTTAGTACCCTGAATATATCATGCCAGTTCTTTCTAGCCTGCCAGGTCTTTGTGGATAGGTCTGTTGCCAATCTAATATTTCTACCCTTGTAGGTTCAAGACCTCTTATCTTGAGCTGCTTTCAGGATTTTCTGTTTACCTCTGAGGTTTGCAAGCTTCACTCTTATATGTTGTGGTGTTGATCTAATTTTATTGACTTTGAGGGGGATTCTCTGTGCTTCCTGGACTTGAAGGCCTATTTCCTTCCCCAGATTAGGGAAGTTCTCAGCTATAATTTGCTCAAATATACCTTCTGCCTCCCCGCTTTCCTCTCCCTCTGGGACTCCAAGAATTCTAATATTGTTTCACTTTATGGTGGCTGATCTCTTGAATCATCCCCTCATGGTCCAGTAATTGTTTATCTCTCTTTGTCTCAGTTTCTTTATTTTCCATAATTTTATCTTGTATATCACTTATCCTCTCTTCTGCCTCATTTATCCTAGCAGTAAGAGCCTCCATTGTTGATTGCATCTCAGCAATACCCTTTCTGATTTCAACCTGATTAGATCTTAGGTCTTTTATTTCTCCAGAAAGGGATTCTCTAGTGTCTTCTATGTTTTTTTCAAGCCCAGCTAGTACCTTTATAATCATTGTTCTGAATTCTAGCTCTGATATTTTACCAATATCCATATTTATTAAGTCTCTGGCAGTGAGTACTGCCTCTTCTTCTTTTGTCTGGGAATTTTTCCTTCTGGTCATTTTGTCCAGAGAAGAATAGATGAACAAGAGAACAGAAAAGAAATAAAAAAATAAAAAATAAAAATATCAACCATGACCCCAGTGAAATATACACTCAGTAAATCAGAAGAGATCAGAAAACCAAAAAAGAAAAAAAAGAGGGGAAAAAAGAGAGAACATAATCAAACAGGTAGACAGAACAGGGTGATACACTTGGTCCTAGGTGTATTTTGGTCTATTTGTTAGAAGACACTTGATCCCAAAATTGTAAAGAAAGAAAACTTATATATATATATATAATCGAATACAGTAAAAAGTGAAAATACAGTGAAAAGAAGCCAAAAATGAAGAATATATCTATAAAATGTAAATGTAAAAATGAAAATTTATTTTTTTCAATTTATTTTTTTTCAAGATTTTATTTATTTATTTGACACAGAGAGAGAGCACAAGCAGGTGGAGCGGCAGACAGAGGGAGAGGGAGAAGCAGGCTCCCTGCTGAGCAGGGAGCCAGATGCAGGGCTCAATCCCAGGACCCTGGGATCATGACCTGAGCCAAAGGCAGACGCTTAAACAACTAAGCCACCCAGGTGCCCCTAAAAATGAAAATTTTAAAAAGACTTAAAAAAAGAGTTGATAAAATAAGCTATCTGAAAAGGGAAAAAGAAAAAAAAAAGAAACAGAAGACTATAAACTGAAAGACTAAAGACTCATGAGAAAAAAACCCTCAAATTCTAGGTACTATTTTCCCCTAGTGCAGGAGTTTTTCAGTTCTATGTGATCCATAAACTTGGTATTTGCCTGATGTTCATGCTGGTCTTCTGGGGGAGGGGCCCTTGGGGTGATTCTCAGATGTCTTTGCCTGGGTGGAGTTGCACTGCCCCTTGCCAGGGGGCTGGGCTCAGTGTAAGCTGCTTTGGGTTACTCTATGTGGCTTTTCTCCCCTGAAGGCTTTTTGCGCTGCTTTAGAGGATGAATAAAAAAATAGAAATGGTGGCACCCCGATCTCCAGCCCTGGAGCTGAAGGATCACGGCCCCCACTCTTCAGTTCACCCTCATGGAAAAAGAGTCCATCAGTTTTGTATGCGCCAAACTCTGCAGACTCCTCAGTGCACATCTGCACCAATCCTCCCAGGGAAGGGAGGGAGGTCTCACTGCGGCCCTACTGCTTTCTGGGCCCCTGCTCTGGAGCGGTTGCCCTGATCATGCGCACACCCAGGCCACTCCTTCTGGGAGAAGAAGCAGGTTCTCATGGTTTCGCTGCTTCTTGGGCTCCTGCTTGGAGAGTAGTCGCCTGATCCCACTGCAGTTTGTGGTTTATGGCAACACCAAGCTGAGAGCTCACTCTTGGTCTCACTGTTTGCAGCCG
Organism: Leptonychotes weddellii; assembly: GCF_054177405.1. NCBI lineage: Eukaryota > Metazoa > Chordata > Mammalia > Carnivora > Phocidae > Leptonychotes > Leptonychotes weddellii. Next base: position 39,972,794 of record NC_138375.1, read on the forward strand.
GCTTCCCTACTCCAGTGCTTAGGAACTCTGCCCACTCAGGCACCCCTGTTCTTTCTGTGACCCCAGGGATCCTGAGGCCACACTGTTCCACCTAGGGTTCTGCCTCACTTCACCACCTGAGCATCTTTCAGGCAGGGATGTCCCTCACTGGAGCAGACTTCTAAAAGTTCCAATTTTACTCTCTCCTGCTATATCACTTCCTGGTATCTGGCTTATGGAGGCTCCCTCCGCCTGCACTTTATCTTCCAATATATCCCCTCAGATTCACTTCTCAGCACCTCCTACCTTGAAAAAGTGGTCAAATTTCTATTTGTAGAATTGCAGCAATTCTTAGATCTCGGTTGAATTCACAAGTGTTCAGAATGATTAGATAGATATCTAGCTGAATTCAAGGGACCAGATGAAACGAGAGTCCCTTACTCTTCTGCCATCTTCCCCTGAGCCCTAAATTCCTGTTGTTTAAGCCACCTAGTTTGTGTACTTTGTTATGGCAGCCTTTACAAACTAATATAGTGGGTTTATAGCTTTAATAAAATTTTAGATATATTTTGGCCATTTTTCAAAATTATTTTCTGTCTCCTCCATCCCATCCCCCTTCCAGGAACTCTCAGCACATGGATGTTAGGCCACCTCAAATTTTGTTTTGTTTTTGAGTCTTTTTTTTCTGTGCTTCATTTTGAATTGTTGTTATCGATATAGAAGCTTACTAATATTTTCTTCTGCAAAGCCTAATCTGCCATAATACCATCTTATTTTATATCTCAGATATTGTAGTTTTCATTTCAGGAAGTGTGATTTTAGTCTTTTAAACATTTTTTTCCACATGACTAATTAACATCTTCAATTTTTTTCTAGCTTTGGACACATATAGAATATGGTTGTAATGGTTCAACATTCTGGTCTGCTAATTCTAATATCTGTGTCAATACTAGGTTAGTTTTGATTGGTTGATTTTTCTCCTCATTATGGGTCATGTTCTGCTTATTGCCACATCTGGTAATTTTTGATTGGATGATAGGCACTGTGAGTTTTACTTTAAGTGCTGAATATTTTTGTATTCCTATAAATATTCTTGAGCTTTGTTTTGGGAGACTGTTAAGTTACTTGGAAACAGTTTGATACTTTTGGGTCTTACTGTTAAGATTCGTTGGGTGAGACCACTGCAACTTTTAATCTAGGGCTTATTATTCCCCACTATGGAAGCATAAGTCTTCTAGGTTATCTACTCATTGCCTCATAAATTGTGAGCTTTTCCAGTCTTTTCCATAAATTATGAGTTCTTTTCCAGAATGACTATTCCCAGCCCTCAGTGGAAGCCTTTCAGTTGGTTCCCTGGCCTTCCACAGTTTCATCACACGCTTGTGCTAGTCAGTACTCTGCTGAATAATTGAGGAGGGCCATCTGCCTGTCTCTGAAATTCCCTCTCTCTAGCTTTCTCCTTCCAATTCTCTGACCTATGAACTCTAGGCACCTTGGCCTGTGAATTTCTCCACTAAGTTTCCTAAATGAGGAAACATCCTGGGTTCTGCATGCATTGCCTATGACATGGTCTAGAAACTCTTCAAAGCAATAAGCAGGGGTAATTATAGGGCTAATGTTTATTTTCCATTTCTTGAGGATTATTGTTCTTCATTGCTTGATGTTCAGTGACTTGAAAACCATTCTTTTCATGTATTTTATCAAGTGTTTTAGTTCAGGTGGAAGAGTAAATCCAGGCTCTATTACTCCATTTTGGATGAAAGCAGAAGTTGATAACACTTTTCAATCAGTAGTAATCATATCTTGAGTGATTATCATGGCCTAGGACCTGGTCACTGCACCAGACTCATAAGAAAGATGATTTCTTAAGAAAAAAAAAAAAGAAATTGCAGTAATTCTGGACTAAAGACTTACTTATGGCATAAGGATGTTGAAAAAGTTGCCATAGATCTTAGATTTATAACTGTAATATGAAAGGCCAATATCCTTGGTAGTTTGGGCATGACATATAAGTGAATAAGGTTATGAACTGAAGTCACATCTGGAATATTCACTTTTCTCTCTCCATGGAAGTGGATTGTAGCCCTGACTCCAGCAGCCTATCTCAATTGAGTGGATTAGGGTGAACCAATATGGTGTATTAGAAAAAGAATCAAATCAAAGAATTGTGAGTCAGAAGGCATGATTTTGAGTCCCAGCTCTTTTACTTACTAGCTCTGTGACCTTAGATGAGTACCTTATCATTTGCTGAACTGTTTGCTGATCTGTGCAAGGGGAATACTCATTTCAGCTTCTGTAATTCTCAGTTGATAAGAGCTCCTGTGAAACAAGGGATGTAGAAGTGATTTGTTTGCAATAAACCACTAGTGTATATGTTATCATTAAAAATCAGAAACCTGACTGCACCCTACTTGCATAATAAAGCTCAAAGGCACAATCTTCAGAGGGGTACTGACCACATGAGTCATCTTTGAATTCCTCCAGTGCCTCCAGCATGATGCTTTGCACACACCACATTTCCTCAGTGAGGGCTCAGGCTCATTTGCACAGTACTGTGCTAGGCAGGGATGAAAATTTCAGAAGAACCCTGGATAGTACTCCTTCTCAATCTCAACCTTGAGTAAAGAAATTCACTGCATGTCAGAGTTGGAGAAATTTTAGAAAAGAAATTACAAACTTGCAGCCTGTTGGCTACATATTCATAGACATTTTTGGTTTGGTTTGTATGGTTATTTTCTTCCAGCTTGAGATATAATTGACATACAACACTGTGTAAGTTTAAGGTGTATGGTATATAATGATTGGATGTAAACAAGTATCTCAAAATGATGACCACAATAAGTTTAGTTAGTATCTACCGCCTCTTATAGTTACAAAAAAAAAAAAATGTTTTCCTCCTTGTGATGAGAACTTTCAGGATCTACTTTCTTAGCAATTTTCAAATATACCATATAGCAATATTGGTATATAGTACCATACTGTAGTCATTATGTTGTACATTATACCTCTAGTAATTATCTTATAACTGGAAATTTGTTCCTTTTGATGACCTTTATCCAGTGTACAATATCTTAACATATTTGAAGCAGTTGATAATGTTTTAAAATTGGGAGATTCTATACAAAAATACAGATTTCTAGCCTCTCCTGCAAAAAGAAACTAGAACAGGAAACATTTCTCTAGAAGTAAAGAGCAGCTGCTCCTTTTGGATGGGTTAGGTAGGGACTCCATTTGCCTCCATCTTCATTTTGGTCTTGCCAACATTGAGGCCGAGTGGCAGTGACATTTATTATTTTGCATGTTTTTTTTTTTCCTGTTACAGTTAAAAAGAAAATAGCATATTTCTTACATGCATTTCTCTACCAAAGTGGGAAAATGAATGATGAACTTGGGAGGGTCTTAATTTTCAAGAAAAATGGGAGAACATACATTATTTATGGGAACATGGAGAAAATATTTAATTTGTATTGGGAAAAAAATATAACTTAAGATATCCTTGCAATAAAACTTGGCTACTTCATTTATGTGTACTACCTAGGTATTTGAGTTTGAACCATGCACTTTAGAAATTATCTATAGTCCTATTTCCTTATTCTTCAAGGAAAGAAACTAGACTCCAAGGTCCATGAACAGTTGAGACTAGGGTTCAGTTGTGGACCTTTAAAACTTATAAAATATATTTAATATTTGATGACTATCATGTTTCTAATATTTGCAATCTAAATATTCATTAGTGGTAATAACCCTCCACCTTGTAAAAGGGAATTGAACCAGAGTGGTATAACAGTTGATAATAAAGACAGGAATAGAAGCTGTTTTCTCACCAAGGACTGATACACCAATGTTCTCTGCTGGTCTATACTTCTATGCAGGCAGTGTTTCTAGGAATTCAGTTTGTATTTCATTGGAAGTGCTGGGCAATATGCTCAGCATTATGGAGGATTTAAAACATAAGACTTGATCTCTTCTTTTGGGAACCTATGTCTGGTTGAAAAGAAACAGTACATGATGAGTGCATGATGAATGGAACTGACATCACATATTGCCCTGAATGGAGAGCTGTCAATGAGCTTAAGTGGGCTGGCAGGGCTTGCTGTAGAAAGAGGTGAGTGTATAGGCAGAAGAAAGAGAGTCACATGAATAAGTTATGGGAGGAAATTTTGGGGATAGTGAAATGATCTCTGATATAACCTAGTTTATCATCTTCAATTTAGCGACAAACTAAGGCCCAGAGAAAGTGTTTCTCATGGATGAACAATAAGTTAATGCTAGAAACCAGATCTCCTAATTCCTGCTTCAGACAAAGCCATGCATCATTGCAATCACAGAAGCTGCCAGTCTCGACTCTGTTTTTATTTTTGTCCTTTTCATTTTCTTATTCACTATGCATATGCTCTGACAAAGGGGACCTTGTTTATCTCAGTTACTACTGTATTGTATTCCCAGACCCTAAAATACCCTCCTTCCCTGACCCCAACATAAACATGCTTCATAAGCTTCAAAGGCAAAAACCAGAGAACTAAATTCTCATTTGATAAATTCTGAAATTAATATGTGAAAAGGCTTAGCTGTGAATAAAAATTTTAGGGAGAGAAGAAGATAGATTTTAGGTCATAGTAGTGCAACTCACTTAAGGCAAATTAATAGCCAGTAAAGTTGTTCTTTGGGTATACACTCAATCTCATTATCTCAAGTGTATAAGAATTCAAGGAGTCAAGATTTGTGGGTGCTTGTTGGAAAAAAAATGTAGCCCATGAAATGATGAATCAAAATGATGAAATTGTCTATAGAGAAGCCCTGGTTAAAGGACAAGTGGTGAACGTAGATGTAGAATGAGGACTAAGTAACTGAAAATTGTGATTGCAAATTAGAACAGAAATATTGCACTCCTTGACAATATGAAGTGATAAAACTAACAAAAAACTTGAATGTGCAGGGAAAGAA
>NC_138375.1:39978216-40004873 GCF_054177405.1 Leptonychotes weddellii
AGTTTGTTTTTCAGTGTCCATCGTCTCTCATGGTTCGTCCACCCCTCCGATTTCCCCTGCTTCATTCCTCCCCTCCCGCTACCTTCTTCTTCTTTTTTTTTTTCTTAACATATCTTGCATTATTTGTCTCAGAGGTACAGATCTGAGATTCAACAGTCCTGAACAATTCACAGCGCTTAACAGAGCGAATTCTTGTTTTATTCTTATTAAAATTTTAAGTAGGGGGAGCATTTGTGGGTTATTTTCCTTTGTTTCATAGAGCATCTTTTCTTCCAGATGGGGTTCTTCAACTCTTTTTTGCATACCACCTTCCATTCTTTGATATTTTACTAGAGCATGTTTGCATACTTGCTATGCTCTATTTTATTTTTAAAATTTTGCTTACACTTAGTGTGAGGAGTTCTAGTTAGTCTTCTGGTTGTTTGATAGAATATGAGTGAGTTTTCCATGACTTCTTATAATCTATTTGTCTTATTTGAGTAGTGGTAGAACCAATATTTCTAAATTGAATTGGCTTAGGTGTGACAGAAGATTGGAAGCTGGGGCTAAGGGAGTTGCTCATACTTAGATTTTATGTTGCAAATAAATAAAAATAGGGTACTTAATGAAGTACAAAATAAATAATTGCCATAACACCGGATAAAGCCAATATTTGCTTGATATACATAATATGATCATATAATGTCTACTGATCACAAGAAAATGAAACTAGATCCTAATCTCTTTTCTGAGATTTTGTTCATCTCATTTGTGGTAGTGTTTCTTAATTTCATGGCGGGATGGAGATAGCAGAATATACTCTTGGGAAACTTGGGTGGCCCTCTCAGTTGAGCGTCTCCCTTTGGCTCAGGACTTGGTCCCAGGGTCCCGGGATCAAGTCCCACATTAGGCTTCTTGCTCAGCGGGGAGCCTGCTTCTCCCTCTGCCTGCCACTCCCCCTGCTTGTGCTCTCTCTGTCTCTGACAAAGAGATAAATAAAGTCTTAGAATATATTCTTGAACCTGGAATTGTTTCCCCATTTCCTCATGGAAACTTGAATATTTTTTTCTGGAAAAGGATTTAACTCAGTTTCACCCTCACTTTCCATCAGTCCTTTATACTAATTCCCTCAACACTGTTTAAATCTGAAGGAGGGAAATAAGAATACTCTTCCATAATTTACTGCTCTTCAAATTGGAGATATTCATGAGAATTATTGGGATGGTGTTTGTTAACTCTTCTGGGGCTGGGACTTAGGTGTCATGAGATGTGGGGATTAGAATTTTTTCTCTTCTCTACCATCTCACAGGCCTGGATGCTACTATTATCTTTTACATTTTAATTGATTTTTACAATAAAAATATGAAAACAAAATATATTTTGAAGATTTAAGGAGACATGTATTAGGTATTGAGAGAGAGAATGTCATTGAACCCCTTTCCTGCCATATCCATCTAGACTTCTTGGTGGTGGTTATATTTATGAATAATTTAAACATTAAAAACACTTTTATGTGTCTAGTTGTTTCCAGATAAGCTTATATTACCTTTTTTTTTTTTTTTTTTTTAGTTTTTGATGTAGTGTTTCATGATTATTTGCATATAACACCCAGTGCTCATTACAACACGTGTCCACCTCAATACCCATCACTGGGCTAACCCATCTGCCCATCCCCTCCCCTCTGAAAACCTCAGATTGTTTAGTCACTTTGTAAATTTTATTTTTCTATTTGTTTTTAAAATTTCTTTATTTTCTATCTCTGAAGGTCTAGTTCAATTGCCACTTCTCAGAAATCTTCTCTGATATCCCCAGCCAAAATAGCTTCTCTTTTCACTGAATTTCACAACATCTCTCTATTTATTTAAAAAATATTTTATTAACTGTTATCATGAGCCAGGCACATTTTTAGTCACTTGAAATATAAAATGTAGAATACAATTTCTGTCTTCACAATACTACTATTTCAGTGATTGGACATGGTAGGGGGACTGCTCTATCATCTATTTTAATTGTTTGGTTCCATATATTTTAGTTTCCTGAAGTTAGAGTATTTTATTCACTGACATATCCCCCCACACAATCTCATGCAATGTATGGTACACAATAAGAGCTGATAAATGTGTGTTGAATTAATGAATGCAGAATGAATGTCTTATTAGCTGGGATATGGAAAGGCAATGCTTAAGAGAGAGAAGCAGGTAAGATTTTAGGCCTGTTTGGCTGAGAAGATGTTTTTTTTTTTTTTTTTAAGATTTTTTTTTTATTTATTTATTTGACAGAGACAGAGATAGCGAGAGCAGGAACACAAGCAGCGGGAGTGGGAGAGGGAGAAGCAGGCTTCCCCCCCGAGGAGGGAGCCCGATGTGGGACTCGATCCCAGGACCCTGGGATCATGACCTGAGCCGAAGGCAGACGCTTAACGACTGAGCCACCCAGGCACCCTGAGAAGATGTTTTATAAAGGCAATTTTAACAGCCTCTCAGCGGTATAGGCATGTGAAAATAACAAAGTTAAGCTCAAATGGGTGGTCAAGGCTAAGAAATGGTGGACACAGAGAATATCAATAATTTTTAGAGTGGGAGGAGCCAGCCCAGTATCACTGAAAGGGTCCCTGGAACCTGGGGTAGTAAGGCTAAGCCATATTTCATTGTTCTATTCCCCCTCCATGCTGTGAATTTTTTACCACATTACTTAGCACAGAAAGTGCAAAAACATTTATAACTAACTCTCAGGGGGAAGGTATGAGCACTCAGAGACTTAGAAAGAGTTGAATTCTCACAATTAATTTCAATCCGGAAAGGCTAAGCTAGGAACTTTTTCCTTTTCTTGTTATGAGGCTGCCACATGACTAGCTTTTGGCAAGATGCAGTTGACGTTTTTCCAAAATAGGGATCTTTGCAGGCATCTCATTTAGAGCATTAAGTAATGAAACATCATTCTTTGTAATTATATGATCAAGAGCTAAAAGGTACCAGGCATGGGAACTAAAGAAATCCATGAAGCTAGGCTAATATAAATGTTTCCTTATATTTTTTTTAAAAAAAAGAGTATCTAGGCTTTATATAAAGCACTTTTATGGGGCCTAGCATATAGTTACTGTTCAATAAATGTTGTTATTTTTTATTGTTAAGGAATCTGAATGTTTCATCCATAGGGATTTGTCAATATAGAGAACAAGAGAAAGTTTAAGGGAAGAAGAAGACATCGACAAGACCTTGAGAGAAGTGAAGAGAGCTGACTCAGTCTTTTGGAGTGAATGAGATTTTGAATAAGCTAAAATATTTTGAAGACTATTTGACCACAGAGTTGGAAGGGTCATCTAGTCCGGTGTTTTGACAAATGTGATAATTTTAGTTAGTCTATGGTGAGTAACATTTTAAAAATTGTGCATATATTTTGGAATGTATTAGGGGAAAAATCAACTCCAAATTTATTTATATGAAAAAGTAGTCTAAAGGAAATATTGAATAAATAACAGTACTAGCAAAAATTTAAAAGTTGGTCTTGAATTAAATGTAAAAAATATGATTTAGACCAAAATCATGTTCAGTGTAGGAAGACAGTAAACAGGGAGTAATGGGTGGGGGTGGATGGGAAATAAGCTCACCTCCTTAAAATATAGATCACCTCATTATTATTATATTACAGTATTATTTTACAGTATCTGGTTGTGTCTTCCCCCTTTGGATCAAACATTCCTAATTCTCACCACCATTTCTCATTTGAAATTTTCTTTTTTTGATATCTAGGGATATCATCATAGAAAGCTAGTGATAGAAGGAAACTTAGAGATCATCTGGTCTGGGGTTTATGAGACAAATAGTACTAGAACTCCCTTTTTTATCTTCTTCCTCCTCTTCTTTCCTCTTCTCCACCTCCTTTCCCTCCCCCCTCCTCTTCCTTTTAAAGCAGTTCTTTGTAGGACTGCAATTATAAGAGATAAGGATGGAGCTTTCCTGGCTGAAGGGGGTGATGAGAAAAGCATAGAGCCTACAAGTCAGTCTATTTCCCAGCAGGGGTTTTCCTGGGAATTCTACAGCTCTACCAATCACAGTCTGAAAAATATTGGATTCAGTTATCTATTGCTTGTTGTTTCTGATTGGCACATAAGCCATCCAATTTTTAATAGCTTCAAACAATAATTTATTATCTTGTACTTTTGTATGTTGACTAGGTTCAGCTGAGTAGTTCTTATTTGAGGATTTTCATAAAGTTGAATTCAGATGACATTTATTGCTGGATTCATTGGGAAATTTTTCATATCTCCTACCTGAGCTGTCATGGTCTGAGGCACTGGGGGTTGATTGGATATCTCTCTTTTAACCTGGCCTCTCCACATGACAAGACTGTGCTTCCTTACAGCATGGTAGTCTTATATGGTGGCTGGCTCCCCTCAGAGTAAGCATTCCAAGAGACCCAGACAGAAGCTGCAAGACTTCTAATGACCTGTCTTTAGAAATTAACACGATATTAATTTCACCATTTCTATTTGTCAAAGAAATAATAGACCAGTCCAAATTCAAGGGGGCGGGATGGAGGAATAGATTCCACCGCTCAGTGAGGAAATAACGTCTGTATAGAAAGAGAACGTATCAGTGGCAGCCATTTTGAGATAAGCTATCACAGGTAATATTCAGCTCACAGAAGTCAGGGACTTAACTCAAGACCACAATGCCAGCAATGGCAGGCCCAAGATTAGAGCCAAAAATCATAAAGGTGAAATCCACCTTCTGAGAAAGTTTCAGTTCTGAATCTTCCTATCCAATACTGAAAATTAAAAACTTTCCCTTGCTGATTATAGTTCAGGCAGGCTTTGTATTAAAAACTGTCATTATAATGTCATGAATTTAGATTTTTAAAAAAGTTATAAGATACATTCACCTGTGAATGAAACCATATGATAATTGTCTTTCAACCATGAGAGACTCTTAACTATAGGAAACAAACAGGGTTGCTGGAGGGGAGGTGGGTGGGGGGGTGGGTAATTGGGTGATGGGCATTAGGAGGGCATGTGATGTGATGAGCACTGGGTGTTATATGCAACTGATGAATTATTGAACTCTACATCTGAAATTTATGATGTACTAAATGTTGGCTAATTGAATCTAAATTTAAAAAATTATACAAAAACTGATAAAGAGAAGAAACCAATTGTACTTGTATTAAAGACTACCAAGGGCCTGGGAAAAAATCTAACAAAATATGTGTAAGAATTATAACAAGAAAAATATAAAACTTATTAAAGAGTTAGTAAAGAGTAATGAGATATTTATTTAGGAGAGTTATGCAACATTCATGGATAGGAATTCTTTTTTTTTTTTTTTTATGTTCATTTAGCCACTATATAGTACATCATTAGTTTTTGATGTAGTGTTCAGTGATTCGTTAGTTGCATATAACACCGAGTGCTCAACACAACACGTGCCCTTCTTAATATCAATCACCCACTCTCCCCACCCTCTTCCCCTCTGAAACCCCCAGATTGTTTCCCAGAGTCCATAGTCTCTCATGGTTCATCTCCCTCTCTGATTTCTCCCCCTTCAGTTTTCCCTCCCTTCCCCTGTGGTCCTCTGTGCTATTCCTTATGTTCCACATATAAGTGAAACCAGATGATAATTGCCTTTCTCTGCTTGACTTATTTCACTTACATAATCTCCTCCAGTTCCAACCATGTTGATGCCAATGGTGGGTATTCATCCTTTCTGATGGGTGAGTAATATTCCATTGTATATATCTACCACATCTTCTTTATCCATTCATCCATTGAAGGGCAAATGGATAGGAATTCTTAGTATCATAGAGTCATTTCTCCTAAACTTGTTCTATAGATTCAATGGATTTCCAGTGAAAATTACAACCAATTTTTTTTGCCTCCACAAAACTTAAGGTAATTCTAAAATTTATGTGAAACAGCAAAGGGCTGAAAATAACCAGGACAATTTTATAGAATAAGAGCAAAAAGATATGTAAAACAATGTTCACAGCAACACTGCTCATAATGGCAAAAACCTGGAAATGGTCCAAATGCCCATTTGAGGGAGTGTGTATGAATAAATAGTGTTATATGCACACAATTGAATTTTATACAACAGTCAAAGCAATGAAGTACAGAGACATGCAACAATATGGATGAATCTCAGCAACTCGATACATAGGATTTGAAACACAAGTACTCACATTTCGTCCAACTTCTAATCATTTTATAAAATAAAAACTACAATAAAAAACTTTAAAATAATTCATATAGATATAACAACACTATGCAAAAAGGAAAGCAAGTGACTAATAAACAGAAGATTTAGAATGATGCTTATTTATTTATTTTTATCTCTGATGGGGAAAAACAGTGGAATGAGATGAAAGCTCATATGATTAGAAGTGAGATATTATTAAAAGTGTATTTGGAAACAGCCCAAGAATCCATGGACTGAGGAATATATAAAGGAGATGTATATATAATGGTATATTACTCAGCCATAAAAAATAATGAAATCTTGCCATTTGCAATGATTTGGATGGAGCTAGAGAGTATTATGCTAAGCAAAATAAGTCAGAGAAAGACAAATACCATATGATTTCAGTCATATGTGGAGCTTAAGAAACAAAGGAGCAAAGGGGAGAAAAAAGAGAGGCAAACCAGAAACATCTTCTTTTTAAAATTAGTTTCAGAGGTAGAATTCAGTGATTCATTAGTTGCATATAACACCCAGTGCTCATTACATCAAGTGCCTTTCTTAATGTCCATCACCCAATTATCCTTTCCCTCCACCCACCTCCCCTCCAGCAACCCTCAGTTTGTTTCCTAGAGTTCAGCATCTCTTATGGTTTGCTTTCCTCCAAGTATTCTTAGCTACAGAGAACTGATGGTTACTAGAATGGAGGAGGGTGGAGTGATGGGTAAAATAGGTGATAGGGATTAAGGAGCACATTTCCTGTGATGAGCTCCAGGTGTTGTATGAAAGTGTTGAATCACTATATTGTACACCTGAAACTAATATTACACTGTATGTTAACAGGAATTTAAATAAAAACTTTAAAAAATTAAATACTAGAAAAAATAAATATGGGTCCTTTGCCTATTTTAAAATTGAAAATTTTTTTTATTGAGCTATATGAGTTCCTTATTATTTTGGATGTTAACTCTCTTATTAGCTATATAGCATGTAGATAATTTCTCCCATTCCTGAGTAGACATTTTTCCAAAGAAGATGTACAAGTGGCTGGTAGGTACATGAAAATGCACTCACTAATCATCAGGGAAATGCAAATCAAAACCACAATGACAAATCACCTCACACTGTTAGAATGACCATTACCAAAAAGACAAGAGATCAGTGTTGGTGAGGATGTGGAGAAAAGGAACTATTGGTGGGAATGTCAATTGGTATAGCCACTATGGAAAACAGTATGGAGATTCCTCAAAAAATTAAAAATAGAACTACTGTATGATCCAGCCATTCCACTCCTAGATATATGTCCAAAGGAAACAAGATCAGTATCTCAAAGATGTATCTGTACACTCATGTTCATTGCAGTATTATTCATAATAGCTGAGATATGGAAATGACTTAAGTATTGATAGGTGGATAGATAAAGAAAGTGTGATATATATACTCAGTGGAATATTATTCAGCCATAAAAAGAAATCCTACCATTTGCAATTATATGGATAAATGTGGAAGGAATTGTGCTAAGTTAAATAAGCCAGAGAAAGACAAATATTGCATGGTTTCTCTTAGATGTGGAAACTTTTTTTTTTTTTAAAGCTGATTTCATAGAAATAAAGAGAATGGTGATTGCTAGGGGCTGGAGGTGAGGAGAACATGGGGAGATGTAGGTCAAATGATACAAAGTCAGTTTTAGGAAGAATAAGTTCTAAGGATCTAATACATAGCATTGTGACTATTAATAATATGGTATTGTATACATGAAATTTGCTGAGAGAGTAGATCTTAAGTGTTCTCACCACATACACACACACACAGTTAACTGTATGAGATGATGGAGGTGTTAATTATCTTGAGGTAATAATTCCATAATATAATAAGGTGTATATCAAATCATCATGTTGTATAGTTTGAATATATGCAATTATATTTGTCAATTACTCCTCAATAAAGCTAGAAAAAATTTTCCAAACACTCAAAAGCAAGTCATGCTAGGGCCAATAATGAGATCAGGTATTATGATTAATTATTTGCACTTAAGTCCAACCAACCAATTGACTTAATCTTGATAAGTATTTTTCAACCTAGGTATTCTATTGCCTCAGTTGAAGAAGGTGAGCTGGTCTTTGGAAAAGTCATGAGTTTGGGTAGGTTTCTCTTTGTTACTAGCCCATTGGCAGAGATTGTGCCTCTTTTTTTAAAAGATTTTATTTATTTATTTGTCAGAGAGAGAGAGAGCACAAGCAGGGGGAGAGGCAGGCTCCCCGCTGAGCAGGGAGCCCGAAGTGGGGCTCGATCCCAGAACCCTGGGATCATGACCTGAGCTGAAGGCAGATGCTTAACCAACTGAGCCACCCAGGTGTCCCAGGTGCCTCTTTTTTTGTATCTCACAGGATGTAGAATGACTGACATTTAGAGTTGGAAATCTTCCAGTTACACTCCTTGTTCTTATGAGGAGTAAACCAAGGATGCGAGAGGTTATATGGCAGTATGAGTCAGTCAAGCCAGGAAAAGGACATGTATTACTCCTTATCTCACTTTATTGTTTTTTTATTAATCAAGTTTTAAGTCAATGACATGCCATCATACAGCTAACCCTGTCAATTCTGTGTACTTATCTCTAGTAGATAATGACTTTATTTGCTGGTATACTTTCTTGGGGTCAAATTCTAGTGTTTCTTTAAGGTTATAATTGGAGTACCTCAATCCTCTTTCACTTTTGCTTTACATACACACTTTTTAATTTTTTTGCAGGGGGAGAAAGAGTGAGAGCGAGCAGGGGGAGGGGCAGAGGGAGAGAGAGAGAATCTTAAGCAGGCTCCATGTCCAGCGTGGAGCCCAACACAGGGCTCGATCTCATGACCCTGAGATCATGACCTGAGCCGAAATCAAGAATCAGACACTTAACTGACTGAACCACCCAGGTGCCCTGTCACAGTGGGGTCATGCTTTTTTTTTTTTTTAATTCAAGTATAATTAACATACAGTGTTAGTTTCAGGTGTATAATATAGTGATTCAACAATTCTATATATTACTCAGTGCTCATCGTGTTAAGTGTACTCTTAATCCCCTTCACCTATTTCACCCATCCCTCCAGCCCTCCTTACCAAACTGGTAACTACCTGTTTGTTCTCTATAGTTAACAGTCTGGTTTTGGGGAGTTTTTTGTTCATGTGTTTTATTTCTTAAATTCCACATATGAGTGAAATCATACAGTATCATGCTTTAATGAACATCATGAACAAAAAGGTAATATCTCAATCTCTACAGAATAGCTATGCTTCTAAATTTTATCACCTCTTTAAATATGGGCCAGGGGGTGAGGGGGAGAAATAAATATGGGTTCTATCAAGTTTGATTGTGCTTGCATTGAAACTTTCAAATAAGTAATCAGTCTTTAAAATATGTGTGTGGGAAAACCAGGTATCTGAAATTCATCCAAAAGTCTGGGGCTGTCTCACTCAGCTGCATGCTCTGAACCACATTGTCCTATTTTATTGTCTTCACCCCACCTAACATCACCTGACATTATTTTATTCATTTATTTATTTACTTATTTATTATCTGCCTCTCTAACCAGAATGTAAGCATTTGAGAGCAAGAATTTTATCTGTTTTTGGGGCACCTGAGGGGCTTAGTCAGCTAAGCATCTGCCTTCAGCTCAGGTGATGATCCTAGGGTCCTGCGATCGAGCTCCACATATGGCTCCCTGCTCAGCAGGGAGTCTGCTTCTCCCTCTGCCCCTCTACCCTGCTCATACTCTATCCCACACATACACACACACACACACAATCTCTCTCTCTCCCCCTCTCTCTCCATCCCTCTCTCGCCCTCTCTCTCTCAAATAAATAAATAAGATCCTTTAAAAAAAAGAATTTTATCTGTTTTACTCACTGTTGGATCATCAACTTCTAGAATAGTTGGTTCAATATGTATTTGTGAAATGAATGAACAAATGAAAATCTTTTCTGCAGGGGACATCTGAAAGACACCAGGTAACTGGTAGAGATGTAGAAAAGTTTTGTTCTTTCCCTTGGCCACTGACTAGACACATTTTAAGCTCACGAGATTATAGGGGAGATGGGGAAAGTTGGATTACAAATGACTATGGTACCTTCCCAATCTAAGCTCCCATACACTATGATTTGTCTTCTAAAAGTTCCCTTCTCATGCTGGTCAATGATTTTACATGCTTGAAGTTTCATGCTTAAAGTTTATGGAGTTATGGAGAGTGGCCAAGGAAAAGAAGGTTACATTGGTCACTCAGTAATTTAAAAATGAGTGTGGATAGTTTTATTCAGCCTACCCATTCCTCCCCCTGCAATAGCTGGGACACAAAACAACCAACTTTGAGTGTATGGTTAAGAAATCTGAGCTCAAGGGCGGCTCAGTGGCTCAGTTGGTTGGGTGACTGCCTTCAGCTCAGGTCATGATCCTGGATTCCCGGGATCGAGTCCCGCATCGGGCTCCCTGCTCGGCGGGGAGTCTGCTTCTCCCTCTGACCCTCCACCCTCTCATGCTCTCTCTATCTCATTCTCTCTCTCAAATAAATAAATAAAATCTTAAAAAAAAAAAAAGAAAGAAAAGAAATCTGAGCTCGGGCCTTGTTTCTATCACCAGTTCTCTGGATGAACTTGGGGAGCTTGCTCTGCCTCTCTGGATCTTGGTTTATATTCATCCCATAAACATTTGTTGAACACTTACTAGATGATGTATTTCAATCTAGGTGACTGGGGATTCATCAGTGTGTGTGTACGGGGGGGGTGGGGGGCAAGTTTTGTCTTTATTGAGTTTACCTGGCCAGGTTTGGGGATGGGTGAAATAGAAAGTAGAAATGTAAAGAAAAAAGAAAATTTAGAATAATGATGTTCATAGTAAGTAAACCAAGATAAACACATTGGCTGGTAGGGAATAGGCTCGGGAATGCTTCTCCATGGAAGCAACGTAAAATCTCTGACACTTGAGAGACAAATCAGTGATAAAGTCTGAAAGAAGATCTCCTCAGGCAAGTTCAAAGCTTCAAATAAAGAATGAGTTTCACTTATTTTAGGGACAAGATGAAGTCCCTTGTGGCTGGTGCTTAGTGAGCAAGGAAGAAGGCAGGGGATGAAGTTGGAGAGAGAGAAGGGGGTAGATTACCTAAGACCCACAGACAAGGTGTTGAGTTGTTTTCTTCTGTGTTGGGAAGTTATCCATCTTCTTTCTCATTGATTCTTCTTTTCTTCAACATCTCTTAACTTTAGAGTATCCCAGAGCCCAATCTGTGAACCTCCCTCTCCTCTTTTCTAGCCAGGCTTTCTCTCCAGGTGATCTTATTCAGTCCTCTGACTTTAAATACCATCCATGTGCTGATTATCCCCAATTTTATACTGTAGAGCAGACCTCTTCCCTGCATTTCAGACTTGCACACACAATTGCCTGCTCAGTGTCTCCATTTCGATGTCTTAAAGGAAACTCAGACTTAACATGTAAATCTGAATTCCTGATCTTCTACTTTCCCACAGATCTACTTCACCCAGTCTCCCTTGTCTCTGGGAAGAGTGAATCCACCTGTCTAGTTTCTTGGGCCACAATGCCTGGGGTTGTCCTTGATGCCCCAGCCCCAGCCCCCAGACATCTAGTCTGTCAGTAAACTCTGATGGTTCTGCCTTCAATTTATATCTAGGGTCCCATTGCTCATCACTCTTCTCCTTAGCTACTCCTTAGTTCACGTCTTGTAGTTCATCTCTTGCCTGGCTTATTGCACTAAGCTCTTATCTGATCTTTCTGCTGTAACTTTTTTCACCGTATTCTCAACACAGCAACTAGGGTGTAAGCCAGATCATGTCACTCTCAATCAATACCCTCCAGGTTCTCCTCATCTCACTCGGGGTAAAGGCCAGAGACCTCACAATGGCCAACATGGACCTGTGTGACGGGGTATTCCATTACCTTCCTGAGCTCATGTCTGACTGCTCTCTCTTCCTCACTCACTCTCCTCAAGCCACCTTGGGTTCTCCTCGTCCTTTTTGAATGTGCCTCAGCTGCTCCTGCTTCCAGACCTTTGCCCTGGCATTTCCTTAGTCTAGAGAGCTTTCCCCAGATATCCACATGGCTCATTCTCAAACTCCTGCCCAGGGTTTTGCTCAGATGCTGCCTCCTCCTTGAGGCTGTTCCTAACTGCCCACGTAAAATGATACCCCCAGCACGCCCCCTTCTCTGCTTATTGTCTGCCTTCCTGAGTCAGTTGTAAGCCCAAGGGCAGGTGTGTTTGTTCTGTGTGTTCACTATTACTATATTTATAACAGCTCAGACAGTACACCCCAAACGCTGACTCTTGAATGAATGAGTGAGTTTTAAGCAGGGGAGTTTATATGATAAATTTTACAAAGATTGTCTGACTACTGTATGCCAAGTGGACTGTGTGGGAGGATGGGAGGAAGCCAGGACCTCTGTTAGTGGTTACTGTAGTAGTTAAGGAATGAGAGGATGGTAGCCTATTCTAAGATGCTTAGAGGGAACTCCTGAGAAATGGGCACACTTGGAATATATTTTGGGAGAATGAACAGGACTTGCTGACAGATTGAATGTAGACTGATGATAAAGAAGTAAGGATGACTCTTAGGTTTTTAACCTAAACAATTGGCTCAGGGTGGTACCATTATCTGAGATGAGGCAGGGCTGGCTTTTATTACTCACTTATTTGAGGGCAGATGAAGAGTTCTTTGAGGGGCATATTCAAGTTTATTTGTTTACCTATCTATTTATTTATATTAAACACCTAGATGAAAATACAGAGTAGGAAGCTGGATATACAAATTTAGGGCTCAGGAGTGCGATCCAGGCTGGAGATAGAAATTTGGGAACAGGAGCATGTTTAAGCTAAAGGAAAGTGGATGAGTGTGTCATCCCCTCTTTGGAAGAGTTTATGTTCTTGGGAGAGAGGGCTGGGGTTGGGGAGTAAAAACTAAAAAGCAAAGTAGGTAACAGAAATGGTACTGTCAGTCCGTCAGCTGGAGACCTATTTATGGAGCACCTGTAACGTGCCACGCACTGCCCAGTCTGCTGTTCATGGGGTAGATGAGATGGACGCGATTCCTGCCCTTAGAAAACTTATGGGCTATCAATTCTCCTGCTTGCTCCTAGTCCAAGAGCTATCAGGGCATAAGGGACAATAAGGCTCTCTCTCTTATTTTGATATGGATTTTCTTCCCACCCTCCTAGGCTAGAGAATCCTGATAATTAAGTTTGGAGTATGTCCAAAATTTATTTCCGCATGTGGCTATGCAGTGATTGTAGCCAGGATGCGGGTTGCACTCAAGAAATGGGATAAAATCCTGGGGTCATCCAGATTTCTCTTAGGTCAAGGCTGTGGTCCAGAGTAATTGTCCTTTGTCCTTTGGATAGAGAAGGAACCCTTAGTGTGTACCATGTAGTAAAGACCCTTTATCTACATTAATTTAAGCCTTCCTGTAATGCATGAGATAGGTGGCACTATCCCCATTTCACAGGCCAGAAAACTGAGGCTGAGAGGCCCAGTAAATCTTCCAATGTCAAAGGGTGAGGCACTGGCAGATCCCTTACCCACCCTGAAGTCTGACGTGAAACATTGTGTTCTTTCAACTCAAAAGCTCAAAGAAACACAAAATAAAATTAGTATTTCTTTCACATTAGAGCATATATTTAAATTCACTTTACTTTTCCTTCCCAAGCTGCCTTTCCTTGGGCCAAAACATCTTCAGTTCTTTCAACTAATCTACATGTGACATGTTAATTGTTAAAATGCTTGGCACAGTGCCTGGTACATGCTAAGTGCTTAACAATTACTAGTTAATATGATCATGCCTTTGCCAGCTAAGGAAACTGAGTCTCCAGAAGGGAGGAACTTGCCCAGTGTCCCACACTTAATCCTTTGTCCTACTTCCAAGTTCTAGGTCCCTGAGATTATGACCTGAGCTAAAATCAAGAGTCAGATGCTTAACCGACTGAGCCACCCAAGAGCCCCATATCAGTGTTTATTTCTTAAATGTAGTCCAGCTAGAATAAAGCCATTCCTCTCTCTCCTCCTTTATTTAGGCCTCTATACTTCTTTTAATATGATCCTGCTTGTTTTAGCTTTCAGAGAACTCTCCTTGTATCCAAGGCTTATGTCTCCTCATTTGGTTTAGCGCAGCAGTTTATTTATTCATTCATGTTCTGAAACTGGAGCTGGCTGGCTGGCAGAATTTAATCAGAAGATTGTGTAACCATGGCAAGAGGCTGCCCAAACCCTTAACTATAATGAGAGAAAGGGTGACAGGAGAATTGGGTGAAGAGGCAGCTCGCTTTGCAAAGGGGGAAACGAACTCCTTCCTCCCTTCCACTTCTTACTACCCCCTGTGAGAAGAAGAGCTCAAACTAAGTTAAAAACGTGGAGTGAGGTCAGCCCTGAGCGACCCCAGGGAATTTCTAAGTGAGGGTGTTAATCAGACATGGGGAGTATGTCTTGTTTGAGTGGTGGAGTCTCTGAAAGAAAAGAGATGGGTATTCGAGTCAGATTCCAGAGAAGTGGAATCAAGAACCAGTGAAATCCAGGGGGCTCTGAGAGGAACCCCAGCTCCTCCCTGCATGCTCCCCCTACCGTGGTGCCTGTGCTGGATCCACTTGGCATTCGTTGCTTTAGTTCAAGATCTACAGCAGCATGTACGCAACAGTTAGGATTACGAAGAGATGTTCTTACTTGAATCTCACAGAAGTTCTGTGAGGGGTGCAGGGCGAGGAGACATGGTCTGGTCCAGGGCATATGAGCAAAATTTCGGGGCCTAGAGGACCAACTTGCAATGGGAGTCTTGCCGTGGTATTAAGCCTCTCCACCTTTTGGTTTTCTCATCTGTACATTAGATATAATAGTACATATATAGCTTGGGGCTTTGGTGAGGATGGATAACAATACAAGTAATAGTGCCTGGCATATAGTAAGTACTCAGTTCATATTTGCTATTACTATTATCCCCATTTGATGGATGAGAAAACTGAGAATCAGCTTCTGAAATCGCCTTGCTCAAGGCTGCCGGGGCTGGACGGGATCCCATGCCTCCTGACTTGCAGCTGGCGCTGCCGGCTTCAGCCCATCAGACAGCATCAGTTTGTCTCCCTTCGCAGTCAGGACAGCGCCCTTGGGGCCAGGATGCTGTCAGGTTAGAAGGTAAACGTTTTTTGTTTTTTTGTTTTTTTCCTAAACAGGGTTTTACTTCAGGGTCATTAAAATGCTGCTATGGTTTGCAAGATTGGTTGCAGTTTTTTTTTTTTTTTTAAAGATTTCACTTATTTATTTGAGAGAGAGAGAATGAGAGAGAGCACATGAGAGGGGGGAGGGTCAGAGGGAGAAGCAGACTCCCTGCCGAGCAGGGAGCCTGATGCGGGACTCGATCCAGGGACTCCAGGATCATGACCTGAGCCGAAGGCAGACGCCTAACGACTGAGCCACCCAGGCGTCCGGTTGCAGTTTTTAAGTATCTTTTAATTGCTAAGGTTGCTTTGAGGTTCTAGGGCAAAGGGGTTTGGGTTTCTGTGTTTTAAACAAGATGAATAAGCAACGAAGTAGGAACATGACGTGGGAGGAAGAGGTTGGACTGGCTGGGGGCTGAGGTCCTTTACAAACTGACACGCTGTTTGTCTTACTGCTCATCTGTCACTTCCCACCACAAACCTGGTGGGAATTGATAAGTACCCTCAGCCACACCTCTGTGTCCCCAGGCATCCCAGGGCAGAAAGTACATGTTGGGATTAGGGGACAGGTTGGCTTTTGGGCTACACTCGCTTCTCAGGAGGGTCCTATAAGGGGGTGCAGACAGTGCGGAGTGGTTTGACTAAGATCACACAGAGGAAGTTGCAGAGGCAAGGCTAGAAGGCAGGTCCCTGAATTCTCAGGTGTGCGCTATCCACTGCACCTCACAAATGTCCCAAGAACCCTCAGAAGAGTCGAGTGTGTGCACGTGCGTGTGTGTGTGTGTGTATGAGGGGGTTACTGGCATAGGAGTGGGAGAAGACTAGCACATTGTGGGCTCTCTCCAGCCCTCCCTTCTCGTATCTGCGCGTTCAAGGGAACAACGCATATAGGAGGCATTGGCTGCAGCCTTGGGACAGGATTGATGGTCCTGAGGGGAAATCTGCAACCTGAGGCTCCCATACACAGGGGGGTGGGGCATCTCCATCACATCACCTAGGAATTTGTTCCCCCCAAAGTGTGGTCTGTGGACCAAAAGCAGAGGTAGCACCTGACAGCGGACAGACAGCTAGGTAGAGAGGTGGCATCTTGGGCCCCAGCATGGACCCACTGAATGAGAATCTGGATTTTATCAAGGTGCCAAAGGTGACTCGTGGGCAGATTAAAGTTTGAGACGCACAGACCAGGGGCTGATAGGAACTTCTGGTCTAGGTGGGACAAACCAGTGAGTTTGTTCCATGTGCAGCTTTGACTGAGAGTTCATTGGCACACCCTGTGGAGAAGAATTTCTAGACTCATCATGGCCAATTAGTGATATCTACTGTAGGTATGGGATGGGGAATTGGGTTCTGAGGACGAGGTATTAGCCATCACCAACTAGACTACTTCAGAAGGCTCTTTCCGCTCTGACATTCTCTAACCTTAATGCTGCCAAACCCTCTTGGACCAGAGACTGAGTGATGTCTTTTGGAAGTCACAGTGGTTCTGCCATTAGCTAGCTCTGTGACCTTGGGCAAGTCACTTATGCACCCAGAGCCTCCAAATCCACATTTGCCCCTGCCTAATTCTAGGGTATTGGGAAGCTTACATGAGAGAGAGAATACCAAAAAGCTCTGTGAACCAAAATACGCTGTAGAAATAAAAGGTATTTTCATAATAATGATGAGAATAATGAAGACAATTAAAAAGGCCCAGAGAATATCAGTGACATTTCCAGAATACAGCGAGTCAATGGCCAAGTCAGGGTTGGAGTTCAAGTTTCCTGCTTCCAGTCCTCGGTTCTGTTCCTGAGCCCTTGAGCAAAGAGCCCTTGTATGTGAACACACCCACAGTTAGTGATGGTGATGCTTGTGTGGTAACTGCTAATATTTATTGGGTATGTATTTCGTAAAAGGCACTCGGATAAGGCTACTACATGTATTCTCTTGGTTCTCACATCAACACCTTGAAGAGGGTGTTCTGCATACCCCCACTCTACGTGAAGAGACTAAGGCTGAGTGTGTTACTTCTCGTTGAACCTTTTGCTTTTTAATGGGGATGATGCTTTAAAAGTCAAAGGGATACATTCATAATGGCAGAAGTTCAGGCCCCATGATAGGCCGGCCAGTTGGGGGTGGGAGGAGAGATATGTTTGGGGTAGACAGCAGATTGCTGTGCTCCTGAAATTGCACCACAAAAGTGGTGGCTGGCCCTGCCAAGAAGACTTGGCATGAGCTGAGTTTGTCACCTTGTAGCAATGAGTGCTTTCTTGGCCCCCCTCAGCCTGGAGACTGTAACTGGCCATGCTGGGGCAGGGAAGTGCCCAGCCAAGTTGGAAGGCAAGACCTAAGATGAGGTGACTGGCAAAGGTGGGGCCACGGAGCCGGGCACAACCAGCCTGCTGTGCTTCGTGTTCACAGCACAGAGCCCATCTCCAAATTAAATCTCCTGGAATTCTCACTTGGGGAGAGGGGAAGGAGAGCAAATCAACAGAACAGAGGTGAGAGAACATGAACCATTTTTCCATCCTCGACAGCCAGAGGCCCAAATAATCCTGGGAACAGTGCATTAGCTCTGAGTTTAATTTAATAAGTAGGGTCCATAAATGGATTTTCTCCCACTAGGAAGCAGAGTAGCATAGTGGTTAAGTGTTTGGGCCCTAAATCATTGACCGGGGTACAAGTCCTCTGTCATCATTTGCTAGTTATGTGATAGTGGGCATGTTTATTACTTGCTAAATTTCAAGTTTTCTCATCTGTGATGACAATAGAACCTGCCTCATAGATGTGTCTGGAAGATTCAGTAAGGTAACACATTTAAAATAGATCGAGATGACAATAGAACCTGCCTCATAGATGTGTCTGGAAGATTCAGTAAGGTAACACATTTAAATTCATCACAGTGCCTGACACAACAAATATTTAAAACATGATAGCTTAAAAAATTTGCTACTGATGGTTTCATTATCGTCATCGTGACTGTTGGCGTATGAGGAGGTCCAATATGTAACGATCGTTTTTCCTGCTTGAGTTCTGAGTCAGCTAAGAAATAAGATAAGGGGATGGGAATAAAAGGTACAGCATAAAAAAAAATAAAGGTACAGCATAGGGAATCAAAGAAAAAAAACAAAACAGGTTCATGGGGGAAAAAAAAAGAAAGAAGATAAAGGAGCAAACAAGATGAGAGACCAAAATGTCACCTTTATCACTGAAAAGCTGACACTGGAGGCTGAGGCTTGGGTGGACAGGATTCCAGAACTACTGCCCGATCCTGGCCAGCACAAGCCATCTTGGGGAAACTGATTTCTGTATGTTGGGGGCAAGCCATCTTGGGGGAACCGACTTCCGCCAGGAGGATGGGAGTGAGCTCCCTATAGGTCACTTGGCTCTCAACGAATAAGAGAGAAAAGCTAGAGCTTTGTATACCTTCCCCTCAAATTGGTTCTTAGATGAGCCACTCCTCCTGTTGGAGGTGGAGATTAGGATGGGGAAGAGAGGTGAGGAAAATCCTGGGATTTTACAGTAACAGAGCCTGCCCCAGATGGAAGGAATGTCTGGAGTGGACAGGAAGGGTTCCCCCAAACTTCAGCACGTAACAAGAACAGTGTTGTATTTGGCATATTTAACACTTGGAGAAGATCATTTAACACAGCCCCCACCCTTAGACAACAGAATTAATTTCAGTGATAACTATGTAATGATCAGAAATAATCCTAATTTTCTTGACTCCATCTTTAGTTTTAAAACAGTTGAGAAACAAAAGAACAGAATTTTGTTTTCCACAGTGTTATTCAAGCTCAGTAAATATTTCACATCTGAACCGAACTTTTCACTTACCAAATGAAAATATTACTTTGCATTTTATCACCGTTTCGCTGTTTTAAATTTTAAGCCCAGACAAAATCTTCAAGTGGTCACGTAGAATGACAGAACTGAATTAGCTCAAATGCTATTCTTCCTTTGCTGTAATCACTGTGCTATCTTCGTTTATTTCTGATCTGCTGTTCAAATGCAGGGGTCTGTAATACAGCAGGGCTTGGAGGCAGCAACAGTGCCTACAGTGAGCTCAAATGATTTCAAACAGTCACACACTTGGGCCGGAAATTAGTGGGTGAAGCTGAGCCCACATTTCAGACTTACATATTATCAAAATCCAGCAATAACCTCGGCAGTTGTTTAGAACTTGGACCAACCAAAGATTTTTTTATTTGTTTGTTTTGGGAAAGGGGTATATATTTCATCACTGGCATTGTTTGGAATTTCAGGCACGTGGTGATGATAAAAAGAAGACTGATTTCCGATTACTTTAAAAATTACTGTTTTAGGGCGCCTGGGTGGCTCAGTTGGTTAAGCGACTGCCTTCAGCTCAGGTCATGATCCTGGAGTCCCTGGATCGAGTCCCGCATCGGGCTTCCTGCTCAGCAGGGAGTCTGCTTCTCCCTCTGCCGCTCCCCACTCTCATGCTCTCTCTCTCTATCTCATTCTCTCTCTCAAATAAATAAATAAAATCTTACAAAAAAAATTACTGTTTTAAATTCCCTGCAGAAAATGCCTGTCCTTGTTACCCCCACCGGCCACATCGATTGCCCCCATTGTCTGGCTTGTGTTACACCACTGAGTAAAAACTACTCTGGGTTGGGAGGTAGGATTTCTGGGTGCCCGTCTTGTTCCTGCCTGTAACTGGCAAGTCTCATTTGCTAATGGGGCAAATCTCATTTTCTTTTGGGCCTCGGTTTTCCCAACTGTACAGTAAGGGGACTGGACTGGGTCATCTCTAAATTTTTTTCTCTGCTCCAAACTCCGGTTTGAAAAGTCATCTTTCACCAGGGAGAGGGAGACTGGAGAACACATTTGGAATCTGAATGTGTCTTTGTCCAGGGAGCTGCACTGATTTATGGGGCCAAGTCAGTGAGAGGAGATGATCTGCCTTCGATTTATGTCACAGGCATGCTGTGCTCTGGCTTCTGCTGTTTGGGAGGAGCTGGGGCTGAAGGAGAGAAGTTTCTGGGTTGGCTATGGGAGGGATGGAGAGGAGGAGGCTGTGGCCTGGTGGGGGCGGTGCCGATGCTGCCAGAACGCATTTACTGAGTGCTTATTACCTGCTAGGTCTAGCGGCAATTGTCCTAACGTGCTAATGTCATCTTGGGGAAGACGCTACTATTTACCCCTCCTTTACAGATGAAGAGACTGAAGCTGTGCTCAAAGTCCTACAGGGTGAATAGTGGTTGTAGGATCTGAACCCAGGTTGTCTGGCTTCGGATTCCATCTTTTACCTAGAGTGGTAGAGAGTTAGGGGTGTGAGTTGCTGTTCTCCCCTAGATCTTTGTGTCTCTGTTCCCAGCTGGCCATGTCCCAAGCAGTCGGCTCCTGGTCCTGGCATTATAAGAAGGGCACAGGAGACTCTACTGAGGGCGGGGTTTTGCTTTGTTTCAGGTCTTTCCTGTTCCTGGCACAGCGTATGACTATAAATTGTTGAGTCTGATCTTGAGTCTGATTTGTCTCTGGCCTGAGGCTAGATCTAGAGACTGAAGCTCCAAGCAGGGTGAGGGACTTGTTGAAGATCACCGAGACTTCAGTGCACAGGTGGATCCGGGATCCCACTCTTCAACCTGCCTTCACGGGCCAACTGGTCCCTGTGTGCGCCGAGGGTCTGGCCTGGCTTCTTCCCATGATCTCCATCTTGGACTTCCAAGTTTCCAGGCCACATCCAGGAATTATCCAGGCCTGTGTCCTGATGTGGCACTTGGCTACCCTCATCTTTTGTCCATGGGTGGTCTGTACTGTTTCAGTACCAAACCATATTTCATGAGGATTTTGAAATTTATCTATTTTACAAAGCATTTCTCTCTGTGAAGAATCTGAATGTGGATATATCACACATGATGCTTCCATTCATTCAGCAAATACTTGAGCATTTATTGTGTCTTTTCTAGGCCCTGAAGTCATAGACAGACCCAGTCCCTGCCTTTGTGGAGCATAGAGTCAAGGGGGAGACGGATGCTACATAAGCCATGAAATAATGATTTAATTACACTTGCCATTACTTAATTCACATCTGCACGTGAGGGTATGGAGGCTTATTTTCTGAGTGTTACAGGTAGTTCAAAAAGGACGATGAGCTCTTTTCTAATCATAGTTTTCCCCTGAAATCTTTAATTTTTTTTTTTTTTTTAAGATTTTATTTATTTGCGAGAGAGAGAATGAGAGACTGAGAGCATGAGAGGGAGGAGGGTCAGAGGGAGAAGCAGACTCCCTGCTCAGCAGGGAGCCCGATGCGGGACTCGATCCAGGGACTCCAGGATCATGACCTGAGCCGAAGGCAGTCGCTTAACCAACTGAGCCACCCAGGCGCCCTCCCCTGAAATCTTATATTTCATTTTTATTATATCTCACTTTGTTTAAAAAATGTGGTATATTTTATACTACATTGTCAAAAATGTCACATTGTTCTTTACCCAAAACAAATGAAATTTACCTTGTAACCAGGTCTGTTTCTGAAATAGCTGTAGATCTGAGCAGACAATAGAAGGTAATACATCTTCTACTGTGATTGCCCTAGCATTCATCATCTTCCCTCAATTTTTTTTTTATTAAAAACTAAAGGTTAGAAAGTCCATTTTGTTTGTATTGGCAGTCAAAATTTGTTGAAGTTTGCAACCGGCTGGGGGTTCTCCTCTGCATCTGGGTGTAATAAGTTGTAATACCTGGTATGGGTGGTAGAACTTTCTATTTTCTCTCGGGATGTTTCAGGACTTTCCAATCCAGCCTCACCGTACACCACGGTAATGCCACAGGACAGAGTAAAACAGGTGAGGTGGTGCTTCTCACGTCACACAACCGAGAGTAGAATTGCTGACCAGAAGTTTGAGAATCTTCGCACAGGTGCTGTTTTTCCTGAAACCTGAGTTAGAATTCCACCATCTCCACTTCCATCCATTCATTCATCCAACAAATATGGATTGAGCCTCTTCCACGAGCCTGGTACTGTAGCTACTAGATACCGAGAACACACAAAACAGACCAAGTCTCAGCTTCCATGGAGCTTATGTTCTAGTTGGGTTGACTCCTCTGAATAAGTAAATGAATGAACAAGGTAACTTCAAATTGTGATAAGGACAATGGAAGAAAATACCAGGGTTACGGGAATAAGACTAACTTGGTGGTGGCAGTGGTGAGGGGCAGAGCATTTTTGAGAAAATGACTTTTAAATGGCATCTCAAAGGACAAAGAAGAAACTGGCCTGGCAAGGACCAGATGGAGAGCATTTCAACAGATGCAGAGGCTCTGAAGCAGGAAATGGCTTGTATGTTTGAAGACTGGAGGAAAACTAAAGCACACGGAGTCCAGAGAGCAGAGGTGATGGTGGGGAGTAATGAGATGGGAGAGTGAAGAAGAAGCAGGTTGGACCCTCTGGGAGCTTTAGGACAAGCTAGACAGTTTGGACTTGATTCTAAGCACAGTTGGGAAGCCAAGGAAGGTTTGACAAGGGAGTGATGATTACATTTTAGGAAGTTCATTCCATGTGACCGTTTGCTCTGAGAGGGACACTGAAAGAAGGGAGGCTGTCACAGTGGTCCAGGCAGAGATGATGGTGGCGGGGCCTACGATGGCTGGATGGAAATGGTGGGACAGAAAGTTTTAAGATAAACTGGGGAGTGGGGGCCAGGGCAAGAGAATCAAGGCTGTCTGGCATGGGCAATTTATTAGTTGTGCAGTCTTGGGAAAAAGTCTTACCTTCTCTGAGCCTGAGGATTGGCTGGGGCATGGCAGGAGACTCTGGGTCGAGACTGAAGACGTGGCTGAGATAAGTCCAGGGGATAGTGAAGGAAAGATGGGAGATGATGCATGAGTCTGTGGTGTGCAGTGAATCACTCCCTCCACCAAGAATTTCAAAATGTCACTACTTGACAAAACCTTAAAATACCAATAGCATAAATTAGCCGGGCAAAATGACTGATATATATTGCTTCTGCTTACACCCACAATACCTAGTTAAGAGAAATTAATAAAGACTTGTTTTCTGACTACAATATGTATTATTCAAGACTTTTTGGGCTACAAATGAAAGAAATGCAGCTTGAACTCATCAAAGCAAAAAGAAAAATTATTGGCTGGCATAATGAAAAGATGAGAGTGTAGCTGAATGAGCTTCAGGCATGGTGAGATCTGGATGCTCATGTCTTGGGATTAGTCATCTGATTTTCTCTGAGTATGGGATCTGCCCTCCTTTGTGCTAGCTGCTTTCTTGGGCAACTTTTCTTGAAGGAGTAGAAGAGATGTCAACCCCTACTTCCAGGTTTATATCCTAGCAGCTCCAATAGAAGGTAAGCCCCTGTTTGATAGTAGTTAGAATAAATTTGGGTATAGGTTCTGTTGACCTGGTTTGGATTACCTGTTCATCTCTGAAACAAGCTCTGGTCAGAGGGTGGATGGGCCAAGCTCTGGCTGGTGAGTAGAGTCATCCCCACCTAAACCATATGGAGAGAAAGTGAGCAATTCCCAAAGGAAAACTGGGTTGCTCTTGCTGGAGTATATAATGCATGCTGGGAAGGCAAAAACAACAGACCCAAAGGAGTCCCTTTGAAATCCATGTCAGAATCTTACCTGTCAAACAGGTAAGCCCTCATAGCTCCATTCACCCATTGCTTTCCTTGGAAGTGGTCAGAATGGGGAAGCATACAGCCTTAAAACTCTCAGAAGGCAGAAGCAGTGCTTTTCATTGTACCTTGTGGTTTCAAACCTGCCAGAAAGATAGGGAGATGCTGGGGAAATCAAGCCAGGTATGGGAACCTTTGGAATCAAGTTGGGTAGCTCAACTTTTTTGGCGTGTGGGAGCAGGTAGCGGTGAATGACACTGAGGCACTTTTACTCAGCTCTTTTCCAACACAGGCATTTCTTAAATCTTCCCAGTGCTTGTCAGGTTCCTCAGAAAGAATTTTATCACAGTATCATAGACTGTCAGAGCTGGAAGGCATCTTTCAGTCTTAGACATCTTTCAGTCCAAACTGGTCTCCCTATTCAGATAAGAATACTGAGGCCTGGAGCACTGAATCGAGAGAAAGATCTTGATTCCCAGGCTTTGTGGTTTTATTTCTGTGAATAGTGTACTGAGTTTCTTATTGCTTCCCTCGTGAGTGTGCTTCACACATGAGCTGTCTTCTCTTTTTTCCCATAGAGTCTGTTTAGTTTCCCATGGGAAAACTCTTGGCCCAGATTTCACTTGGTTTTCTAATTCTTGAGTTTAAAAATCCCTCTGAGGACCAAAGGTTCTTTGGAAGATGATGGGTAGGTGACCCAAGTCACCCTTGAGGCACTTTGTGCCTGAAGAACATAAGATCATGGATAGCCCCCTTGATTCAGTGACAGACCCAGTCCTTGCCTGACTCCATCAGCGCCCAGAATTCATTTACATCTGAACCTCTGGGAATGTCTTCCTATAAAGTGTCCACTCCTATGGCTCATGATGGAGCATCTACTCCTGAATGAAAACTTGCCAGGCTGGAAGAGAAACCTGAATAAGTGTCCTGATAAAAATTCTGAATGCTGGACTCAAATAGCCTTCCATACAAATCCAGGCTCTATCATTTCTAAGTTGTGGGAGTGTGATCAAATCACTAAACTTTGCTGAGCCTCAGTTTCTTTATTTAGAATGAACAAACTCATGCAAGCTTACCTCATTGGGTGGAGAGGATGAAATGAGATTAATGCATAAGAGTCCTCAGCCCAGTGCCTAGGAAAGGCTAAGCACTCAGTGTGTGTATGAGCTGGGGGTGGTGTTCTCAATCTTATGATTCCAGGTAATAGTGGAGGAGAGCTTGAAATACTGTGTAACTCCAGGTAGGTGGCCATTCAGAGGGAAGTAGGTACCATGTGGATTCACTGAAAGATGAACTCCACTTGGTCCAACTCCCACTCCATACACCTCTCTTTAGAGTCCCCCAAATGTAGACATTCTGCACTTTCTTCCAGAATACCCCTTTATTTATCACTTAGTTTTGGTATTTTTACATGATTCCCTGAATTTGCTGACTAATTTTGATATCTTTCTCTCCTTCAGTGCCATAGATTTCTCCTCTGATCAGTACTTCTCACTCATCAAGGACTCTGTGAAATAATGCACATAAAGCACCTAGCCCACAGTGGCTGGCACATGGTAACTAATCAGTAAAATGTTAGTTACCAAGATTACTCTTCTGACCACTCCTGGAATTATTATCAAGTACCTGGCCCAGGAATAGTGATGAGGCCATGAATGGTAAGGGATGTCTGGGGCCACACACCTCTTGTCCTTTTGAAAAGGCTAAGCCTTATTCACATTCATCATCCTATTTTTTCTGGCAGGAGAAATAATTTATTAGGTCAACTTCTTCTCATCCCTCTTTTTAAGGTCAATTCATGTCAATTTTTTTAAAAAAAAACTTTTCTCATAGATCCCATTAGTTACCTGCTGTTCCCAATCATTTCCTCTTCACTAATCTGTTTTGGTGCTTAGAATAGATCTGAGAGGCCAAAAGGCACCATTACAGAGACAAGATGTGCGACATAAGAGTTTGATTTCATCATCATTATCAGTTTGCAGGGCACTTTCTCAAACACGCTCTCATTTAATCCTCAAAATAACCCAGGGTGGAAGCATATTACTGTCCCTGTTTTTCAAGGATGGTGTCAGCGAGGAGTTAAGTAACTTGTCTAGTGCCAAACAGAAGCAAGAGTTCGATCTTTGGATCAAAATTTGTTCTGCTGCCTCACAGGGGCCCTCACGGGGTTTGGTGTCAATTGGTTCTTATAATGGGTCAGCATGGGGGTGAAGTCATTACATCTATCTTTCATATTGGCCTGGGGAACGAATGTGGGGAGGAAACAGGGCGTAGCAGAGACACTGACGTTCGCCAGAGGCTGAGCATGTGGGCTGGACCCTTAGCTGTAGGAGTTTGGTTGGCATCTTTTACGGCCACCTCAAGGTTGCTTCCACTGGCCAAGCTCTCTGCCTTGTATTTGTCTGGTTCAGTGCTACTTGTCCCTGTGGGTTGTGACTGTGATGGGCCCAGTGAGGGCAGACTATGAGAAGTATTTCTGAAATCTGAGATACCTAGGCGTGGAAGCAGCCGTTTACCGGCTATATGACTTTAGGCAAATATATATTCTAAACCTCCACCTCTGCATTTGTAAAGACAAGAATGCTTGGGTCTTCTCATCTGTGTTGTGGGGAAGAGTAGTTTAAATTTGCTGATTTACCTAGAGTGCCTAGGAAATCATCAGGCTGAACAAGTGCAGCTTACCATCGTCCCTGGTTTTATTGTTTTAAAAAGGAGAGCCCTTCAAGCACAGAGTTGAATAGGGAAATGTTA
>NC_138375.1:40005373-40022437 GCF_054177405.1 Leptonychotes weddellii
AGGCGCCTGCTGAATTGATTTTCAATGCATTGGCTCCTACCGATGGCTTTTGAGCCCAGACAGTTGGATTTGATGGATACCTTGCTGCTCTGTGATTTCTGCATTGACCGCTCAGTGCTTCCCTTCCCCATGCATATAGTGACAAAGCGCTCAGCTGTCTTCAGCAGGTCCCAGGCCTCAAGAAGGAAGAATTGTAATAACCACTGTGAACTTCTCTGGCCTCCTCCAACACAAAGGGTGAGGTAGATGGGAGGCGTCGCTACAGTTATTATGTGATACCATATATATTGGGTTTTTTCTCCAAATCATTGTCTGGGGCTCTGTTCTGAAGCTGGTGTTTACCCCCCTTGCTCTTACGGCAGCCTTCGGGGCTCCCATTCCATATTTAACTTTTCTGCAGTTCAGCACCTGCTGTTAGCACACTTCCCTTCCAGGCTTTTAGCACAAGGCTCCTGCATGTAGATCAGCCTAAGCCGTGGGGCTCTCAGAGTGCCTTCACAGCCAGGCCTTCTAGAACTTCTTCTTGCTCCAAGGAGGGTTGGGGTCAAGGAGCTCGGATCCCAGGAAGACTACTCCTCCCACCCTATTTAATGGAGTGATTAGGAGCATGAACTCTAGAACCAGACTTCTGCTTTGAATCCTAGTTCTGCCACTTGCCTGCTGTGTGACCTCAGACAAGTACCTTGACCTCTCTGTGCCTCAGTTCCCTCATCTGGAAAATGGGGGCCACTCTAGAACTAACGTCATAGGGTTGTAAGAAGGATTAAATGAGTTAATGCATAGAAAGCACTTAGAACAATGTCTGGTATTTAATCAGCACCATGGAAGTGTCCGTTAGTGTCGTGTTCCCTAGCTCTTTAGCCTTGGTTCCTTTTTGGTGTGTTGGACTGGCAGCAGGGGGTCTGGACTCCGTTCTAGGCACAATTGTTAAGCGGTCGGGTGTTTGGGGTACATCATTTCTCCAAAATTCCGCTTCCTCCCCAATTAAATGAGATGAATAGTCTCAGCCTCACCCTGTTCACCACCTGGGGTTACTCTGGGGATGAAATGACATAATGGGCTTGTGTGGGCTTTGTAAATGTTGGGTGATGCCTGCAAGAATGCCTATGGGATGCTAGCTGTTCTGTGAAGGGTCATCTTTGTTAAGATCATTTTTTGGAAGAGGTGTCTTGCTCTCAGAGAATGAGCTCAGCATGGAAACAGTGAGCTCCTGATTACTCTGAGTGCTGATTGGCTTAGTGCTCATGTGCATGCAGCACCATTTTGAGGTGTCCCCTTCCTGGGGATCTCCAGGGAGAACAGTGGTTGTCCTACCTGTTGGCATCAGGTTCTGGGTTGCAAACAACAGAAACCAGTGCTTGCTCATTTAGGTAGTAAGGGGATTTATTAAACAGCATTGGGTAGTGCTCAGAGTGTTCTGGAACATCAGAGAGCCAGGAGGCTGTGCAGTGTCCAAAATCACACAGCAGAACTGGTTCAGAAGGGATGCCTTGGCGGCCAGTGCCGCTCATGCTCACATAGGGCAGGGTTCCAGCAGGGGGCACCTGGGACTGGGAACTCGTCATGGCCTAGAAATCTATTACTGCTGCTCTCTGCAGAGTGGCTTCATGCTCTCCAACCCTGGACTAGCTTTTCTCTTGCTTGGGGATTGTGGCCACAGAGAGCTCTGTACCCGTGTCTTCCATCCTCCACCACCTTTGTCTGGTTCACACTCAGAAAGACATCCTAGGAGAGGTGACTGGGTGGCTCAGTCAGTTGAGCATCTGACTCTTGATTTTAGCTCAGGTCATGATCTCAGGGTCATGAGATCAAGCGTGGCTTCAGGCTTCACACAGAATGGAGCCTGCTTAAGATTCTCTCTCTTCCTCTCCCTCTGCCCCTCCCCTCTGCTCACATGTATGCATGCTCTCTCTCTATTTATTAAGAAATAAAATAAAAATAAAGATAATAAAAAAGATATCCTAGGAAAAGGATTGGCTATGATTGGCCAAGCTTTGGGTTATTACCCATTCTTGTACCAATCACTATACCATTGTTGGCCCAGCTTGACTCCTATGCCCACCCTTGGGGAGGAAACCATGATTGGCAGCCCTCAATGGAGTACATGGTTGGAATGGTAGGAGTAGGAGGGTGGAATTCTCAGAGGCAGGGGTGAGGGATGAAAAAGGCTAGTCTCAGTAATACTTTCATCTTCTGGCTCTACTGGGAGATTTGGGTTCTGGTCTATCACCTCTTTCTGTTCATACTATGCTACTGCACTAGACCAGACCTTCATAACTAACTATGTGATGATCATCTCCCTTTCTGCACTGGGATGCCTCATTGTGTCTCTCTTTATGTAGAAATCTTACTTGCTTTCAGGCTAGAGTCTGATGCCTTGCTATACTTAAGGTACAACCATCCTTTTTTTTAAAAATGTGTTTTTTTGTAAAAGTTTTGGTTTAGGTTTTCAAACCTAAAGATAATGATATATTATAGACATACATGTGTCCATAAACCAGCTTTAACAGATCTTAACGTTTTACCTTCTTTGCTTCCAATTTTTTAAAAAAAAGAAGGAAAGGATTACAAACCTCTACCGCTCCACAGACCTCTTCTTAATCTTATTTCTTCTTTTTCTTCTCTGGAGCTTACCACCATCTTAAATATAGTGGTTAGCATTTTCATGCACGACTTTATGAATTTTCTGTGTGTTCGAGTCCCTGTGGAATCATGTTTTTAAACTTCATAGAAGTATTGTCATATTATACATATCCTTTTTCAGTTTGCTCTTTACACTGAACATTATTTCTAAGATTTACTCACACTGGTATGTGTAGCTCTAGTATATTCATTTTAACTGCTATATAATGTTTTATTTATTTCCTATTGGTGGATTTTTATTTTCTCTTTTCTTTTCTTGCCACTATGAGCACCGCTGTGGTGAGCATTCTTGTGTAAACCCCGAGTGGTGTACCTAGGAGTGGAATCACATTAGGGGAGGACAGGGAAAAGCAAAGTCATAGTCCAGCAACTTCCTCACTGTCCAGAGCCAGCAGGCGATTAAGCCCAGGAAATCCCTGGCAAGGCTGGTCAAATAGGATTTAGCCGCTTGTGAAATGGGACTTTATTTCTTTAATCCCTTGCCTGGAGAGATCTGGGGTCTGACGTCAGCTTGGTCTGGACTAGAAGGGGCAGGCAAGCCTAGACTGTTGAAAATACTTGCTGATTACAGGGCTGGGCCTTTTGGACAACAGGGGATTGGCAGCGTGGATCATTGCTCCCCTTTCTTTCCTTTGAGTCATGCCACAAATGCTTGGGATAAAAGCCATGGTGAGGAAAAGCATGGAGTGTGGAGTCAGAGAGAGCCAGCTGTGTCCCTGGTTCTGCCACTCACCAGCTGTGTGACCATGTTCATTACTTACATTCTCTGGACCTCATTTTCCTTATCTATATCATGAAGCACTGTAATGTCTTCTCTTAGATCCAGTAAGACCACCATCTTGAATTGTCTGGGTTGTGCTGGAACCAGGCCACGGTTCCTTGAGTCAGGTCTCACTGGCTAAAGACCCTCGCGGCCTCTGAATCCAGTACTCTCTCTTCACCCAGGGCTCACCCCACCTGCCAAGTGCTCCAGCTGTTTGCCAAGACCTGAGTCTTTCCTTGGGATTCTCTAGCATGACCGGATGCCCACCTGGTATTTCCCAGGCTTCTTCTTGGTGAGGTTGGACCTGATTCTTATGTGGCTCTTTGCTCCCAGCCCCTGCCTTTGGACTTGGGGCTGCCAGGAACCCAGATCCCATCCTCACCATTATGACCCACATATTGGCAGCTACATGCATGGAGCCCTTGCCCTAAAGCTGGCAGTGAGCCACGCCTTCTATCTGTGTTCCCATGGAGGTTGTAAAGGATGAGTTGGGAGCACACTTTTTAGAGCCGGCTAGATTCAGGTTCAGAGTCCCAGTTTCCTCAATCTTAAAAGGGTGATAATAGTAAAAACATTTCTACTGGGATTATTATAAAGAGTATAGATATGATACGAGTCAAGCTTTTCGCATCGTATCCAAGTCATAGCCAGCACTCATTAAATTGTAAGTAAGTGTGCTGCGATATGTTGAAGGCTCAGCATGGAAGCAAGAGAGCAGAAGTAATGGAGAACGTGGGCTCTGCAATCAGGTGGCCTGAGTTCAAATGCTGCGCCCTTCTCTCTGTGATGTAACCTTGGGCAACCTCATCTAACCTTGCTATGCTCAGTTTATGCATTCCCCAAAGGGGATGGTAAAAATCCTGAGCCCATAGGCCTATTACCGTGAGAAATAAATCATGTCATCTCTAGAAAGCTGTGAGAACAGTGCCTGGCACATGACAAGCCCTCAATCCATTTAGTTGCTACATTGTTTTGATTATCGTTATTATTATTATTACTTCCAATATATATGTATGTGTGTAAGTATATAGGTCTGTATGTCATGGACTCAGGTTACCAAAACATAGTTTTCTTTATTTTCCTAAAACGAAATCAACTTTTTTTTTTTTTGAGCTTTGTTCCACCAGAAGGCAGAAAGTGTACTCTAGTCACTTCCAGGAGAACTGAGCCATTTCAATTATTAGTTGGGTCTTAGGGGTTTAAACTCAGGAAAACTCAGGATTTCCATGTCTCCTTCCTTTCCTTTGGAGTTGATGCTGCAAAGTGGCTCAGAGAGGCACACTTGTCCTGACCTGGCTTCTGTCATGACCACGAGTGTTTCCTGGCTGGTGGCACTGCCCCGGGTGGTCACTTGGTCCTCTTTGCCCTCTACCCCATATGGCCCTCTCATTTCTACTACTCTCTGATGGCATGGAGTTTGATCGGAGGGGTTTTCTATCCTCCCAGAACCTCAGAGAAAAATCAGTAAAGGGGAAGAGGACGGTCAGGCAGGGAGCATGGGGTTTGTCATTAGTGCCTGAGATGTCGTCTTTTCCTTCAGCCATCCTCTTCCTCCTAGGCTCAGAGAACTCTATAACATCATTGTAGGGGGGTTGTGTGTGTGTTGATCGACATTCTTCCCTTTCCTGTATTACACTTAAAACATAGCTGAAAGGGAAGAGTTTTGCTGTCTTTTTCCTCGAGTTCTTTGGTGATACTTCTCATGCTTGGGACAGTCTTGGCCTCAGAGGTTCTGACCCACTCAGTGGGCAAGGGAGGGCCCTGGACTTAGGGGAATGAAGCAGAAAAGAACATCACTCAGTGTCTCACACACCATTACCATCAAGCTGGTTAACTAAGCACTGTTCCTGTTTATCCCATTTTCCAGCTGAGTAAACAAACTCAGAGAAGCAAAGGAACTTGCTTAAGGCCATCCAGGTAGAAAGAAGTGGACTTAAAGTCAGGTGTGTCTGGCTCCAACTCACACTCCACTGCCTCCCTACTCTGTGGTGAGTCATCTGTAAGCACAGCATCCGTTCCCCCTGACTGCGGTCACTGGCACTGTCCTGAGCCTTCCTCGGCCATGACCCGCCACGTGGCTCACCTCACTCCCCATTCGAGATTGGCTGGGCCATCCCTGAAATTGTGTGATGTGCTAGTCACTGAACACTGGACCATCCAACTGCCCTGTGGCTGAACAGCATCAATAATGATGTAAATTTTCTCTTCTCTTGTCCCGGATTTCTCCATTTCCTGCTTGTTCAAGGTATTGAGGTCCTATCATGCGAAGCACATGGAAACATTAGAATTTTGTGAATTCATAACAGGGATTTACATAACAGAGACCCATAACATGGGTCTCAAAGGGTTAAAAGCCTTTAAAGGCACTGGGCCTTCTGGGGTCTGTGGTACAAGGGGGCTCCGTAGCTCCTGCCCCCCCAGCCGTCAGACTCATGGCCAGAGTCCTCTCCAGTGACCTCAGCCACACAAACTGCTCCTTCTGTGTGACCCAGAACAGAGCTCAGGAAAAGGTTGTACTGATTTCATAGGAAGCTGGACCTGCATTTTTCTTTCACTCTGGGTTTGCTGGCTCCTTCCTGAGAGATGGCTGAAGGCCATCATGTTTGTGTGGAGGATTAATTGGAACAGATTCCTTTGACTCAGGCTGCCAATAAAATCTGCGGTCCTCAGCTATGGATTTATGATGCTGAGCAGGAAACTATGGGTCCCCCAACAGGCCCCAGGAAAGTTGTGGTGACAGGTATTTTGATGCCCAGGTGGTTAATTGTGGCAAATGGGAACGAATAAGAATGCATGAGGAGATTCGGGGTGTGGGATAGGGCAGGGAGATGGTACCAGGGCCACTGTGATTCAGTAAATGAGAAGAGAATCTCATTTCCTATGAATGATGTGGCTGAGAAATTGAAAGGGACATTTGTGAACTTTGGAGGCCGAGATGATTATGAGCAAATTAATAGCTAGATATCTGGGACGTTTGTTCTTATGCAGATAAGTGAGTTCTGAAGAGAGAGGTCACTGGTCCTTCAACTTCCCCATCGTCTCAGAGTCCAAATTACGATAAAGTTCTAGCTCTTATCCCCCAGATGACCTCTCAACTGAATTCAGTTCAACAAACATTTATTAGCACCTGCTGTGGTGGTGGAGGGATAGGGTGTAAGGAGCAGAAGCAGAAGACACGTTCCATTCTCTTAAGGACTTTTTTTTTTTTTAAAGATTTTATTTATTTTTTTTGAGGGAGAGAGAGAGAGCGCACGTGCGCAGAGGGAGACAGAAGGAGAAGCAGGCTCCCCGCTGAGCAGGGAGCCCGATGTGGGGCCCGATCCCAGGACTCTGGGATCATGACCTGAGCGGAAGGCAGACGCTTAACAGACTGAGCCACCCAGGCGCCCCTCTCTTAAGGACTTTATCACACACAAGGCAGACATTAAAAAAAATAGACTTTATGTTTTAGAGCAGTTTTAGGTTCACAGCAAAACTGGAGGGAGGTACAGAGATTTCCATGTATCTCCTGCCCCCACACATGCACAGTTTCCCTGACTATTAACATCCCCCACCAGAGTGGGACATGTTAGAGTTGATAAAGCTACATTAACTGACACATCATCATCACCCAAAAATCCGTAGTTCACATTCAGGTTCATGCTTGGTGTTGTACATCCTCTGTGTTTGGACAAATGTGTAACGACGTGTGTCCATCATTATGGTAACATACAAAATAGTTCACTGTCCTAAGAATCCTCTGTGCTCTGCCTATTCATCCCTCCCCTTTAACCCCTGGCAACCTCTCATCTTTACTGTCTCCACAGCTTTGACTTTTCCAGAGTGTCATGTAGTTGAGATCATATAGCATATAGCCCTTTATACTGGCTTCTTGCACTTAGCAATATGCATTCAAGGTTCCTCCACATATTTTCATGGATATCTCATTTCTTTTTAGTACGGAATAATATTCCATTGTCTGGCTGTATCACAGTTTATTTGTCCCTTCACCTACTGAGGGACATCTTGGTTGCTTCCAGGTTTTGACAATTGTAAATAAAGCTGCTGTAAACATGAGTGTGCAGATTTTTGTGTGGACATAACTTTTCAGCTCCTTTGGGTAAATACCAAGGAGTGTGTTGCTTGATCATATGATAAGAGTATGTTAGTCTTGTAAGAAATCATGGGATGGACCCTCTCACACATAAAGTACAGAATATAATACTCCTGGGGGATGGGCAAAGTGTAGAAAGATTTAGACTGAGAGGTAAATGAGGGAAGTGTTCATGATGGGTGGCATTTGAGTACAGCCTTAAATAGGCAAAGGGTTCCAGTGGAGGAATCATCAGAAAGAGGGGGTGCATAGGACTTTCTTAGGTTCTTTCCTTGGGTACTGTTGTGACTGGAGCTTAGGTGTACATAGCAAAGGTAAGGCTCAAAGTGTACGCTGTGGCCAAGTCATGGAAGAGTGGAAGAACAGGCTGGGGAGTTGGGACTTGATGCTGTAAGTCATGGGAGCTATTGAAAGTCTTTGATGAGGAGAAGGTCATGATTAGAACCGTGATCCAGGAAGCATAGCTCTGCATCTTGTGCAGACAGGATCAAAGCAGCAAAAAAAGGGAAGAAAGATGCCAGTGAAGAGGTTTTCACAGTAGGCGAGAAGAAGATGTGGTGTGGGAGGCAGGACAGTGAGGAGACCGCTCAAATTTCAATTTTCTCATCAGTGAAATGGGGCTTTATTATTATTGCCTCTGGGGCTTGAAGACTGTAGGCTTAGGGGGTGAAGGACAGGATGCATCAGAGATGTCTGTAGATTTGCAGCATGAACACTGCCTTTCTTTCTTAATCTTCCTCCTCTGGCTGTTTCTTTCCCTGGGGAGTTTGTGGCTATAAGTAAAATGTCTGGGACTCAGGGTACATGGCTGAGTGGCCAGTTTGCAAAAGTAGCCATGTACTACTTTTCTTCATAGGTAACTGGGCGAGGAGTTGCAGGAGAGCTAGATGATGTGGGAACAGAAAGGGGACATGTGGGCAGAGGACCAAGAGGCTCTGCCCCTGGCCATTAGGTGACCATGGATAAGTCATCCCCCTCCCAGACCACCTGTCTCCAATTTGTCCTTTAGGGATAACTTCCTGGCCTCAGGAGACTTCTAAAAGAATGAAAAGAGATCCTGTTCTTTTTTTTTAAGCATCTAAAATGTTAAAAAATGCAAGGGGTTACGTTTGGGAGGTGGCGCGATGGAGCTGGTTAAGGGTACTAGCTCCGGAGCCAGATAGCCTGGGTTAGTTCTGCATCTGTTACTTACCAGCTTTGTGATGATTATCTAACTTCTGTGTTCCTTATTTTTCTCCTGAGACACCTGGGCATAATAATAGTCATTATCTGATAGGTCTGTTGTAAGGCGGCCTGAACTAATGCTCGGAGGGGCTGGCACGCTGGAGATGCTGAATGCACGTTTGCAATGATGATAATGATACCATCACTGATGCGTTGCCCTGCTAATGAGGGGCTCCCTGAGTACTCCTAGCGTAGCCTTCAGTGTCAGATAAGCCCACAAAACTAGGCTGCTCCCCTTCCTCCTTTTAGCTTCCGCCCGCATTCACACTTAAGCTTGGAGTCTCATTGTATCACTGAACATCATAGCAGTTCAGCGAAGAAGGACCTTTGGAGACAGCTAGTCCAATACTTGATGTGTTCCTTGAACTCCTGTCCAGAAGCAATCTTACCTCCTGGTTAAAGGGAATGCCCTATTCTCTATGCAGCCCAACCCATTTGTAGATACCTCTGATGGTGGGAGCCCAAGTGTATTAACTAATATCTTCTTGTGTGTGTGTGTGTATGTATGTGCACTAAGCACAGTTACTTTCAGGGCTATTTCTTTGGTATTTGCACTAACACAGGAGGAGGATCCTTACTAAAACATGGACTGTTGAGGGGAAAACAGTGAAAGAAAAAAAGAGTAAGATAAATACTCAAGATTTGGAAATGTGGATGAAGAAGTGAAATCGATTGAGAACAGCTCCATCCAAAATGAACTACGTCTTTTTTTTTCCTCCCTCCTTAGCTGAGGGAGCTTCCAAATTCAATGAGAGGGAGTGGGCTTCACACCGCAGGAAGGATTTGGATCACATCGCCAGGAACTTCCTGCCTGGGAAGTGATCAGAGGAAGTCGAGGCTTCTCTTGGTCGCTCATGTGTCTTCTTTCCGTGTGCCAGGTTCTCTCTGGCCTGGAGACAGAAGTAAATTGGAAGCATCTGGGAGGTGCTTATATCCCAGGAATTTACTAACTGCAGGAAGGGATGGAAGGAAGGAGAGGAAGGGTTTGTTACATTCCACTCTGTTAAGGAGAAGTTCAACAGAGAGGTCGGCATCTTGCAATGACTCGTGCCCTCTCTATCTGACTTCTTGACCGTGATAGGGGCTTGGCTACCTTGGGTCTCCCCCACCAGAGGAGACTTCTGACTGGCTTCCAGATTGACCTGGTTAGCACCAATATCACCTACTGTTGGTTGTGAGAACTCTTTGGTAATAAAATAATAGCCAGGATTTTTACTGTATTGTTATCTAAAATGCCTCAGGAAATGAAGCAATTCGGGTAGTGGAATTTTCCATAAAGCTGAGGATTTTTCCATTTAGGTAGAGACTCTTATTGTTTTTTTTTTTTTTTTAGATGGATTGAATCAATATAACCTAACATTTCTCATTTACTTGGAGACAAGTGAATGATAGTTGTTCTATGCCATTAATATAGTAATTCCCTAGGGGGTTAATGAACTACACTGTTTGCCCCCACACCGAATGCTGAAACCTTTGCACTTCTTGAGTTCTGCCTGCTTTTTAGTTTTTCTGACCTTCTTTGCTTCAAGATATCTTTGCCTCTCATTTTCTTGCTGATATCCATGCATCTGACTCTAGTGGTCTCCTTTTTTCTTTTCATTTCTCTCTCTCTCTCTCATCTCCATTTGTAGATCATGAACTGCTGTGGATGTTGCATATCTTTGTCGAGTAACTGGTACCAGACCATTCCAAATAGAAGCACCATATTTATATTTAAACTAAATTTTTTTAAAGATTTTATTTATTTATTTGAGAGAGAGAATGAGAGAGAGAGCATGAGAGGGGTGAGGGTCAGAGGGAGAAGCAGACTCCCTGCCGAGCAGGGAGCCCGATGCGGGACTCGATCCTGGGACTCCAGGATCATGACCTGAGCCGAAGGAAGTCGCTTAACCAACTGAGCCACCCAGGTGCCCTATTTAAACTAATTTATTTGTTTAGTAAACAAGTGTTGAGCATCTACTCTGTGGTAGGCAACACGGTGGGTGCTTGGGGTACAATGATGAAGAACACAGAGGAACTGCCTTTCTTATTTTTTTTTTTTTTTAAAGATTTCACCCATTTATTTGAGAGAGAGAGAATGAGAGACAGAGAGCATGAGAGGGAGGAGGGTCAGAGGGAGAAGCAGACTCCCTGCCGAGCAGAGAGCCCGATGCGGGACTCGATCCCGGGACTCCAGGATCATGACCTGAGCCGAAGGCAGTCGCTTAACCAACTGAGCCACCCAGGCGCCCGGAACTGCCTTTCTTATTTTCACCATCTGGCAATTCACCTCTAAAGGATGCATTGCCTCAGCCCTTCCTACAAGTCCACTCTTCTCTTTGTTCTAGCCTAGTGGTTCTCACACTTGAGCATGCCGCAGAAGCACCTGGAGGACTTGTTCAATGCGCATGGCTGGGCTCCACGCCCAGAGTTTCTGATGTTTGCGTGAGACCCAGGGATGCTCATTTCTGACAAGTTCCCATGGAATGCTGGCATTGCTGGTCTGGGAACCACATTCAAAGAACCACGTGAGCCACAAGACCTTGACTCTGCTCCTCAACTGCCCGTCTTGCTTCTCTTTCCAGCTGTTAACCTTTGCTGCCCCCTCTGTCTGGTCGAGGCCCGGCTGCCTCATTTCATCACCTCCTCAGAGAGGACTTCCCTGGGCATCCTAGTTAATATTGCCCCCCTCTTCCCAGGCACTCAGTGTCACATTCTGTGGTTTTGTGCCCTTCTCGACTTTTCTCACTCTCTGAAATTATCTGTGTATGGTTGTCTCGAGGGTGGCCGTGATTGATGAAGAGATAATAACAGACCCAGGCAAAGGACACACATTTCTTTAGTGTAATTATAAGAACTGAGAGTTTTAGTGCACAAAACCAGCTACACAAAGCTGGGGACGGAGTGGCATTTTTTTTTCATTGGAAGTCCCAGCCCCTCAAGTCCCTGTGGCTGGTATATCAGCCATTCGAGGTGAGGATCCCTTCTGTCTCCTGAGAGCTCCCACTCATCCATTCTCAGGGTTTTCCCACCCTCCAGACCCCTGTTTACTGATCTGCAGGTGCAGAGTGTTTCCTGCAAGGTCAGTTTCCCAGGTGCAACATCTAGGCACGTTGTGATTTCAGGCTTGCCTGCATCTACTCCTGTGGTCTAGATTATATATATCTCTCTCTATCTATCTCTGTCTTATCTATCTTATTTGTCTCTCTCCCCACTAGTATATATGCAGCAGGAGAGCCAGGGCACTGGCTTTCTCCTTTATCAGTATTTTGTTGGCACCCAGTGCAGAGCCTGGCAGAGAAAGGACATTTAC
Source organism: Leptonychotes weddellii (assembly GCF_054177405.1). Lineage (NCBI taxonomy): Eukaryota > Metazoa > Chordata > Mammalia > Carnivora > Phocidae > Leptonychotes > Leptonychotes weddellii. Next base: position 40,017,389 of record NC_138375.1, read on the forward strand.
CCTCTGTAAGCCCCCTCCTGCTTCCCTCACCTAATAGGGAACTAAGTATGTGCCCCTTGAATGTAATGAAATTCTTTCAGGGACCCGAACAGACGCATTCCCAGAGAGAGCCTCTGGAGTTGCCCTGCAGCTCATTTCAGGGAGTGCCACAGAAGGAGAAAGGCAAATAGGAGTGAGAGGGACGGTCCCTCCCTCTGTATCTTAATGTAGCAAGCGCTCTGAGGCAAGAGGCCGTCTGTTCCCGTTCCGCTTTCTCTTCTCTTCCTCTCATTTCCCCCGCTCTCGGGTGTCGCCTGACTTCAGAGCTATAATAACAAACCTATTACTGCAGTAAGACACCAGAAGGGGAAAATGAGACAAAGTTACAGAGGCAGCTAGCGACGCAGTACCAACCCGGAGCCCAGCCGTAGAGCCTGCAGGCTGTTGAATAAGGGATGTCAGTTTAATTGCAGCTTTCCCCCCTCGGTGTGGTGTAGATGCGTCTGTTCTTTCCTCTCTGCATTCTCTATTAGGTTCACAAATTATTTTGCCATAAAATGCTAACAGTGTCTGTAAAGACCAAGTATAGTTTTAGAGTTGCTGTTCTTTGAGCTTCTCTCTCTGTACCTCCCAGCCCCGGCTCCTTATTTTAACTGTTTGTCCAGCCAGATGAGAAGCTCTTGGAAGACGGGGACCACATCTTGCTGTGGGTTACCTGATGATTCTGTTTTCCGTTTTCCTTTTAGAAGCATGCACAGGGCTGGCATATTATAAGCATCTGCAAATTCTCATGGAAGCAAGTTCTCCATTTCTTTTCCTAGCCCTTTCTCCTCCCTCTTTATTGGTTGCCTCAACCAAGAGAACTAAAAAGCGATCCTGACTTGCCTTCCTTGTTTTTCCCAAGGAGGACTGACAGGTAAGTGCCTAGATTGTAGTGACTCATTCATTTATCCAGATGTTTTTATTGAGAACCCTGCTAGTGTCAGGCTCTGTGCCAGGCATGGGGAAGATAATGGTGATCAAGACAGACTTGGTCCTTACTCTCTTGGAATTTATATTCTAGTAGAGGAAGCAGACAGAAGCAAATTAGCTAATAAGTAATTAAAAATTTGATAAAAACTATGAATTAAAAACACGGTGATTAAGACAGTGGGTAATGAGAGAGGTGACCTCCTTTCCATGGGCCAGTCAAGGATGGACCCTCTGAGAGTTAAACTGGGAACTAGAAACTGAGAACCAGCCAGCTGTGTTGAAGAATGATAGGACACACACATGCAGATGTCCTGAGGTGAGCAATGTCCTGTTGGAAGAAGTAAAAGGAGCTCAATGTGGGTGAGGTACGAAATGGCATGAATCCAAGCTAGAGGGACAGGCAAGGGCTAGGTCGTGAGTCGTATGTTCATTTTGTTTAAATCCAGTATCCTGCTGTTTCCCTTTTTGTCATTTAGATCCTGAAGAAGTAATACTTTGATTTTCAAACTTTGGTGTGCATCACATTCTCCCAGGGAGCTTGTAAAAGTGAAACACTTGCATGTAGTAGTTAGGGCTCTTTCTGTTACAAGTAATAGAAATCCAACTCAAACCAACTTAAGCAAATCCAACTCAAAGCAACTTAAGCAAAAACAAAACAACAGGCTCTCCTACTTGGGAATCAGGGGTGGAGTGGCTTTAGGCATGGCTAGATCTAGCAGTTAAAATATTAAAACTTCCTCTCTCTCGGGCGCCTGGGTGGCTCAGTTGGTTAAGCGACTGCCTTCGGCTCAGGTCATGATCCTGGAGTCCCTGGATCGAGTCCCGCATCGGGCTCCCTGCTCGGCAGGGAGTCTGCTTCTCCCTCTGACCCTCCTCCCTCTCATGCTCTCTGTCTCTCATTCTGTCTCTCGCAAATAAATACAATCTTAAAAAACCAAAAAAACTTCCTCTCTCTCTTTTTAAAAGTTCTTCTTATGTATATATTGGCTTCATTTTCAGTAATGCTTTCTCGACTTGGTGGTAAAAATAGGTATGGGAACTCCAGGCTTGTATTATTGATACAAGACATTGATCACAGGTATTGATCTAGAGGAAAGAGTGCCACATTCTCTCTTTACATTTCATATCAAGCCCTAAAATGGACTCTGATTAGCCTTGCTTGGGTCAAATGCCCACAACAGAGGTGTTCAAAGAGAAGGGGTACATAAGTTGGCCACCTGAGTGGCAGAGAAAACAGGGTCATGGGTGATAGCATCACCAGAATCACTTGTGGGTAGGAAAGGGACAGTTTCCATAAAAAATAAATGTAGAACCAGAAGCAGCAGATATTCACTCCAGAAGGCCTGGGCAGGACAGGATTCTGACTTCCTAACACTAACCCCAGTTGGTGCTCTAAACAGATAATGCTTTGGAAAACATTGCTGGAGATCTCTTTGCAAATTGAGAAACTGAGACCATGGAGAATGGGGAATCATAACAATGACAGACATGGATGCTATGAAAATTAAGTCTCACAAGAGTCTCATAGTCACTGTCCTAGTCACTAGGTCTCCTTTCTTAAATTCTAGTAATGTCATATATGATACAGTTTTCTTCCCTTACTTATAGGAAACATAAACCAACTTACTTATTTTTAGGAAGGGAAGAAGATTTATTTGAATATTGTCAAATTTCCCAGGAAGTGCTACTGGAATTTTAATTAGAATTGCACAGAATTAATAGATAAATATGGGAAAATCAAGATAATCACAAATGTAAATTAGTGCCACCTGTGAACATGAATCTCTATTTTTTCAAGTCTTCCTTGATGCTATTATTATATTTTAAAATCATGGTATTGTACATCTTTCTTTATGGTTCCTAGCTATTTTATTTTTGTTACTATTATGAATAGATTTCTGTTTTCTATTGGTTATTGTTGGCGCAGACATGTGTAGTTGCATTTTACACATTTATCTTAAATCTGGCAATCTTACTAAATTCCAATATTAGGTTCTATTGATTTTTTTCTTGATGCTGTGGTTATTTTATGTATAGATGATTCTATCATCGCTAACAATGACAGTTTTGTTTCTCTCCTCCTTATACTAGGCTTTTATTTTTTTCTTGTCTTATTAAATTGGGCAGTTTCCAGTATTATTTTGAATGGTACTGGTGATAGAGGAGATCCTAGTTTATCCTTGATTTGAAGAAGATTTCAAGGTGGTATATCTAAAAGGTTTTTATTAGGTTGAATATTGGATGTAGATTTATGGAATATAGTTTTTATTAAGTTAAAGAAGTTCTTCAGCTTCCAGTTCTCTGGGAATTTTCATAATTAGTATAAAATTTTATAAGATGTTTTTTCTGTGACTATGGAGATAACAATGCAAATTTTCTTCTCTTGTCCTTGATTGTAGAGAATTGCATAGTTTTTTCTCATGTTAAACCATACTTCTTTGAATAAATCCTACTTGATTACAATATAGTTTAGGAAAAAAAGCTAACATTTCACTCACACTTTTCATATATGTGTTTGAATGAATAGGCATATAATGTTCCTTTACTTGTGATGTTCTTATCTAGTTTTTTGGTAAAGTTTGTATAAGCTTCATAAAAATTGTTGGGAAATCTTTCCCTGTTCCTTCCTCCCTCCCTCCCTCCCTCCCTTCATTCCTCCCTCCCTTCCTTCCTCCCTTTCTTCAAAACAATTTGTATAAGAGAAGGATCATTATCTTTTTCTAGAAAGTTTGTGGGGCACCTGGTGGGCTCAGTTGGTTAAGCATCTGCCTTTGGCTCCGGTCAAGATACTGGAGTCCCTGGATCCAGTGGCATTGGGCTCCCCACTCAGCACAGAGTCTTCTTCTCCCTCTGACCCTCCCCTCTCTGATCCATCCCCCTCTCGTGCTCTCTCTTTCTCCTAAATAAATAAATAAAAATCTTTAAATAATAATAATAAAGAAAGTTTGTTAGAACACTTCTGTAGAATTATCTGAGCCCCAGGATTTTTTTTGGAGCGTCAGAAAGACTTTCATTATCATCTTAATTTCTTTTTCTTTTTAAAGACTTTATTTATTTATTCATGATAGACAGAGAGAGAGAGGCAGAGGCAGAGGGAGAAGCAGGCTCCCCAAAGAGCAGTGAGCCCAATGCAGGAATCGATCCCAGGACCCCGAGATCATGACCCGAGCTGAAGGCAGACGCTCAACCATCTGAGCCACCCAGGTGCCCTCATCTTAATTTCTTTAATGGCTAATTAGATTATATATTTCCTTTTTGTACCAATTTTGGTAATTATATATATATTTTAAGAAATTTACATATTAATTTTTTTGCTTTTTCACATATAATTTTTAATTTTGAAATAAATTCTATATCTGTTAAGAATCTACAGTTTTAAAAATTGGCATGCTATCTTTTAATTTTTTGAAGTATAATTAATGTAGTCTTATATTAGTTCCAGGTGTACAATATAATTCAGCAATTCGAAATGTTCCTCACTGCTATCTTTTTTATGTCAGTCATTCCAGAGGTTTGTCCATATTATTGCTCTTTTCAAAAACTCGCTTTTTGGAGTTTTTCATTTTTGGAAGTTTAAAAATTTCTTTATTCATTGGTTTCTGTATATGATACTCTTTTATTTTCTTGAGTTGAACTCTTAGCTGGGTTATTTTTAACTTTTATTGTTTTCTGCTAATTATATTTAAAGCTATAATTTTTCCTTTTTGTACTGCTTTTTGCCATTATCTACACATTTCAATATATGTTGATTTCATTGCTTTTTAATTACAAGTGTTTTGTCATTTCCTTTTTATTATTTATTTTTTGTTTTGTCATTTCATTCATGAATTTCTCTTTAACCCAAACATTATGCAGTAGCAATATTCTATTTTTTTTAAAAGATTTTATTTATTTATTTGACAGAGAGAGAGACACACACACAGTGAGAGAGGGAACACAAGCAGGGGGAGCGGGAGAGGGAGAAGCAGGCTTCCCACCAAGCAGGGAGCCCGATGTGGGGCTCGATCCTAGGACCCCGGGATCATGACCTGAGCCGAAGGCAGACACTCAATGACTGAGCCACCCAGGTGCCCCGGTAGCAATATTCTTGTTTTAGTT
>NC_138375.1:40022937-40039346 GCF_054177405.1 Leptonychotes weddellii
GATCAAAATTCAAATGACATTTTTCAAAGTGCTAGAACAAACAATCCTAAAATTTGTATGGAATCAGAAAAGACCCCGAATCACCAAGGAAATGTTGAAAAAGAAAAACAAAGCTGGGGGCATCACTTTACCTGATTTCAAGCTATATTATAAAGCTATGATCACCAAGACAGCATCGTACTGGCACGAAAACAGACACATAGATCAATGGAACAGAATAGAGAGCCCAGATATGGACCCTCAACTCTATGGTCAAATAATCTTTGACAAAACAGGAAAAAATATGCAATGGATAAAAGACAGTCTCTTCAATAAATGGTGCTGGGAAAATGGGACAGCCACATGCAGAAGAATGAAACTCGACCATTCTCTAACACCATACACAAAGATAAACTCAAAATGGATGAAAGACCTCAATGTGAGATAGGAATCCATCAAAATCCTAGAGAAGAACATAGGCAGTAACCTCTTTGACATCGGCCATAGCAACTCTTTCAAGATACATCTTCAAAGGCTAGTGAAACAAAAGCAAAAATGAGCTTTTGGGACTTATTCAGATAAAAAGCTTCTGTACAGCAAAGGAAACAGTCAACAAAACAAAGAGGCAGCCCACAGAATGGGAGAAGATATTTGCAAATGACACTATAGATAAAGGGCTGGTAGTCAAGATCTATAAAGAACTTCTCAAACTCAACATCCAAAAAACAAATAATCAAGTCAAAAAAATGGGCAGAAGACATGAACAGACACTTCTCCAAAGAAGGCATATAAATGGCTAACAGACACATGAAAAAATGTTCATCATCATGAGCCATCAGGGAAATTCAAATCAAAACCACACTGAGATACCACCTTACACCAGTTAGAATGGCAAAAATTGACAAGGCAAGAAACAACAAATGTTGGAGAGGTTGTGGAGAAAAGGGAACCCTCTTACACTGTTGGTGGGAATGCAAGTTGGTACAGCCACTTTGGAAAACAGTGTGGAGGTGCCTCAAAAAATTAAAAATAGAGCTACCCTATGACCCAGCAATTGCACTACTGGGTATTTACCCCCAGTTTTGTTTTTAATGAGTTTTGTCCTTAACCTCTGTTTTAGCACCAATAACCCCTATGCTGCATCAAGTGCTTTGATTCCATTGTCTCCCTTAATCCTCACATTAGCCATAGGAGATGTGCTGATGTCAGCAGGTGGCCCCTGCCCAGAGATCTCTGTCTCCCACTCATTTGGAATGCTTAGCAAAAAAAGAGATGAAAACTTTGTAGTTAAGACAATGGGGTTCAGGCTCACATTCAATCCCTGCTACTTACTCTGTGTCCTTGGGAAAGCTACTTAAGCACTCTGAGGCTGAGACTCATTTTCCTCATCTTTAAGATGGTGATAAAATGGCATCTAGCACTGTGCCTGACACGAAGTAGATGGTCAGTAAGTATTAAGGTGTCTTTCCTTCAGAACTAGAGGTTCTAGCTTGGGAGAGAAACAACGCTCGTGAGCCTTGTGACTTCTAGATGTGTAAGTTTCAGAAGTTTCCCTTGGGACCTGTGGCCTGCGTGTGCATGAATCTCCTTCAGCTCTGAGGTCTAGGCTTTGATGGACAGGAGAAAAGGCACAGAAACTCCAGAGGCCCTGGGGGCAGGTCCCTCTGTGGGTCCGCCCACCACACACCCCTGCTCAGGTTTATTATGCAGTCATGAGGCGACTTCACTAATGAGCTGACCTTGTTAGAATTAATGGATGGTGGGGTAATGGGTCTGTGTGACTCATTAGATAGAGGAATGGGATCCAGCTTTCCTACATTTAGTTTAATTGAAACTCTAAAACATTTATTACTTTGGGCACATGACAGAAGCTTTCGTTTTTAAATATCAAAGTGATCATTTCAGCAGTTTCCAAAGAGGAAACTGGGGTCGTAGGGGACAAGGCAAGAAGCGAACAGACTCTAGGGAGGCAGTTCTTTTTTTTTTTTTTTAAGATTTTATTTATTTCTTTGACAGAGAGAGACACAGCGAGAGAGGGAACACAAGCAGGGGGAGTGGGAGAGGGAGAAGCAGGCTTCCCGCGGAGCAGGGGGCCCGATGCAGGGCTCGATCCCAGGATCCTGGGATTATGACCTGAGCCGAAGGCAGATGCTTAACGACTGAGCCACCCAGGCACCCCTACTTCAGGCTTTTTCCCTCCACTCGCAGCCCACAGACCTTCTGAGAGCGTGCTCTTACATCTGTGATACACTATGTGTTCTTTTTTAAAAAATATTTTATTTATTTATTTGACAGAGACAGCGAGAGAGGGAACACAAGCAGGGGGAGTGGGAGAGGGAGAAGCAGGCTTTCCAAGGAGCAGGGAGCCTGATGCGGGGCTCGATCCCAGGACCCCGGGATCACGACCTGAGCCGAAGGCAGACGCCTAACGACTGAGCCACCCAGGTGCCCCTAGGGAGGCAGTTCCGGGCCAAAGAAAGGGAATTTGGAGGCTTGGGGTCTGTTTTGATTGAGTTCTGGTGAGTGACTTGGACAAGTCTTCATCTCTTAAAGCCACAGTTTACTCGCCGTGTGATGGAGACACTGGGAAGGCCATGTTTTCACCACAGTCAACACTCTTCACAGTTGCTGAGAACTTGTCAGGTGCAGCCATTCTTGTTGCATGTATCGTAAAGGTACTCTGCCTTCTGCCAACTTACCTAGAGAGGTTTAATCACCTGCCTGGGGTCACCCAAAGAGTAAGAAGAGTGCAGTCTTGGGACTTGAACGGGGTTGGTCTTACTCTCCAACTCTTGCTCCTCCCCCATCTGCTCTGATGCTTCTTCCTGCCTTACAGTTCCATGAGTTCTGTGGGCAGAGGGCTCTTCTGGGCCCCCTGTTTTAGGAAACTATCATCTGCTTATTCCCAGAAAGTGTATGTACCTTAGAACTTATTGACCCCCTTTGAGATGTAGGTATAGGAAGAAGGTATTAGCTAACACTTGGTTAGAATTTCTTCCAGGCTTCTCCACACCCCTGTGGTTTTTGACCACAGTTGAAAGTAGGTATGTATAATCTTGTATGCTTTCTACCCCCTAACTTAGGAACATGGGTATTTCCAAAAGTTTTTTTTTTTTAATTTTATTTATTTATTTATTTATTAATTCTTATGTTAATCCCCATACATTACATCATTAGTTTTAGATGAAGTGTTCCATGATTCATTGTCTGTGCACAACACCCAGTGCTCCATGCAGAATGTGCCCTCCTCAATACCCACCACCAGGCTAACCCATCCTCCCACCCCCCTTCCCCTCCAGAACCCTGTTTGTTTTTCAGAGTTCATCGTCTCTCATGGTTTGTCTACCCCTCCGATTTCCCCCGCTTCATTCTTCCCCTCCCGCTACCTTCTTCTTCTTTTTTTTTTCTTAACATATATTGCTCCAAAAGTTTTTAGAATTCCTCAGGATCATCGTTTTAAATTTCTGTAAAGTACTCAATCACATGGAGGCATCCTCATTTACTTAGTCAACCGTTATGGTTGTACATTGAAATGATTTCCAGTTTGTGACTATTCTAAATGATAGTATGAACATCTTGGGCATTAAGCATTTAAAAAAATTTTTAGATTATTTCTTTAGGATTGACATCTATATTATATTTTTTTCTGGTTATAGATATAATGCAAAGCTATTTTAGAAGGTTTAAAAAGCTAGGGAATTTTTTTTTAAGTTTTTTAAAAAAGATTTTATTTATTTATTTGTGAGAGAGAACAAACACAAGTTGGGAAGAGGGGCAGAGGGAGAAGGAGAAGCAGACTCCCTGCTGAGACGTGGGCTTGATCCCAGGACTCTGGGATCATGACCCGAGCCAAAGGCAGATGCTTAACCAACTGAGCCACCCAGGGGCCCCAAAAAGCTAAGGAAATTTAAAGAGGACAATAATAATAGTTATTAGTATTAGCTTATAGTTTTACAGGGCTTTTTAGGTACCTGGAACTATTTTAAGCACTTTACATGAATTAACGTATTAATTCCCACAAAAACCATGTGAGATACTTACATACGTATTTTTGGTATTTCTTGATTATTTTTTAGAAAAAAATATTGCTTAAAAGACATGAACATTTGTAAGACTCTTCAGACATGTTACCAAACTGCTATTTGGAGATGTGGTAGCTGTTTATCCTCAAGCCAGCTGGGTCTGAGCATTCTCTTCTCTCTGTGTTTTCACCAGTACACATTTTATCATTTTAAAAAGTGTTTGAGTCCTGAGTGCTTTCTACTGCATTTTTTTTAAAGATTTTATTTATTTATTCATAAGAGACAGAGAGAGAGAGGAAGAGGGAGAAGCAGGCTCTGCACTGAGCAGGGAGCCCAATGCGGGACTCGATCCCAGGACCCTGGGATCACGACCTGAGCTGAAGGCAGACGCTTAACCATCTGAGCCACCCAGGCGCCCCTCTACTGCATTTTTTCTGCCTCCAAGGACCCTTGAAGCTGTCAACATTTTCAACTGGTAAAAGCTCAACAGCTGCTGTGGTAGCTACTAAAATGTTTGCACTCTGCTGGTGTGGAAACTGGGAGCTGAGCTGAGGAAAGGCCAGGGTGCTGGGAGGCAATGCATGTGCACACATATCTGGTGTCGTGCTGGCCAAGGGCTCAGAAATATAGGATCTCCCCGTGTCTGTTCCAGGGAAATCTCCAAAAAGCTCTAGGGGGATGAGAAACTCACATATCAGGTAGAGAAAGATAAAGATGATAACCAAAGGGGGCGCCTGGGTGGCTCAGTTGGTTAAGCGTCCAACTCTTGATTTTGGCTCAGGTCATGATCTCGGGGTCATGGGATCGAGCCCCACATTGGGCTCCATACTCAGTGGAGAGTCTGTTTCAGATTCTCTCTCTCCCTCCCCCTGCTCTCTCTCTCTCAAATAAATCTTTAAAAAAAAGAAAAAGATGATAACCAAAGGAATTTCACAGTTGAGATTCAAAGGAGTTGCCTGGACATTCAGCTTAGAAAATAAAAACTCAAACTGAATTGGAACAACAAAGAAATTTTCCTCTCTGGACCCCTAGAACTTGGTAGGCTGAAGATGAAGAGAATAGGTGGTTTGACCGAGTCACAATCTATTAGGTCAGTGCCATGTCTAAAAGTCCTAATATCCATGAAAAACCAGGCAGGATCCTGGAATCCTTGTAAGACTATAAGGTGTTTTTTCTACTTTGATCAAGGATCACAGATCTTTCTTTTTTTCTCTCTCTTCCCCTTTCCTCCAGCTCTATTAGGTTATACACATTATAAAAGTAATGTGGATTTATTTTTCTATGCCAAACAATCCAGAGATGCAGGAGGGAAACATTTATAATCTTCCTCTATCTTTGTTTAATCCCACCCTCCCCAGATAACCAATGTTAACAGCTTGGTATTTTCCACACTTTTAAAGAATGCTCCTATAAGCATAAAAATCTCTTCCCCTTTTTATTTTTTTTAAATAAAGGAATAAACTCAAACTCTATATATTATTTGCTTTTCTGATTTAAAGATATATCAGGGAAAATGCTCTAGGTCAGGTTATGTAAGTCTAACACAAATAATAATAGCTTTATAATATCCCATTGTATGGATAGACCATAAATTTATTTGGCCAATCCCTTATTGAAAGACAATCAAATACTTTTTAGGTTTGTTTTCTTTTTCTCTCTCTCCTACTTTCTTTCCTTCCCTCCCTTTCCTGTTCCTTTTTTTTTTTTTTTAAAGATTTTATTTATTTATTTGACAGAGAGAGACACAGCGAGAGAGGGAACACAAGCAGGGGGAGTGGGAGAGGGAGAAGCAGGCTCCCCGCAGAGCAGGGAGCCCGATGCGGGACTCGATCCCAGGACCCTGGGATCATGACTTGAGCTGAAGGCAGTCGCTTAACCAACTGAGCCACCCAGGCACCCCCCTTTCCTGTTCCTATACCAATTGAAGTGTAATAAATATCCTCATTCATAATTCCCTTCATACAGAAGCTTATATTTTTGTAGAACAGAGTTCCCCCAAGATGAGATTACTGGGACAGAGGAAATATAAATTTTAATTTTCAATCACTTCTTTTGCCTCCCTTAATTACTTAGTTTTTGTTGAGCACTTTCACCTACATAATTTACCTTGATACTCATGACACCTTTGTGCAGTAAGCAAGGTGAAGGGTAGTTCCTCTGTTTTGCAGGTGATCCTCAGTAGGTTGAATGACTTGTTCTAGGTCACAGCCAGCAAATGGCTGAGCTTGTTCTTAAAGTTCTTGTGTCCTTGAGCTTGATCCATTAAATGTTTCTCCTCTGCTTCTCCCAGGCCAGCCAGTCTGTTTGTCTGTCTGTCTGTCTATCCAGCCAACTATTATCTATCACCTACCTACCTACCTAGGTACCTACCTACCTACCTACCTATTTTTGAAAATTCCCTAGGAAGAGAAAGTGAGGAAGAGAAATGACTGCACTTATTTATTTATTTAAAAGATTTTTATTTATTTATTTTGAGACAGAGAGAATGAGAGACAGAGAGCATGAGAGGGAGGAGAGTCAGAGGGAGAAGCAGACTCCCCGCCGAGCAGGGAGCCCGATGCGGGACTCGATCCCGGGACTCCAGGATCATGACCTGAGCCGAAGGCAGTCGCTTAACCAACTGAGCCACCCAGGCGCCCCGACTGCACTTATTTAAAGAAGATGATGGCAATGAAGATGGTACTGGTGCTTAATGAAACATTTGCCAAAGAAAAGAGAGAAGAGACTATCTCACAGTTTAGTGTTGGGTTGTTAAAGTAGTTTTTAAGTTTTAGGAATTTTCAGTGGTCCTGTTGCTGTTAAAGTGGTCCCTGCATCTGGTCCTCTTAGCTTGAATGCTCAGCAGAATTAGGAGACGGCAGGTAGTCTCAGGTCTCCTTCCATGTCCTGTTTGGGGGCCCCTCTTCCTCTTAGTGCATCGCCAGTGTCTAGTTCCTCACATTCAGGAGGCTGTCGATGGAGGCCTGATCTCATCTGAAGGGCTGCTCCCTCCTGGAGATGCTCAGTTTCTAAGTCAAGAGTAATATGAGGCCCTCAGGGGTAACAAGCCTGGGTTCAACCCTGAGGAAAACTGTGGAAAGTGAGCATGCCTCCAACTTCACTGATGTTCCTTTCCCCTCTAGATGTGGCCCGGCTTCCTTCCCTGCCTTCACACACACAATGTGCCTTGTGACCCCTCCTCTTTCCGTCTGTCAAAATTAGCCCTCAGAAGAGCATCTTTTCTTAGTCTTTATACCAGAGTATGATTGCCAGGCTGTGGTCCCCTCTGTCTGATGGACTTGCATTTTAAGATTTGTATCTCTTTGGGAAAATATTCATTGTTAAAGGAAGAATCAACAAAGAGATGAGGAAAGGATTTGAGGAGGAGGGGGCCTTTTTTGTGTTCCTGAAATAATTGTTAGGATGGCTAATATTTACTGAGTGCTTACATTGTGCCAGGCACTGATCCCCACATCCCTATGAGGTAGATAATATCCCCATTTTGCCAGTGAGACCACTGAGCCACACCACGGTTACGTGACCAGCTAAAAGTCATATACAATGTTTTATCAATCTTGGTAAGTAGTTAATGGTGTGTTAATTTTAAGATGTACCATTATTTTATTTATACTAAGAAAAAAATGCTACCAACTGGACCAAGACATGTAACTGAGTTTAAGAAATGATAAATGTGAAAAAGTACATTTTAGAATCAGTGGCTGTACGTGACAGAGCTGAGATTTGAACCCAAGAAGATCAACTGCAGTGCTTACAGCTTATCTACCATGCTTTGCTTATGACATAACGTAGAGTCTGTCTTGGCTACCAGGTGTTGTTTTGTTTTTTTAAGATTTTATTTATTTATTTGACAGAGAGACAACAAGAGAGGGAACACAAGTAAGGGGAGTGGGAGAGGGAGAAGCAGGCTTCCCGCTGAACAGGGAGCCCGATGCGGGGCTCGATCCCAGGACTCCGGGATCATGACCTGAGCTGAGGGCAGCCACTTAACCGACTGAGCCACCCAGGCGCCCCTGACTATCAAGTGTTTTTTTTGTTTGTTTGTTTTTTTTAAAGAGTTTATTTATTTATTTGACAGAGAGAGACACAGCGAGAGAGGGAACACAAGCAGGGGGAGGGGGAGAGGGAGAAGCAGGCTTCCCGCTGAGCAGGGAGCCTGATGCGGGGCTCGATCCCAGGACCCTGAGATCATGACCTGAGCTGAAGGCAGACGCTCAACGACTGAGCCACCCAGGCGCCCCGACCAAGTGTTTTGAAAGGGTTGTGGATCTCATGGAGAAAAATGTTCTGTGAACCAAGTAAATTTGAGAAAGTCTTCATTAAACAGAATATAATAAACTTTTCTACTGTTTTTTTTTTTTTAACTGCAGGACTTCTTTTTACTTATTTATTTTTTTGAAAGAGAGAGAGTGAGCACAAGTGGGGGGGGGCAAAGGGAGAGGGAGAAGCAGACTCCCCGCTAAGCAGGGAGCCTTACGTGGGGCTTGATCCTAGGACCCTGAGATCATGACCTGAGCTGAAGGCGGCAGATGCTTAACTGACTGAGCCACCCAGGTGCCCCATATTGAAGGACTTCTTTAAGCCTTCAATATAAACATTCATTTTATACCTCCAAGGAGGGAGATAGAATATGCATAATTTCCCAAACATTTTTTGGTGGTGGAACATTTTATGGAACTTGTTCTTTGGAACACGTTTTTGAACACTCAGTAGTAGGTCATTTCTCTAATCTTGCAACAAATGTGTACTGAAGGTCAAGTTTCATTTTGCTTAATGACTCCAGTCTTTGGGGGCAATTACTGTGTATCCAGCATGATGGGTCTATGAAGACAAGTTTGAAATTAAGCCCACAACTGTAGGCAGTTTTTTTTTCTGGTCCCTGTCTTTCATTCAGTATTGATTAAAAAAAAACACATGTATTTAATACCTAGAATAGTGTTTCTCAATGCATACTTTATGGCAATGAACTCCAAATTTTTTTAATAAAGCATGGTTACTAGAAAAAAAAACTGTTTTTAAAACTAAAAGTCATCAAACTACTTTACTTTTATTGAAGTATAGTTGACATACAATATTATATTAGTTTCAGGTGTATAGCATAGTGATTTGACAATTCTATACATTACTCTGTGCTCATCACAGTAAGTGCAGTTACCAACTGTCACCATACAAAATTGTTACAATATTATTAACTTTATTCCCTATGCTATGCATTATATCACCAAGACTTTATTTTATAACTGGAAGTTTGTACCTTTTGATCCCCTTCATCTATTTTGCCCATTTCCCCAAATCCCCTCTGCTCTGGCAACTACCAGATTGTTCTCTGTATCTATAATTCTCTTTCTGTTTTGTTTGTTCATTTGTTTTGTTTTTAAGCTTTCACATATAAATGAAATCATATGGTATTTGTCTTTCTCTGTCTGACTTATTTCACTTAGCATTATACCTTCTAGATCTGTCCATGTTGTCATTAATGGCAAGCTTACATTCTTTTTTATGGTTGAGTAATATTCCCTTGTGTGTGTGCACGTGTGCGTGTGTGCATGCACAGTACATAAACTTATTTATTTATTTTTTTAAAGATTTTATTTATTTATTTGACAGAGACACAGCAAGAGAGGGAACACAAGCAGGGAGAGTGGGAGAGGGAGAAGCAGGCTTCCCGCCGAGCAGGGAGCCCGATGTGGGGCTCGATCCCAGGACCCTGGGATCATGACCTGAGCTGAAGGCAGCCGCTTAATGACTGAGCCACCCAGGCACCCCAAACTTATTTTATTTAAATTAAATTATTTAACATATGTCATCAGGTTCAGATGTAGAGTTCAGTGATTCATCAGTTGCATATAACACCCAGTGCTCATTACATCACTTGTCCTCCTTAATGCCCATCACCCAGTTACCCCATTCCCTCACCAACTCCCCTCCAGCAACCCTCAGTTTGTTTCCTAGAGTTAAGAGTCTCCTATTGTTTGTCTCTTTCTCTGATTTCATCTTATTTTATTTTCCCCCTCCCTTCCCCTATGATCCTCTGTTTTGTTTCTTAAATTCCACAATTGCATGTAACCATATGATAATTGTCTTTCTCTGATTGACTTATTTCACTTAGCATAATACCCTCCAGTTCCATCTGCATCATTGTAAATGGTAAGATCTCATCATTTTTGATGGCTGAGTAATATTCCATCGTATATATATACACACACCACCTCTTCTTTATCCATTCATCTATCAATGGGCATCTGGGCTCAGATCACAACGTTTACCCAAAGGATACAAACGTTGTGATCTGAAGGGGCACCTGCACCCCAGTGTTTATAGCAGCAATGTCCACAATAGCCAAACTATGGAAGGAGCCCAAATGTCCACTGACCGATGAATGATAAAGAAGATGTGTGTATACACACAGTACCTCTTTATCCATCCATCTATCAATGAATGGACACTTAGGTTGCTTCCATATCTTGGCTTTTGTAAGTAATGCTGCAATGAACATAGGTAAGTATATTATCTTTTCAAATTGGTGTTTTCATTTTCTTTGGATAAATACTGAGAAGTGGAATTGCTGGATCCTATGATACTTCTATTTTTAATCTTTTGAGGAACCTCCATACTGTTTTTCATAGTGGCTGCCCAAATTTGCATTCTCACCAGCAGTGCACAAAGGCTCCTTTTTCTCCACAGTCTTGCTAACAGTTGCTATGTTTTGTTTTTTGATACTAGCCATTCTGACAGTTGTGATATCTCATCGTGGTTTTGATTTGCATTTCCCTGATGAGTGATGTTGAGCATCTCTTCATGTGTCTGTTAGCCATCTGTATGTCTTCTTTGGAGAAATGTCTATTCAGATCCTCTGCCCATTTTTTTTTTATTGGATGGTTTATTTTCTTTGATATTGAGTTGTGGGCATTTTTAATATATTTTGGATATTAACCCCTTATTGGATATGATCCAATAATTTCACTACTGGGTATTTACCCTAAGAAAACAAAAACACTAATTTGAAAAGATATGTGCACCCCTATGTTTATTGCAGCATTATTTACAATAGTCAAGATGGAAGCAACCCAAATGTCCATCCATAGACAGATAAGGAAGATACGGTACACACACACACACACACACACACACACACACTGGCGTACAGCCATAAAAAAGATCAAGAGTGGGCCATTTGTGACACGACAGATGGACCTAGAGGGCATTGTACTAAGTGAAGTAAGTCAGACTAGAAAAAAAAAATAACTTTTAAATCTAACATCATTGTTAGCCTGGGACTGAATGTACAAATGAATGTGAAGGTACACTTTGCATAATGAGAGGCATGTTTCCAATGTTTGATATTTTTGAAAAATTGTTTTGCAAAAACCTTTTGTAGAGGTGACAGTTGCTTTTAACTCTGAACAACAATCCACCTGACCAATGATGCTTGAGTAATAAGGACATTTGGTTGCCTTACTTCCTAAGATAAGATGTTCAGAGGTAGTTGGTCCAGGACTAATGTGGGGGGCTCAAATATGTCATGAGTGAGCCAGACTTTTTTTTGCCCCGCTGTCTTTTCTCTCTATAGCATTCTCGTGGTGCCTCATGGATGTAGGATGAGTATTGCAGTCCCAGGCATCACTTCTCTGTCCAGAGCAGAACAAAGGGGATGGGGTAGCACAAACCATACTTTTCTTTTTTATCAAGAAAGCAAAATGTTCTTGGAAGTCCCAGAAGCCTTCTCCTAACCTCTTACCTTCCAAACTGCTGAGATCCACAGCCACACCGGGCTTCAGGGGAGTCGGAGATCAGGGTTATCATGATTAGTTTCAGCCAATGGTTCTGTAGGAGAGATATCCACACCAGCAGCAGCCCCATCGCCTGGGAACTTGCTGTACATGCAAATTCTTGGGCCCCACCCTAGACCTACTGAACTAGAAACCCTAGGAGTCGAGCTAGTGATTTGTGTTTGAATGAGCTTTCTGGGTGATACTGATATGCTCAATTTTGAGAACTACTGGCCCAGACCAATGATTTGTTGTCTGGGGCTGGGCTTCTTATTGTCCTGAATAGAACTGATGTTCCATCGGTAACACAAAAGTAAGGGATGGATATTGTGCAGGCCTCTGTGTGTCTAACAGCCATATTAGCCTTTGGCTGTAATATATGTTGCAAACAGGAATTGTTACTGTTAATGAAAAAGACTTGCATCAGAAGTCAGTATCCTTAGGCTTGAGAGCTGGCACTTGCTATCTATTTGCTATGTGATCTTGGGCAATCACTGAACCTTTCTTATTCTGCTTCCTTTTCTTTTAAGGAGAGATATCCTTGCAGGGCTACTCTAAGAATCACCCGGTACAATGTATATGGGTGGACTCTGAAAACCTTAAGGCTTCGTATGGTGTCTGTTCCCATGCGTGAGTGCCTCACTGTCCCTCTGCTCCTTAAGCCTCTGCTCTGCTGCCCCATCCTGACAGACAGTCCCCGAGCAATCCTAATACAGGTCTTGCAGGGAGAGCACACTGGACTTCATCAACAAAGTCCAGGTCTCCCACTTGCTTGAGGCAGGGGGTAATGTCTTGGGCAGGGATGGAGAAGGGGAGGGAAATTTTCTGTCATGTGCCAGGGTAAGTCTGTGGGTTTTTCTTGTTGTTGTTGTTGCTGTGGTTGGTTTTCTCTTGGCTTCTTACATAAGTTCCTTGAATTTAACAACCTGGGGGCTCTCAAAATGGCTTGCCAGATAGCTCACAGCCAAACAATGACGATCAAGAAGTTTGAGATGGGATACTGACGGTAGACACGGGTAGGTAATTCTCTCCTCCCTTTCAGCTCCCTGGCCCTTTTGTGGTAAGAGGAGGCAGAATGGGATTTCTTTAGGATGTGCTAAGCATTTAAATGGCAAGAAGCTATTTCTCCCAGTCTTCATTCATATAACATCATCTACTGTACTGTAATCTCAAGCATGTTTACAGGCTTTGGAAGGATTATAACCAAAAAGGCCAACTGAGCATAGCTCTCCATATTCAATCAGTTCACTGGCAAGGATTTGTGTAGTGCCTGGGAGGGGACGTATGCTGGAATCTAGGCCAAAAAGGGCACAGAGGGTGATTATTTTGGTATGTGGGCTGGTTGCTGATGTATCAATAGTAGCCTTCACACTAGTTGTAAAGAGCCATCCTTGCCTAACAGCCATGAGTGGTAGGAAGTGGAAGAGAGAATGGCAGCCCTGAGCACTGGGACTTTCCTCTACAGAAAGGCTTTGATATACAAGGTGCCCATTTGAGATAAAGATGGTCTTGTCAGGCAGAGATGTGAGGTTGTTCTAGGAAAGAAGGTTGGTGAGTCCAACTCTCATAGCAGAAAGAAGCCCTATGAAGCACCAAGTTACCTTCTCAAGAGGGAGTCCAAAATTATGGAGCAAGGGCCATGATCATGAATTTTTGTAAGACTCTGGAATTCTTACAAATTTTGTTAACTCCTGAATGTGTCCACCTAGCAACTAGCAGTTATCCATAGGGAGAAAGGCTTCTGGGCTCTTTTTCCCTCCTCACTAGGAAAAGCTAGAGAAGGAGCAAGGAATTAAAGAGAGGGTGAATTGAGGAGATGGTGGTAGTTACTGATAGAGAACCATCTGGGAAAGGCTGGAGGAGTGAACGGGGAACTGGTTTGCAGTGAAGAAGGGTCCTTGAGTTTGAGCTGTAGAAATTCCTGGGAGGAGTCAGTGTCCCTTTCCTTTCTTGATGACTGCAACGGGCTAGGGATTGGAGATTTGTCTCATGCCATTCGCCAATTTTTGGGCCAACAATTCATGTATTCAATGCATATTTCATATTTGTTGGGTACCTACAAGTGCTGAGTGCCATATGTAGTGTTGGTCAATAATGTGAAAAAAATGCAAATTTTCTGCATCATAGAGCTTATGTACTAATAAGGAAGACATATGAAAACTCAACAAATAAGTATAACTTATCAGAAGTGACATGAAAAAAGTAGAATGGTGAGGGAGAGGGTTGCCAGTGAGGCCATGTTGAACAGGGTGGTCACTGAGGTCCTTTTGAAGACACACATTTGATTGAGAATTGAAGGATGAAAATGGGCAAGACACAGGCGTTATCAGGAGAATATTTCTGGGGGGGAGAACACCTGACACAAGGGCCTGAAGGTGGGAGAGAGATTGGAGGTTCGAGGATTGGAAAGATGGCTAGGATGTCTGAAGCATGGCGGACAAGGGCAGCACGGGGACAATGCTGTGAAATAGGCTGGGGAGTTGGGGAGTCCTCCAGATCATGGAGGACTTTGCAGGGATGGCGAAGAGTTAGGTGTTTTTTCTACGAGAATGAGAAGGGAGAGCTGAGAATGTGAATTGAGAACGAGAGGGAAGAGTTGAGAATTTATTCTATGAGAATGAGAAGAGAATGAGACTGGGAAGTCACCAAAGAAAGGGCTTTGAGCAGCAGGTTGACAAAGACCGTTGACAAAGGTCACTCTGGCTGCTCAGTGAAGAATAGATGAAAAGGTTCTCCGAGAAGAAGCTGGGACAAATCAAAAGCTGTGTAGCTGGGCGTGAGAAAGTATGGTGGCTTGGAATGGCGGGACAGCAAAGATGGAGAGATGTAGATATGAGCGGTTCTGCAGGTGGGATGGCAGGTGGACTGTAAGAAATGAGGCAGGCAGTGACAGCTCCTGAGAGAGTCTTTGGGTTTTTTTGTTTGTTTTGTTTTGTGTGTGTTTTTTTTTTCCGATGGTCTTAAGAAGGACGCCATTAGGGAAGAACTGAAAGGAGACCTGAGGAAGTATCTGTACTTGAGAAAGGACCCTGGAGTCTGAAAAGCCAGGGTGGAATCCCCTCCCGAGTTTTACACTGTCTCCTCTTGTCACACTTCAACTGTGTCAGCTGTCACTCCAGCATCAGTGATGGATGGGCTGTACAAAAGTAACTCAAGCAATCATTGAGCACTTCCTGTGTCCAACAGTGTGCTAAATTCCTCAATTTTCACATCAAAACTATGGAATGGATCTCTTATGGATCCCCGTTTTCTAGTTGTAGAAGCTAACGCTCCGAGAGACTAAGAAACTTGTGTTAAGTCACCTAGGTAGAAAGTGGCAGAGCAGAGCACAGAAGCCAGGGCTATGTGACTATAAGTTCCTGTGTTTATTACCACACTCTGTTTTACAGGCTGTACTTGACATACAATTAGTCAAATAAATGTTTCCTGGGGATACCTACTGTGTGTCATATCTAAACAGAGGTGTGACATTGAGTGAGATGCAGGTCCCGTTTTAAAGAGTTGACACTAGAGCAGAGGGATCAAAAGTGGCCATGGTTGACTCTGTACCAACTAGAAATTGATGAGTAACACACAAGAAGTAAGAACAAAGGACTTTTCGAGTTCAAAGAGGCAGAGAATTTCTGCCGCCTGTGTGTAGGGGGATGAACAATCAGAGGGTGCTTCATGAAGGAGGTCACATTAAAGAAGAGCCTGGCTATACCACCCAGAGCAAAGCCAGAGGGGGCAGCACAGAAACTTCTGAAGTATGTGTTATGGGATTGGCTTAGGGCAGAAGTTCTCAAAATATGCTCTGGGGACACTTTGATGTGTGAAGTCCAAATTATTTTCATTATTTGCCTTTTTCACTCTCCTTCTCTCATGAGGTTGCAGTTGAATTTTCCAGAGGCACTATGACGTAGGATATTGCAACAAACTGAATGCAGAAGCAGAATGGGAACCCAGCTGTCTTTGACTAAACCAAACATTAAAGAGATGTGTGATGAAAGTAAAACATACCATGCTTCCCAGCATGTTTGTGTGTGTTTGCTTTAAGAAAGTTATTTTTCATAAAAATGTGTTGTTTTTATTTATTTATTTATTTATTTATTTATTTATTAAAAGATTTTATTTATTTATTTATTTGAGAGAGAGAGAGAGAGAGAAACAGCATGAGAGGGGAGAGGGTCAGAGGGAGAAGCAGGCTCCCCGCCGAGCCGGGAGCCCGATGTGGGACTCGATCCCAGGACTCCGGGACCATGACCTGAGCCGAAGGCAGTCGCCTAACCAACTGAGCCACCCAGGCGCCCAGAATGTGTTGTTTTTATTAATGGGTTCATTATAGATTGTGTTAAATAATTTAAAAATTGTTTTCAATTTTAATTTTTTTTAAAGATTTTTTATTTTTTATTAGAGAGAGAGTACAAGCAGGGGGAGGGGCAGGCAGAGGGAGAGGGAGAAGCAGGCTCCCCGCTCAGCAGGGAGCCCGATGCGGGGCTCGATCCCAGGACCCTGAGATCATGACCTGAGCCGAAGGCAGACACTTAACCGTCTGAGCCACCCAGGTGCCCCTTCAATTTTAATTTTTAATACAATAAATATTGACCGGTATAACCTGCATAAACCAAAATTCTTTGGGATCTTCAATGATTTTATTTTTTTT
>NC_138375.1:40039846-40060673 GCF_054177405.1 Leptonychotes weddellii
CTGGGACAGGAGTCCGCATCTGTGGGTCTGGTAGCCCGGTCCCATACACTGAACCATGTGAACTTGAAGGTAGTTTCTGCTCTGACAATGCAGGACTCCCTCTCCTATGGATTGTTAAAAGAAAATTAAAAATAAAAGATAAAATCATGATTCTCATACAGATAAAAAATGAACACATTTCATAATTAAGATTTTACTAAACTTATTTAATGAGGAAACAGCTGTGTTGTTTCAACCAATTCAAAGGAGAATCCAAAGAACAGGAGCATTTAGAAATCAGGGACATTGAAATAAATTTGCAAATGGAGACAAAACTCATTTTTTTCCACAGGGCGGGGAGGGTTGCTTCCCCGCCCCCCTTTGGACAGAATTCATTTGCATGTCTGTAGACAAGAATTATTTTTGCATTGCTATCAATTATCTACAAGTTACAGAGTTAAATATTTCCCAAAGTCAGAATCAGATAAAGTGGAAGGGTGTGCTGTAGATAATGCATAATTTCCCATTGAAGCACACATTGTCCCTACAAAACCTTCAGGGAAGTTTCTAGTCCAGACCCTCTGATCCTGTTTCCTGCCCAGGCCTTATGTTTCTGCCTCCCTCAAACATGACTATCCTCTTCTCTCTGCTACTTCATATGTTACAGGATTTGTGTCCCCTTAGTGCCCGTGGTTCTTGGTCACGCCTCTTGCGAGAATGAAGAGGTAGACCAGATGAAGAGTAGTGCCAGCAAAGCAAGGTTTATTGAGCAAGAATACAAAGCTCCTGGAGAGGGAGGGGGACCCGAGTGGTTTGCCCTCAGAGTCTCTTAAGTTTAGGGGTTTTTATGAGCTCTTTTGCGGAACTTTCTTAAGCAATCAGGGTGTGCTGAGTCGTGCCAATCAGGGCTTTGGTCACATATCTGTCTATGTATTAGGTTCATGTCCACGTGCTGATGGTCTTTTTTTTTGCTGACATCTGGGGGCTTAGGTCTTAATGGCCCCTTGCCTGTGATATTGACAAATGCTTTTGTGGTTAATTGTCTTATTTTAGAATGTTTTGCATAAGTCACTTCTGCAAAGGTTGCAAAGCGGAGTGTCAGTGTGGTCCTGTCTAAGCTGCAGAACAGGATGTCAGTGCTGTTTTATTTTAGCCGTCCTGACTCCATATGTTCTTGGGGACCCTGCCCTGACTACCTAACTGTCCAACTAACTCCTCACACATAGACCTCTGTTCCCTTTGGGTTTAGCTTAGAGTTTGTTGCTTCCAGGGTCTTCATTGATTGAGCCTACTCTCCTTAAATGGGTGCAGGAGAGCCGATTGGTGGGTGGTGGCTGGGATGGCCCTGGGAACTGACTGGATCCGGAAACCTCAGAACAGGAAGCTTCTCCAGCCAGTCTGCATCCAGGACTTGGCTCCCATGGAAGCGGTTCCTCAGACAGCCTATCCCACAACTCCTGCCACAGGGCAGCTGTTAAGTAGCCTTGGGCAAGTCACTTGACTTTGAGTCTCTCTGGAATATTCTAGAACTTCCCCACACAGACTGAGCTCTCCTTGAGAGCTGAGGAGAGGTTTTTGTTTATTCTTTTCCCCTCTCTCTTTCAGAGGGACATTTGGGAAGCCATGTGATGTGAAGTGTCCTGGATTTAGTGTTCAGATTTGGTTTCCATGTTGCCTCTGTTACTAGCTGGGTGACTGTGGGCAAGTCCTCCAACCTTAGTTTGCTTATCTGTAAAATGGCAACAGTCATTCATGTCTGCGATAGGCTGAAAAAATGCCCTCCCCCCCACCCTCCCACCCCTGAAGATGTCCACATGGAATCCCCGAAGCCTATGAATGTTACCTTGTTTAAAAAAAAGGGTCTTTGCGGAGGTAATTAAATTCTCTAGTGTCCTTGTAAGAGAGAGGCTGAGGGAGGTTGGACACCCAGAGGAAGGCAGTGTGTGCAGGTGGAGCAGAAGACCCAGTTTGGGAGTGCTGGCTGCCCCCAGGAGCTCGAGGATCCTGCAGCCCCCACGCAGAGCATGGCCTGGGCAGATTTCCGCCTGCTGGCTTCCAGAGTTGCGAGAAAATAAGTTTAAGTCATTAAGTTTGTGGTCATTTGTTGCAATAGCCCTGGGGAAACGAATCCAATATCTCACTGGCTTCACAGGTTTGCCCGGGAGCTCACAGGAGAAAGAATGTAACAGTGCTCTATAAACAGTCATGGGCATGCTAAGGGCCAACACAAATAATTGGTAAGTAACATGTATATATCCATTCATCTATTGCACGTTTAGGCAGAACTTTGATAAGCTGCAATAAAAATTCCATGAAAAAAGTAACTTTTCAAGTAAAGATAACATTTGGAGCAAATATTCCTGGTTGACCCCCCTTTAGATATTGGCCTCCTGCTGGCAGGGTAAAGGACAGAGACCACGGTCTCTCCCTGCAGCTGCCCTTGTGCCCGGAGGTGTGGGGTCGGCTGTCTGAGGATGATTCAGTCCAGCCCAGACATTGCCTGCCGTACTGGAAATAGTGTTGTTACCATGAGCCGGCTTCGAGTGACAGCGAGAACAAGCGGCTATTGTCTGGTGGGTCCCATGTCAGGGTGAAAACTGGCACAGCAGAGAGACAGTTGGAGGGGGCTGGTTCGGCGCTGCCAGGGCTCAGTGCAGCCGAGCACAGCAGCTGCAGTGCAGCCCGGAGGGACCGGAATGCAACGGTGAGGCGCTGCCTGCCAATGCTGATCGCATTCCGGAGGTATACATGCCAATGCGAGATGGATGCTGTGAGAGGAGCAGGTGGAAGGACCCCGCTTTACCAGAACAGAGCTGGGTCCACCTTCCTCTCCGAATCCACACACACTGTCCAGCCAAGGTGCTGTGTCCAGGTGCTGGCCCGGCTTTGCAAATGCATCCCCTTGGACCTTTTTGTGTTCACGCCTTGTTCTTGTTATTCTCAGCACTTAAGCCAAGACACTACTTGCCAGAACCTCTTCTTTGTCCACTAACCCTGTCATATATTCAATTTCCCATCTCTGGCATGTTCCCACCTATATGCTCTGGAAAATCACAATTGCCACACCATTATTATAGTCTTTAATTAATTACTTACTGAGCATTGAGCACCCACTATAAGTCAGGTAGACACCTGCTGGGCACACATGGTAGACAAAACAGACAAGACCCCACAATCCAGGGAGTATGTTAGTGGTGGGTAGTCTTTAAGCAAACAATCACATAAGGAACTCTTTAATTATAAATTATTATATATGATAGCTTCAGATAGCATTATTTTATTAAAAGCAAATACATGTCTGGCATATAGTAAGTGTACAATAAATGTTTGTTATTTGAATGGGGTTAGTGATGATGATGGGGCGCCTGGGTGGCTCAGTCGGTTGAGCGTCTGCCTTCGGCTTGGGTCATGATCCTGGGATCGAGCCTTGCATCAGGCTCCTTGCTCAGTGGAGAGCCTGCTTCTCTCTCTCCCTCTGCTTACAGCTCCCCATGCTTGTGCTCTATCACTACCTCTCTCCCTCTCTCTCTATGTGTCAAATGAATAAATAAAATCTTAGAAAAAATGAATGGGGATAGTAATGATGATGACGTCGGTCTACTTAATCAAAGAGAGTATGTCCTTAAGGGGACAGAAGACTCCAAAGCATAAGTCCTTTCAGAATGGTTACTTAATTTCACTTTTAATTATCAGTTCAATAAAATTTATTGCATATCTACTATGTACAAGCAAGGGTCTGTCCCAGGCACAGTTCATGCCCCCAAGGTGTTTAAGAGGGGAGGATAAGAGAAGTCTATAAATAATTCTAATACCATGTAGAAATCATGTCCCCTAGGAGAGATGCTAAGTAAAATGGAGGTTCAGTGACAGAGTTGTACCATGCAACTGTTGGAATTTTGAAAGTCTTTTTTTTTTTTTTAAAGATTTTATTTATTTATTTGAGACAGAGAGAATGAGAGAGAGAGAGAGCACATGAGAGGGGGGAGGGTCAGAGGGAGAAGCAGGCTCCCGCCGAGCAGGGAGCCCGATGCGGGACTCGATCCTGGGACTCCAGGATCATGACCTGAGCCAAAGGCAGTCGCTTAACCAACTGAGCCACCCAGGTGCCCGGAATTTTGAAAGTCTTATGAAGAAGATGTCTCCTGAAATGTGGTTTGGAGGGTGGATAGATTTTTACTCTTTTGAAGATAGGGTAGTTACCATTTTGGATATTTTCTTTTTTACTGAAAAAGTTATACCTGATCTATTTAGAAAATTTAGAAAAAAAATCAGTAAGCGAAAGAAAGAAAATCAAAATTCCCTGTGATCTCACCAGCTGAGATAATTAGTTACCGTTGGGTTGTATAATTTTAAGACATTTCACTATGCAAGTATATGCACACATGATTATACAAATGGGATTGTATTATTTTATAGTCAGTTTTTTCTTTTTAACTTTAAACACATTTTAAAATGTGTTTTTTATTCCACTAAAGTGTTCTCTTTTGTGTTCTTTTATGAGTCAGGTGCTGCCACAAGAGGGGACATGAGAGATGCAGAAAACAAAGTTGATTATTGGGGAGATCCCAGGAAAGGGGGCTCATTCAGGCGGGTGAGGAGCCAAGAGAGAGCAAGGACCTGTGTGGACAAGGGCCTTTATTGGGGGTCAGGGTGGAGTACACAAGCAAAAAGCATTAGGGGGTTTCACTGGTGCCCCTTGCCTGTCACTGGATCACAGGGCAGGGCAGGAAGGGAGCTGTGGCAGGGGTGAGCCTTCTCACTCACTGCTGCACCTGGATGCTCACAGTCAGGGTGCTCACAGCCTGTTCATGGAGATGTTGAGGCAGCAGGGAAATGCATTTTAAAATTTATAGTACATGGTCTTAGGTTTTGTGATGGTTGCTTAGCATTGGACTCTTGGAGATGCCATGGTATATTTAGTCAGGCTTCTATCATTGGACCCATAAGGTATTTCCTCGTTGCTGTCTGGTTTATTTTTTGCCTGTTACAAACAATACTACAATAATCATGGTTGTAGCTAAGTAATGCCATCACATGATGTTAACCTGAGACTGTTAGACCTATGATATTCACCGGACTTGGTTTTCCAAGTTTTATACCACTTTTCCCTAACATAATATTTAAAAAAAATACAACCGTGAGACATTGTTTTTGGCATTGTGCTACTTTCTCAGGTTATGAATGGGTAGGCTTTTAATAGGCAGTAGAGAAGGGGGGGGCACTATTTCAAGCAGTAGGAGTAAGGCTGTGTAGGAAGAAATTAGACACTGGCTTCGAATGGGCCAGTGTCAGGCTAGCATTGACGCAACAGAAATACCTTGTTTAGCCTGGTCCATGTTTAAAAAATTATTACCTTTTCAGGATATTTCATATAGATCTGTGCATTGTCGGGCTCTCTTCATTCAGGAGCTCTGGCAACCCTTAGCCTGACTTTATCTGGGCCGTGATTTTTTTCCCCAGCTTTATTGATATATAATTGACGTATTACATTGTATATGTTTAAGGTGTACAAATGCTGATTTGATACACTTATATACTGCAAAATGATTACTGCCGTAGCATTAGCTAACATCGCATCATGTCGCATAATTCTTTTCTGTGGTGATAATATTTAAGATCTACTCTCTTAGCAACTTTCAGGTACAGTTGACCCTTAAGCAGCATGGGGTTAGAGGCGCTGACCCCCTGTATAGTAGAAAATCTATGTATAACGTTTGACTCCCCTAAGACTTAACTACTAATAGCCTACTGTTGACAAGAAGCCTTACTGATAACATAGTCTTTTAACACATATTTTGTATGTTATATATACTGAGCACTGTATTTATTAAAAATGATCCACGTATAAGTGGACCCATGCAGTTCAAGCCAGTGTTGTTCAAGGTCAACTCTATATAGCAGAATATTATTAACTATAATCACTGTGCTGCACATTAGATCCCCAGAACTGATTCAGCTTATAACTGGAAGTTTGTGTTCTTTGACCAACATCTCCCCTTTTTCCTCACCTCCCACCCACTGTTAACCATGGTTCCAGTCTGTTTCTATGTGTTTGGATTTTTTAGGTAGCACACACCAGTGATATCATATAGTATTTATCTTTGACTTATTTCACTTAGCATAATGCCCTCCAGGTCCATCCATGTTGTCATAAACAGCAGTATATTTTTTCTCATGCCTGAATAATATTCCATTGTGTAGATATACCACATCTTCTTTATCTATTCATTCATTGACGGACACTTAGGTCCTTTCCATATCCTGGCTGTTGTGAATAATGCTGCAATGAACAAGGGAGTGCAGATCTCTCTTTCAGATCTTGTTTTCTTTTTTTTTCTTAAGATTTTATTTATTTATTTGATAGAGACAGACAGTGACAGAGATAGCGAGAGAGAGCGCAAGCAGGGGGAGAGGCAAAGGGAGAAGGAGAAGCAGGCTCCCCGCGGAGCAGGGAGCCCGACGTGGGGCTCAATCCCAGGACCCTGGGATCATGACCTGAGCCCAAGGCAGATGCTTAACTGACTGAGCCACCCAGGTGCCCCTCAGATCTTGTTTTCATTTCCTTTGGATATACTCCTAGAAGTGGGATTGCTGCATCGTATAGTAGTTCTATTTTTTTTAGTAGTTCTATTTTTAATCTTTTGAGGAACCTCCATACTGTTTTCCATAATGGCTGCACCAATTTACATTCCCACCAACAGCACACAAGGGTGACGTTTTTCCACATCCTTTCTAACACTTGTTATCTTTTTGAGGATATCTATTAAAAACTGGAGTTTTGATTTGCATTTCCCTGATGATTGATATTGAGCACCTTTCGTCTACCTGTTGGCCATTTGTATGTCTTTTTTGGAATAATGTCTATTCAGATCCTCTGCCCATTTTTAAATTGGATTTTTAAAATATTGTATTGTATGAGTTGTTACATATTTTGCATATTGATCCCTTATCAGATACATGATTTGCAAATATTTTCTCTCATTTGGTAGGTTGCTTTTTCAATTTGTTGATGCTTTCCTTGGCTGTAAAGAATCGTTTTAGTTTGATGTAGTCCCACTTGTTTATTTTTGCTTTCATTGCCTATGCTTTTGGTGTCATCCAAAAAATAATTGCCAAGATCTATGTCAAGGAGCTTACCTTCATATGTTTCCTTCTAGGAGTTTTACAATTTTAAGGCTTACATTCAAGTCTTTAATCAATTTTGAGTTGATTTTTGTGTATTGTATAAGATAAGGGTCTAGTTTCATTCTTTTGCATGTGGCTATCCAGTTTTCCCAGCACCATTTATTGAAGAGACTGTCCTTTCCCCATTATATATTCTTGGCTCCTTTATTGTGAATTAATTGGCCATGTATGCATGGGTTTATTTCTGAGGTCTATATTCTGTTCCATTGATCAATGCATATGTTTTTATGCAAATACCATACTGTTTGATGACTGGATTTTTAATATCCTTTGAAATGAAGAATTTGATACCTCTAGCTTGTCCTTTCTTAAGTTGCTTTGGCTATTTGGGGTCTTTTGTAGTTCCATACATACTTTAGGACAGTTATATTTCTGTGAAAAATGTCATGGAATTTTTTTTGTTGCTGTTATTCTATAGTCTGTTGTTTTTTTTTTTTAAGATTTTATTTATTTATTTGACAGAGAGAGAGACAGCCAGAGAGGGAACACAAGCAGGGGGAGCAGGAGAGGGAGAAGCAGGCTTCCCGCTGAGCAGGGAGCCCGATGCGAGGCTCGATCCCAGGACCCTGGGATCATGACCTGAGCTGAAGGCAGACGCTTAATGACTGAGCCACCCAGGAGCCCCTATAGTCTGTTTTTTTAAAGGTTTAATTTAAGTTCTAGGTAGTTAACATACAGTGTGATATTAATTTCAGGTGTACAATAAAGTGAGTGGTTCAACACTTTCATACAGCACCCGGTGCTCATCACAGCAAGTGCCCTCCTTAATCCCCATTGCCTACTTAACCCATCCTACCATCCACCTTCCTTCTGGTAACTATCAGTTTGTTCTCTCTAGTTAAGAGTCTGTTTCTTGGTTTGCCTCTCTCTTTGGATTTTTATCCTTTATTTTGTTAAGGTGGTGCATCACATTGATTGCTTTGCAGATGTTGAGTCATTTTTGCATCTCAGGAGTAACTCTCACTGATCATTGTGATGATATTTTTAATCTACTGTTAAATTCAGTTTGCTAATATTTTCTTTTTTTAAAGATTTTTAAATTTTTATTTATTTGACAGAGAGCGACAACAAGAGAGGGAACACAAGCAGGGGGAGAGGGAGAGGGAGAAGCAGACTTCCCGGGGAGCAGGGAGCCCGATGCGGGGCTTGATCCTAGAACCCGGGATCCTGACCTGAGCAGAAGGCAGACGCCTAATGACTGAGCCACCCAGGCGCCCCTGTTTGCTAATATTTTCTTGAGGATTTCTGCATCTATGTTCATTAGGAATATTGACCTGCAATGTTATTTTCTTGTAGTGTCTTTGTCTGGTTTGGGTATCAGGGTAATGCTGGCCTTATAAAATGAGCTTGGAAGCACTCCCTACTCTTCAATTTTTTTTGGAAAAGTTTGAGAGAATTGGTAATCATTCCCTTTTAAACATTGGATATAATTTACCAGTGAGCCATTTGGTCATAGAATTTCTTTTGTTGGGAGCTTTTTGATTACTACTTCAATCTCCCTACTGGTAATTATTCTGTTCAGATTTTGTAGTCTTCTTTGATACAGTCTTGGTAGGTTGTATGTTTCCAGGAATTTATTCATTTTTTTCTGGGTTGTCCAATTTGTTGGTGTTCATAGTAGTCTCTTTGATCTTTTGTATTTGTGTGGTAGCAGCTATAATGTCTCCTCTTTCCAATTTTATTTATTTGAGCCCTCTCTTTTTTTTTTTTTCTTGGTGAGTATAGCTAAGTATTTGCTTATTTTGTTTATCTTTAAAAAAGCGCTGTTTTGGGTGCCTGGGTGGCTCAGTTGGTTAAGTGACTGCCTTCGGCTCAGGTCATGATCCTGGAGTCCCGGGATCGAGTCCCGCATCGGGCTCCCTGCTCGGCAGGGAATCTGCTTCTCCCTCTGACCCTTCCCCCTCTCATGTGCTCTCTCTCTCTCATTCTCCCTCTCTCTCAAATAAATAAATAAAATCTTAAAAAAAAAAAATAAAACGCTGTTTTTTTCATTGATCTTTTCTATTATCTTTTTAGTCTTTATTTCTGCTCTGATCTTTGTTATTTCCTTCCTTCTGCTAACTTTGAGCTTAGTTTGTTCTTTTGTTTCTAGTTCCTTGAGGGGTAAAGTGAGGTCATCTAAGCTGGGCCATGACTGACTAGGGATGGGTAATTTCTACCCCCTTTAGATGGGGCACAAATATTCTAGTTTGTTTCAGGCTTTTGCCTCGTTTAGATGGGGCAAAAATGTTCCAGTTTTTCTCAGGCTTTACCATTCTCTGTTGTTTTTCTGAGGGTCAGTAGTGATTAAAAATATACCTGTCATACTGTTTTTCTTACATCCAGCTGGTTTTACTCCGTCACTTTGCTGGCATCTAAGTATGAACCCCTGAGTATGTGCAGGGCATAGCCCATCTTGGTTAGGGCCTAGAGAGGATCCAGGAGAGTAGTGGGAGAGAAAACTGGAAAGGCAGCTTATGGTCAAGAGAGGGAGAGTATTAAAATCAGGGGAAGCACGTGGACTTTATTTTTTAGGCATTAGGAGGCCACCAAGGGATCTAGAACTCTTAGCCGACATCTTGGTGCCCTGTCCTGGGGCAGCTGCCTCCTGGTCTTTAAATGTTCTTTACTTTTGCTGCGTTTTTCTCCTTGCCATCTCTGCTCCCAATGGGGAGTGTTTTCAAAAGGCTAGACAGCTGTTTACATCTTCTTTTTAATGAAGGCGTTGTGGTTCTTCCCTCCCTCTGAGGACATCTTGTAAATTGCTCGCTCTTGTGAGAAGAGCCGTCCTGCTTCTTTCTGGGCTCCGTGTCCCTGCATGGTGGCCTGGGCAAATAAACCAGGAGGATATCACTGCCTCAGTGGCTGATTGATTCCCCAGGATTCGGGGAGGAGAAGGAAGCCCTTCATTAATTGTTGCAAGTGGTTCCTGGTTGAAATCGATTTGGGTGGGGATTGGCCTGGGGGAAGTCTTTGCTTGTTCCTAGGTCAGGTCCTTGGGTATAACCTGGATGTGATGGAGAGAAATGCTGATAAGGAATTTCAGAACTCGACTTCTAGCCCTGGCTGTGTTGCTCATGGGCTTTCTGACCCTGTTCACCATCACTCTGGTGAGTTTTCCTTTTCTCATCTGTAAGATTAGATTAACCCCCATCCTGTCCATATCACAGGGGTGGTTTGAGGCTTGAGTGGGAGCATATACAAGAAGAGTGCCGGGGTGCCTGGGTGACTCAGTAGGTTAAGCGTCTCCCTTTGGCTTAGGTCATGATCCCAGGGTCCTGGGGTCGAGCCCCGTGTTGGGCTCCTTGCTCAGTGGGGAGCCTGCTTCTCTCTCTGCCTGCCGCTCCCCCTGCTTGTGCTCTCTCTCTCTGACAAATAAATAAATAAAATCTTAAAAAAAAAAAAAAAAAGAAGAAGAGTGCCAAGTGTTACACATACTCTAGCAAGGTTACTGTTAAGGGAAGAGAATTATTTCCCTGGAAAGAAGTGGGTCCTGGCCAAGCACCTTTGTAGGGTGATGGGGACTATGGCCTTGCCTTGAAGTGGAGTAGATGATTCAGGTGGCTGAGATAATTCAAGCAGTTGATTCCACGGGCTAGAAAAGCCCATTAGGGCACTATGTCCCTGCTAGCTCGAATGCAGTAGCCCTGGTTTAAATGGAAACTTAAGCATGGGCTCTGGGCCATGGCTTTACTTTTGGATCGCACTCTTTCCAGCTTTGTGACACGTAGGCTGTGTTTTTCTGATCTGCAAAGTAAGTACCTTAACAATAGTACCTGTGTCATGAATTTGTCGTGAAAAGTAAGTGAGGCAGCGCAGGTAAGGCCCCTAGCAAAGCGCGCGGCCTGTCGTGGGTGTTAAATAGAACTTGATGTCGTCACTAGTTCTCAGCTGCTGTGGCTCACTGTGGGAGGAGGGTGAACCAGGACCCAGGTATAGGCCTGCCGGGGGGCAGACCTAGAGCAGCAGAGGCCCAGGCCTGGGACAGGGCATGATGGCGGAGGCCCTGGGAGTGTGAGGAAGGACACAGCACTAGGAGGGGAATGTGGGGAACTCAGTTGTCACCGTCTCCATGGTGCTGTCCTGGAAACCTTGTAAAGGTGACAGATCTCTGCCGTTTAACCCTCCTCCCCCCATCTCAGCAGGTGCTTTCCACCTTTGGTGATGATGAGGAGGAGGAGGAAGGTAGTCAGGTGCTGGCGTGGGACCAGGCTGCGGTCCCCTGGGAGCCCGTGACGCCTCTGCTGCAGCTTGGCTCAGAGCGGGGCAGGAGACGAGCTGGGCAGGCGAGTCGTAGCACGCCGGTCACGGGCTGTGGCGGCGCAGGCTTGCTAGTTGCTGTTTGTGGAAGGCATTATCACTTGCCTTCTCATTACCTGCGTCCCACACATTCTCTCTTTAGAGCTTGTGCCCTCAGCCCAAGGTCTCCTTCCCTTCTTCCCTGCTGTATCAGAAACAGACATCAGTGGAAGCCCAGAAAACATATGACACACATTATATGCACATGCACTCATATAACCTTGTGACCTACCTCTAGGACTCCCCCCACCCAGAGAACAAGGGAGTGGGCCCTGGGGAGGGGGGCATAAAAGAAGGCTTGCAGTTTAGCACCCTCCCCATAGCTCAGCCTCTCCCTGACCTTTGGTCTCCTTTTCCCTTTCCTCCGAAGATCTGATAAAAAATGCAGACATGGTGGTGGGGCGGGGGCGGGCGGGGGTGGGGGGCGCCTGGATGGCACATTTGGTTAAACATCTGACGCTTGGTTTTGGCTCA
This sequence comes from Leptonychotes weddellii, assembly GCF_054177405.1. NCBI lineage: Eukaryota > Metazoa > Chordata > Mammalia > Carnivora > Phocidae > Leptonychotes > Leptonychotes weddellii. The sequence goes on from NC_138375.1 coordinate 40,051,763, forward strand.
GGTTGTGATCTCAGGATCATGGGATCCATCCCTGTGTCTGGCTCCGTGCTCAGTGGGGGGTCTGCTTGGGATTCTCTCTCCCTCTGCCTCTGCCCTCCACCCTGCCCCCCACCCCCCGGTCAAATAAATAAATAAATAAATAAATAAATCTTTTTAAGAAATGCAGACACAGAAATAGTCAGCTTTGCTGGATCATTAATCCACGTATATTGAATCCACAAATTCAAGGCCCATCATGCTTATCACAAGAGCAATGCAGGTGACAGTCAACTTGGAGCTGTGGGACCCACAGTGGGACAGGGGAGGGGGGATGTGCTGGACAGGGACCTTAGTCCTTGTGTGGCTAGTTCCGCAGCTCTGTGACCTTGCCTCTGTCCCTGTCTCTTGCTGGGTTTTAGTTTGCCCATTTAAACAAAAAGTATTTCATACTCAGTGATCTCTCTGTTCCACTGAGCCCTGACATTCTGTGATTCTGCAGAATTTGTCATTTTGGTTTCCCTAAACCCCCCTCTTTAGAATGAAGCATTATTGGTAAAAACCCATCTTGCAGTGCCTTTCATCTGCACCTGCTAATGCAGAGTCTCCAGCCCCCGGCAAGGCCCTTCAAGCTATTTCAGGGGGTCCCCAGGGAGAGTCCCATATGTGCTAACAAATAAATCTGGTCAGCTATTACCTGGCATCTGCCATTTTCCCCTTCCAAACGCCTGCTATCATGCTCATAGCTGATGTTCTGTAGTGTTCATTGCCAGGGGCGTTGCTTCCCCAGTTCTCCCGTGCCCAGAGGCAAGCCACCTGCTGCCAGGCTCTAATATTTCCCCAGATCCTGAGGGCCTCCAAGGGAGTTCTCTAGTACCACTACCCCCACCACGCCCAGCCAGACCGGGGCCCCTACTGGAATCAGTTCTCATTCTGTGAGTTACTGATTCTTCGGCCAGTGCAGTGAATGCGTTAGGGTACAAAGGGCCATTGCTATGCGGGGCTCTGGGACAGAGTAAGGAAGAAGGTACCCTGTTTCCTTTAACTCCCTGCTGGGGTGTCTGCAGCTCTCCTCCCAACAGCTTCTGGAGGTTTTAGTGTTTTCTGTTTGTTTACCTTCTATACATAACCTGTGAGAAGCTGAGCTGAGGAAAACTTGGAGTCTGGGATATTGTACTGGACTCAAAATTACTCTACCTTCCAATAATAAAGGATTTGGCTAGGGGAGAACATTGAATTTGGAATGTTCTCATATAAAGTTTGCTTAGGGGACACTGTAATCATACCCTTCAGCCCTCATGGCTCCCAAGGGACTTGGGTTCTAGGGGACCGTGGCAGATGGAAAGCGGGCATAACTCTACCCAGTGCAGGATGCTAGCGAACTAAGCTGGAAGTGCTCAGCATGAGCCTGAGATCTAAGCAAACTCCTTCTTCCTCCTCTTCCAAACCCAAACCTTGAGATCTAGCTACCTGCACAGGTCAGGAGAGTGAGGTGACGGACCTTGTCCCGAGCACCGAGCGCAGTACTTTACGTGCAGGAGACGACCAGTACGTAGCAGAGGCTGAGTGAGGGACTGAATGAAGGAGAGGAGAGAGAGGTGGAGATGGAGAGGGTTCAGGACAGATCAAGTCTGTCGTCTGGTCAGACGGATGCAAACCTCTGGTTCTTTTCTCTTGGACTGTCTCTCATTCCAGACTTGTCTTTATAAGTGACTGATTTCTCAACATATACACACCTGACATGTCCTCCCTTCCCCAGTGGTAGCAGTGGGAATGTGTCCTTTTAGCTTCCGGAGATGTGTATAAGTTAGGCCAAGATTAAGAGCTGTGCTAATGATTTTAGTACATGACATTACCTCCATGCAAACTCCATTAGCTTGTCTTGTATAGGTAAAGCTTCTATCTCTTTTAAAATTAGAGCAGTAAGTGGGCAGAGATGACAGGAAGACAGAATTCCATTCAAATATTAAAAACAATTTTTAAGAAAAGGTAGTTGGTCGTTGGGAGTAGTGAGTTCCCCATTACTGGAAGTATTCAATAAGAGGTTGGCTCTTTGGTGAGAATATTATATGGGAGATTCAGGCACCAAAAGGGAGTTAAACTGACCTCTAAATTCCTTTCTAAATGTAGGAGTCTATGTTTCTTAGTTTCTTTCTTTCTTTTTTTTAAAGATTTTATTTATTTGACACAGAGAGAGAGAGAGACAGTGAGAGAGGGAACACAAGCAAGGGGAGTGGGAGAGGGAGAAGCAGGCTTCCCGCTGAGCAGGGAGCCCGATGCGGGGCTCGATCCCAGGACCGTGGGATCATGACCTGAGCCGAAGACAGATGCTTAATGACTGAGCCACCCAGGCGCCCATCTTTTCTGTTCTTAATGGTCACTTTTCCTCAAAAGTAAACACTAGTTTTCAGCCAGTCTATCAGAACCCATTTACTCCTCTACCAATGTAATGCCCTGTCTTCTCCTACACGTTGAAATTGTTCCCGATAACTGGTAATAAACTTTATATTTTCAAGTCCTATGGGTGCTTCTTGCCCTTTTCCTTCTCGGCTTCTTTTTGTCATTTGCCATTGACCATCTGCCTTGGTTTCTGTGGCACGACTGTCTCCTGATTTTCCTCCTCTCTGCCTGAGAGTCTTTCTTAATCAGAGATCCTCACCTGAGACACAAAATGCAAAATAGCATTTTAGGGCCTATTTGCTCAATTCTCCCATGGAAAGTACATAACTAGTACCATTCTAGGTGCATAGGAGAGAAGTTAAATTATTAGATACAATGGAAACCTTAGAGCATTTGTTTAATTTTTTCCATGCCTGAGAAAAGAGTGGTATCATCTCTACTTTTTTCAGTTACTTTTTTCTTCCCTCCTCACTCTGATCCCTTTACTTTTCTAACCCTAAACATTCCTCCTGGGAGTGACCTTCTCTAAGCCTATGGTAGGAACTATCAATTATAATCTGATGGCTCTGAAAACAAAACTCCAAACCACACCTCCCACAACAAACTCAAGTGAGGTATTCAAAATAAATTCATCATCTTTTCTCTGGACTTTCTTGAGCCCCTTAATGGTGTCCTCTTTCACCCAGGTACCCAGCCATATCGGGAGTCGTTTTTAGATTCTCTGTCTCATACGTCCTATCCCAATGTAGTGATTCAAGAAATTCCTTAGTTCTTGCTTCTTTGATATTTTGTGATTTAATGTCTTATTCTAAATTTAATTCAGGACCCTAATTCCTAGATTTCAATCAGGTAGAAGCTTCCCAGGGGTCTCCCTATTTCAAAGTGTACTGCCTTCCTCCTGTCTACCCTCAAAAACCACAGAATGATTAATGTAATATTCAAATATGCTTATGCTTCTCCCTGTTTAAAGATTTTCAAGGTTCCCCTCTTCCGCCCCCTCCCCCAACCATGGCTTTAATCTGTCAGAATGCATTTTGAATTTCTTATTTATTAGGCAAGGTCATCCATGATTGGTCTCTGGCCTCATAGTCTTCCCACACAGCATTTATTCCAACCACTTTGTCTACTTACCCAGTGCCTACTCTTTCCCTGGGGTCCCTGTTCACTCTATTATTTTTTTTAAAGATTTATTTATTTATTTTAGATAGCAAGAGAGCGAGCGAGTAAGAGAGAGAGCAAGGACAAGCAGAAGGGGCAGAGGGAGAGGAATCTGAAGCAGACTCTGTGCTGAGTGCAGAGCCTGACGGGGGGCTCGATCTCATGACCCTGAGATCAGGATCTCAGCTGAAACCAAGAGTTGGCCACTTAAGCAGCCATGCCACTGAGATGCCCCTCACTCTATTTTTATTTACAACAATTTTTAGCTTTATTGAGATATAATTGACATATAAAATTGTATAAACTTAAAGTTCCTTATGTATTTTGGAGTTTAACATCTTACCAGATAAACTGTTTGCAAACATTTTTGCCCATCCTGTGGGTTGCCTATAATCTGTTGATTGTTTCCTTTGCTATGCAGAAGCTTTTTAATTTGATGTAGTCCTACTAGTTTATTTTTGTTTTTATTGCCTGTGATTTTGCTGTAATATTGATGAGATTATTGCAAAGACTTATGTCATGAAGAGTTTCCTCAATGTTTTTTTCTAGGGCTTTCCAGTTTCATGTCTTAGTTTAAGTCTTTAATCCATTTTGAGTTGATTTTTGCATGTGGTGGAAAATTAAGATCAATTCCTCCCTTCCTTCCCCCTTCCTCCCTCCCTTCCTTCCTGTGGCTAGCCAGTGTTCCCAGCACCATTTGTTGAAAAGACTCTTTTCCCCATTGTGTATTCTTGGCATTCTCATTAGAGATCGTTTGTGGGGCACCTAGGTGGCACTCAGTTGTTAAGCGTCTGCCTTGGGCTCAAGTCATGATCCCGGGGTCCTGGGATTGAGCCCCACATCGGGCTCCCTGCTTGGCGGGAAGCCTGCTTTTCCCTCTCTTACTCCCCCTGCTTGTGTTCCCTCTCTCTCTCTGTCTCTCTGTGTCAAATAAATAAATAAAATCTTAAAAAAAAAAAAAAAGATCATTTGTTAGTGTGTAGAAATGCAACCAAGATTGTATGTTGGTTTGTATCTTGTAACTTTACTGAATTTGTTTATTCTAATAGTTTTTTTAATGGAGTCTTTACAGCTTTCCATACATAAGATTATGTCATTTGCAAGCAGGGAAGATTTTACATCTTCCTTTCTGATTTTGATGCCTTTTATTTATTTATTTTGCCTAATTGCTCCGGCTAGAACTTCTAGTACTCTGTAAATAGAAGTGGCAAGAATGGGCCTCTTTGCTTCGTTCCTGATCTTAGAGGAATTTTTCACTGTTGACCATGGTGTTAACTGTAGGCTTGTCACATGTAGCCTTTATTGTGTTGAGGTATGCTTCTTTTATATCTAGTTTGTTGAGAGCTTTTTATCAGGAATGGGTGTAGAATTATGTCAAATGCTTTTTCTATTCCATTGAGATAATTATGTGATTTTTATTCTTTATTCTCTTAATGTGGTGTATGTCATTAATTAATTTTGCCTGTTGAACAATCCTTGCATCCCAAGGGTAAATCCCCTTTGTTCATGGTGTAAGATCCTTTTAATATGCTTTTGGACTCAGTTTGTTAGTATTTTGTTGAGGATTTTTGCATCTGTATTCATCAGAGATATTGACATGTTTCCTACCCCCTCCCCCAGCTTTATTGAGATAAAATTGCCGTATAACATTATGTAAGTTTAAGGTATACAACATTATGATTTAATGTATTTCTTGTGAAATGATTACCCCAATAAGGTTAGTCAACAGATCCACACCCTCACATAGTTATAATTTGTGTGTGTGTTGAGAACTTTATGAAAGTTATTTTTTAATTCTCTGTCAGATAAATTGTATAACTTCATTTTATTAGGGTGAATTTCTGGAGATTTATCTTGTTTCTTTATTTGAAGCATCTTTGTCTGATTCTCTTTTTTTTTTTTTTTTTGACTCCCTGTGTTCATGCCTGTACGTTGGACAAAGTGAACACCTTTCCCAGTCTTCACAGACTGGTCTCATACAGGAGAAGATCCCCACCAATCAGCCTTTCCCAAGGAGAAGCAGATGGATGTGGTTTTTATATGCTTACTCTGCTGGGAGTGGGGCCAGGGAGCTATGGCATCCACCAGCCCAAGCTGCTGCCTCTGTTATCTCTTAGCAGGCTAGACTCTGCTGGACCCATCAGACCTCTAGGACTGGTGAGACAGATGCTAGTTCTCTGGGAAGTCTTGGAGAAGTTGGGTGCTGGTTCATGGATCAATTCTTTCTTTTCTCTGGAAGGAAGCTAGAAGCTGGGATTTTTTTTTTATCTACTCACTATGCTGAGTTTGGGATGGGAAAAGGGATTTAATGGCATCTACCAGCCTAAATTACAGCCTCTATTCTCTCCCAGGACATTAAGCTATGTTAGACTCATCAGAGCTTTAAGACTGGCAAGACACTGGGAACTCCCTTGGAAAAGTCAGGTTGCTGGATACATGGACCAACTACTTCCCTCTCCTGATTAAAAGTGGGAGCTAGGGGATCTCTTCCTGATTATATGGTGCTGTGTTAGGGGCAGTGTCAACACTAGGAGGTTGTCCTGAATCTCTCTACTGGCTTTGGTGTGTCTTGTTCCACATTCTCTTGGGGTGCGGGAGCCATTTAATTAGTTTCTGATTTCTCACAAAGGAAATTTGTCTAGGAATTGTTGCTGAATTGGTATGTTTGTGGGGCATGGGGAAAGGCGAGTACTGATCACTTTGCTGGTGTCACTCTCTACCTGTCCACTCCTCATGCTACCTTGGGCTCTTTGCTCCCCACAGTTAACTGAGATCCTTCTCCTCTAAGTGTGCACCCCACTCCCATATACACTATGATTATGGCACACAAATCATACTGTGAACTCACTGGTAACAGAGATAATGCTTATTCAATTTCTTCTTCCATACTTGGCACTGAATACATGCTTATTTCATGAGCAGTAAGTCTTAAGTAGAATTTCCACAGACAGAGTGGTGGATTATTTGTTTTAACTAACGGTGAAGAGAAGAGTCCTAGATTTAGAATCAGACACCAGTGATCCCGTTCTGGCATATCACCAATTAGTGATCTGTCCTTGGGCAATTCAGTTTACTTATTTTAGCCTCACTTTCCTTCCCTCTAAAGCGGGGCTAATACAGAGTACCTTCTGAGGAAGATCACCTAAAATAAAGGGCATGAAAGGGACTATGGAAATGTAAAGGATTATTATTATTTTTCCATATTGAAGGTTTTGTCCCTTTGAAGGTTTGGAGGTTATCTGTCTTCTGTGCAGGTTAAAAAAGAGAAAAGAGTTGTGAGCAAAGAAAACACCTCTCAGTTCAAGTTTTCTATACCTTGGTACTATTCAAAGCCATACATGCATGAGTTTAGTGTTCTAGAAATACAAGAATAATCTAGCCAAGTGTCTTGCTAGAAAATATCATCTATATATGCTATTATTCTCCAGAAACCACAGCAGAGGAAAAGGTGGCCTCTCTTCTATAGTATAAATTAGTTCATTCATCCCATTAATCTTTATTGAGAAACTATATAGAATTAGACACTGGGCAATGGGAAAGAATTTCCTCAAATGGCATCAGCTCCACTTGTGGAGTTTCAGGAGCCTGTGGGGTTGGTTCAAGTGGCAGCTGTCAGAGAGGCACACGGAAAACAAATAACAACAGTAAATTGGATGTATTAGGCTTATACTTGCGTAAAGTAGGTGCATAGAGGGTGTGGTCTTGTAGCTCTCTGTTGTTGGAATTTTCCTCATGAGGAGAGTGAGAGACCGGGTAACACCTGAGAAGGGAGCCCAGTATTGCTTTGCTACCCTTGCTGGTGTCATTCTGAACACTTCTGGTCTGCCCTGACATTCCATTTCATAACCCCCATTGTGGGACTGCTGGGTGAATGTCATAACACTTACTTTGCCTCTCAGGGGCGTCATGGAGTATAAGTGGATACATCCTGGGCAAAGCATTAATTGGGTTCTTCAGGTAAAAGGTGCTCCGTAAGTGAAAATGCTAATGTTGTTATGAGTTTCCCCCTTCGCTGTCATCCTGGGAAGCAGAAACGATGTTTACACAGCTATGCAAAACCATCTTCTTCAGTGCTCTAACCTTTTGGGAGGATAAAAATCTGTGCAGTAATAACCATCAAGCTGGGTCTGAAGCATTGAGATAAAGGGCCTGCCCGCCAGATGGTTCCCTGGGGTAGGTGACTGGTAAACCCTACTTTCATCTTTATCCACAGAAGAACTGTTTGTTTCTTGGTGGTTCACAGTAAACCAAAGGAGACAGGCTTCTCTTGTATTTGGCACCTGTGTGGCCCTGCTAACATCTACCTGCCTGGTTGTTTTCAGAGGAAGCTCTCCAGGTGTGGACAGAAGCACGAAGCGCTCATTTCCGTCAGGGAAGCCCGTTAGGATACAACTCTCCGTGGGTCTCTTGTAGTTCTGCCTATCTTTGAGTGAGAGACATTGACAGCTTTGTTCAGGACTGTCTTTTCAAGGCTATGTCTATAACAAACAGCCTTGGAAGACTGAGATAGCCTCCCTGTCTAGGGCGGAGGGAAGATTTCTTACCTGATCACAGAAACGAAGGGAACATCTCACTCTGGGACAAAGATTGGACAGGTTTGCTAAGTCTCCATCCCCGCTCCCCTTAATGAGATTGGAGGTTTCCTGAGGTGTGGGTTCCTCAGCTACGTCGCAAACACACTGTGTTGGCTGCAGCCCCCCGGGCACATCTCTGTACTGCCCCACAAGATGCGCAGGACAAGGGAAATGCAAGCGAGCATGGAGCTCATGCCGCCTGCCGTTCTTTGAGTAATAAACTCCATTGTTTCAGACCCAGGAGTCTCACGTCTTCTGTCAGCTTCTGGAAATTGTGGCAGGCTGCATTATTGTCTTACAGGACCTCATACCCTTCCCAGTCCTTGATGACCTATTTCTTAAAAAAGTAAAGAATTTAAAATGCTCTCACATCTACCTCCTTTCTTTTCTTTCTTCTCACAACCACGGGAGCTAGACACTGTCTTAAATCAGTGCCTTGTTACGGCACCCTGGGAGAGGTAATGCCGTAGCGTCCTGACTGCTTTCTTGCCTCCAGTCTTTCTCCACTCTGCATTCATATCCTGCATAGTTGCCAGGCTCAAGTCTCTAAAGCCCAGCTTTGATCATGGCACTCCCTCATTCCAAAGTATCTAATGGCTCCCCATTGCCAGAATGAATGATAAATCCTTTAGACAAAAATAAATGCTTGCTGCCATCAAAAGGAATGAGATCTTGCCATTTGCAACGACGTGGATGGAACTAGAGGGTATTATGTTGAGTGAAATAAGTCAAACAGAGAAAGACATGTATCATATGATCTCATTGATATGAGGAATTCTTAATTGCAGGAAACAAACTGAGTG
>NC_138375.1:40061173-40071764 GCF_054177405.1 Leptonychotes weddellii
TGCATGGAGCACTGGGTGTTGTGCACGAACAATGAATCATGGAACACTTCATCTAGAACTAATGATGTAATGTATGGGGATTAACATAAGAATAAAAAAAAATAATAAATGCTTGCTGAAAGTCAGGCTTCACTATCTGTCTCCAGTCTTCAACTTCTATGACTCCTCTTTTAGCACTCTGTCCTCCAACCAAGCCATGTCACCCCTGGCACTCACGGTCGCCATTTTCTGCTTCATATCTCCTTCATGTTCATGTTTCCTTTCCCTGAAATATTCATTTCACTCTTCGTGTCCGCGCTTGAAATTTTATCACCTTTTCCTCCATGCTTCAATACTAACTTTTCCAGGATGGCTTCTCAATTTCTACCCTGACCCAAACTATGATTTTCCCATGGCACTTTTCTTATTTGATTTTATATAATAATCAGGTAAAGGCAAAGATCACGTTGTGCTCTTCTTTGCATAACTTTATCTTGCTTATTAGTGTCTTTTAAATAGACATTCAATAAAAGTTGAGTTTATATGGATTTGATAGATGATTTTGCTGGAGTTCAGAGAGGTGAAGGTGTGTTCAAGGTTTCACAGCAAGTTAGTGAGAAAATGCTTGGACCAGAATCTCAGTCTTTTGATTTTAAGCCAAGGATGTTATGCTAGGAATATTTCACTTCTTGAGAAGCCTGATTTTGGCATTATATGCCTCAAGGGGTGGCAATTATATACTAGAGGGGAAACTATTTATCACAAAGATCAGACGCCAAAATCTAATCAAGAATTTTACTTTATACCAAAGCTATCAGATATTTATTTTGGTTCTACCTGTAAATTAACAAGAGGAAACAGTGGTGTGACAGTCAGTATGGACACGCGTTGTGGGAGGAGTGGTTTTCCAGAGGTCCCTAAAAGCCTGCTCCAGAGGTGGCTGCTTCGGCCCCGCCCATGTGTGACAGCCAGACTCTGGCTCTTTTGACTCAGAGAAAGTCAAATCCTTACTCTGTCCTATTTCCTGTTGGAGGTGAGGATGGATCAGCTGACAAAACTGTCCTGGGGGGCAGATCTGCTGACATCCCGCGCTTGTTTAGGAGCAGGCGAAGGAGGATGATTTCATCATGTTGGTCTGCAGGAAGGGAGGGGTATGGCCTTTCCTTGCTCTGTGCCTTCCCTGGGATGAAGACTGCCTGGCTCGGAGTGAGTCTTTCCTTGCTGGGTGTCCCTAATAATGAGGTGAACTGATAATTCTCCTGAAGTGTAACATTCCTGGCCATCAGCATCTTTTGCATTTGGTTAAACAGAGAGCTACTTCTCTGATGGTAACAGTCACTGGATGTTTGTCACAAGCCGATCCACAGTCTATTAGAGAGGTGAGAAACCCTTGGGCCTGTCTAGCCCAACTCCCATCCTCTCCTGATAAGGAAACAGGTCCAGAGAGGCCTCTGGACTCTCACACCTTCTCTTCTCCCACCCCAAGGTCACGGGCTTTAGGGTGACCTTGAAAAGAGAAGGTAACGTTAATTTGGGCGATCATGGATAGAAACACGCTACGAATATACTTCTGGAATCTAGGCAGTGTGTGCTGCAGGTGGACACACCTCTGTTCAGAGAAATGGAGTGCATTCCCAGCAGGGCAAGGACAAAGAAATAAGTCTTAAAACAAAGGTGATTCATTGAACCTGTAACCTAGATAGGACAGTATTTTTTTTTTCTTAAGAACAAATTAAGGAGCACTTCTTGCCGTCCACACAAAAAGCTGGAAAGGGGTGATAGGGTGAACATGAGGAACTGACTTTGCAGACTTATAAAAATTTAAGGACTACTCTGTGCTGTATTAGGTTTATTAGGGAGAGTCTGGGGGAGCTTTCGTTCGTGCCTTGAATCACAATGGCGCAGTAGAATCTCTGTCATTAAAATTTGAAGGTAGATAAACAGTAAATATTTCCAGGGATAATTACTTAGCGCTAGGCAAACCTCAAAGTGTTGGAAGTTGCAGCTCCCGTTGGATCAGTGCCATGGGGGGGCGGGGGGCGGTATTTATCTGAAGCTTATCTGAATCATCTGAGCAGCAGAGCTAGGTGCAGTTTGGCAGGCGCTCTTCACATGGTTATGTTTGAGAGGCTTACTAATAACAGTTAAAGAACACCCCTTCCCTAAGGAGACATTTATTATTTCTACAGTGTCCCCACTGGCCTCCCTGCTCCCTTTGGCCTGCCCCTCTCACCCTAACTGTCCTCATTTACAAATCCCTACCAAATCAGCGAAGCCCGGTTTGCAAGATGGAAATCTGCCCTGGAGTTTTGGAAGATTCACTGGAGCCAGGGGCACGGCTGTGTGTTCTCGAGTATTTCAATTCTGAGTTGTATTTATTAAGTGCTTTCGTATTCTTATCATAGAGAACAATATAGGAAAAGTGAAAGATCTCTGACCACCAAGAGGCCCTGGGTTCAGACCCCAGCTCTGCCATCATCTTCTGTAGGGTTTAACCTCGAAGAAGTCATTTTAAACCCTGGGCCTAAGCTTTCTTAGCTATCAAATAAGGTGACAGATCAGATGATCATTAAGATTTTTTCCAGTTCTAAAATATAAGAAGCCACTGCCAGAGCTGGCCTGGATGTTAGATGTTCTCCAGTTTACTTTGCGGATAGGGAAACTGATGGATTGGAACAGTCAGTTTGCCTGCTTGGGTATCAAGCTTATCAAAGTGAGAAGAAATCTACACATAAGATGGTTACATTACCACTCAGTAAATACCTTATTGTCTGAATGTTTGCACGCAAAACAGCACTTTAGGATTAAACCTTTCTGGAAAGTTCCATGAAGGAGAAATGGGACTGGCTAGACGAAAGGGAAGGATGGTGGCATTATCAAGGCTACAGAGGTAGGGATGTGGCAGGACTGTCTGAACCAGGCTGTTTGCCAAGGCAGCAGTCCCACGGTACAGGCTGTGTTCTGTTCCCCTGCTCGGACTTCCGCCATGATTCTAGGGGGCACATGGTCTCAGTATTGAGTGATGTGGACACGCACTGTGAGAAAGTTACTTCCTTTTCATTTTTCCTTTAATCCATCTGATCATGCCAGGGAGAAAGACTTGTGTTTGAGCTAATAGGTTTCTTTTTAAAGATTTATTTATTGGGGTGCCTGGGTGGCTCAGTTAAGCGTCTGCCTTCAGCTCATGATCCCAGGGTCCTGGAATCGAGCCCTGCATCGGGCTTCCTGCTCCGCGAAAAGCCTGCTTCTCCCTCTCCCACTCCCCCTGCTTGTGTTCCCTCTCTCACTGTGTCACTCTCTGTCAAATAAATAAAATCTTAAAAAAAAAAAAGATTTATTTATTTGAGAGAGAGAGAGAGCCTGTGAGTGGGCGGAGGGGCTGAGGAAGAGAGAGAATCTCAAGCAGACTCCCCACTGAGCACAGAGCCTGACACGGGGCTGGATCCCCTGAGATCATGACCTGAGCCAAAATCAAGAGTTGGCCACTTCACTGAGCCACCCAGGTACTCCTGCATTTTTAAGATCCTTGATAACTCCCTCCCACCTTTTTGGTTTTAATCAAAGGAAGAGCAAGTCTTAACCTCAGAAACATCATCAGGTAACAGCGTCTCTTAAATTAAATAATTTTGTCTGTTCTTCTTGTATTTATTTTGAAGTTTCCTTCTATTTATGGTAAGCAATACACTTTTTCCGTTATGTGGTGATATAAGGGTTCCTTTTAAAATAATTTTATTTTTTATTTATTTATTTTTAAAATAAAAATAAATTAAAAAAATGGAAATGTGCCATTAAGATTGCCATTAAGTAAGAAACAATGCAGGTAGTATAAGGGTCTAGAAAAATCCAGAATGTGATATGGGATTGATGACATTTGGGAAACCCTGAAGTGTTTGTAAAGGGCCGGGGCTCCTGGAGAAAGACAGGCCTGGGTTCAAATCCTGCCTCTGCTGTTTACCAGTGCTGTGAACTTGAGTCTGATCTCCAGGGTTACATGGAGGAAGAAGAATGAAGAAGGATAATGATGACTCCAGAAAAGCACCTGCAGGATTTTCAAGAAGTGAACATGGCCTGCTTTATGCCCTCCTTACCGTCAGACTTGCCCCACAGGATCAGGTGCTTCCCCGTAACCACTGGCGCCCACCTTACCTTCAGGGTTGGCCTCTTTTTATTTCTACCTCATTTTGTGCTGTTAGTGCTTTAGTGAGCCCCCTCCATTCTGTGGAGGGAGAGCTACTATGGCATGGTGGAAGGGACACTGAACTTGAAGCAGGAGACCAAACTTTGAATGTAGGATCTACCACTTACTAACTATTGATGTCTTGGGAAAGTTATTAATCTCTCTAACCTTTAATATCGATATTAATAAAATAGACATGAGTATACTGACTATCTAGGACTATTGTGAGAATGGACTTCAGTGTACCAGAATGTTCTGGGCACACAGTAGGTCTTCAGTAAATGGCTGTCACCTATCCTTGGGCACATACCGTGTAGAACCTATCAGCCTATCTCTTCGGAGCATTTGTCTACCTAATGCTGTGATATCACAAGAGGCAGAAACTTCTCTTTAGGCAGCTACATTTCTCAGGAGCAAACTGCAGTCTGTTAAAAATGCTCAGCACGATCAGACAAAAAGGCATTTCAACCAACATTTCCACAACCCAGTCTGGCAGATTCTTGACTTTGGCATGATCTTGCCTCTACAGTTTCCCCCCTTCTGACTCTTGACCTATAGAAAAGAAAACCTGTGGAGACATCTAAATCTAGCCTTATATTATGTGCTGTATGTAGCAATCTCACTTCCTAGATTGTGTATCCTCAGGTCTCTTTCAGTTATAAGTGCTAGAAATGGAATGCAGTAGGATTAATGGAGACAAGAAAATTTTCAACCCCTTTAAGTTAAAAAGAAAAAAGGAAAGTGACTGATTCATTTAACTGGAAAATCTGGGGATTTTCGGCTTCAGGCATGGCTAGATCTAGGTGCTTAATGAATTATCAGCATTGATGAGTAATGCAAAGGTAATCTTACCCTTAATTGTCCAGGTGGAATAAAAAATGCTGCAGTTAGACATGAGATATTAGAGTGTTGGCAACTGTTCTGTGAATATCCACTCTGTGGCCATCATTATTCCTAGTGGATGGCATTGCCTAGATACTCACCATGTCAAGCGCTAGTGAAATGGACATGGTTAGAGATTTTAGATAGTTTACATTGTGAAGGAGAAGCTGAAAATCCAAAATCAGAGTGCCAAGGTACAGTCCCTTATTTATAAGAACTGGAAAATGCTACGATGTCAGGGCTGACAGTGCCAGAGAGAACCAAACCTTCCCCTTGATTTTATAGGAGATAAGATGGAGGCTCAGAGAAGTTAAGTGACTTTCCCAAAATTACACAGAAATTCAGAGACATATCTAGTGTTATAATTCAGATTTTCTGGGTCCCAGTGAAATATACTACCTCCCCCCACACTTTGCTACACTTCTGGATGGCTTAGCCTTCAGCTGCTGAATGGCTGTTCTTCTTATTTAACCAAGATGCATCTGCTATGGATTTAGGCTCCTCTAAAAACTTCTAGCCTGGCTCCAAGTGGACCTCTGCCCTGAGACAAGAGCAGTGGGCCAAGCAGAGCAGTGCTGACAGGACAGACACAGGCAGAGGGGGGCTGCGGGGCACAGAGCACTCTCCAAGTTCTGACCCCTCCATCCCCTGGAGGCCAGAGGCCGTGTGAACTGGTTTGCCGAGATGGTTCTTGCAAATGCATATTGTGCTTGCTGAAGTGTTACTCGTCCTTACAGTCTCAAAAGTGTCCCCCATTAAACGGTACCCCTACTATAAGCCCATCTATTGCAACTCTGTATATCTGGGCCCTGATTCCACTTCGCAAAACTCTTAGTAGTGCAGACTCCCAGAAGTTTGCCTCTGTTCTTTTCGACTCCTGGCAGCAGAATTTGGAAGCTGATCCTCGAGGGATCACCTTGTCCATTCTTTTTCATTACAACGGAGGAAATCAGGGCTCAGATGCTAAGTGACTTCTTCAGGATCACCAGTGATAAGGGATAGGCCTTCAGTCATGTGTTCAGTCCTTTTCCACTCGATCCTGCTACGTATGTTTGTACCCTAGACCTTGCTACATATGTTTGCACCTGGACCTTGATCCAGAAGACTTCTTCTGTCTAATCTGGAGCCTGCCTCATGTTTTGCCATTTTCTGGAAAGGACCATCTGACTATGTGCACTGAGACCCTTGGTCATCATTGTAATTCTTAGATTTTAAGAGATGTGCCTGCCTGTTCACACAGGGCTGCTGTTCTGGAAGCAATGCCAGTAGACTCAGGCATTTTGGTAAGTAGGTAATGTAGGGACAACAAGGGCCACGCACTTTATAGCACAGCCACATGGTACGTGTGGTTCAGTTCGAAAGTCAACATGGAAGCAGAAAATTCTGCATCATCAAAGTTACCCTAGAAAATAATTTAAATTGTCTATAAAGTCTGAAATAATTCCATCTCGTCCTATGTTTGACACAGCCGGTTTGTCCTTGAGCACTGGAACAGATGGCTATTTGGTTGAGCACCACATGGAATGGTTGCCTTGTGTTTAGAAACCAATTAATACCAAAAATAATACCGCGTCTTTAAACAGAGCAATGGCAATCATCTTACTAAGGCGCCCATGCTCAGAGAGGGATGTGGGGACAGATGCTGCCCTGGGGACCAACAGGCTAGTGTCTCATGCGGGGGCACCTCTCAACTCTTTAAATTATTTCTCTTTCTCTGCCAAATGCATGCCAATGAATTAATGTATATTCAATATGGATCCTGCATAAATCTACTCTACAAGATAGGTAATAAGAAACAGCTAAGCCGTTTGGGGCCCATAATACTTTTGACAGTTGCGTTAAAGGCTGAGAAGACAGCCACCACCCTCAAGGAATTCTCCCTGAGCACCATACTTGCTCTCTGCACTCTTTTCTTCCATTTCTGTGAATGGAAGGAAAGCTTATTTTTCTAAGTGTACTGTAAGCCCCGTATGCCTGAAATTGTGTCCAAAGTGTCCCTCTCACCTCCACACGTGTGTCAGAAGGCTGAGCACACAGAGCACATGCCATAAATACTGCGATAGCCTTATTGAAGGCGCTGTCCTAAAGCACAAGGACGGTGGGCTCTGGGTTCAGGAAGCCCTGGTTGCAGATCCAACCTCTCCCCTTTTCTAACTATGATGAACTCTCCAAAATTTTATCTCCTCAGCTGAGTATCAGATTAGATAACAACACCTCGTTTGCAAGTTTTGTGAGAGCTTAGACACGGAGCGTCAGGATCCGCAGGGGTCGTGGTTGGTATATGGTGGTGTTCAGTAAATGGTGGACACTCAGATTATGATTGCTGATTGTGTTGGAAGAAGCTCGGTCTCTCATGATTCTCTTTTAGACATATTCTTAAGCATTTGAACTAGAACTCTGAGATTTGGGGATTCTGGTCTTCATTTGGTCACCTATTACTAGTCTTAACTAAAACCTCACTAACGAGTTTGACAAACTCATTAGACTTCTTGGGGCCTCTGTTTCAACACTTGTCAAGCAGTGCTGATAACTCTTCATTTTCCTACCTGCCGGGATTTTTGTTAGGAAGTTTCATATGTGAGAAAACATCCACGAAAGTGTTTTACAAATGTGAGGGTGTGGGTCCATGGAGAGGTCTGGGTTTGAGCTCTAGCACCCTGACTAGCCCACTGAGTGACCTCCCTCCCCAAGTGAGCCTCTGTCCTCATCCCCACCAACCCCTTCAGGTTATTTTGAAACACAAAAGAGGTGATGAATGTGAAAGTAGGTTATAACCTCTAAAATATATTCATGTAAGGAACAATTATGTCATTATTAATAAAAACATTAAATGCTCTAAAATACCAGGGACATTATTAACATCATCTCTCAAAGGAAAAATGACATCATGAAGCTCGCTGAACTGTCCAAAGATCCATTTGGACTCATTTTGTCCTAGGAGGAGAGAGGGATTTAGAAAGATCTCACTTTGGCTCCATGGAGCCTCCTCGGGTTAGGAGTGATGTTTTCATTTTTGTTTAGTTTTGTTTTCTGGGGAGTCAGCAGCGGGTCTAATTAATGCTATCAAAAGCATGACATTTAATTAACTAAATCACATGTTGAGCCTAATGATAACATATTTCAGCACCCGGCAGGCAGTGATGGTCTCTTGGGCCATTTCTAAGGAGGCTTGTGATTTGATAAGGAGAAACCCTTCTCAACAAAATCAGGGCTCCCCTGAGAGTAGCCAGAGAAAACACAGCAAGAGTGCGGGTTAGCACATTCTCCCAGAAACAAAGAGAAGGAATGACAGAGAGGAATGGGGCCACTGAATGGCCTCTTCATCTTTTAAAAAGGCTTGTTGGGAATCCAGAGGCATATAAGAACAAACCTAAGTGCCTAAATTGCCTATCCCATGTCTGGTTCATTCCAGTTGCCACTAGCAAACGGAACAGGGAAAACAAAGCAGGACAAACAAGGACCTCACAGGGGGCTGTCTGAAGCCAGACTACCGAAGTCCCTCTAAGCAGCCAAGTATGTGGATGTGGGTGCCCTCTGCTGGACGCTGGAAAATCTATGACGGTGCTTATCTGGGTACTCACCCAGGGGGCAAGCGCCTTTCCCTCTGGAGTTGAACATTCTGAGTAGAATTCCCAGGGACCCGTTAGTCACAATAGAGCCCACCAGTTTGTCCCAAAGAAAATTGATTTCCAGATCATTCTGTGCCTTGGTTTATGCACATCTCCCTCCTTTGCCACCCTATTTCCATTATGTTCACTAAGACATTTGTATCACGTTGACTCTGGCATGTGTTTCTGTTTTCTTTCGACTCTTCGGTAAGAAATCTGGATAAAATAACTTATGTACAGTGTCGTGAACTGCATCAAGCTGCGTCATCCAATGTAAACACTCATTTCAGAGAAGAGGGAAACAGAGGCTTGGAGAGATGAAGTGACCTGTCCAAAGTGTCCCAGCACATCCGTGACAAGATTGCCTGACTGCCCTCCTGTCTCCTTTCCCTTGATATGCTGTCTCCCACACTGGCCCCCAAGGTGTGGTGGGCAACCGAGATTTTCACTTGCATGGAATCCCAGAGGAGGAGAGCCTATCCTGGTGGTGAGGGTGTAGGTTCTGAAGACAGGGGTCCTGGGTTTGAGTCCCTGAACCTGTGTTGGCTGTGTGACGTTGGACACTTTACATGACCTCTCTGTGGCAAGGTGTGCTCATCTAATATGGAGGTTGTGAGGGTTGAATAATTGAAAGCAGGTAAAGCGTTCAGTATACTGCTTGGTACATAATTGGTGTTCAAGAAATGATGTTTATCACCACTTCTATGATTGCATGGTAGTGTTGGTTGGAAGATATTATCAGTGATTATATAATAGAACTGCTAGAACTGATATCAGGGGATTTTGCCTAAACTGTGTTTTGCATTAAACATGAAAACAGGCCTCCCTCCAAATGGAGGGCCGTTCTAGGCAGAGTGAGCAAAGTGGGAGCAGGGAGAGTTTAGGGAAAACACATGCCTGGTGTTCCTTGAAGGAATAGCATAGTTGAGGAGCAGACTGGAAAGAGATTGGTGCTGAAAGACGGGTGGCCTCGAATGCCGGGAGCTTGGCTTTATTCGGCGTTCGACGGGGAGCCTTGGCTGATTGTCGAGTAGGGCAGTTTTCCGTTTCTCTCGTATGACTCGTTTCTCCGGCTCCCGGAACGTGAGGGCTGTCAGGAGCCTGACTGATCGCTGCCCCCATCACGTGGGCGCGCACACATATGCACAGGAACACCCCCGCCGTGTGGTATTCAGTATTCCGATCACCTTGAGGTTGTCGCCAAGGAGCCTGGTGTAGCTTGCAGCCACGTCACAGTGAAGAACGAGCCCGGCCGTCACGGTCGGCCGGTGGCGGGGGCTTGTCGCTTCTAGATTGAGTGCCTGTTTCCTTGCATGGAAATCTCCGGTGTGGGTACAAAGATGCTGAGGGTACTGGCAGAGAGGAAGTGGGGGGGCAAGAGGCTGCTAGCATGCAGAGAGAGGGGAGAGGAGAGAAAGCCCTTCCCGCACCTGCCCCCCGAAAAGGGTGGTTGGTCATTTGAGCAAATGCTGCCTCCACCTGGTCAGGGACACCTCGCCTCCTGTGGCTGGCTTCAGATCCCTAAAGTCCGTGCCTCCCCGCTCTTCTTTGCTCGGCACTTTCTCTCTTGCGTGTTGCCAGTTCTTATTTGCTGGGCTGAGCAGGAGATGGGGCCGAGAGGGAGGGAACAGGCACAATTCTGATGGATGTTGCAAATGGAAACTCAGTGGGGTTTGGCCTTTGGGTGTTGCAGCCCCTGGGGCCCCCATCAAGGCCTCAACCGCATGGAGCCGCACACGTCTCTGTGACCCTCTCAGTTAGGGGTAGCAAACGGGCAGGCTCGTACGCCTCTTGCCAGTGGATTCAATTTGGCACCAGAATGGTTTCCTTTCCTTTTTTTTTTTTTTCCCAATATTAGAATGAGATGGCAAGATTTTAAAATTGGACCTTTTTAAATATAAAGATATGAATTCTGGCTTCTCTTGAAAACCAGACCATCTTATGG
>NC_138375.1:40071864-40104940 GCF_054177405.1 Leptonychotes weddellii
GAAGGCAGTCGCTTAACCAACTGAGCCACCCAGGCGCCCCTCAACCCTTCATCTTAAGAGTAAGAGCACTGAGGTTCAGAGAGGGCCTGTGATTTACACAAGGTCACACAGTCTCCCCCATGGACAGAGTAGGTGCCATTTACATGATGAGATTTGAGAGGTGGTAGAAAGGACTTACTTTTTCCCCACTTCCCTGCCATCTGCTCTGTAACAGTCTGCAGTGGGTCCCAGAAAGAGGAATCTTTGGCCATATTACATTTCTGGCCTCCTTTGGGTCATTTCCCATATATATCTTTGCTGCTTGTTCTTCCTCATCCAGGCAGCTGGGCTGTGCCCCTTAGGCTCAGGTACACCAAACGGTGTCACCATTGGGAGCTGAGTGGTGGAGCCCAAGTTCTAGAATCCTCAGCAGTAGTTCAGGCTCACAGGGTCTGAGCCCAAGTCTCCTTATCATAACCTCAGGTGGTTGTTGTCCAAATTAAAAGGAAGGAAGTGTAGAATGTGTTTAGCATAGTAGTAGCCACGGTGGCAAGAAATAGCCACTCGAGATTAGAGGTTATTATTCTAGAGAGACTCAAAACTGCAGGTGTCTGAAGAGATCATCTTGTCCAACTGGTTCGTTTTGATGATTAAGGCGATAGCACGTGCTTGTGGTAAAAAAACAAAGGGTAGAGAAGGAAATCAAGTAAAATGTAAGAGTCTTTCTCTCTATCACCACCTCCAGATAGTCTCATCTCCCCAGAGGCAACCGCTGTTCAATTTCTCGTGTATCCTTCCAGAAACTTTATTTGCATATGCATCATAAATAATTCGCATCCTATATTTTGACATAAATGTAATCAGACTACTCATGCTGTTCGGATACTCACAGTTTTATTTAACAATATGTAGCCGGTCTCTTTTCAGAGCTGCACAAATTTTTCCCCATTTTCAATGGCTGCTGTTTCATAGGAAGATTATAGTATAGCTTGCGGGTCAACAAACTGATTCTGTCAAGAGCCAGTATTTTAGGTTTCATGGGTCATAGGGTCTGTACCATCTCCTCCGACTTCTTGTTCTTTAAACAATGCTTTAGAAATATAAAGACCATTCTTAGCTCATAAGCCATCCAAAAACAGGCCAAATGTGGTCTGTGGCGGTAGCTCATTTAGCCAGTCTCTCGGGGTGAGGGGGAGGGACAGTTAGGTTGCTACTATGAACAGTGCTGCGAGGAGCATCTCTGTGCTTCGTCTTCTAGTGTTCGCTGAGTTTATCTGGAGAATGAATTCATGGCCGTGAAGTTGCTGCATCATATTTTTAAGTCATGGAAGATACTGTCCCAACCTCCTCATTTTTATAGATAGTTCAAGAAATCCAGTGAAAAGAAGAGTCCAGTGTCCCCCAGCAAGCCAGTGGCAGGAGGAGGACGAGAAATTACTTTCCCAGTACTTGACCTGAGCTCTTTCCACTGTAGCGCGGGCTCTGTCCCTGGCTGAGGCCTTGCATGGAGCTTGTTTTGGGATGTGGAGTAGGAAAGACTCAAGTGTCCTTGAACCACAGAGCAAGGTTGCAGAGCCTGGGAACTTGAACGCTCTCAGATCTCTTTTCCTTTCTGCCTCTTATTTCTGCTGCTTGAGGCCACTATTGCTCCTGTTGTAGACCAACTGGTTTCCAAGATGAAGGGCTGTTTGTGATGACTGCCAGCATCTCTAGGATCCGCATGGTGGAAAGGAAAGTAACATGAATCACAAAGGAGGCTTTTGGCTGCAATTCACAGAAGACCCAGGCACAAAGTAATTTAAATAAAAAAAAATTTATTACGTCACATAACTGGAAGTCCAAGAGGCTGGGCAGGTTCTTATCAACATGGTTAGTGGCTTGATGAGTCCTTATGGACCCTGGGTCTTTCTATTTCATGTTTTTATTCTCAGTGTTGGCTTCATCTTCAAACTGTTGTAGGGTGGTTGAACAAGTTCCTGGTGTCACATGCAGACCCAGGAACAGTCTGTAGTTTCTCCTCAGGAGAGAGGAACCTTTCCTAGCCGCACCCCAAACACACTTCCCCTCATTGGCCAGAATTGGGTCACATGCCAGTTTTTGACTCAATTACTGATAGGAGGGATGAGGTTACTATGATTGGCTTATAAAAATCACCTGAGCTTCAATGGCTGTTGGGACATCTATCATCCTATCTATGACAGAGGGCTTATTTCTCAAATTAGCTATAGAAAATTGCAGGAAAGGATTTGTGTTGACTTGTCTTGACGCCTTGATCAACTGCTATGGTGTAAGTTTTGAGAGTGGAGAGAGCATGAGGAGAATGTGCTTCCCCCAAAGAAATGTACCCCCATTGTGTCCACCACAACCTTCAGGAGACCTCAGATCTTAGGAAGTGACCTATGGCGTGGAGGAGCACTAGAACTCAAGCCAGACTTCTTGGGTGAATGTCCTGACTCTGTTTCCCACTCGACTCGGCTCACTGTGTTTCTGTGCTTGAGTCTTTCCATGGGGGATAATTGGGCTGAGGCAGCCTATCTTATAGGTGCCTTGTGAGGATCAATGAGGACATGGGGAAACCAAAGTCAGGGAGCCTTCAGACACATGATAACCTAAGTGAGGGATCCTGGCTGGTCCCGTGGTGTCTCTGGGAGGCAGGAGGGAGGGCTCTTCTCTCTTGGCTCTGTGTTCTTCTAATCCAGGGCTGTGGCACAGGGGTAAACTCGAACCAGACAAGGCCTGGCGGAGGCACTGAAACAGAGATGGAGTCACAGGGTGAGGCCTCCCTGGTTCTTCGTTGTCCCTGCAGAGCTGCTCCTGCCATATTGCTTTGCCTTCTCTCCTTCCCATGTCTCTTTACTGTGTTTGGGCACCTGAATGCCCTTTTTGAGACTAGACTGCTGGTTCGCAACAAA
The DNA here is from genome assembly GCF_054177405.1 of Leptonychotes weddellii. Lineage (NCBI taxonomy): Eukaryota > Metazoa > Chordata > Mammalia > Carnivora > Phocidae > Leptonychotes > Leptonychotes weddellii. The sequence continues at coordinate 40,074,756 of NC_138375.1, forward strand.
TTGCTCTCCTGTCCTCCCTGTGTAATGATTGCTTTGTTAACATTGAAAAGATCTATTCAACTAAACTCTGCTTTTGACCTTCTGATTTTCTTTTTTTTTTTTTTTAAAGATTTTATTTATTTATTTGACAGAGAGAGACACAGCGAGAGAGGGAACACAAGCAGGGGGAGTGGGAGAGGGAGAAGCAGGCTTCTCACCGAGCAGGGAGCCCGATGCGGGGCTCGATCCCAGGACTCTGGGATCGTGACCTGAGCCGAAGGCAGACGCTTAACGACTGAGCCACCCAGGCGCCCCGACCTTCTGATTTTCTGCTTATACATGTATGTGGGTGTGGGTGTGTGTATATATATGGTTAAAAGTTTCCTTCTCTTTTGAATGTTTGAAATGTATTTGGAACATAACTGGAGAGTTCAGATAGTTTCACTGTGTATTCATCTCATTCATTCATTGCCCCATTCCTTCATTCAGCAAATATTTGCTGATGGTCTGTGCCAGGTTTTAAGCACATAAGAGAGAGCAAACAGACATGGTGCCGAATATGTGGAGCTCACATTCTAGTGAAGTCAGTGAATGGAAGGCCCCTGCAATTCCTCTTGCTCTTGACCTAGCACTCACTGCCTTACCTGGGGACCTGGACCTGCCTTTTGGAGCCAGTCTCTGGGACAGGGCGGTATTCCCAGTACCCTCTCCCACAAAGGTGACAGGAAAGGTGACAATCCAAACTCTACCACTTGCTAGCTGTGAAACCCTGAGTAGGACACTTTCCTCCCTTAGCGTCAGCATATCCATCTGCCGAGTGGAAACAGCAGGACTAGCTCATCAGGTCACAGTGAAGATGAAGTTAGATCATCCAAGGGAGGCTCTGCATTGTCCAGGTAAGGGCATGGGTTCTGGGGTCAGGCCGCCTCATTCACATCCTGGCTCTATTTGTCTCTAGCATTGTGACCCCATGCAATTTGGGCCTCGGTTTCCTGATCTGCAAAATGGGAACAGTGATCATTTCCACCTCACTGGATTGTTGTAAGGATTACGTCAGTCCTGTAAAGTCCTTGGTCCAGGCCTGGCGTGTAGCAGTGCTCAGCAAAGGTTATTATTAGGTCTACCTGAGAGTGTTCCCCACTACCCCCCATAGGACTCTTTTTATAACTGGTAAGGCATTATAATGGCATTTCTTTATTTTGCTCTTTAGAAGAGGAGACCCACAGAAGGTTATGACTCATAACTGGGCCTTTTAAAGCCCTGCCTTGTCCTGTCACCGATGTGCTGTCACTCAGTGCTCGTCACTCACGGGCCACATTGTAATTGCGCCTGAACTCCTCACACCGACTGTGACTGGTGCAGGCAGATACACATGGTCAATGCCGGCAGAGAAAGACAAGGGAAATGGCTCTCAAAGAGAGAGACGACAAGCACGTGTGACTATCAACAGCAGTAAAAGGCACCCTGGAGCTGCCCAAAGGAGGGTAGCAAAGGGCTTCTTTTTTCTTTTTTTAAATTTTTTTAAAAGATTTTATTTATTTGACAGAGAGAGACGGAACACAGCAGGGGGAGTGGGAGAGGGAGAAGCAGGCTTACCTCCAAGCAGGGAGCCCGATGCGGGACTCGATCCCAGGACCCTGGGATGATGACCTGAGCCAAAGGCAGACGCTTAACAACTGAGCCACCCAGGAGCCCCTAGCAAAGGGCTTCTGAGAAGGGAAAGAAGTCCATTTCACTGTTAGCAATATTAACTGGTCATCTGATTTTGGGCAACTCGCTAGACTTCTCTGTGCCCCTGCTTCTTCATGTGTTTAAGAGAGAGAGAGAATATCATACTTTATTAGAGATTCCAAATTGGTACCATGGATGGGTTTTGTTTGGCTTACAGAGGTTTTACAATTCAGCATTAGTTATCAACACTTAAAACCTCAGAGGTTTCATAGAAAACTCCAGACATCCAGTTCTTTTAGAAAACCAGAGCAGTTGGCAATAGGTAGATGGGGTTGAGTATCAGCCTCCCACCTTGAGGCATGCATGTTCCAAGCCTCCCACTCCCAGTAAACTTGGTTTCCACTCATCCACCTGGCTCGTTTAGGTTTGCAGCCTGGATCTTGTCAGCACTGGAGTTCATGACACCTTGAACAGGTGATCTCCTTAGCATCTTTTTGTTCTGCCGCGAGTTTACTAAGTAGGACCAAAGTTACTCTATCCTTTCAACTGAAGAGGAGTGAGTCGGAAAGAATGCTATTTGAATACTCAGAGAGATGGGGAGCATTGGTGGGACTTGAAAACAGGTCTCAGCTCCTTGTTTATTACTTTCTACCAGGTGCATTAACTTTCTTCTGGACTCAAGGTGATCTATTCACTCTTCTCGATGACGATGATGTTAATAATAGCTATCATTCAGGAGGATTTCGTATGTCTTAGTTACCTTCTATCACTTAATTATTTTGAGCTATTGATATTAATATTCCCATTTTGTAGAAGAGGAGACAGAGATTGAAGGAAGCCAAGTAATTTGCCTGTGGCTACATGTTTACTGAGTAGTGATGCCAAGATTTGAGCTCAAGTCTGTCTCACACCGACCCCCCATCCTTAACCTCGAGAGTCACACAACTGCAAAGGTAGGGCCAGAGACTTGTCTCAATAAGTAACACTGATCTGTGAATTTTAGAGGGATTAATATTTCACCCCAAATGGATGCTCATTTCACTTGCTTTTAGCATGAGACCCTCTGAATACACAAATCATCCAATGTGGTGCTCATAGCAATACACCCACCAAGGAGGAATGAGAACCCTCCAGAGAGGTCAGAGGGTCTCATTGTGGTGAGAAAGGAGCTTCTAGCTGTCAGGCTGGATATGGCAACGTAGTAACATCACTCCCAATGTCAGGGAGAGGCGAAGGGAGAGCCAGGCTGGGCATCATTCGTGGAGTCCTGAGGCTGTGCTCCGGGCACAGTTTGACTCAGCGATCTCCTGAGAGAGGGGGCTGGCCTGGCTTGTCATAACTTCACACATTTATAGGATCTGAGGTTGGAAGACACTATAGAGGTCGTCTGGACCCATTTCTATGCTGGCCTCTTTTCTATAAAGCCCCCAACAGGCAGTTTCTACCCTATGCTGGAAGATTTCTAGTGATGGCAAACTCAGTACTCTAAAAAAAACAGTCCTTTCTGTATTTGTTAAACATTTCTTTATATCAGGTTCAAGGCTACATACATGTTTGAGCTATTCTTCATTGTTTTGTTATACTACGTTTGTCCCTCCTCTCTGTACCCATTTCTACTGTTTTCTGTCCTCTTTCCTGCCTTGGGAGATAGACCTGTCCGGGCTACTTCACCTGAGCTCCTTTTTGGACTTGGGCCATATTGGGATTAGCCGGTAAGAGGGAGAGGCAGGTGCTTGGAAGAAGGGGGAGAGGACGGGGTATTTTCCTGCACCCTTTCCCTGCTTCAGCCTGACTCTCGGGTTGTGACTATGTCCTTCCATCTCTGTAGCTCTTGCTGGCGGTCCCTCCTGTAGGGATCTGGCTCTCACTGGAATCTGAAAACACTACTTCCTCCCTCGCCCTTTCAGCTGTATGGAGATCATGGCTTTCCCCTGTTGCCGGTCTCCAAGTGCCTCAGCGTCCCTTGCTTGTCACTTAACCCTGCCTGTGCTTCTATCCTGGTGGCTTCCCCTCGTTCAAGTTTCCATTGCTGTGGATTCTGTTTCCTGCTGTGACCCTGAACTCTCTTGTCTCCTACTGCTAAGTTTACTCATGGGTGCTCTGTATTTGCTCTTCTTCTTCTTCTTTTTTTTTTTTTTTTTAAAGATTTTATTTATTTATTTGACAGAGAGAGAGATAACGAGAGCAGGAACACAAGCAGGGAGAGTGGGAGAGGGAGAAGCAGGCTTCCCGCCGAGCAGGGAGCCCGATGTGGGACTCGATCCCAGGACCCTGGGATCATGACCTGAGCCGAAGGCAGACGCTTAACGACTGAGCCACCCAGGCGCCCTGTATTTGCTCTTCTTCTTGTTGATTTCTCAACTGATCAGGCCTGGCACAGTTGCCAAGGTCATTGCATACCCTGTTAGCTGCTGGCATACATTGTCGGCTCACCCGGGTTTAACTAAAATTGTTAGGTCGTTTTTATGGGATCAGGTTTCAAGCCCATCTTTGGAGCCAGGTTATCTGGCTTCAAATTCTGACTCTATATTAAATAATGTCTATGAGCAAGTTACTTTCCTCACTGGTCCTCAATTTCTCCTCTGTAAAATGGGATGATAATAGTTTTCATCTCCAAAGAATTGTGAGGATTAAGTGATTTAATACACGCTAAGCACTTAGAACAGTGCCTGGGGGCGCATGGGTGGCTCAGTTGGTTAAGCAACTGCCTTCGTCTCAGGTCATGCTCCTGGAGTCCTGGGATCGAGTCCCACATCGGGCTCCCTGCTCAGCAGGGAGTCTGCTTCTCCCTCTGACCCTCCCCCTCTCATGCGCGCGCGCGCTCTCTCTCTCAAATAAATAAATAAAATCTTAAAAAAAAAGAACAGTGCCTGATGCATGGAATGTTACTTTCATTATCAAGATAATCATCTTTTACATACACAACTGGACATTTTAATCTAAATGCAAAACTTTTCATCTTTACCTGTTTTTTTTTAGCTTTCCTTTACCAGTACATCATTTTGAATGCCATTGGTATTGCAATCTTGATACTGTCCCCTAAAACTTTGTTACTTAAAGGGTGGGCTACCGACCAGCAGCATGGGCATCACCCGAGAGCTGGTTAGAAATCAGGAGTCTCAGACCTCACTCTAGCCCTACTGAATCAGAATCTGCTTGGTCACAAGACACCAGGTGATTTTTGAGAAGCTCTGATCTCCCACATCTATTGATCCTGAATCATTGCTCTCAGCTGGGATGGAGAAGGTCTCCCGCCTCTGACAGGGAAGGCACGCCACTCTCCACTTCTAAGATTGCCAAAGACATTGGTGCTGTAGCTCGAGCAAGCCAGGCAGTGCATCCAGGAGCAAAATTCTCCTGGAAAGAAATCTGGAGTTGTGTTTTTACTCCTGGGGTCTGGAGTCAGATTGAATAGGTTTTGAATTCTACTCAACCACCCTCTCTGTTAAGCATGTGTGTGTGTGTGTGCGTGTGTGTGCGTGTACATATAAATCATACGTGCCAGACATATTTACCTTGCAGGTTTGTTGTGAGGATTGAGATAACTCTGTGAAGCATTGAGTGCATAGTCTGGCACACACAATGCTAACTTCCTTTCTCCTTTCCATGACTCAACATGATTTATGTCCAAAGGGTAACCCATTCCTTGAAGGAAAAGCTCTACTTGACATAACAGTAAAATTTGCTTCAGATAGATCGGAAAGATTGGGTTAATTTCAAAGCTGCGGCAAATGCCTCACGGTGACGTCAGTGCCGCTGCTCATTTCTCTGGCCGTGTGTTTCTGAATAAATTGTATTTGACTTGATAACTGTAAATGGAAGCATAGTGTAATTAAGAAGTGAAGAAAAGATTACTGGTGTAGAAATTTGAATTAAACACCACTGGCATATGTTGTATACATGTAAGTATTTGTGTTGTGGCTAAAGTCCCAAAGAGGATAATGTTGAGGTTGCTGATGAACCTTGACATTAATTAAAATGCACCAATAATAGAGGAAGTGAGATGGCTTTCTGTGATCAATAGCTGAAAGATGTTAATCTTTGGGCTCACCCCGATGCAGCTCAGAGGACATGGTATAGCTGGCCTTACTTTTCCCCAGAAGTCGTGTACCAGTTCAGAGTATGGCTCTGGAGTCTGGGGTCAAAAGCCGACTCCTGCCACTTACTACTGGGCCTCTGGACAAGTTACCCCACGTTTCTCAAGGCCTCAGTTTCCTTTTTTATTTTTATTTTATTTTATTTTTTTTTAAAGATTTTATTTATTTGACAGAGAGAGACACAGTGAGAGAGGGAACACAAGCAGGGGGAGTGGGAGAGGGAGAAGCAGGCTTCCCGCGGAGCAGGGAGCCCAACGCGGGGCTCGATCCCAGGACCCTGGGATCATGACCCCAGCCGACGGCAGACGCTTAACGACTGAGCTACCCAGGCACCCCTAGGCCTCAGTTTCCTTAACTGCAGAATGTGGAAGGTAATAATTTTAGCTAAGGGATGCATCCCTGAAGACCATGTGTGCTCCAAAACTCACATATTTCAAAATCAATTTTCCCGTAAGACTGACAAAGAAAGAAGAAGGTATTTCTGTCTGTGATACTGTGATTTATATCAAGATATCTACATTTGGTCTTGTTCCTGGCACAGAGCTCCTAAAACCCTTGGATTCCGAAGTGATGAGAGTTATAAAGGTATCTTTTGTTACGTTAATGAGGTGACTTGTGGCCCCACCTGAGGATGGTGGCTGGTTGTCAATGGAGCCAACTGTGTGATTAGAGGGTTAGAACTTTCAATCCCACTCCCAACCTCTAGAGAGGAGAGAGGGACTGGAGGATGAGACAATCACTAATGGCCAATGATTTAATCACCCACGCCTATGTAATGGAGCCTCCATAAAAACCCCAAAAGGACTGGGTTCACAGAGCTTCCAGGCTGGTGAACAGGTGGCAGTGGGGTGCTCTGAGAGGGCATAGAAGCTCTGTGCCCCTTTCCCATACCTTTCCCTAAGCATCCCTTCCATCTAGCTCTTCCTGTGTTATATCCTTTTATAATAAACCAGTGATCTAGGAAGCAAAATGTTGCTTTGAGTTCTGTGAGCTGCTCTAGCCAGTTAATCTAACATGAGCAGGGGTTCTTGGAATCTCTGATTTATAGCCTGCTGGTCGTAAGTACAGGTAACAATCTGAACTTGAAATTGGTACTCTGAGTTGGAACTTCCATTTGTACCCCTGGATCAGAAGCTCAGATGATCATAGCCTGGGCTTGCGACTGGCACCTGAAGGGGATGGAGTCTTATAGGACTGATTCCTTTTTTTTTTTTTAAAGATTTTATTTATTTATCTGAGAAAGAGAGAATGAGAGAGAGCACATGAGAAGGGGGAGGGTCAGAGGGAGAAGCAGACTCCCTGCTGAGCAGGGAGCCCGATGCGGGACTCGATCCCGGGACTCCAGGATCATGACCTGAGCCGAAGGCAGTCACTTAACCAACTGAGCCACCCAGGCGCCCATGTAGGACTGATTCCTTAACCTGTGGAATCTGATGCTTTCCTGGTAGATAGTATCCGAATTGAGTTGAATTCTTGGACGTCTTGATGGTGTCTGAGAATTGCTCGGTGTTGTGTGGGAAGCTCCCCCAACACACACACTGGAATGGGTGCTCAGGCACCAAAAGTCTTTGAGCTAAACTGACACCACTGTCATTTTAAGACTTAAGAAAGAGCATAAACATAATTTATAAATCCCTCAGTTCATAAACTTTAAAATTATGTCATATTTGACCAACTTGGGGAGGAGTGGAGATTGGCATTCTATTACATTTGTGCATAAAGTGAGATTTTATCCCTTTATCACAGTATTTCAAATATGTATCAAATGGGGCTGTCCTATACTGAACTCATGGTTTGAGAGATAAATGAGATTGTACATATGAAATACTTTGCATGGTGTCTTACCCATAATATTAGTGGCCACTATTGACTGTCTGTTAAGTGCCAGGCACAAAATACTTCAGGTATATCATCTCCTTTACTTTTTTTTTTTATTTATTTTTTATTTTTTTATTTTTTTTTTAAAGATTTTATTTATTTATTTATTGGAGAGCGAGTGAGAGAGAAACAGCATGAGAGAGGAGAGGGCCACAGGGAGAAGCAGGCTCCCCGTTGAGCCAGGAGCCCGATGTGGGACTCGATCCCAGGACCCTGGGATCATGACCTGAGCCGAAGGCAGTTGCTTAACCAACTGAGCCACCCAGGCGCCCTACTTTTTTTTTTTTAAAGATTTTATTTATTTATTTGACAGAGAGAGGCACAGCGAGAGAGGGAATACAAGCAGGGGGAGTGGGAGAGGGAGAAGCAGGCTTCCCACCGAGTAGGGAGCCCGATGTGGGGCTCGATCCCAGGACCCTGAGATCATGACCTGAGCCGAAGGCAGACGCTTAACAACTGAGCCACCCAGGCGCCCCATCTCCTTTACTTTTCACAACAACCTAATGAGATGGGAGGATTAGTTATTTATTACTGGGTAACAAATTACCCCCAAACTTAGAATCTTTTTTGAAAAATTTTATTTTATTATGTTATGTTAATCACCATACATTACATCATTAGTTTTTGATGTAGTGTTCCATAATTCATTGTTTGCACAAACTTAGAATCTTTAAATGACAAACTTTTATTCTCACAGCTTCTAAGGTTTGAGAAATCAGGGGGGCTTATCTGGGTGGTCCTGGCTTAGGATCTCTTGTAAGGTTGTAGGCAAGCTGCTGATGGGACCACCATAGTCATCTCAAGGCTCAGCTGGGGCTGGGGAATCTACCTCCAAAGTTGCTCTGGTGGTTTTTGGCAGGTGTCAGTCTTCACCGGCTGTTGACAGGAAACTTTGGTTTCTTGCCAGGTAAGCCTTTCCATATGGCTGCTCACAACACGGTGGTTGCTTTCTTCCAGAGCAAGAGATCTGAGAGAGAGGAGACAAGATAGTGTGTCCAAGATGGAAGCCAGTCTTTTATAACCAAATCTCTAACTTGGCCCCTTCCTTTCTGCTATATGTTAGTGGTAACACAGACCAAAGCTGGTATGACATGTAAGGGGACTTTACAAGAGTGTGAATAGTGGAACAGGTTGTCTTAGTTTGTGTGGGCTGCTATAGTAAAAATGTCATAGATCGGGTGGTTTAAATAACACTTATTTCTCAGTTCTGGAGGCTGGGAAGTGCAAGATCAAGGTGCTGGCAGATTTGGTGTTTAGTGAGGACCTGCTTCCTGCTCATAGACAGTTGTCTTTTTGCTATGTCCTCACATGGCAGAAGGGCAAGGGAACTCTCTGGGGTCTCTTTTGTAAGGGCACTAGTCCTATTCGTGAAGGCTGTACCCCTCATGATCTCATCACCATCCAAAGGCCCATCTCCTAATACCATCATATTGGTGATTAAGCCTCAACATATGAATTTTAGGAGGACACCAATATTCAGTCCAGAGTATAGGTATTAGAGAACTATCATGGAGGATGGTTTCCATAAATGGATACCGTTATTACCCACCCCGCTTCAAAATGAGAAAACTGAGGCATACAGAGCTTATGCAAGTAATCCATGGTTGCCCATTAATAAGTTTATAAAAAAACAAAACGAAACAAAAAAACAACCCAAGTTCCAAATTTAGGCATTTTTGTGGCAGGTCCCGTATTCTGAACAGTACTGTTCTGTCTACAGAGTAAGTAGCACATCAGCAATAGTCAAAGCAACACTCCCAACACCCAGTCTGCAAATCCATGACTCTAGGCTTGGACTGCATTTGACCGTTACTCCTTCCCTTTAAAGACAAGTCTGTAGTGAGCTTCTTTCTTCCCTTAACCTGATGGTCTGGGTATGTACAGAGAAGCAGAAAACAAGACTCTCATCTGTGTGAAGCATCCAGCCTTGCTGGGGTGACAAGACCAGCAGAAATTTTTGCCCTCTGCACTTCTATAGCACTTGTTGCCTTTACATTGATAATAATATAATTAGATATTTATTATAATAATGAATTATATGTATCATTATTATTATTATTGACACTTCATTGTCCTGTCCTGTCAATGACTTTTTCCCCATGAATTTTTGTCTCTCAACTAGATTCAGATTCCTCTGGGGTTGGTCTCTGTCCTCTACTTCTTTGATTTTCACCCAGTGTGTCAAGTAGAGTTAGTTAATGATAATGGATATCCTCAACCAGTGTTTACTAGTGAAGATTATGTAAAATTATTGGGAAGCCAAGGCGATGTATGATGAAGTGGCAAAGCACACAGCCGAGACCGTGATTGCTCTTTGATGTCAAAGAAGGGAGAATTTGGAGTTTCTTCATGAAATATATTCTTTTTTTTTTTTGATGCCCCATCTCTGAGCTGTCTCTGAAGCATGCCCTTCTTTCATCTACAACATAACACACTCTTCTCTGAAAATATCCCAGCCCCTGACCCACCCATACCTCTCATTCCCACAATAGCCTTGGTATTCTTGAGTGTCTGTTCCATCAATGTAAAGGTTTTTGAAAGGGGTCCCTACTTATTGTTGCACAGAAGAACCTTCAAGTTTTGAAATCTGAAATGTCATGAAGATCCTTTATTCCACTGCCTTCCCTTTGAGGTAAATGGGCATCCATGTCAAGGAACAAAGGGTTTTGATTCTATTGGCACATTTCCCCACAGATTTAAAGAGTATAATTTCTCTTTCTCTCTCATTTCAAGGTCAAATTGCCCTCAAATTCTTACTTTTCTGGTTTGCCTTTGCTTCAGCATTACGTTCCAGATTTTGGCCATTGCTTGCAAAATCTTGGAAACTGGCACAACTCATTTCTTTTCTCTCCAATCTTCTTTTCCGTAGGCCCAGCCAAATTGTGCTATTTCAATTCTAATATTTCCCGAGGCTCACTACTCCCTTTTAAATCATTCCCCAAAGGTGGGATTTTGTTTGTTTGTTTTTGTATCTACTGTCTTCCCTCAGGAAGCAGAGACTCCTGCAAAGCAAAATGAATAAGGACTCCAATGATAGTTCCTTGGTGTGGCTCCTTTTTTCCCTCATCTGTCGCCTCCTAATTTCTGGTACTGGTACTTCAAGTGGAGGAATGATTTCCTTGAATAGTTCTGTCCCACTGTCTAAGTTCAGAGAATGTTACACAGCAAAGGTGGGAGGGAGGCGATTGCATGTCGAAGTTCCTTGTTGTCTAGCCTGATGAAGGTGATTAGTAGCACAACTCAAGGAACCTAGACCTTAGCCTTTCCAAAATGCCAACTTTCAAAAAAGTCCTCAACTCTGTTCTGGCTCAGCAAGCTGTGACATTTTTCTAGCTTCATTTGTCTTGTCCATAGAATGGGCGGATCCATGTGTTGCATGAACAGGTGCTTACATGAGCCATGACCAAATTCAAGGCATGGTGTTAAGAGGTATGATCTGGCCTCTGAGGTCCACTCCAACCTCATGCTCATTGACTTCACTCCTCAGGCTCTCTGTTCCATTCAGACTGTCAGTTCCCGAGAAGCCAGTGTCTTTCTTCCCATCTCCAGGACTTTGCACTGTTTCTTATTAATTCTTCAGATTTTCTAAGCTTAGATGACACTTGGCCTGGAAACCTTTCCTTACTCCTAAGTCTGGTTCAGGGTCTCTTCTATGGTCCTTCATTGCCTGTATTTGGGTATTCACTTTGTATCACTTGTACTTTTTGTAATCAGTCCTTTTCTTGTCTGTGTCCCTTATTACACTGAGAGGTTCTCAGAGTGGAGATCAAGTCTGGCTCACTTTTATGTTCCCAGTGCTAACACAGCAATAATTATAAATAATATTTAAAGATCACTTTCTGTGCTATTTGCTAAGCATTTCATATCTACAACCTCAATGAGAAGTTAGTCCTTTTAAGTAGGAACTGTTTTGCTTCATTTTACACATGGGAAAATTGAGACTCAGAAAAGTTACATTGCTTCTTGTGGATGACTCAGCTAGAAAGAGGTAGAATGGGGATTCATACCCAGCAATCTGGCACCAAAGTCTCTACAGTATGGCTTAGGTGCATTATGGTTAGATGCTGAATGAATGAATGAATGTTTCAGTCAGCCCTAGGGATGGATGAAATAGCCATGAATTCTTGCTAAAGAAGTGCATGATGTTGTTGGAGTATGAGACATGAACACATTTAATCTCAGTGTCCCATGTAATAAGATATGAGCACACTTACTTTCAGTGTCCCATGTAATAAGACATGAACACGTATATTCTCAGGGTCATCCAATGCTTAGAGCTCACAGACCAGCCTAGCATCTTCTGTTCTGAGTGTCTGGTCAGGGGTAATACCCTCCCTCACACTGCCCCAGCTGTGTGACTGTGTTCTGTTCTCCCCTGGGGGCTCAGAGGAATGCAGCTGTCACAGCTTAGCCCATCAGGAAACAGGGATGGTCAGGGAAGGGCAGAGGAGGAACTCATATGTACTGGCCATCCACCAGGCAAATCTTCACCTGTGCTCTCCTTTGCTCTTTCCAACGGCCCTTTGGAGTAGTTGGTATTATCCAGATTTTGGAGATAAGGAACTTAAAGCTTATAAAAGAAAACTAACTTGTCTTAAGATCTCCCAGCCAATGAAGGGGAAGGTCTGGCCTTGAATTTGTGTTCCTCTAATTGCAAAGTAGATTTCCACTGGGGGGTGGCAGTTGCAGTGGTGATGTAATAGCAAGAAAAGACTAGCACCTAATAGTCCCTTCCACCCCCACTCTCATCATCCACACTGCCTGAAATTCTTGCCATGAATTACTGGTTTGGATTTTGGGGTGTATTTTTTTTTTAAAGATTTTATTTATTTATTTATTTTGAGAGAGAGAGAATGAGAGACAGAGAGCACGAGAGGGAAGAGGGCAGAGGGAGAAGCAGACGCCCCGCCAAGCAGGGAGCCCGATGCGGAACTCGATCCCGGGACTCCAGGATCATGACCTGAGCCAAAGGCAGTCGCTTAACCAACTGAGCCACCCAGGCGCCCGGGGTGTATTTTTTTCAAGTTACTATTCCTTGGATAAGAAGCCAAAAATCTACCAATTTTTCAGCAGAATTGGATTTTAATGGGAAGTGACTTGGAGCAGATGTGTAGTGAGAAGGACCTGCTTGGGTCTTTAGGGTAACTCTGGCAAAAATGAGGACAGGCATTCTGTCCAGCTATCCTTCAAACCTGTTTCATTGGTTTGGCTAATTCTCTAAGATAAGAAATCATACACAATACTCTCCCTGCTCTGTAACTTCCCACACTTTCTCTGGATATCTAAGCCTGAATTTGACAAGAAAAACCTAACTCTTGGGGGATTAGACCTGTGGTCTTCTCTTTGGCAAAATGCAGCCCAAAAGGGATTAGGTTCAACAAGAAAAGTCTTGACTCCTAGGTTTCAGGGCCCCTCTCCCAGCCATGTGGTAGGGGAAGGATGGGCAGGTGGAAAGAGCAGAAGAATATTTTTCTCCCTCCCTCATTTTAATTATGACTGAAATGTTACAACCGGAAGGAGGGATTTCCAGCTACCCAGCAATTAATTAATTTTCTGCCTCTCCAGCAAGCACACATCCCCTAAGACTTGGATGAGTCTGATGGGCAGGGGGAATGCTTGGTTGAGACCAGCTGTGTGTGTCCATCATAATCCCCTTTGGTCCCCAACCTAATCTGAAAGTGCAGCTCTGAGTTAGTAGTCTTGGCAACTAGTGGAGTTGGAAGTGGGGAGAGAATGAAGGAAGAGAATGAGTAGCAGCAACACTAAAAAAATAAAGTGTAGAAAAATCACCCTTAGAATGAACTTTAGAAATTCGATAATCTATGAGCTTTTATTTTTCAGCCCATGAGTGGGCTTCAAGGAATCTACCAGCCCCTTGAAATCATATGCAAAACTCACTGTGTATGGGCATTTTCCATGGGTTTCATTTGAGTCTCAGAATGCTTCATGATCCCCCAAAGTTCAAGGCCAGTGGTCTAATCTACTTACCATTCTTTACAGATGCAGCAACTAAGGCTGAGGAAGGGCTCATAAGATGTCCAAGGTCAGAGTATAAATTAGTGGTGGGTCAGAATTTGGACCAGTATCTCCAAACACTTGATCCTGTATATTTCCTTCTCCCACTGCATTTTCTCTTTGTTCTGGCTTTAGGCTTAGAACATGAATGGTATATTTGGTGGAGGTTTAAGGATATGGGTGGCTCCAGAAATACAGTGCATTGGTATCATTGGTCTGTGATATCTGACCACGTCTCCTCTCTCTCACTCCACTCCTTTGAGGGTTTTACCCTACACTAGAACCTAGTTCTATTATTTAACCTTCTAACACCTGGTATCATTACATTATTTGATCTACCTGAAGACATGGTCACTCTAAGATTGTGGGAGTCTGCAGCCACAGAGAAGTGGCTATGGACAGTAGGTCATGGTAACCCTTTTCTTCTGGAGAAATCTTTCCCCTTCTATCTTTGGGTCAGCCTTAATATCTTCAACCTTGGTTATTTTTTATTTACTTTTTTGTTGAAGTACAATTTCTCATACTAAAACATATATATTATAAGTGTAGAGCCTGGTGGATTTTTACATATGTATATATCTATGTGACTGCCATCCAGATCAAGGTGTAACACATTCATAGCAGCCCAGAAGGTTCCCTCATGCCCCCTTCCCAATTAACATAAACCTTTTCCCTCCTGCAGGCATGCATCATTCTGACCCTTTATTTTGTCAGTTCTTTCACATCATATAAATAGTCATATAATATATAGTCTTTTATATCCAGCTTATTTTGCTCAACATAATGTCTATGAAAGTCATTCATGTTGTTAAGTTGGCAGCTGTTCATTCTTTTTCATTGCTGCATAGTGTTCCATTATTGCAATCTACCATGTTTTATTTATCCATTTTCCTGCTGCAGATCATTCAGATTGTTTCCAGCTTTTGGAAATTGCGAAAAAAATTGCTATGAACCTTGTACATGCCTTTTGTTGGACACAAGCTCTCATTTCCCCTAAGGGATGGAACTGTTGGATCATTTTACACACATACACTTAGATTCAGCAAATACTGCCGAAGTGTCTTCTAAAGTGGTTGTATCAAACTCCCCTGATTTTTAAGCCACCTTAGCACCTACCTCAGACCTTCCCCACATCAGCTGCCTGCATAGCTATCTGAACTCATTCCTGCCCTAGTTTCTGCATTAGTCCTTGCCCTAACTCCAAATCCTTTTGCCTTGGCTTTACTGAGTTACAAAAAGTTAGGTCTAGAAGAGCATGCAGCAATCATGTGGTTCAACGTCAGGGTTTCAGAGGCAGACAAAATAAAGCTTGAATGTGGCAGGTGAGGAAGTTGTCCAGTGACACTGAAAGGGTCTCAGCTGACCTGGGATGACAGAGCATCATTGTAAACTCTTTGATAGCAGCAGGGGACATTTCTTACTCATCTTTTTGATTTCCCAAGCTTAGTGAAGCACCGGCTACATGAAAGTACTCAAAGAATATTTGTCAAAAAAAAAAAAGAAAAACGAAATGGAAGGATTCTTAGAGATCATTGAGCTTGGTGTTTGGTGGATTGTGAGACCCTGTAGGCCTGGTGCACAAAGATGATTCTAGGTAGTACCCTGTTAAATATGAGTGACTCTGTTGTGAGAAGGTTTTCCTCTTCCATCCTCTTTTAATCATTGCACTTAGAGGATGAGAATTTCGATTTGGTGCCGTATGTCACTTCATTAACACTTGCCAGTCTCCCTTCCCAAAACAGAGAAAGCAAGAGGCTCTAGCTAGATTTTCATGATTTTTTTTTAAAGTATAATTGGCATATAGCATTAATTTCTGGTGTACGACATGATTCGCTATTTGTATTTATTGTGAAATGATCGCGATAAATCTAGTTAACACCTCACCATGATGCTTTGTTTTTGTGGCATTTTTTCTTTACCTCTTACAGGGGTTACCTTCTGTTAGAGCTTTCCTATTCATGGCTGTGGGAGAAAGGTTCCTTCTTTTCCCATAAAACAAAAACGAGTGGGTTCACTGAAGAGAAAGGTAAATAAACAATAGTAAATGGCATATGTGGATGTGGCAAAAAACCATGAAAGTGCTCAGGGATTGACTGAAGGCTGATTGACATTCATCTAACTCAAACTTGGTCTTGACCAGAGAAGAACCAGGTGGAAGAGCCCTGAACGGCCCTTGGAACTGGCTATGAGGGCTCTCCATACAGTGCTCCTTATGTATAGGTCTGGTTGCGGCACCTGTTCCTGGGGGAGGGAAAGAGACAGCTGTAGCCCCAGGCTTCCCATTTTACAGTAAGAGAGACTTGAAGGATCACCCGGGGGCATTTTAGAAGCGCATCCACTGAATAAACTTGTCCTTCCGCAGAGCCTCTGTCGGCAGCTTGTTGTCTCCAGAATCGACATCTGTCTGGGAATGGGGTGTGCCGTGACACCGCTGTCTCTGTGGTTTATCTGCTATGGCAGCTTTCCTCATCGATGCCCAGGGAGACATGGCCAAGTGCTTCCTTTAAGGTGCAGCTCAGCTCTTGCCTTGCCCCAGCTTGCACAGCTCAGGGGGCTCCCCGCCGACTTCCCAGCTGTGTTCTACTTCCTCAGCCCGGCACTCAGAGTCCTCCCAGCCAGCCTGCCTTCCCACTGTCATCTCCTGTCGTTCCCCAGACCGTCCACCTGCCCCACATCCCAGCCTTGCTGAGCCGTGCATCAACCCTGAGGATGTTCCCTGTTGTCCTTCCCCCCGTGTGTTCCTTTGTAGTGTTCCCTATTTTTGGAATGCCCTTCCTTCATCTCTGGCATTTAAGAAGACTGTAATGATTCCTCCAAGTGGCTGTGATTTCTTTGCCCTCTACTTGAAGCGGGATCCTTTCTTTGCTTGAAGACCCTACCCAAGTGTAAAATTTGTGAAGTCCCGTTCAGATGGATTATCTCATTTAATTGTCACAACAGATCTATGAGCTATGAGCCATCCTATTATCATTAGGATTGTCATGTTATGGCTGGGGAAATTAAGGTGCAGGGAGGTTAGGTACCTTGTCCAGGATCACACTGCTGAGAAGCAGCAAAGCCAGGGCTGAGACATGGGCCTTTGGAGTCCAGAGCTCACGCTCTTTCCCAGTGTTCCCTCCTGACCGCCCTTGCTGCCTGCTGCATTCCGCCTTAGAGTTGGCCAAAGAAATTCTAGGAAGCTCTCTGCTCAACTCGTCCCGAGATGCGGCAGGGGTCAGGCATCCGTCTGAGGCGAAGATAGAGCTAGTGAGTGCCTTTTTTCTCGCCGTCATTGGTTTAGGAGGCTGCGTCTGGCAAAGATGTCTGCCTTGCACCTGCCCAGTTTGTCCGTGGAGTCACTGTGTCCTGGTAAGAAAGCCACGGGTGGGGCCTGGGGGTGGCACCAGGGTACATTCTTTCTGCTTTGATGCAGGGAGAGCTCCTGGCCCACAGGAGAGAAGGTTCCAGCCTCAAGGAGAACAAGAGCTTGGCTCTTGTCCTTGGGCTGCAGCGATGGCAGCCTCGCCCGGACTGCTCCGGTCCACTGACGCCATAAATCACTGGGCCATGGACTTGACAGCCAGAGCGATGTGATCAGAAAGCCAGCAGGAGCCACGGCCAAGCCTTCGGTGACTGCTTCCCTCATGGTCCTCTCATCCATCATGCCAGACATAGTCACTGGGACAGTCACCTTCTTTCCAAATGGGGACTCAGGGGCCAGACAGTCGAGTCCCAGGTGGGCAGAGTGCATTAACCCTTTCAAAGGAGTAATCCTTTATCCCAGCAGAGCATTTCATAGGCATTATGTCCCTTAGTGCCCATTCACTTATTCCTCGAACAGACTATGACACAACCACCAGGCGCCAGGCATCTTTTTCTGACATCTGCTAAAGGAGAGGGAAGAAAGGTTCCCATTTTACAGATTAGGGAATGGAGACGGGAAGCTGCGGAAAGTATGCTAGTGCAGTAGGCAAGAGCCTCACATTTCACTTCCAGGACTGCCGTTACCATTTGAGGGAAGTTAGGAAAATCACTTCAGTTATTCACCCACTGCTTTTCATGAATTATCTATCTTTAAAATTCACTGTTAAGAAAAATTATACTTGCATATGATTGGAATTTAAACTTTCTGAAAGGTATAAAACCAAGCAAAGCTCTTCCTCATCTCTCTTCTTTTTTTTTTTTTTGAAAGATTTTGTTTATTTATTTGACAGAAAGACACAGCGAGAGGGGGAACACAAGCGGGGGGAGCAGGAGAGGGAGAAGCAGGCTTCCCGCGGAGCAGGGAGCCTGACGCGGGGCTCGATCCCAGGACCCTGGGACCATGACCTGAGCCAAAGGCAGTCGCTTAGTGACTGAGCCACCCAGGCACTCCTCCTCATCTCTTGTCTTAAACTCTAGCTCTTCTCTCTGAAGATGACAACTCTTTTTCTGGAAAACAATTTGTGAGAGAGAGAGAGAGAGAGAGAGAGTGTGTGTGTGTGTGTGTGTGTGTGTGTAAAACAAATGGGAATATAGGATGCTGAGCCTTGCTGTTTTAACTAAACATTATATCTTGTAAATCTTTCCATGTCAGCAAGATAGATCTAACTCATTGTTTTTAAAGGTTATTTATTATTACATTGCAAGGATATACAATTAATGATTTGACCAGTTTGCTATTTATAGATACTTGTTTTATTTTTTTCCTTTCTTGCTGCTTCATAAACAATTCTGCAGTGAATGTCCTTATACATATCTCTTGGCATACTTTTGAGTAAATTCCTAGCAAAGAAACAGCTGAGTCAAAAGGTAAGTGAATTTTAATTT
The DNA here is from genome assembly GCF_054177405.1 of Leptonychotes weddellii. NCBI lineage: Eukaryota > Metazoa > Chordata > Mammalia > Carnivora > Phocidae > Leptonychotes > Leptonychotes weddellii. The sequence continues at coordinate 40,093,184 of NC_138375.1, forward strand.
TGGAGAGCTGTTACTATATTGTTTTCCAAAGTTTGCCTTGATTAATATTCCAACCAACAGTTCGAGGTCTATTTCCATCATCTTCCCTTTTTCTTGGCCAACCTTATAAAATCTATTTTAGAATAGAAAAATAGAACCCTATTACCTATTAACCCTATTACCTCTGAAATCCCCCTTTCAATTTGTATATTTGTTGTTGTTGCCTTCTGAGCTGTTATTTTATTGATGTTTGGCTTGTTTTTTTAAATTACATATGAGGCTAGAGAAAACTTAATTGTTCATATGTGTAATAGCAAAGATTTATTTATTTTTTAAAATTTATCTAACATGGTAAGAAAAAAAGGTGAGTCCACATATGTAAACTTCTCTGTTGGCCAAAGCGGTAATAACCCAAATGTGTGAGGACAAAAGGGAGAACCTGGGGCCAGAGTGTCAGGAGTACTTGTCAAGAACAAGTTCCTAGGGCACTTAATTATGCTACCAGGGTTTGGCATGTGCAGGTCCTCGTCCTCTGTAAGCTCCTAGAAGCAATGTTCAAGCCTCTTGTGGTGCTTGTCCTTACAGAACTCATTCAGAAATGATCAAAGCCCAGGGACTATTTGGGCAGATATGTGTATGAGCAGGGTGCAATAAACAAAAACTCTGTAAGTTTGTAAAGTGCTAAAAGATCTGATTTTTCTGTCAATGCCACTAACCGTGAGCCCCCCTCCCCCCACACCCCATCCTCCCTGACCCCGCACCAAGGTGATTCTGGGCACATCACTTCACTCCTATGGGTCTCAGATAATATTACCTGCAAAGCAGAGTTAGGGATTCAACTAGATCAGCTGCATTGTTTGAAGTGCTATATATGACCCAATAATGGACCACAACATGATTTTTCTGTTTACTTTTATTCTTAATGTAGTTTTTATTTTTAAATCAAAATTTAGAGTCAAATAATTCTATCAAGGTTATTACAAAAAACATACCATCATGCCCAGTAATTTTACGTATTTTTAGCTATTAAAAATGTATCTCAAAGTAACATGTATATAAGTACTTTTTTTTTTTTTCAGTTTAGAACTATCTTTTAATAGCCCATTATGGAAGATAAAAAGTTACCTATCACCCCAAAGCACCACTCTCGAGGCACACAAACACATTTCCCATTCCTCTACTCCCTAATGCAGTTATGGTATAGTTAGTTGTGTGAATGTTCCAAGTTTACATTATATAAATATTCGCTGCTGAGCCATGTAGAATACTGTGATGACTTTTCCTTTTCGCTCTAATTTTCTGTTTTCTGTGGAGCTAATGAATGTCTCTCTTTTATTAGTTTAGTTTTTTAAGATGTAGTTTTTCCAAAATTTGTGCTCAGGTGCATACCCTCTCCTCCTTTGCTTGTCACAATCTCTTCTCATTATGGTTTACCCATATTAAGTATTCTCCTTTTCTTTTTTAAAGATTTTATTTATTTATTAGAGAGAGAGATAGCAAGAGAGAGCAGTGCAGGAGGGAGGGGCAGAGGGATAAGCAGGCTCCCCACTGAGCAGGGAGCCTGATGCGGGACTCCATCCCAGGACCTGAGCCAAAGGCAGACACTTAACTGACCGAGCCACCGAGGCGCCCCTTATTCTTCCTAATGAAACATTCTTGGAGACATCACTCTTAGAAACTTCTGACTTGGGGCACCTGGGTGGCGCAGTCGTTAAGTGTCTGCTTTTGGCTTGGGTCATGATCCCAGGGTACTGGGATCGAGCCCCACATCCGGGCTCCCTGCTTGGTGGGAAGCCTGCTTCTCCTTCTTGCACTCCCCCTGCTTGTGTTCCTGCTCTCGCTATCTTTCTCTCTGTGTCAAATTAAAAAAAAAAAAAAGAAGAAGAAAGAAAGAAACTTCTGACTTGCTTTAGCCTGGATGGTGCTTTCTGAATCTGCTATACCACTCTCACTCTGGGGTTTTCTTCCTGAGTTGTTCCTTCCCTTCTTTCTCGCATTGAATCCTGTGTCCTCCTCTTTCTGGTTTCCTCCTCATTCAGTCACTTTCTTATAAAGGATGCACAGGGTGAAAATTAAAGTAATTTGCATATCTGAAAATACCTCTAATTCATCTCTGTAGTTATTTGACACTTTGGCTTGGTATAGAATTCTGGATTGGAAATAATTTTTCCTTATGATTTTGAAGGCATTGTTTCACTTTCTTTAAGCTTTTAGGATTGCTGTTGACAAATCTGAAACCTATCTGCTTGTTGATTCCTAGTAGGTAACCTGTTCATTTTCTTTTTCCTCTATGGATCTCTCAGATCTTTATTCCCAGCATTCTGTTGATGTTCCTTGGCTTAGCTGTATTTTCACCTTTTGTGCTGAGTTTTTTAGTGAGTCTTACAATCTGGAAACTCAGGTTTTTTGGTCATGGGAAATTATACTGAATTTATTCTTGGATGATTTTCTCTCTACTATTTTTTCTTTTCTCTGTTCCTGGAACCCCTATTATATAGATGTTGCATCTTCTGGAGGGATTCCCTATTTTTCTTATATTGTCTTCTCTGTTTTTATTTTTGTCTTTTTGCTCCTCTGTTTGGGAGATATCTTCAGCTTCATCTTTGAGTGCTTTCTTTAGCTTTTCATTTCTCTTACCACAGTTTGAATTTCTAAGAGTTCTTTCAGGTTTTCTAATTCTACCTTGAATAACATTGTATTTTTTTTATGGATGTAATATCTTCCCTCCTCTCTCTCATGATATTAATGGCAGGTGGTGGTGGTTGTTGTTTAAGGTCTTCATTTTCCCGAATAGTGTCTGTGTCACCAAGTTGCTTTTTTCCTTGTTTGCTGTCTTGTTGTGTGTCATTCACCTTAAAGGCTTTATTTAGATACTTAGTCATCACTGGCTATCTGCTCATATTTAAGAATGAGAACCAAAAAAAAAAAAAAAAATGAATGGAAAGCCTTGTGTGTGTGTGCACACTTGCATTTTAAGGTTACAGGTTGGGCTACTTTATGAGAAATCCTGGTGTTGGTTTTTTCAAGTCTTTTATTCTTGAGCTGGTTAGATTCCTCATGTAGGATTCTTCCAATAGCTTGCCTGGAGAATATGACTGTCATGGTTTTGGTAGTCCAGTTGGAGAGTAAAAGCTGGAAGTCGCAGCATTTAGGTTGCGACTATTTGCTTAGTACCCTTGCTTTGAGTATAATACCCTCTTCCTCATTTCTTCCCAATGCCTGCATATTCAGAGATCTTGAGTTTATACATTCCTCACAATAAATTTCTCATTTTCTGTCAAGATCAGTTAGGGGTAGTTTCCTCGCCATGCAAATTTGGGAGAACATCTGGAAGCCTAACCATTTTTAAACCCTCTATAATGGAAAGTTTCCAACATAAATCAAAATGGAGGGAAGAGTAAAACAACCTCCATCTTCCCAACACCCAGCTTCAATATTTGTCAGTATTTTTTCAATTTCAATACTTCAGACATACTTATAGCCCAGCCTCCTATATTCGGCCCTGCCTTCCCCCTCTCTAGATGTCCTGGTACTACCAGTCCCTGAGCTTTCTGGAGTTTCTTTAGTACAAACTGGGTTGCTTTCTGTGTTTTGTTTCCCTGCACAACCACCTTAGAATTCTGCTGGTTTAGTTTTGCTAGTGCAGTTTTCACTTTTCTTTCTGCTTTACTAGGTTTTTATTGTTGCTCCCTCCAGGTTTGGTCTCTTCGCCACACTGAAGTTCCAGTTCCCCCGTACAGATCACACCCTCTCTGACAGCTGAGATGTTGGATGCCCCCACCTGGAGCCTTCCTTCCCCACCTCCTTGATGGGCTTGTATGTTACATCTCACTGCAGCCTTCACGTTCTCCTAGAAACTCCCCTGACCCTCCAAATCTGGGCTCACAGCCCCTTCCCTTCCTTCTCCTTTCCCCTCCACTTTATCCCACTAAAGTGCTTCTCTCACTGCCCTGGAAATGCTGGTCTCCCTCTTTAGACGGTGAGTTTTGGGAAGACAGGCATATCTTCCAGCACAAATTATATATGCAGCAAAACGTTACTAGGTATGTACCAGATGCCAGAAATGGCTGAGTGTAAATTCTCAGACATAGGCACTATTAGCATCCCCACTTTATAGATGCGAAAACTAAGACACCGTTTGTTCAATAAGTTGGCCAGATTCACATCACCAGTAAGTAGAGGAGGAGCCAGGAATAGAATCGAGGCTGTCTGCTTCCAGAACCTGCTGGGCCAAGGGTATTTCAGATCTAGTTGTAGAATAAATGTGCACACAAAGGTGTGATTAAACTGACCAGGCAGGCCCAGTACAGCAAGGAGGTTAGGAAGTCCCATCTGACAGCCTCATCAAAAACAGTTCTGTCTTACCCTGTAGCACTGGATATTTTCCACTCTGTGACAAAAGGATTGAAGGTCATTGCTATTCATAACTGCAAATATTCCTTTGCGGCCTGCCCTCTGGACACCCAAAGAAGAGAACTCAGAATCATAACACAGTAGTGTTATGAGTTAGCATATGAGCAGATTCTGTCCTCTGAAGAGTCTAGAAGAGTGCCTGGCATTTAATAGGTTCTCAGTATATGTTGAGGGTTGCAATTAATCAGTCAATATGTGAAATCAATTGAATAATCTATCCTTCAGTCCCTACGAGCCAAGTTAAAAGGCATTTTAGGGCACCTGGGTGGCTCAGTTGGTTAAGCGACTGCCTTCGGCTCAGGTCATGATCCTGGAGTCCCTGGATCGAGTCCCGCATTGGGCTCCCTGCTCGGCAGGGAATCTGCTTCTCCCTCTGACCCTCCCCCCTCTCATGTGCTCTCTCATTCTCTCTCTCTCAAATAAATAAATAAAATCTTTAAAAAAAAAACGGCATTTTAGTCTACCTCATACCTGGGGAATAAGCATTAAAAAATTATAAGGTCAGAGTTTCTCTCTACCCTCCTGTTCCCTTTTAGTATCTACTCTTCCTTGTGGTGGTACCAGCCTCAAATATCTAGAATACTAATGCTGTCCATCCTGTGCCCCGCCCATTTCCTCAGGATACTCTACCTGAAATATCTTCTCTGCATTATCAGTCAACTAGTATATATTTAAAAATTTTCTATAGAGTACCTACTAAATGCTAGGAGTTTAGTGGTGAGAAAAAATGGCTGTGATTCATGGGGATCGTCAAGTTCTTGAATTCCTGTTGTGTGCTTTGTCCTGGGCTTGGCTTTGTAAGAGATACAAAGAGGCAAAACAATGTCTGTGCCCTCCAGGAACTTATAGTCTAGCTGAGAAAGCAGAACAAGCACACACAAAAAATTAGAGCACAGGTAGGAATTAAACTGGAGGAGACTTTGCATAATGCAGTAGGCTCTCCCAAAACGGAGATAGCAATGTGAGGCAGGGGTTAGCATGTACCACAGGAATGTGTACAAGAAGATTAAGGATCGGGAATCAAAGATTAAAGAGTTTCTTTTTAACTGTCTAACTTTTCCACTAGACTGTCGAGACCTTACCTACTTTGACATACTGTATAACCAATGCCTAAGACGGTACTCAATAAATAGTTGTGGAGTGAATGAATGAATGAGTTTTAGGGAAGAGGAGGAAATGAAGGTAGATGGATGAGACAGATCTGGAGCATGGGCTGTAATTTTCTCTTCTGAGGATATTGTTCTGTTGTCCCAGATGTTAGTACATTATCTCATAAACTAACCTTTAAAAATCCCTTTCTGCCTTGAGAACCTTTGGTTCTGTGATTCTTATCCCTGCTGAAATGCAAATTGTTGATAATGGCTTAATGTTGGATTCCTCTTAGAGCTATTTACATTTTAACACTGGACTCCAAAGACGCCTGCATTCCTAACTGAAGGAATTTTAGGCACTTAGACAGAACCAGGGGTGGGAGAGGTATTTATAGACTGCACGGGATGCGTCCCTGAGTATTAGCTTACCTGATGTTCTCTGCTCTACCAACCCACAAGGGTGACTCAGGAAGAATGGTTTTGGCAGCCACTTTCTTAACTCAGAGAAAGTGGGAACTTTATAGATTTTTTTCCAGTTTCCTCCTCCTCTCTCCTGCCTCCCCCACCCCCCCCTTCTCACTTCCTTCCTCCCTTTCTTTTCCTCTTATTCCTTTGTCTCTGAGTCAACCAATGGGCATCTCAACTACTCAACCTTGTGGCCTTCCCTAAGTTATGTTTCCATAACTTGTCTGCCAGATGTGATTTCCATCAGGGATGGGCTTCTCTCTTAGCTCCTGGTTGGCAAGTGAGTCCCCAGGTTTATAAGAGAGCAACTGGGCAGGTGGTCCTTTGTAAGTTTGTGTGTGTATGTGTGTGTGCGTGTGAAAGAGAGACCACAGGCACACAGGTGATATGGGGTGAGGAGAGGGAAAGAAGGAGATGTGGGATATAAATGGATAGATATATCAGTTAGTTGATCGATTGTTGAATTAATAATTTAGGTCAGGGACTTGGGCTCTGTTGTATTAGGACTCATCAATGTTTAGAACAACTTTCAGGCCTCACTGGTGTTAGTGTATCACTCCCATCGTATCTTCCCATGTTTCCTCTTACCATAGGCCATGAATGTCCACCATGGTTCCAAAGAGGATCTCCACTTCCACTGTGTGCTTTAATTCATGTTGTTTTTTTCACTTGATGTGCCCTCTCTGTCCTGATCTCTGTATTATCAAATCCTGCCTTTTATGAGATCCTAGCTCCTGATAGCCTTTTCTCATCCCCTGTTTGAGCAGAAACCTGAATCAACTGAAGAACAATCTATGCAAGAATCTGAAGAGAAGGGTTCTAGGCAGAGGAGCAGCAAAAGGGAAAGATTCTGAATCTGGAACCTGCTAGGTAGATTTATAGACCAGCACAGAGACCAATGTTTGATTCATCTTTGTATTGTCATTGACAGTGATAACATTTGGTTGAAGGAATCAGTGTTATTTCAGTGTTTTCAGGGTTGAGTTCTGAGTGAGAAAGAAGACATTTATTTGGTACTGCTGGGGCTCCAAGTGTTTCTCATACCTTTTCTCCCTTATTCTTAAAATATCCCAATGAGGTAAGTGTTATTCTCATTGTAGAGAAGGGGTAACTGAGGCTCAATGAGGTTTAGTGACTTACTTGAGGTTACAGAGCCAGTAAGTGTTGAGAGGGGATTCTCTTTGGTGGCAAAGTCAACAAGCTAGCCTTTGGTTATGTCGTTTCCTTTGTTGCTTACATGTGGACAAGACTCTCTCTGGTCCTTCAGCGTGCAGCAGAGATGAGCTCAGTTTGCCCCGATGACATTCTTAAAATCCACAGCTGCTTGAAGCAGACATCATCTAGAAATATAGGAAGTGTCTAAAAAAAAAAAAAAAAAAAAAAAAAAAAATATATATATATATATATATATATATATAGGAAGTGTCAATTTGTGGGTGCACTGCCCAGCTTTCGAGTCCTCTTCCCTCATCAGCCCTCATCTTAGCCTCTCCGCCTGTCCCTAAGACTTTGCACTTGGGGGTGAGGAGGGAGGAAGAGCACTGACCAAGGGACTAAGAGGCTTGGGTTCAAGCCCTGCTCAGCTACTTGTTTTTTTGTTTTGTTTTTTGACTATTCTGATCCCCTTAAACTCTCTGGGCCTCAGTTTCCTTTCTGCAAGACAGATGCCCTATCTAGTGATATAATAAAAATATGATAATAACCACAATAATAGTCACAACTGCTACTTTTTGAGCAGTTACTGTGCAGATATTACGTTGCTAAACCTTATGACAGATTTATAAGATAGGGATGATCAGTATCTACCCCCATTTAACAGATAGAGCGACATTAGAGTTAAGTGACTTATTCAAAGTTACCCAGGTGCTGACTCTTAGAATAAAGATTCAAATCCTTACCACCACCTCCAAGGCCCAGCATTATTTCCCTTTAAGCTGCTGCCCCTCCACCCCATCCCCCATACCTCACTTTCTGTGCATCGGCCACACTAGCCGTCCCATTATTCTCCAATACGTTGTGTTTTCTTCGGCCACTGGGCTTTTCTTTGAACAGGCTATTTACAGTGGATATAATATCTCCTTCCTCTTCTGCCTGCTTAAAACTCCCTACTCATTCTCCAGTATTAGTTCAACTCTCATCTACTGAGGAAGTCTTTGGAGGTTTGAAATTAGGCCCCTACATTTTTTGACATCTTCTCCACTGAGAGAAGTCTATATCCCTGCTCATGGATCTGAGCAGTTTTGTGGCCGCTTGGACCAAGAGCAAGGAGGAAGTGATGCTGTGTAACTTCCGAGGCAGGGGGTCATAAGATACCATGCCCGTTTCTACCTTGCTCATTGGAACGGTTGTACTTGGGGCCCTGAGCCACCTCACAAGAACTCCACCTTTCTGGAAACTGTGCCGGCAAAGCCATTCATTGGTGCTCTGGTCTGCAGGAAGCTGAGCTCCCATCAACTAGCAGCCTTGTGAGTAACCCATCTTAACTACCCAGCTCAGTCAAACCTTAGATGACCGCAGGCTTAGCTGATATCTGATTGAAAACCCACGAGAGACACCAAAAGAGAATTCCCAGCTAAGCCTTTCCAGAATATCTGATACATGAATCATGACCAAAATAAGATGACTGTCTTAAGCTATTAAGTTTGGGAGCCATTTATTATGTGGAAATCAAGAACTGTAACAAAGTTTTCCATGGGTACTGCCTCCCCCTTTTGTAACCGACCTGGGTCAGTTTCCTTGTTCTGTGTCCTTTCACAACTAAATTCCTTTCTTCAGAGCACTTTCCTCATTGGCAGTTACACGCTCATTGGTGTAATTATTTGGTCACTTGTCTCCCCCACTAGACTGGCTTCATGAAAACAAGAGTTGTAGATGTTTTTTGCTTGATTGTTGTATCAGGTTGGAGTGAATTTGGCTACAAGTAATGGTGTAGTGGCTGGTTCCCAGCAGTGATTCCAACCTCTTTGGGCTTGTTTCCCTCAATGTGGAGGTAGGTGGCTGTTAGTTTAGTTGCTCAGGCTCTTGAGAACCCAGAAATGTTTCCCCTTCTTTTTGGCCATATTCAATGGGTTGTGTGTTCATTCTCATGCTTATCCCCTCACTGTTGCAAGATGGATGCCTCAGCTCCAGATATTACATCTTTACTCAACACCCCTATAAGCAGGAAGTAAATAGAATAGAAAAAAGGGCTTTTTCCTCATGCAGATCTATTATTTTCCCAGAAAGAAAGTTTCCAGCAGACTTCTTGTGATGTCACATTGCTCAGAACTGTGTCATGTGTTATGCAGAAAAGAGTAAACATAGCAGGCCATAGTCTGCTACCTTTTCAAGAGCCTGCTTGCAAGCTTGGCCCAGGGCTTGCATCTGGGAACTTAGTATTTGACCCATTCCCTAATGGATGAGGGTGGTTTATGGCTCCAACACTGTTTGTACAAATCTTGCAATTAATGTTTAACACCTGCTTTTCTTCTTAGAGTATGGAATTTTGGTACATGCTAAGCAAAGAGTGCTGATACGACCAGCCCTCAGTAAAAGCCTTGGATTTTGGGTTCAAATGAGCTTCTCTAGGTGGAAACATTGTAGACATGTTACTGATTTTTTTAAAATTGCTGGTGAAGGAAGCACACTCATGTGTCCTCTCATCAGAGGGAGATAGCAGAACATAGCCCCTGTGTGGATTTCGCCAGATTCCACTTTTGTGCCTTTTCCCTTTGCTGATCTTATTGTATACCTTATTGCTGTCGTAAGATTTAGCCATGAGAGCTTCTAGCAGACCATCAAATGTGGGCATGGTCTTGGAGAGCCCCAGAACACATGCTCACTGTGAACCACATAACAATCAAAGGAATGCTAGTGTAGATCAGCACAATTTACTGTTTTGGCCTAGGAAGGGACCTACGACCCTAAGGTTCTCTGTCAGTCTCCATGCATGAGGCACACGGCAAACTTGCTTTGTCTCCTCGGAAAACGGGTAAAGTGGCACCTACTTCCACTCCATCTGGTGTTGTGTCTGGAGTGGATTGATTTGTATGGGATTTTGGTCTGTTTTCTTAAATGATTCCTGCATCAAGCCAAAATAATTTCATTTTGAGAATCTTTGCTTTTAGAGTTTTAAAGAGCTGTTTTTTGTTTTTTTTTTTTCCATGAAAAAACAAACGAACAAACCTCAGAACTTGCAGGTAGGGTTTTCTTTGTTGATTGAGACACTGGGGATCTACACTAGAGAAGGGAAGGGGCTTGCCTCATGTCACCAGGGAAATTAGCGTCAGAGCCACAGTGAGGAACCCGAGCTGCTGAGTCTCAGCTAATGTGCTTTTCCTTACATCTCAGGATCACCAGGATTCTTATGACTTTTCAAATTTTCAGAGCTATGTCTCTATTTTAATAGTAAGGAAACTGGTGTAAGGCGTTCGAGGGAGTTACTAGGATTTGAGGCTTGCTCTAACTGAATTTTTGCTTTTTATACTACTCTGGACAGTAGAATTTCAGCAATGATAATAGCAGTTATTACAGCTTTTGCTCTTAGAAGGCTGTTGGCTACAAGGAACAGAAACTGCACTAAAAGTCATTTAACTAATAGTGACTTATTTTCTCATCTAGCAGGAGCGAGCAGTCTGAGAACAGAGTAGATCCAGGGTTGTGAAGAATTTGGTGTCTTGATGACATCATCGCTAACCCCAGGTTTCTTCTGTCTCTTTGCTCTGCCACACTTGGTCTATCAGTATGTCTTCCTCAGGGGCACAGGATGGCTTAAATTAGCATAAGAACTTTAATGAGCAAGAGGCTTGCAGGTACCTCTTTTGTGTAGTTTTTTTTTTTTAGTAAGGAAAACTTCTAAAAAGTGACCCAGAAAAATTCTTCTCAGGTCTCCATGGCCACGGGTGGGTCACATGCCGTCACTGGCGAGCAGAAAAGGCCATGCCATGGAGCCCTGTCCAGATGCACGCCCTGGGACAGTGGGGCAGGGTCCGCTGCCACTGAGAAACGTGTTCAGAGATGTGAAGTGACAGGACCAAGTTAATGCAGCTGGAAAGTGGCAGAGGAAGGAATAAAGCGCAGATGTGTCTGATGGCTACAGCCAGTGGTCTGACCCACTACACAATTCTGGTTGTCCATATTCGCTCTCCCCTCCATAGTACCACTTGCCAAACTCTAGCCCGCACGCCTAAGTCACTTTGGCTGGTGATTGCAGGATCGTCTCCTTGCCAGGTCAGTGTCAGCAATCAATCGTCATCTCCTGGGCGTGAAAACCAGCCGATTAGAGCTGTAAGTAGGTGTTTAACAACACAGAGGCAGCCAGCCATCCGTCAGCAGTTTTCCCCCCTGGCGGCTGGGCATTAGCAAATATGCTGAGAGGGGCACCGCTGGTCCGTGGCTGCTGGGTGCAGGGAGTGTCACCAGGGCGGATGATTTGAGAAAAGAAGAATGACAGGATGTCAGAGCTGAAAGGTCTCTTAGACTTGGTCTAGGCCGGCTCCATCACTGTAGTGATGGGTAAACAGGCCCAGAGGAGGGAAGGGATTGCTTAGGATCACACAGAAAACCACTGATAGATCCAAGAAGAGAGCGTGCCTGGATTTATCCGATGGTATTTCCAAGGTTTTTTGAAGTCTAACTCTATATACCACTGCCTTACAATTCTTACTCATGAAATCGGTTCTTTATTCAAATGACATCTGAAAAACAAAGGCTTTTTTTAAAATGTTTATTTATTTATTTTCTTTTTTTTTTTTAAATTTTATTATGTTATGTTAGTCACCATACAATACATCATTGGTTTTTGATGTGGTGATCCACGATCCATTGTTTT
>NC_138375.1:40105440-40184276 GCF_054177405.1 Leptonychotes weddellii
CTACATTTGTATCTTTGGGGTAAATACCCAGTAGTGCAATTGCTGGATCGTATGGTAGCTCTATTTTCAACTTTTTGAGGAACCTCCATACTGTTTTCCAGAGTGGCTGCACCAGCTTGCATTCCCACCAACAGCGTAGGAGGGTTCCCCTTTCTCCGCATCCTTGCCAACATCTGTCGTTTCCTGACTTGTTAATTTCAGCCATTTTGACTGGTGTGAGGTGGTATCTCATTGAGGTTTTGATTTGGATTTCCAATCAAGAAATGGGCAGAAGACATGAACAGACATTTTTCCAAAGAAGACATCCAAATGGCCAACAGACACATGAAAAAGTGCTCAATATCGCTCAGCATGAGAGAGAGAATCTTAAGCAGGCTCCACACCTGTCTCGGAGTCCATTGTGGGGCTTGACCTCACTACCCTGAGCTGAAATCAAGAATCGGTTGCTCAGTTGACTGACCCACCCAGGTGCCCCTCAGGGTTTGATTTGATTTACTATTGCATCTTACTAGCAATAATTTTCTCCCATAGAATTCAGAACCAGAGGGGGACCCAAGTGCTGGTCTCATATCTTTAAATGATCAGCTCTAGGACCCTGAGGAAGTCCCTCTACTTCTCTAGGTCTCTGTTTCCTCATTTATAAAATGACCAGATTAGACAAGATGGCTTATATCTTAGGATCCCCCCAGCTTTGATATTTACATATTATCTGTGAGTATATGAGAACAAAGCAGATTCTGATTAATGAACAGACCATATTAGTTTTATTTCTTTCCTCTATAAAGTAGTTATAAAGATCAGAAGGGGAAATAGAAGATATTAAATAAATACATAAAATAATAATTACTGTTTTTGTAATCATTCTTAAAATTTCAGGCCAGACTATTCTCATTTTCCTAAAAATAGCCTATTAGGGCATATTGATAATCTTAGCAAAACGTGATGCCCAGTGATGTGAAAAGAGCATTGGATGTAGGGGCTGACCAGTCTGGGTTTACATTCTAACTCTGTCATGTAATAGCTTTTTGACTTGAGTCATGTTATGTATTTCCATGGTCCCCAAGTTCCTTGTCTGCAAAATCAGAATTAAAGATATTTAAATTAAAAGGTTATGGTGAGGATAAAATAAACAGTCTTATGAACCACACTCACCACAATGGCTGGTGCATGGGGAGGATTCAACAGAACTTACTATTCATCCTTCCTTCTTACTGATGCATTTAGAAACAAACACAATTTTGGTAATTGTCTATTTTCTGGGTATAAATTTTTCTCTCTGGTGGTAGAGCCACTTTAGACTAGATGGGACATACAGCCTATGCATCTTTAATATATCGACTATCTGAATATTGGTTGTTTCATAAGGAAAAAGTGAATCCTTAGCAGTCAGAACCCCTAGTTCTATTCTGTTCCCTCTAGCTTATGACATCTGGGACACTGGGAACTTCATTTATTTTTCCAGTCTTCAGTTTGCACATGTGTAAAATGTTAATACCCATTTCAGAGGGCTTTTATTAGCCCTCTAATAATTTGAAAATGCTTGGTAATCTCTAGAGCATTAGGAAAATATAAGATATCATTTCTATCATTAATTCACCAATATATCTTCAAACTGGTCCCCTCTTTTCCTGTTCAAATTCTTTCTGAACTTCAAGGTCAAAGTCCTGCCTCCTGTTGTAGGAAAACTTTCTTCTGCCCCACCTCTCCAAAATCTCTCCCATCACTAACTTTCCATGGCCCTCACTGCTTGGGCCACTCTGTTGGCACTTAGAATGTTGCCGTATATTATTAATGATTTCTAATGATTTCTTCCTGTTTGTAGATGATTTCCCCCTGACTTGATATTGGTAATGCCTTTTGCACATCATTCTGACTCATAGCCTTTATCGTGCATCTCTCTCACACACATGGCTTAAAATTCAAAGGATGAAATGAAAAAGGGTCTCTCTGGGGTGCTGGGGTGGCTCACTCGGTTAAGCGTCTGCCTTTGGCTCAGGTCATGATCCCAGGGTCCTGGGATTGAGCCCCTGCATGGGGCTCCTTGCTCAGGGGGGAGTCTGCTTCTCTCTCTCCCTCTGCCTCTCCCCCAGCTTGTGCTCTCTTGTGCTCTCTCATGCACGTGCCTTCTCTCTCTCTCAAATAAATAAATAAATAAATAAATAAATAAATAAAAATTAAAAAAAAAAAAGAAAAATGGGTCTCCTCTCCCATGTCTGCTCTCTGGTTCCCTCCCCAGAGACAACCACTATTGCTAGTTCTTTGACTGTCCTATCCAAGGCTGGTCTACATATCCCCCTTCTCCTTATAATGGTAGTCTCTCTTATGTACCTGTGTTTTTATTTACTATATCATGGATAAGTGAAATCAGATAAATATCTGGTATCTTATTAGTGTAAAAACAGCAGTCTCTCTTTTTTTAATATTTTGGTTTATTTAAACAATCATTTTTTATTTGGAAGTGTTAATGAGATCATTGTAGATTTGCATACAGTTGTAAGAAATAATTTAGATCTTAGGTACTCTTTATCCACTTTCCACTGATGGGAGCATTTTGCACAACTTTTAGGATAATATCACATCCAGAATATTGCCATTGATTCGGTCTACTGATCTCATTCAGATTTCCGATTTTACTTGTATTCATTTGTGTGTGTGAGAGAGTATGAGTATTCAGTTCTATCCAATTTCATCATGTGTAGTTTTGTGTATCCCTATCACAGTCAAGACACGGAACATTTCCACCACCACAGGATCCATTACAGTCCCACCCACCTCCCTCCCACTTCTCTGTCTCTAGCTCTTGTCATTCACTAATCTTTTCTCCATTTCTAAATATTTGTCGTTTAAAAAAAGTGTTACGTAAATGGAATCATACAGTATGTTACCTTTTGGGATTGGCTTTTTTGTACTGAACGTTATTATTGGCTGTGTGTATATGCACTACGGTTTGTTTTCCTGTTTATCTGTTGAAGGACATCTGGGCTGTTTCCAGTTTTTTATTATTATGAATAAAGCTTCTATGAATATTTATATACAGATTTTCATGTGAACATACGTTTTCAATTTTCTGTGATAAATGCCCAAGTGAATGATTGCGGGTCGTATGGTAATTGCATGTTTAGTTTCATAAGAAACTGCCAAACTTTTCCACAGTGACTGTACCATTTTACATTTCTATCAGCAGTGTGTAAGTGATCCAGGGTCTCTGGATCCAGGCCAGCATTTGGTGATGTCACCATTATTTATTTTAGCCATTTTGTTTGGTGTGTAATGATATCTCATTATGACTTTAATTTGCATTTCCCTGATGGCTAGCGATGTTGAATATCTTTTCATGAGCCTCTGTCATCTGCATATCCTCTACGTTGAAATGTCTGTTCATTGCCAGTTTTCTAATTGGATTGTTTTATTTTTTATTGTTGAGCTTTGAGAGTTGCAAAATACATTTTAGATACCAGTCCTTTGTTGGCTACGTGGCTTGATAATATTTTCTTGCGGTCTGTAGCTTATCTTTTTGTCTTCTTCCCCTGGACTTCTATAGAACGAGACTATATAGTTTTGATGAGATCCAATATATCAATCTTTCTTTTTATGAACTGTGCTTTTGGAGTCAAGAACTCTTTGTCTAGCTCTAGATCCCAAAGATTTTCTCCTATGCTTTTTCGAAAAGTTTTATAGTTTTACATTTTACCTTAAAGTCCAGGACCCATTTTAAGTGAATTTTTGTATAAGATGTGAGGTTTAGGTTGAGGGTTTGTTTGTTTGTTTGTTTTTAAGATTTTATTTATTTGAGAGAGAGAGAATGAGAGAGAGCACATGAGAGGGGGGAGGGTCAGAGGGAGAAGCAGACTCCCTGCCTAGCAGGGAGCCCGATGCGGGACTCAATCCAGGGACTCTAGGATCATGACCTGAGCGGAAGGCAGTCGCTTAACCAACTGAGCCACCCAGGCGCCCTGTTTGTTTGTTTTTTTGCCTATTGGTATCCAATTACTGCAGCATCACTTGCTTGAAGATGCTATCCTTCTTCTAGCAAATTGCTTTTGCACCTTTATCAAAAATCAATTGCACATATTTGTGTGGGTCTAATTATGTGTTTTCTGTTCCCTTGATCTATGTATCTATCTCTCCACCAATAGCTCATTGTCTCGATGACTGTAATATATAATGAGTCATGAAATCAGGCAGACTGATTCTTTCTACTTTATTCTTCTTTGTCAAGATTATTTGCAACTTTCCACATTAATTTCAGAATAAGATTGTATATGTATACAAAATCATTGCTGGGTTTTGATAGTACAGTTGATCCTTGAACAATGTGAAAATCTGCTTATTGCTTTTGACTCCCCCAAAACTTATCTAGTAATAGCCTATTATTTTTTTCAATTTCTTTTGAAATTGTTTTTATTTTATTATTTTTATATGTTCAGTTAGCCAACATATAGTACATCATTAGTTTTTGCTGTGGTATTCAATGATTCATCAGTTGTGTATAACACCCAGTGTCCATCACAACACGTGCCCTCCTCAATACCCATCACCTGGCTACCCCACCCCCCCACCCCGCTCCCTTCTGTAACCCTCAGTTTGGTTCCCGGAGTCCAGAGTCTCTCACGGTTTGTCTCCCTCTCTGATTTCTTCCCGTTCAGTTTTCCCTCCCTTCCCCTATGGTCCTCCGTGTAGTAATAGCCTATTATTGACCAGAGAACCCTTACCAACACAGTTGATTAACACACATTTTGTATGTTATAGGTATTATATACTATATTCTTACAATAAAGTGAGCTAGAGAAAATAAAATATTATTAAGAAAATCATAAGGAAGAGAAAATACATTTACAGTACTGTACTGTATTTATAAAAAAAAATGTGTATAAGTGGACCTGTGTAGTTCAAATATGTGTTGTTCAAAGATCAACTATAATTGCTTTACACCTGTAGATTAATTTAGGCAGAAGTGATATCTTTACTGTGTTGAATATTTGCTGTGCTCTCTATTCATTGATTTATTTCATCAGCATTATGATTTATTTCATCAGCAGACAGCTATTCTGTACATGTTTGTAGCTAAGTTTTAATATTTTTGGAGTGGTTGTAAATGATACTGTGGGATTTTTTTCCCCCAGCTTTATTGAGGGATGATTGGAAAATAAAAATTGTATATGATTTTAAAAGATGTACAACATGATGATTTAATACATGTATACTTTGTGAAATGATTAATAGAATGGTATTGTGTTTTTAATTTCAATTTCTACAGGTTCACTGTTAGCATATAGAGATGTGTTTTTATGCGTGTGTATGTACTTTGGTCTCATATTCTGCAAGCTTGATGAACTTACCTTTGCTTAAAAATTCTAGAATTTATTTTTAATAAATTCCCTGGGATTTTCTACATTAGACAATCAGGTCATCTGCAAATAGGGATAATTTCTTCTTACCTGTATGGATTTTATTTCTTTTTCTTGCCTTATTGCAGTAGCTAGAACTTTCAGCACTGTATTGAGTAAGAGTGGTGAGAGTAGACATCCATGCCTTGTTTCTGATCTTAGAGGGAAAGTGTTCAGTTTTCACCTTTATGTATGATGACAGCTGATTGGCAAAAAGGTGGCTTCCTTTTTTAACCAGATTACTGAGTATTATCCCACTGTAAGGTTGTACTATAATTACTTCTACAGCTCTTTATCAGTGGATTTTTATTGCTATCAGTCTTTTGCTTAATAATGTTCCTATGAATATTCTTAAATATAGATATCTTTTTACATAGCCATGAAGGTATGGCCCTCTTTTCTGTTCTATCAAGGCTTCCTCCCTAGAAGATCTTGCTTGGTTTTGTGGTTTTAAGCGCCAGTACAATGACGACTCCTAAATATATGTTCCCAGCCTGATGTCTGCTCTGAATACAGATTTGTGTATTCCTTTGCCCACATAATTATTTCCAGTTGGATGTCTAAAATGCTTCTCAACATCAACAAGTGTAAAGTTGAACTACTAACTTGCCTATATCCATCTCTCAAAACCCCTTCCTTTGATGCTTTCCCTATTTTGGTAAATGGCATTCCAGCCTTCCAGTGGCTCAGACCAAAAACCTTGTATTCACCCTTGATGCCTCTCTTTCTCTGACATCCAAACTATCAGCAAATCTGATCAGCAAATTTTGTCCCAACTATGATCAATTCTTTTCACACCATGGCTACTACTTTGGTCCAGACCACCATCCTATCTTCCCTGGGTTATGGCTTCCTAACTGGCCACTCTCCTTCTGCATTGATTTCCTACAACTCATTCTCCATACAAGAAGTCACAGTAAAAAAAAGAAAAAAAAAAAAAAAAGGAAGTCACAGTGGTTGTCTAAAACATTACATTGTATACTCCTCTGCTCAGAACTTCCTAGTGACTTCCCATCTCCGTTAGAGTAAAATCAAGGTCCTTACTCTGGCCTGGGGAAATGGTACAATCTGATTTCTAACTCGTGCATGCTTTGGGTCCTGCCACCTCTCTGATGTTTCTCACTCTGCTCTGGCCACACTTGCCTCACTTCTGCTCCTTTAATTGCCAAGTGCACTCTGACCTCAGAGCACAGATTGTTCCCATGCTTGGAACATTCTTTCCCCAGGTATCTGCATAGCTCACTCCCTCATTCCCTTCAGGCATCTGCTTTGTTTTCACTTCATCGGAGTGGCCTTCCCTGAGGACCCTCATCCCACCTTGGCACTCCCTTCCTTTTAACCAGATTTATTTTTCAGCATACCATTTATTATCATCTGAAATATTATATGTTCACTTGTTTGTTTGCTGTGTGTCTTTCTACCAATAGAATGTAAGTACCATGAGGGATGAAACCTTGTTTTCTTCACTGCTATATCTCCAGCACCTCCACCAGTGTGCAATAGATATTTGTTGAATGAGTTAATGAATGAACTGCTGGGTCAAATGGCATGTGCATTTAAAATTTGATAGATATTGGCAAGTTGCTCTATAAAGATCTTATACTAATAATATATGAGAGTTACAGTCCCACTCTTGATACATGAGAGCTCATTTCTTTTTTTTTTTTTTTTTTTAAAGATTTTATTTATTTATTTGAGAGAGCAAATGAGAGACAGAGAGCATGAGAGGGAGGAGGGTCAGAAGGAGAAGCAGACTCCCTGCCGAGCAGGGAGCCCGATGCGGGACTCGATCCCGGCACTCCAGGATCATGACCTGAGCCGAAGGCAGTCGCCCAACCAACTGAGCCACCCAGGCGCCCGAGAGCTCATTTCTTTTTGTACACAACCCATTAAGAGATTCTCTCAACTCTTAGTTTTATACTCCAACTCCCTGAGGTAGACATAATAGATTCAACCTCCATGCAATTATCACGATTCCAGGACAAATTTCAGAAACATCCCATATAGTGTTGGTGGCTTCAACAAAACAACTTAAACAGCTAGGCTTTCAAGTTTCATATGTTCGCAGAATTTCATAGATAAGAAGAATCTGGCAAAGCACTCACAGCTTCTGTGTCTTGTTTACATTGAAATGTCAATAGAGCTAACCTTATTTTTCCATTGGATTTTCTCTTGAATCCTAAGTCAAGAGAGAACAGGAGAGCCCTCTTCCTGGTGGCATTTTTGTTCTTTAGGATGATTTGTAGTTTTTTCCTCATCAAAGAGCACCTTCCCAGCATCCTGCACCACTGAGGATGTTTTGGTGGGGGTGGGAGTGGGGATAGGTGTGAAGATTAGACTATTTCAAGAATTAGACCAGAGAAAAGCCACCTTGTTGCTTGCTGTTAGATTCCTACTACTGACCCCCTAGTAGGCACTATGTAAATAGTTCTTGAGTATTGACTTAACATTTATGTGATTGACACATCTGCCCTAAAAGCCCTGAATATCAGTATCATGCTTTACAACCCATAAAATGGCTTTATATGATTCCCAAACAGTACCCGTTTCTTGAGCAGAATCTCAAGAAGGTAGGGCAGGAAGGATGAGGCAAAACTTGGCCATGGTCATGTTTCCCAAAGTGAGTACTATGGAATGTTAATATGTTAAACAGATTTCTTAGCAGCAGGGGTTTGATAAAGCCTCTTCAGAGACTCTTCAGAGACTCCTAAATATGCTTTGTGAATACCTAAGAGGGGAATAGAATGTGTGGTGTTTGCCAACTTATTTGAATCAGTCTTCGATTCCCTAAAGCACATTATGGGCTTGGGGTTTCAGAGAACAGGTTTTCAGGAAGATTTGGCCTAGGGCCCTCTGTACAGGTTAAGCACTTGGAGACAGATGACCTCTTATTCCAGGCCCGATTCTTTTTTTTTTTTTTTTTAAAGATTTTATTTGACAGAGAGAGACAGTGAGAGAGGGAACACAAGCAGGGGGAGTGGGAGAGTGAGAAGTAGGCTTCCCGCAGAGCAGGGAGCCCGATGTGGGGCTTGATCCCAGGACCCTGGCATCATGACCTGAGCTGAAGGCAGACACTTAACGACTGAGCCACCCAGGTGCCCCTCCAGGCCCGATTCTTTACTGGGGTTTCAGTTCAGAGCTTTCATTTAAGAAAGAATATTGACATTTTGCTTTGATTTTCAGGACAAAGTGTAAAAGACCAATCTAGAAGGCCCATGATTTATTTAGGACATCTGGAGCAGTGGGACATCTCCAGAAGGTCTGAGTTACTTAGTTCTGCAGGTTGTTTGGTCTTCTAATTAACTGTCCTTCTTAATTCATTTTTCACTGGTTGGCATAGCTATCCAAGATGCATGTTTGGCAGAACCTATTCAAGTGAGATCAGCAGAAAACATGAAGGAGCTGGAAGCAGCTAATGAAATGCTGGGATCCTCACTTCACACTCCTTTTCCTCTCACCCAACCTTCCTGTTCCAGGTGCTGACACCAGGAGAATAATAGAAGTCAACTCAAATATGGGGCTGCCACTGAGGAGAAAGAAGATCAGGAGTAGGGTACTGACAAAAAGTAGCAATGTTTTGAGATCAAGGGCTTATTTCCAGCTGCAGAAATCAGGGACTGCTTCAGGGAGAAGGTGGCCACTAATTTAAAATGTCCATTTAGGAGAAGTTAGTATTGATTGAAGTTTTGAGGGCAATTTGACTATCAAATTTTAAATGTATGTATTCTACTGTATGATTCCATAGAATTCCATAACAATGCCACTTATAGAAATTACAGAAGTATTCACATAAGAACAAAAATGCATATTTATAAATAGTGAATGATGATACATCGCCATAATAGAATCCTGTGAGGACAGGAAGAGAAATGAAATATCTCTATGTGAAAATATGTCCATTATATATTCCAAATGAAAAATCAAGACACCCAACATTTTGTGCATACCATTTTTGTATGAAACAGTTAGTAGGGAGCGCCTGGGTGGCTCAGTCATTAAGTGTCTGCCTTCGGCTCAGGTCATGGTCCCAGAGTCCTGGGATCGAGCCCCACATCGGGCTCCCTGCTTGGCGGGAAGCCTGCTTCTCCCTCTCCCACTCCCCCTGCTTGTGTTCCTACTCTCACTAGTCTCTCTCTCTCTGTCAAATAAATAAAATCTTAAAAAAAAAAAAAAAGAAACAGTTAGTAGCTTATAATACAGAATATAGACTAAAATCCATAGAGACTTAGAATAAAAATTAAGCTGCTAGTCGTGTTTATCTCAGGAGGGGTGGGAAACTGGCAAACATCTCATGCTCTACATTGCATTTTTCTGTAATACTCATTTTAAAAATAATCATATGTTATCTATATAGTTAGAAAATAATGAAAAGGATCTTTTTTAAAGTACAGTTTGTTTTCTTTGTGTGACAAACTTTTTTCTCTTTATTTCTCGAGAGACTCAAGGCACACGGGAATCCCCAAACATAAAGGAAATGTTTGTCTTTTTCTACTTTTTCTACTTCTTTTGGTCTTCACCTCCCTTTCTAGAGCCCTCATTTCCACCTAACCTACTTTCTCTCTTCGACTCGCTCTGTCCCTCCAGCCCTCTCAAGCCCCAGTGGATAGCCCATCTGCCTTCATCTGATGCCTGAGCTTGCTTCTCTATAGCTCCCTCTGGAGCTTTCCCATGTAATAGCACGTTCAGACCACTGAGGCATCCAGTATTTTCTCCAGTGCAGTGGCGGATAGGCCACGTTATGGGTGAATAGGAGGGAAATAGTCTGACGTACTCTGCTCTACAAATGCATCTACTTTGTGGCATGGGCCACTCTTTTTTCCTCATCTGTTCAAAATAATTGAATTATATTAAATAATCTCTAAGGATCTTTCCCAAGATGGTATTTTATGATCACTTAAAACATATTTACTTTCTAACTTTAAGGTTTCCTGACTTTCTGCCGCTCTTACCTGCTAGAGGAGAGAAACTCTTCTCACATTTCTTTAAAATGTGCTGACAGTGAGGCAGCATTGGAGGTAAAAAAAAAAAAAAAAAAAAGTGCCAACTCTGGACTTTGCCACCACTTTATTTTGTGGCCTTGGGCCATTCGCTTTCTTTCCTTGGGTCTCAGTTTTCTGAGCTTAACAGTGGGTGTGTCTGCCGAAATCCTCCTCATTATAAGGAAATATTTGGAGATGAATGTGGATATTGACCTGGCTTTTCTCCCAAGGGCATGATAAGAATCAGATGGGTAAACAGATATACAGGTGTTTTTATCAGTGTAGAGCAGGGTTTCTCAACCTAGGCATTACTGGCGTTTTGGGCCAGATAATTCTTTGTAGGAGGCTGTCCTGCGTGCTGTAGGATGTTCAGCAATATCCTTAGCCCTACTTACTAGAAGCTAGCAATCTCTCCTCCCCAATTGTGACAACTAAAACTGTTTCCAGATGTTGTCACATGTCCCCTGGGGGGCAAATCAGCCCTGGTTTGAGAACCACTGACGTAGAGTCATATATTGATGTCAACCATTGGTAATTCTATAACTGCTTTGAGGAGGAACAAATAAAAAGGAGAAAAAGTCACATAAGTGGAATTCCAGAGAGTGCCAGAGATGTCTCCACTGAGGAACAAGAAGATAATACACGAGTGAAGATGGTGCCAAATACAGCATCATTTCTGGGCAGTCATATTTCCTGTGGGAACAATCTGTACCCTGAAGAAGGATGGAGAGATCAATCTTGTTGAGGAACCCTTCTACCATGGCACGGGAGAATGGGGGTTTATAGATCTTGCCAATTTCTAGTTATAGATGGGGATAGAAGGGGGATTTGAAAGAAAAATGAAGGATACAGCTTATTCCACAAGGTCAGAGACATGCAGAAATTCATGGATATTAAAGCATTTAGCCACATCTCCCATTCAAGTGCTACACTGCTCTGTGTAATATTCTTAATTCTGCTAGCTATTTGATCTTGAACAACTTACTTGTCCTTTCTGAGGGTTTGTTTCCTCCTTTCTTCTTTGGCTCCAGAAGAATGTTCAATTTGTCCAGTTTCTTAATACCATAAGTTGTGAGCAAGACTAATCATTATACTACACGGGGTTCACTGCACTTTAAATACGTGCCTCAATTAGGCACATGGTAACCCTGTACATCTTGTTATCGTCCCATTTTGTAGATGACGAAACTGAGGATGTAGAGAAGCTTTAAGCCCCGTTCTTCCTGTCTCCATAGCTCACACTTGTACCTACCATTGCTTCGCGGCAAAGAACTCAATACACAGCACAATAACCTGGGTCACTCTTACTCATTTCTGTCTCATCTTCTAGACTGTAAACAACTTGAAACAACTTGTGAACATTCTGAACAATCCCTGCACCTACTCCTGGACTCCAAGGGCTATGTCATGTACACTGTACCGTTCTCAGGCCACTATGCCTTAATCTTAAGGAATAAAAAACTGATAGAAGAATTTTACACATCAGGACCCAACAGGGCAGCAGGAAGGCAAGAACCTGAATAAATCAGAACATGTCAGTCTTTCTAGGCAGCAAGGGACTAAAACCTATTCCTAGGTTTATTAAGTAGGAATAAGTGGAAACAGAACTCATCTTTCTAATGCCTTGGAGTTTGAAATAAGAAAGTACAGGAAGGTAAAGTTCTTGTCTATGCTCACACAATGTGTTGGTAGCAAACCAAGGGTTGAGACTGGGCTCTGGTTCCCAGTCCAGTTTTAGTGGGATGCTGTGCAGGTTGATGGATCAGAATGCAGCATCTGGAGATATGTTACCTGAGCCGGGAACTAAGGTCAGAGAGAAGATATTTAACTTCTCTGACCCTCCTTTTCCTTATCTGCAATTAGGAGTCACGGTAATTCCTACCTCAAAAGGTGGTTGTGAGGATTAAATGAGATAAAGTACAACAAGCCCTTAGCACAGTGTCTGTCACATTATTATTTTTAAAGAGATTTCTAGCTACATGTTTTTGTGGCTTTTCTTAGAATACAACATATATTCACTTTAAAATTTTTTCTTAAAGATTTATTTATTTGAGAGAGAGAGAAAGAGAGTGCAGGCAGCAAGGGCAGAGGGAGAGGCACTGAGCGCGGAGCCTGACTCGGGGCTCGATCTCATGACCCTGAGATCCCCAAGTGGAAACCAAGAGTCAGACGCTTAACTGACTGCACCACTCAGGCATTCTTCCACTTTTAAATTCTGCATGCAATCCTTTTTCCTTTTTTTTGCATATTGTTCTTTGAGTTTTGGCAAATTCATGCACAATCAAGATACAAAAGAGTCCTATCATTCAAGAGATTCTCAACTTTTTCCCTTTCTAGTCAACCCCTGCACCTTCTAGACCTGGCAAAAATGGATGTTTTCTGTTCCTATAATTTTGTCTTTTTCAGAATGTCATTTAAATGGAATCATGTAGTATATAGTTTTTGAGACTGTCTTCTTTTTCCTAGCATAATTCATGAGATTCATCCATGATGTGATATATATCTATATAGATATACAGAGGGATTAATATCTAGATTTATCTATATCTCAGTGTTTCTTTCCTTTTGATTGCCATATAGTATTCCAGTGTATAGGTATACCACAGTTTGTTTATCCACTCACCAGCTGAAGGACACGTGTGTTGTTCGCAGTGATTATGAATAGTGATGCCCTAAACATTTGTGTATGAGGTTCTAGGTAAATATAAGGTGTCATTTCTTTTGGGCAAATACCTAGAAGTGTGATTGCCGGGTCATATGATAAAGGTATGTTTATAAGAGATTGTCAAACTGTTTTCCAAAGCAACTGTTAACATTTTAGGTTCCCATCTATGCTCTATGAGGATTGCAGTTTCTTCACTTCCTCTCCAGCCTTGGTATAGTCAGTCTTTTTGGTTGTAGCCATTTAAACAGGTATGTCATGTTATCTCATTGTAGTTGTAATTTGGATTTTCCTAATGACTAATATTCTTGAACATCTTTTTGCGTGCTTTATTTCCATTAGTATATCTTTGGTGGAGTTTTTTTTTCAAATCTTTTGTTCATTTTTTAAATTGGGTAATCTGGTTACTTAGTATTGAGTTTTGAGAATTCTTTATATATTCTGACATTCTGTCAGCTAGATGTTTTGCTAATATTTATCCCGGTCACAGTTTATCCTTTCATTATCTAAACAGTATCTTTTTTAAAGTAGAAGTTTTGAATTTTGGAGGTGCCTAGGTGGCTCAGTTGGTTGAATGTCTGACTCTTGGTTTCAGCTCAGGTCATGATCTCATCGGTCGTGAGATTGAGCCCCATGCGGGGCTCTGTGCTCAGTGTGGAGTCTGCTTAAGATTCTCTCCCAGTGCGGGTGCCTGGGTGGCTCAGTCATTAAGCATCTGCCTTTGGCTCAGGTCATGATCCCAGGGTTCTTGGATCGAGCCCCAGGTCGGGCTTCCCTGTTCAGCGGGGAGCCTAATTCTCCCTCTCCCTCTGCCTGCTTCTCTCCCTACTTGTGCTCTTTATCTCTCTGTCAAAAAAATAAGTAAAATCTTAAAAAAAAACTTAAAAAAAAAGATTCTCTCCCACTGCCTCTCCCCTCCACTCCCACTCTCTCAAATAAATAAATAAATAAATAAATCTTTTTAAAAACAAGTTTTGAATTTTGATGAAGTAAAAATTTTGACAAAGTCAAATTCCATTAATTTTTCTTGTATAGATCATGCTTTAGAAGTTGTATCTAAGAAATCTTTGCCTTATCTAAAATCACAGAAATTTTCTTCCTTTGTTTCCTTCTGGAAGTTTTATAGTTTTAAGTCTAACATTTAGAGGGTGCCTGGGTGGCTCAGTCGTTAAGCGTCTGCCTTTGGCTCAGGTCATGATCCCAGGGTCCTGGGATCGAACCCCGCATTGGGCTCCCTGCTCCGTGGGGAGCCTGCTTCTCCCTCGCCCACTCTTCCTGCTTATGTTCCCTCTCTCGCTGTGTCTCTCTCTGTCAAATAAATAAATAAAATCTTTAAAAAAAAAAGTCTAACATTTAGATTTGTGATTCATTTTGAGTAAATTTTTATGTGAGATGTATGGGTTGAGAAGTTTTTTTTTCACGTGGGTATCTACTTATTAAATTCATAATGCTAGTTACATGTAGACAGTTAAGGCTGCCACTCTGGATGATCTCTCACTCACCAGTATCTTAGGAATATTGGTAACTTCTATTACATGATTATGATTATAATTATGATTATTCGTCTGTCCATCTATCATCCTTCCTCCAACAAATGAGTTAAAACCATGTAACAGTCACTGAACTAGGTAAAGAATTGTCAATGTTATTGACTATTATCTCAAACAACCCAGGCTCATTAAGAAGGTCGGTTATGGGGAGCACACATTTATAGTGATGTTAAGCAAGATGCAATGTCTATTTGTCAGTCTGATGAAGAGTTAATTTCTTGGGTCTGAGAAGGGAGGAAACATGAAACCTAACAAAGTCAATTCTCTTAATTTCATAGCTTATTTCAGAGCTTAGGGACAAAATAATCAGGTTTTAATTGAACCAAAGCATCTCCAGAGACTCTGAGAATGTCTTGTAAACAGTTTTGCTAGTGGACCAAGTGCCCAGAGGGAGTTCTAGGAAGAAATTGTTTACTCATCTTACTTTTTCTCCCGTATTAGCAATGCATTGTCTCCTTTGTCTCTTTGAATATCTACAAACAAAACTTTCCCACAGATAATTTAGAAAATCTACTTGAAATTTTCAGGCCTATGTCACATCAATTTCTTAATATGTATGAAATAGTAGAAAGCACATGGGAATGAATCCATGGTCCATCTCTCAGTAGGCAAAACATATGGTATGTGATTTTGTTTCTCTTTACCATGATCCTCTTGTCTGTAAAAATAAAATAGTGTGCCAACATTCCAGGGTTTACTACCTTATAGGGTTTTCTTCTTTGGACAGTGAAGGAATTAAGACGATGACTCTACAGTATCCTACTGCAGATATGTTGGGTGCAATACTTACCATGACATGAATTCATGCAAAAGCACCACATACGTAGTGAGTGATTTCTATATGCCAGGCACTCTACTAGGTTTGGAGATAAAACGGTAAGTTCAAAACAAATACAGTCCTTGCCCATATGGAGCTTGTGGTTTAATGGGGAGGGTGAGGCTAAAGTAGATAATCATAAACATAGACTGTACAAATTACAAACTGTATTACATCCTAAGAAGCTATATGATAAATTGACTATGCTGAAATAAGTCCCCAGATCATCTGCCATATACCCAATAAATTTTATGGGTTATCTCTTTTAAAATAATTCTCTGGTCCCTAGGGAAGACATGTTTCTCACCTAGAAATGAAGACTATTTTCATCTAGTTAAGAGTCAGAAAATATAGTAAAGTAGCTTCAGTGAACAGTCTTTGATGGAAAGTCAATGTCATCTTGTTACCAAAAACAATAATTTAACATTTTTAGAGATCAAACATAATTTCTGTTTATATTTCTGTATTAAGATTTAAAGAGAAGGAGTTAATTTGTGTTTAAAAAAATGACATACTCTCTAGAATTGATTCTCAAGCAGTGGAGTCTTCTGATGACTCAGAATCATGAGCGTTGACCTTTTGCTCTGTAGGACTCATTCAGTGGGAAGAACTAATATGCCCCTTCTTTGAATGTCTCCTGGCTATAATTTTCTGACTTCTAATACCCACTTTTATAATATTTTTATTTTTTCCATTTTTGTCAGCTGTCAACCTTCCTGTTTTCAGTGTATTTGCTTTTAGTAGCTCCTCTACCCCTTTTTATTTCTATTTCCAGTCTGTTATGGTTTGGGAAACAATATAACCGCATTTATTAGAATTGTTTGTGAAATAAGAACAGGCTCAGAGGAAGAGCAAAATTCTTCTTCTTTAGCACAGTGCATCGGCTTTACGCATGAAAGATTTTGTATGTTTGAATGTCAATTCTAGATAGTTTTAATAATTCACGTCACCAAAAAAGCATCTTTAAACAAATGAAATGATTTATGTAAACCAGAGAGAATGGTAGCAATTAAAATCTATTATATTTGCACAGTGCTTTTCACTTTTTAACATGCTGTTTTGCCTTCTAGCTTAACTTCATCCTCACTAAATCAGGATGGGGAGAGATAAGGTGAATATATAAAGAAACTCAGGTACAGAGATGTGAGGTGATTTATCTCAAGTTGCTTGGTGAATTGTTGACATACTTATGTCCAGAACATAGGTCTCTTGACTCACGATTGAAGGTTTTAGAAGGGCAGGAAAAATAAAGAGACTAGGACTCAAGAAGCAAACATTTTACATTAACCCATACTTGTGAATTTTACTGGATGAAATCTCAAGTGTTTGGGGAACAAACCTAACATCATTTTGGGAAATACGAGTTTCTAGACATGCTTGAATCACCCATAAATGCACAGTGCTGGCTCTCTTGGCCCCTTGGATATTTTAAAGTCTTATTTTCTCTGTCAGAGCAAATTAATCAAGTGACTACCATGTGGGGAAGTTGGTGAAATGTCAGAGAGGATGAAGAATGTGTATGAAAGTGAGAGCTTCAAAATTAGTTTGCCATATCTGATAAAGAGAAATGCAACATGTCCTAGTTTTGACATTAATTTTTTCCTTTCATTTATTTTTTATTTGTTCGACAAATACCTACTTGGTGACAGATGCTATGCTATGCCTTGGGGGTCTAAAGATCAACAAAACAGGGCATCTCCCTCAAGTTGCTCACACCCTAGGAAGAAGGGTGATAGGAATGTCCTAAAATTAGATTGTGGGGATTATACTACAACTCTGTAAATATACCAAAAGTCATTAAATTGTACACTTAGAATGGGTGAATTTTATCATGTGTGAATTACATCTCAATAAATCTGCTTAAAAAGAGCCAAATTGCAAACCAAGAAAAAAGACTCTTAACTGTAGAGAACAAGCTGATGGTTACCATAGGGGAAGTGGGTGGGGGATGGGTTAAATAGGTGATGGGGATTAAGGAGTACGCTTGTTGTGATGAGCACTAGGTGGTGTATGAAAGTGTTGAAACACTATATTGCACACCTGAAACTAATATTACACTGTATGTTAACTAACTGGAATTTAATTTTTTTTTTTTTAGAAAATAAAAAGAGCCAAACTAAAGCACAGAGTGATTCGTGCCATAATAGACATAAATTCAGGGTGCTATGGGAACCCTTAAGAGGCACACTAATTCAAAGAGACAAAGGGCCTCTAGAAGAAGTGATATCTAAACAGAGATCTAAGGAATGAATAAGGGATACCTAGGCAAGGAGAGGGGAAAGATTGAACTGAGCAACCAAAAGAGCATGCATAAATATCTGAGGGTGAGTAAGAGCATGCATGGTCTATATACTACAAGAGGTAGAGTTGCTTAGCTTTGCTAAAGCTCAGCTTATGAGGGGGACTAATAAGAATTGAGGCTGGAGAGATGAGCAGGAGTTAAGCATTATGATCTTCTATACCATGAAGAAGAATTTGGAATTTATTTTAAAGGTAATTTGGAGCCATAAAAATTTCAAGGCATGGAAATGTCATGAATAGATTTGTGCTTTGGAAAATCAGTCTAGCTGTAGTGAGAACACTTGCTTAGGAGGAGAGGGTCTAGAGGTAAGAAGATCAGCAATGCAGGTAATTTTATAAACTTGGTGAGCAGATTTGAACTAAGTAGATGAATGTAGGAAAAGGTAGAATTAGAAAGGCTTCATGACAAATTAAATGTAGGCGGTGAGGAAGTTGAAGATGTTGAGCAAGATTCTAGTTTGTATTTGGGTGGCTATGTAGTTGAAAGTACTATTCACTAAAAGAATGAATGACAGGTGTAGATCAAACTTGGAAAAAGTAGAAAGTAATGAATTCAGCTTGGGGCACTTTAAAATTTAGGTGTTTGTAGAATATCTATCTACCATCTATCTAGAGAGAGAGTGAGTTTCAGGCTAGGGACACAGATTTTGGTGTTTACCAGCCCATATGTGATAATTGAAGTCAAGTGGTTGAATGTGGTTTCTTAGAGAGAGAGAAGAATATATAGCAAGAAGAGAAGAGGCCAAGGATAAAACACGAATGGACATAAAAATTCACTATGTGGGCAGAGGAAGAAGAAACTTAGAGGGAGATTTAGAAGAAATATATGGATAACAAGGGAATTATAATGTCATAGATCTAAAAAAAAAGCCATTCAAGGATGAACAAATGTTCAGTGTTGCACAGATATTAAGGACTGATCTTAGCAATGCCCTAAAATATGTCATTTGGATTTAGTGGCAAAGGCCATTCATACCCTTGACAAGAGTAATTTCAATGGAGTAATAGGGGAGAAGACCATGTTACAAGATGATGAAGAATGGGTGGGAGGATAGGAGGTAAAAGAGTAAAGATAGTGTAGACAAATCCTGACTCCAAAAGAGAAGGGAGAAATAAAATGTTTGATATGGGAGGATAGATTTTTGTTTGTTTTTAAAATAAGACTGGAGAGACTTTTATGTGTCTAAATGCAGCTGGAGTGGATCTAGGAGACTGGAGGTGATAATACAGAAGAGAGTGAGGGGTTACTCAATAGGAATATAGGAGAGGATGGAATCCAGAGGCCTCCATTGTCTCTGTGATAGGTGATACAGTTGTCTACTTTGAGTGAGAGTCAGGAAGAGTGATGGGGTAGGTGGTTTGGGAGGTCAAAGGAGGTTTGGAACCTCACTTGCATTAAAACGGAGAGGACATTGAACAAGGAAACATAGAAGAATTGCCAGGCAGCACTAGGGACAGTGGATTTTTTAGTGATTCTAAACTGGATTTTTTTCTAATAGATAGAGCTTCCTGGATGTAGGAGAAAAGAAGGCCAACTATTGGATAGTTCAGGGCTGAGGATTTGGGATAAGCAAAGATAATTCAGAATGTTGGTTGAAAATCAAGGTTTAAGTGATGAATCAAAGTCTTCATTGAGTATGTATAGAGGAGAATATAGGAAGAGACTGGCAGAGGGGATTCCAGGGGCCAGACGTTTCAGAAGGAGGAAGAACAGGTGTGGATGGAGGCCATGCAGATCTAGGGGGGATCTAGGCATAGTGAGGAATGATGGAAGTTAATATCATTGGTGAAGCAGTTATAGGAGACTGTGCTGGCATGGCCAGGAGTATATGGCTGAAGGAGGGGAGATGAAAGTCATTGTAGTTAAGGAGCTAAACACATTAAGAAGGCAGATTATTGGATTATAGTCCAAGCTCTGACCCTTTCCATATTATCTAAACCAAGGCAGTCAATCAGCATGTATACTTTGTTTGTATACTCTGTGCAAGCACTGTGGGTGCAGCAGTGAACAAGATAGAGGCCCTGTCCTTCAGGAGTTTACATTTCAGTGAACAGAAATTTAAAAACATAAACATATAAATGAGTGAGACATGTCTGGTACTGTTACAGGCTTTGAAGAAAGTACCATCAATAAATAACATGGAGAGGGGCTACTTGAGCTCAGGTGGGAAGGGAAGGCCTCTCCTCAGGGGAGATGATGTTGAACCTCAGTGATGTGAAGTTGGTGGCCTTGCCAGGAACTGGGGAAAACGTGTGCCAAGCAAAAGAACAGTAAGTGCACATATTCTACTACAGGGATGAGTTCAGTTTGTTTCAGTGACAGGAAGAACAACATGGTTGAGCTGCAGTAAATGACAGGGAGAGTGTTGGGACTTGATGTAAGAAATTGGTCGATTGGGTCATGTAGGCATATTAATGGCCATTCCAGGGATTTACATTTTGTTCTATGTGCTATAGGAAGCCATAGGCAGGTTCTAATGGGGGATATGCTGGTTTATGCTGCTATGTGAAGGATAAACTATAGGCTGCCAAGAGAGGAGACATAGAGACCACTAAGGAGGAGGTTGCAGTTTCTGAGGCAAGAGATCATGGTGACCTGGACCAGGTTGTTAGCACGGGAGGTGGTGAGAGAGGGTGGGGTTCAGGATAGATTCTGGAGGTGTCACTGATGAGGATTGCTAATGAATGGGATCAGAGGAATGAAGGATGACTCCTTGGTTGTTGACCTGAGAAATGAATGGATAGAAATATGGGGGGCAAAATCCATAGTTCTCTTTTAGCCATGTTAAATGTGAGATGTCTGTGACCTTTTCATGTGCCTGTAGAGTAGGTAGTTAGATATTTAAGTCTGAATCACAAGCGAATAGTTAGAAGAACTAGAGTTGTAGATTTGGGTGTCTTGGAACATTAGATAGTTTTTAAAGTCATGGCACTGGGTAATGTATGGAAATGTTGAGTCACTATATTGTACACCTGAAACTAATATAATACCATATATTAACTAACAGGAATTAAAACAGCAACTTAAAAAATAAAAAATAAATTTAAAACACTTATATCTTCGGGGCGCCTGGGTAGCTTAGTTGGTTAAGTGGCTGCCTTCGGCTCAGGTCATGATCCCAGAGTTCTGGGATCAAGCCCCACATCGGGCTCCCTGCTCAGCGGGGAACCTGCTTCTCAACCCTGCCTGCCGCTCCCCCTGCTTGTGCTCTCTCTCTCTCTGTGTCAAATAAATAAATAAAATATTAAAAAAACACTTATATCTTCAAAAAAAATAAATAAAGTCATGGTACTGGATGAGATCACATAGGGAGTAAGAATAGGGAGAAATAAGAAAGGTCTGATGACTGAATCTTAAAGTACTACATTTAGAAACTTGGAAGAGAAGGAAGATCATCAAAGGAGACTTAGAACAGCAAGTGAGTCTAGAAGAAACCAAGGAACATGTAGTATCCTACAAGCCAAAGGAAGAAAAAAATCAGATTAACTGTTTCTCTTCTTTGGTTGGGAGTAGAGGTACAGATTATGCATAAAATCGGGGTTTTGGGGCTTTCTCCCCTTACATCCTTCCTTGCATTCTCTGTGAACCTGCTAAGCTTAATAGCCAAGCCTGTGAAGAGTAAGCCACCCTGTGGCCCTCACCTTTAGGAAGAAGATCAACATATCTCAAGAGTGTCTTGTATAGACATGAACTGAAATAATTCAAAGTGGAGGGTAATGTGTCATCAAAGAGCTTCAGATGAAACATCCTGGGGATTTTGTATTGTCTTTTTGAAAGGGAAGTTAGGGAAATCTTCATGTAGGAGGTTATGCTCACATATACATAGACGCACACACAAAAGCACGGTCTCGAGCATATGGAAATAGGCAGGAAAGGTATCTTAGCCAGGGGGACTAGCATAAGTAGGCCGCAGAGGAAGAAACTTGCAGTCTGTGTGTCGAGGATCCCAATCAGTTCAGTTTGTTTGGCTCAGAAATTGGTTGGTTGATTGATTCTGTGCTCCACCCATGCCCAGAACTCACACAGGAGACACGCAATGCCATGGTTCTTTGCCACAGATAAAAATGTAGATAGAGGGTGCCTGGGTGGCTCAGTTGTTAAGCATCTGCCTTCAGCTCAGGTCATGATCCCGGGGTCCTGGGATTGAGTCCCACATCGGGCTCCCTGCTCAGTGGGAAGCCTGCTTCTCCCTCTCCCAATCTAAAAAAAAAAAAAAAAATGTAGCTAGAGCCAGAAACTCAAAAGATTAGCTTTCAGTTTCTAGACTCCTCCATCAGTTTCTAGACTCCTCCACTGACATTGTTCCCTCTCTGACCTTTAATCCAAGTTCATAAAAATCCCTGAAACTTCCCTGGTCTCCAAAGGGGAAGGATAGCAATGAGATTGTATTGAAGTCCTAAATCCCCAATGGCCCAGCTTAATCGAATGGACATATTTCATTAAACAAATGCCTCCACCATCTGCTATATTCCAATTAGGAATGCATGAGGAACATATTTCTCAATTATGCTGGAGAAGATGTCTGGGCTCAGAGGCCCTGGCAAACAGCCTTTTCTCAGGCAGCGCTCAATGGGGAGAGCTGCCTCCAGCTTGTAGGGGCCCTCATGTTTTTTCATGTCGTTTCTCAACTCCACCAGTAGCTTTGTATTACGACATTCTCTTCTGGGTTACAACTGATCTGATCCAATACCCCAAACATGCTGCATGCTGGGTTCAAATCACTGCATTTATTATAATAAATAATACTTGCTGAGATTTTTGTTATGACCAGGTGCTGTGCTCAACATTTTGCATGGATTACTTTATCTATATCTTAAAACTTCTCTATTAAGTAAGTAGGATCCCCCTTCGATCAGTGAGGAAACAAAGGCTTAGCAGTCTTACAAACTTTTGCCAAGGTTCCACAGAGTGTGAATGGTGGAGCTGGGGGGTTGCATGTAAGCAGCCTGGCACCAGAGCTCATGTTCTTAGCAGTGAGTGTTACTAGAAGAACCATACACTGACAATGTGCAGAGTGAGATGTGGGTACTGGCCCATTTCCAGGGACCTCACAGTTTGAAGTGGGGGAAACAAGGAAATTAATCAGGATGGGTGGAGTCAAAGGAAGAGCCGAGTATTGGCTGGAAGTGGAAGAAGGTACCCCAGGGTTCCAAGTCAAAAGACTAGTACAGTATACTCACAATTTTATATCCTAACCCACAACTGTTGACCACAGAGCAACCTACCACATCTACTTATCCACCTATTCCCTCAACCCCCAAACCTGTTTCTTATTTAACCAGTCAGCTCTAGGCTATTCTAGGCCTGGCTCACACCATCAGGGTTGATGATGATATAGGAGAAAAATTACACAGCACTGTCATTTTCTAGCTCTACACATTTATGGGTGCCCACCTCAGATGCCTACCTCATTCTACACAATGATCCTTCTACTTGTCCCTAGTCCCTCATTGCTCAGGGAGAATAGAAGCCATCATATGGTGATGTTTCTAGCTATGGGTACTTCTGACCAGCTTCTACCCCTCGCTCATTCCCTGCCATCTCAGACCAATAAAAATTAACCATTGACATTCATTTAGCATATTTTATAAACTGGAAAGTATTGAATGTCTACATGTATTAGCTCATTCAATCCTCATCACCAAACTGTTAGAATCTTCATTTTACAGACAAGAAAAATGAGGCTCATAAAGGTTAAGTAAGTGTTCCTCAGGATTACATTCTTACAGCTTTTGTCTTCTCGTTATCATATATATTGTTCCTACAAAACTTCATCTTCTTCTATGATGTCAGTCACCATCTATAGATTCATGACCAAATCTATATTTCCAGCCTAGAATTCTCCTTGAGCTCCTGTTTACTCATCTGCCCAATAGGTGTCCACTGGCATCTCAAAAGGAAATTTAACCTCCACTGCCATTACTACCCATCACCAGAATTGTTCATTTTACTACATTTCCTATCTTCATGGATAATACCACTATTAGAGGTCATGGTGAGATTAAGATAATAATATGATGCTGTTTGATTATGTGGGTAAAGAAGGATCCTATCCTCAGTGGGCCACCAGTCCCTACAAGATCCTCAGAGAAGATTTATGTGAAGCAAAGGGAATAATCTGATTATTAGCTGTGGTTTTGGACTCCATACCTGGCCTAGAACTGAAAGTGAATCAAGCTGGACTTGTGAAGGATTTGTTTCTCCATCTGATGAATTTGAGTGGTCTTGAAACAAGGTAGTTTGAAAGATTTGTTCTATTTCTAGCCCCAGGGCCAAACTGGAATCCCTCTTCTCATAAGGTAGCACAGAAAGCTAGAGATTGTGTGTAAAAATTTGTAGTCACTTGCCCTAGGTCCCAGATGCTCTAGAGACAGAGGAAGAAAAAATACTAAATCTGGGTTTTCTTGTAGAACAGTCTTCAGTAGATATTCCTTTCTATAGGCTCTTGGGCAAAAACGGATTAGCCAGACTCTAGCTGTGTGGAAAGAGACAGAAGGAGAAAGAGTCCATTTGTTTATATAGCAGCCTGTCCTATCATTTTGTAAGCTGACCCTGGAGCACCATACAATGTCCTGGAATTTAGCAGTGCAGACCAGCATTCCTCCTCTTTGGGGATGGATTAGCTCATTCCCGATCTCAGCCCTATAGGAGAAGTGAGGTGGAGGTTTATGTGAGGAATTGCAAGAGACTTAGAATTCCTTCTTTTAGAAATCCCCCCCTTTTTTAATTAGCCGTGTGACCTGTTTTTTTTTTTTTTTTAACCTCCCCAAGCCTCAGTTTCTTCATCTGTAAGATGGGGATCGTGCCTCTACTTGGCGCGTAGTAAACCATCAGCGGGATGTGTGGCGGTGTGGGGGAGTGGGAATGAGACTGCTGAGGTGCTGGTAGCAAGAGAGGCATTTGTGGTTGTGGTCAGGGGCTTGTAGATGAGATGGAAGTGGTCACAGTGGTGACAGTGATGGTCCTTGTGGCGGGTGATAATCATCTACTGGTTAGAATATGGAACTGTCTGATTTTTACTCCTCTCTTCTGCTTATCCCATTTAACCCATCAACATCTATAAATATTTTATTAATTTATTTTAGGCCTCATAGTCATCATCCTAGTTGGAACCTGTGCCTTCATTTCCTTTGGGCCAACAGGTGAAATGACTTTCCCAGGGTCACACAATGAAGATCCAGTGCTGGTCTAAGGTTTTCTTATTTCATACTCTTTCCCCTCACTCAGGGGCAGTAGAACAGAACAACAAAGAACCAGGATGACTGGGTTTAACTGTGGCTCCTACTCTATTATCTGGGCAAGTTACTTAGCCTTTTCTACCCACCAGCAAAGTGGCCAATGATAGTAGCACTTACCACGTAGGATTATTATGAGGATTAAATATGGTGGTGGATTTGAAGTATGCATTAGCTTCCTAAGGCTACTATAACAAAGTACTACAAGCGAGGTGACTTAAAACAGGAGACATTTATTGTCTCACAATCCTGGAGGCTAGAAGTCCAAGGCAAGGTGTTAGCAGAACTATGCTCTTTCTGATGGCTCGAGGGGAGAATCTGTTCTTGCCTCTTATAACTAGCTGTTGCCAGCAATCCTTGCCCTTCCTTGGCTTATAGATGTCACATAGTTGTCTTGTCCCTCTGTGTTTACATCATCTTCCCTTTGTGTGTGTCTGTCTCTGTGTCCAAATTCCATTTTTTATAAGGACACTATTCATACCGAATTTGGGTCCACCCTAATTACGTTGTTTTTACTTGATCACCTCAGTAAAGACCCTATTTCCAAATAAGATCACATTCTGAGGTACTGCGATTTAGGACTTCAACCTATCTTTTTTAGGAGGACACAGTTCAGCCCACAACAGAGTATGTTACCGGTCTTGGATACAGAGGAAATCCTCAATAGATGGTCTTTTTCTCCTTCTCGCCAAGGAGCCTCTTCTGTCAAAGGAGAGCTCTGTGCTGAGGAACAAGACTGACAGCTTTGGCTCAGCAACTGCTCGCATTACACAGTTACACATTCAGCTCTGGAGGCAGGCGGCCCCTGGGTTCCCAGCGAACATCATCAATATTGTGACACTGCGACATCTGTCAGCCACAGGGTTCTCCAGGTCTCCTTCTCTGGGGATTCTTATAAAGATGGAAACTGAGCCTCCAATCTTGGGCAGCGTGAGTGATGGCCCACCCAGAGGCAGGAGGCTGAGAGGGTCAGAATGTCAGAGCTGCTGGAGACCTCAGAGACCTCAGATCCAGTGCACGCAGCCCCCTCACTTGAGCGATGAGGAAACTGCAGCGCTGTCTGCACCCCGCCCCCCCCCCACCAGAGACACTCATCTGGTGCACGTGAGGCAGAGCCAAGACCAGAGCCCCTGGTTCCTAATGTCCACTCGATGCTCTTTCAACCATATCCATAACTGACTGCCAGCATTGTCTTTTTTCTTTTGTGGTTTACTTTGTACAAAGATTCTCCCTCTGAACTTCTCCATCTGTACAAGGGAGAGTTGCTCTGGGCCAGCCGCGACTAACAGAGATACAAGGTGACTAACAGAGATACAAGGTGAGCCTCATAAGTGATTTTAAATTTTCTAGCGATTACATTAAACAAGTAAAACAGGGGAAGTTAAGCTTAATAAGTTGTTTAACCCAGTATAACCAAACTATTATTTCAATCTGCAATCACTGTATGATAACGAGACATTTAACACTTTTGTCTTACTGAACCTTTGCAATCTCCTGGATCTTAGGGCACATCTTAATTTCAGCTCAGCACATTTCAAGTGCTCAGTGGCCCCACAGCCAGTGGCTACAGCAGGGGACAGCAGGGCTCTGGGTCACTGGTTTCCAGTGCTGGTCTGCCTGTCTGTGGTGAAACTGTTGGTTTGAGTGTATCATTTCTCCTTTCGGAGGAAAGATTATTCATTCTTAAGTTTATGTTCTTTCTCTCTTGAAATTTTTGGTCAAAATGTCTCCTCCCTCTTTAAATGAAATGATGGCGATACACAGATGGAAATTTTTTTGTTTTTGTTTTTAAAATGTCCTTCTTTGACAGAATAATAGCTGGGAATGCTAAACCAATTATTATTATATAATAAACCATATATTAAGAGAAAATATACACATATACGTGTGTGTATGTATATGTGTATATACATATACATACATATGTCTATATATATATGTATAACATGCTGGTCTATGAAATCATCATCATTAAGCCTTTAAGGTTTTTTTCCCACTCTGGTCTTCTGTAATTGTCATTAAAAATCAGGTAGAGGTAGGGGCTTCTGGGTGGTGCAGTTGGTTAGGCGTCCAACTCTTGGTTTCGGCTCAGGTCATAATCTCAGGGTCTTGAGATCAAGCCTCGCATGGGGCTCTTCACTCAGTGTAGACTCTGCTTGAGATTCTCTCTCCTCTCCCTCTGCCCCTCCTGGTCATGCACCTCTCTCTCAAATAAATAAATCTTTAAAAAAAGTCAGGTAGAGGTAAAATGTCTGTGCCTTTGGGGACTAGGAACTGAAAGCAAAAGTACCAAGAAAGATCTACTTGGCTTTGGTTTTGTCAATTGTGGAGCATTTGGACTTTGCATCACTGAATTGAGTGTATTTAAAGGCTCTTACTAGGTCAAGCCATTGCACTGGACGCTGTTTTTCTCTGGCTCTAGGAAAGATAATGAAGGGGCACTGAGAACTTAATTTTTTTTCTTTCTTTCTTTTTTTCTTTCTTTTCTTTTTCATTCTTTTCTTTCTTTTCCCTTTCTTTCATTCCTTCCTCCCTTCATCATTTCCTCCCTCCCTCCTTTCCCTTCCCTTCCTTTCTTTAGAGAAATTATTTCTTCTATATTTTGTCCTTGAGCACATGAACTCTAGTGCCTTCTGATCACTCCCTCAGGAATGCACCTGATGTGGGCTCAGGGCCTGGCTCATCCAGGTATTTCCATATGGGGTGGGTGGGCTGATGTTCCTTGGGAAGGCATAGTCATGATTAAAGCCCCAATTCTTTACTGTTAGCTTCTCAGTCGTGCACACTCTGTGTTCTGCCTCATTGTCATCTCACCTCTCCACACCTCTACCCTGTTCTCCATCCATGAAGGTCTGCTTTCAATTTCTTAGGTTTTCCATACTTCTTCATGCCTCAGGGTCTTTGTGCATGTTGTTCCCTCTGCCTAGAAAGCTCTTTCCTCCTTCTGGCTTATCTTTCTGGGCTCAGCTTCAATGTTACTTCCTCAGGGAAACCCACCTTTATCCTCCAGACTTGGTCAGGTCTCCTGTTAGAAAATCCCTTAACTCCTACACTTTATAACATCTAGCCCAATTATAGTTCAGTAATTATTTGTGTGATTATCTGTTTGATGTCTGCCTCTTTGACTAGACTATAAGCTCCAAGGGAAGTTTTTGTTCAAAGATGTTTGCCTGGTACCTAACGCCATACTTGATTCAATAAACACTCAATAAATAAATATTGGTTGAACAACTATAGGAATGTTCTCCATGTATCATTTAATTGGGGGTAGTTATTTCACATACTGAGAAAGGAACAAGCCATATCCATTTAGTCCTTTTTTTACCTGGACATTGACTCCTACTAGGCCAAAACTGGCCTCTCAGGCTTGTGATCCCTTGGTATTTGGAAGCTCTAGAAGATTCTGTGTACTTTCTTCTGGGCATACTTAACAAAGAAGGTGTCAGGTGAGTCTGCCATTATCCTCACACTAGGAATCACATGGTGTGTCCTGGTCACATCTGCACTATTCATTAGCTAAGAGATCCCCAGGAAAGCCACTTAAATTTCAACCCAGTAGACTAATTAGTTGTATTTCCAGTTGGTGGCTTCAGCCTGAAATAGATTTGTCAAAATCTGTCAAATGTGGAGGGCCTGGATCTGTTATCTCTGGAGGGCTCATATAGGTTTTGGACAATGGGGAAATCTTGTCAGAAACTGTGTTGCTTGTGACTCGGTTCTGAGAAATAGAAACTTGTCAGAGGAATAAAGGTTACCTCTTTTTTGTCCAAGGTCGCCAGTGAGTCACTGACTGTGCCTAGAATAGCAATTGGCTCCGGAACACAGTTCTGACCATTTTTGAATGTCACCCAGATATTTGTTAGACAATAAATATTTTCCTTCTTTTATTATTTAAAAAAATGGATATGGACTATTGGCACTGAGGAAAGAGGACCAAACAGTTGGGGAAGAAGAGTCCAAACAAAACCTAGGAACATCTGGCTGGGTCTCTGGTCCCTCCGCCTGGGCAAACCGTGCTAGAGTGGAGGGAGCACTGGAATGGGAGCCAGAAACCCTGGGTTTTGTTCCAATGCTAATGAAATGTGAGGCCTAAGCTATCTGGACCCCATCCTCCTTTCCTGCAAAGTGGAAAGAGTCCACTTTGATCACCTCGATGAAATGTTGCAAAGTTTCAACGGTGTTTGTGTTAATTGATTTCATAAACACAAAGCCCTCTACAAACAGAAGAATTCCAGTGATTGTTTTTGTTGCCAGTGAGGATATCCTATGCGTTAGATGGAGCCATGTAGGGTGTGAGCCCTCTGGGCTCAGTCATTCGCTGTGAAGAGCAAGTCATTCACTTTTCTGGAACTCAACTTTCCCATCTGTGAAATGGGACAAACAAATCTTTTTCTGCAGGCTCACTGAGTTGCTATGAAAATGAAATAAGCAAAGTGATGTGAAACACTCTGAAAAGTGTAAAGCCATTCTTCTCTTGCTTTCTAATCCTTTGCCTGCCTTCCTTCCTTCTCTCTGTCCCTGCTACCATCTTTACTGGACATCTGCTGTGTTTCAGGCACAGTATTGGTTATGGAGGACACAGGTGTAAGACACGACTCATATCATGCCTTCAAGGGATATTAGAATTTATTTGGAGAGACACGGACATGCAGGAGTGTAGTAAAGTGTTTTGTAACAACATTGAATGAACACTTACTATGTGTAAGGCACTGTTGAAAACATTCCAATAACTCTAGTCCTCACGCTAACTCAGTAGTACTCAAAGGTACTACTATTTTCCCCAGGTTTGAAGAGGAGGAAGCCAATGCCGAGAGAAGTTGGGTATCTTGCCCCAGGATGCAGAGCTACTATGACTCCAGGTGCTCTGGCTCTGGAGCCGGTTCCCTTACCCATCAAGCATAATATGTACCAAGTATGGGAGAAGCAGGAAAGAAGAGGGTTGTTAGTTGAAACCTAGAGGAATCAGGGGAAGCTTTACAGAGGAAATTACAAAACCAAGTTTTCAAGGTGGCAGGAACGGGAAGGGCATTCCAGGCAGATGGAACAGCTGGAGCAAAGACACGGTGGTGTGAAAAAGCCTGAAAAACCGCGAGACCCTCTGTGATTTGTCTCCTGCCAACATTTCTGAGCTCATCTCCTTACTTCTGCCCTACTGATTCTGCTCTAGCCACACTGTCCTTCTTGCTGGTTCTGCTCCATCAGACTTTTCTTGTTTCACGTCTTCCATGTTTGCTCTTCTTTCCTAGGACTCTCTTCCCCTTCTTTGCGTGGCTGTTCTCCTGACGCAGATGTCCCCTCCTCAGAGGGGCCTCCCCTGATCACCCTGCCAATTACAATCGCTTCCCTTCCCGCGGCTGGCAGCTCACTTTTTTGCTTCTTTTGCTTTTCCTGCTAACACTTAGCATTACCTGAAATAATCTATTTATGAGTTCACGTTATCTTTGCCTGCCTTTCCTGACTTCATTGGAATGTCCATAAGGGTGGGGACATTGTCTTTCCTGTTCACCGGTGTGTCTCTAGCACTTAGAATGCCCCGTGGGTGTTTGTGGGGGGGGTGAGGTAGAGTAGGACATGGGGCATGATGGGATAAGGCTATTCCAATGCACAGGGGCCCTGCGATGAAGATCTTGAATAG
Organism: Leptonychotes weddellii; assembly: GCF_054177405.1. Taxonomy (NCBI): domain Eukaryota; kingdom Metazoa; phylum Chordata; class Mammalia; order Carnivora; family Phocidae; genus Leptonychotes; species Leptonychotes weddellii. Next base: position 40,136,008 of record NC_138375.1, read on the forward strand.
CTTGTAGACCATTCTTACTCCTGCTGTCCTGGCAGGGTTCTTCGCCAGGGTATTCTTGCCCTCCCGACACCGGGCATCTGGAATTGTTGGAGCCATTTGGTTGGTCACAACAGACGGGGGCGTTGCTGACATTTCGTAGACAAGAAGTCAGTGATGCCATTTTCCTGTGATGTATGGAATAATCCTGCCCTATGCAACAACAACAACAGGTTCCATCCAAAATGACAATACCCCCAGCCCCCATTAAGAAACACAATGAATATTTAATAAGAGTAGCCTTTAGGGGACTGGGCAAGAGCACCACTCTAGTCTTCGTCTTTGGGCAAAAAGAAGGGCTTGAAGTGGAGTTTGGGTTTATTCATCTGTAAAGTACAAGTCTTTTTCTTTGCTACTGTGTTACCTGTGCTAATGAAGGAGAGAGAGCATCATGAACTGCAAGATGTTTTGGTTTTTAGTTAATTAGGGGCTCATATTAAGCATCTCTTCACAGGTATAAAGCTTATTATTACTAGTTGCATGAAAAACATCTCAGCTATGATTTCATTTGAATCTGATTATTTCCCCTGTGAAGTAGCAGGGCAATAAAATAAAACACATTACATATCTGTAGGTCTGTTTCCTTCCTCTCTTCCTCTCTTTTCCTTCCTCCCTTCCCCACTTCCTCCCTCCCTCTCTCCCTTCCTCTCCCTCCCTCTCTCCCTTCCTCTCCCTCCCTCTCTCCTCCCCTCTTCCCTTCCATAATTGCCATGATGAAAATAAAACAGGAGCTGGTGTCTGTGTGTCAGGGGGAGGAAGGACACTGTTTTAGATTCATAGAACCCATGCACCGGAAGTTGATTTTATGGGGAATAGGAATAGAAGTTTATTCATTTCAAAGAACAATTTAGATGTTAGCAGGGAAAATATATAAATGCATATATATTTTTGTTCAACCTAGGCCTTGAATGGGTAGAGCTTAATTGAAGGTGGCCAAAACATTTCTCCACAGCCCAAAGAATTGTAACATTCATTCAGGATTTCAAAAGGCTTGGGTGAGATATTTTTAGTGAATGAGGACTATGTAATGGGTGCTACGTGGCATGGTGAGAGCAGAGTGGGGTATAGCACAGAATGTAGGTTTTGCGCACCCCCCCCCCAGTCTCTGCAGTGCAGTGCAGGGAATTCCATCATCAGTGGTGCAAGGTTAGACTCGTGGCCAGGATTTCATGCACAATTCTTTTTGTTTTATTTTAAATGTCATCAGATGATTTGAGATTCTCTCTCCTCTCTCTCTCAACAGAAGGGAATCAGTTTTTACCTCCAAGGAGCTAGCATTTTCATTTAGGGGATTGGTAGGCTCAGGGCTTTGGGTTAGATGAACCCCGTTTAAACCTGGCTCTGCTGCTTAAGTCAGCCACTTCACCTTCTAGGAAATCAGTTTTGTCATTGTGAAGTGAGGCTAATTTGACCTCTGCTTTGGGTTCTAGGAAGAAGGAGTGAGAGGATGCGTGGAATGCTCTCGTGATGTCTGACAGAGGCAGGGTGACCAGCCTTCCCAGTTTGTCCAGGACTATCTTGGTTTTGGCAGTGAAAGTCCTACATCTCAGAAACTCCCTAGTACTAGGAAATCTGGAACAATGGGTTATCCTGGAGCAAGTAAGTGTTCCAGAAGTTGTAGTTATTAATAGCAGCCACAGTAATAATTTCTTTCCTAGTAACGGGGATTAACTCTACGAGGCCCTTGTTCTCTGTTTCCTGACCTCCCACGGATGGCCGCGCTCTCATACTTAATGGAGGCCCATTTCTTTTAAAATTTCTGTTCCAAAGCTGGTAAGTGAGTTCTGATACCCAATACTGACACACTGGGTAGAAATCATGTCTCTTGTTATTACGGAATTTACAGCTTTTTGATTTAGGCTAACAGCAACATTAGACCTGACTCAACCTTTACTTTGGCTCTAATTTAAACCTCTGTAGCTTCAGTTTCATCTGCAAAATGAGACTAATTTCCCTGTCCTTCTGGTTGCAAGGGCGATGGTGAAAATCAAATGAAATCGTAGGAGTGAGTCTGCAGAGTAAGTTGAAAAGCGTATTATAACAATAAAGAATTATTTAGCTGTGAATTCGAGGACCGGGCAGAGTCTCTGCATTCCTGGGCCCCAGCACAGTTCTGTCTACAGGAGGTCCTCAGTGTGCTTACTTGGTAAATGAATGAGTGAGGGAGCAAAGGTATGAGCCAACACATGAGTCTCCTCTGGTGTCAGTTGCTCGCAGGAGGGGAGCAGACATGACCTGCTCCCTAACACCAGCTGGTGGGCACCAGGCCTGCAACGGCCCTGCCTCCCACCAAGAACAAGTGTGCGTCTCTGTGACCTGCTTGTCCCAGGGGGGAGCAGAGGCAAATTCTGCCTAGGGTAAAAGCTGGATTAACAGTCCATGAATGTTTTATTTCTCTGCTGGCTGAGCACAGTTAACAATTGATGGTAATATAATGTTCTTTCTCATTGAGGGGAGAGTGAGGGAAACAAGAGAGGAGGGATTGACCTTTTAGCTCTGAAAGGAAAGAATACTGGGGAGACAGTGGTCCATCTCACATGCATACTCACAGTTGGCAACACCTCTGGGGTAATCTTCTCTCAGTGGATCAGGGGTTTTTAACCTTTTCTGGACTATGGAGATCCCTAGAAGAGTCTAACTGGAAACTCTGGAGCTCTCCCCAGGAAAACATATATGTGCGCATATGTATTAAGTTTGCCATATGATGTCCTGGAACTCCGAGACCCACTGAAGAGTTTTTCTGAATTCAGTAAACAAGTATCATGATGCACATTTTGAATTTAGTTTGCAGATGTCTCTTGCTTGGCTGAAAGGTGACTTAAAATTGTACTAAATTAGTTGCCAAGCAGGCGCCTGGGTGGCTCAGTTGGTTAAGCAACTGCCTTCGGCTCAGGTCATGATCCTGGAGTCCCGGGATCGAGTCCCACATCAGGCTCCCTGCTCAGCAGGGAGTCTGCTTCTCCCTCTGACCCTCCTCCCTCTCGTGCTCTCTGTCTCTCATTCTCTCTCTCGCAAATAAATAAAATCTTAAAAAAAAAAAAATTAAAAAAAAAATTAGTTGCCAAGAGCTTAAATCAGAAGATTTCCATGTAAAAATCCAAGTATCTGTCTTCTCTTAAAAAGCCGAAATGTCTGGTATTCTTGGGCGGACATGGTGGCTATCAGCTGGGCTGAGCTGGGCTGCTTTTTTTTAAACAGGGAAAAAGGCTTTCTAGTTATTGACAGTCCTTTCTTCTCCCCCTTTTAGGCCTTTGAGTTTTGTCCCCTACTCTAGGAGGGGTTAAGATCAAGAAAACCCTGCCTCTTAAAAGTTCATGTTTTGGCTTCCAGAAAGAGAGATCTTCGGCGCCTGGGTGGCTCAGTTGGTTAAGCGACTGCCTTCGGCTCAGGTCATAATCCTGGAGTCCCTGGATCGAGTCCCGCATCGGGCTCCCTGCTCAGCAGGGAGTCTGCTTCTCCCTCCGACCCTCTCCCCCTTTCATGCTCTCTCTCTCTCAGTCTCTCTCTCTCAAATAAATAAATAAAATCTTTAAAAAAAAAAAAAAAGAAGAGATCTTCGGGAAACCATGAAGTCAAGTATTCGTGGAACCTGCCCTCAAAACAAATCCCACCTGACACCCAGTGTATAAAACCAGTAAAGGAGAGGGTGGTCTGTTTAAATGGGGCATGTGGGCCCTACCTCCTGTCAGTTTGGCCTGCCCCGTCTTACTTCAGGGCCCCGAAGGCACCATTAGGGAACTTCCAGGACTCTTCAGGGTGAGTCTGAGAACTTTTTATCAGTCAGAGTTCTTTCAGTTGCATGTGACACAAACTGGAGCTAGCTTTAGCTGAGAAGACGATTTACGGGCTTAGGCAACTTTGGGTGTTTGTCCTCAGGCAGGGCTGGATCCAGGAACCCAGATGATGTGTTATCAGGGATCCCCCATTATTCTTTGCTTTCCTCTGCGTTGGTATCATTCTCAGGAAGCCTCTTCCCGTGCGGGAGACAGATGACTACCAGGAAGACTCCAGGTTTGTATTATCGCTACGTTTTATAATCCCTTAGGAAAAAAGCTTCTTCCTAAGAGTTCCAGCAGAATCTGGGATATGGTTTCAATGAACCATTTTCAATGAATCACTATGGCCAGGAAAATGGAACCAGCATTGGTCAGGCCTTGATTGTATGTCCCAGGGATCATGGAGGTCCAGGGAATGGGGTTAGTGCCACATGAACCACATAGATGAGGACTAGGGCAGGGCTAATTCTCCAGAAGAGCAGTGGGAAGTTATCACAGAAAAAGGCATAGATGCTAGAGAGGCATAAACAGCAAAGGTCTGTTCCACCGTGATTTAGCCCAACTTTTCTTTTTACTCATGAGGATGTGGAGACTTGGAAAGAGAAAGGAACCAGCCTAAGGCCACAGACCTAGGGACTGGCAAACCTGAGGTGCAAACCCAGAACTTTTGCCTCGAATCCTAGTGCTTCTTTCATTTTAGGCATTCGTCTTTCTTACCTATTTTTCTGTGATCCTGACTGTGATATGTTGTGGGGTAACAGTAATCGTATTTGACAATAAATCAATCCTTGAACTATAGAATTTTAGTGATAAAAGAGGCCTAAGTGGGTTTATTACTTAAATAAGAAAACAGGCCCAAAGAGACTGACTGACCTTTAGAAGGTCAACTGACAATTTACATAAGACTATCACAGAGCCCTCACATCTCTTATCTCATTTGACAGTAAGAATAATCCTATGACATGTTTAACTTGGGTTTCTTTTTTTTCAAGTATTTTCTCATCAGTGAGATCATTTTATCCCCACAACAATCCTGTAAAGTAGGAGAGGATAAGAATTATTCACCTATGTTTATATAAGGCACAGGGTCATAGAGGGTAAGAGACTAGCTCAAGTTCTTGCAGACATGTGAGGGGCAGACCCAGTTCTAGAATTCATTTGTCTGGCTCTAGGTACTTTTTCTGTGTGACACTTGAATCGAATGGTGAATTTATACTCAAGGACCTTCTACTTAAGTCATAATCTAAAGCAATTGGACAACTGATCACTGTTAAGGTTTTCAAATCTTACCATTATAAAAGTTATATTTGTCCTATACCAAAGACAAATATGAGGGCCAGAGAGCTTTAATTCGTAAGAATAAAATTTAAATAAAAGAGTTTGGGAAAAATAATATAAATGGCAAGATGAGATTAAATATAGAGAATTTTAGATCTGGAAGGGATTATAGAATAAAAGAAAGAATAGTTCTCTTCTTTATAGATAAGGAAACTGTGGTTCAGAGGCACCCAGCTGGGTCAGTTGGTAGAGCAGGTGACTCTTGATCTCAGGGTCATGAGTTCAAGCCCCATGTTGGGCATAGAGATAACATAAAAAAAAAAAAAAAGAAAGAGAAAAAAAACCCTGAGGTTCAGAAAGTTGATATAATTTGCCTCAGATCCTATCACTGGTGCATGGTAGAGACCAGACAACAATATGGGTCTCCCAACTGCCTATCACCCTAAGGACTTTGGTCATGGTGACTCAGAGGGAATGTATTGTTGGTAAGACAGTGCACGACTATCTAAAAGATTCTGTGGCACTTGAGTGTGTGAGGAACGTCAGCCACTGGTGATACTCAAGGTGAATTTTGGTGTCACCCAGACATGGAATTAGGTAACATTGATTTGAGCTCCAAAAAAGTAATTCTCTTTAATTTTCTTTCATTCTTCTGATTCCATTAAAGGAAAAGTCTCTGTTGGATTCTAATTTGACCTTAACACCTCTCTAGCACTTGTTTGTGTCCTTTTTTTAGCAGAATATGTGGGTCTCAGGGTCAGAGCTTTTGGTAGGCAAGACTGCCTGGCCAGAACTTAATGACATTGTGTGCTTTTCTTGTCTATATTTTGCACATATGACAAATGATACTCATTTTCAATTCATGAATTGATCTAAAATTTCTTCAAAATTTTACTTCAGTTCTACTTAAAATTTATTTTAAAAAAATGAATTGATTTATAAAAGAAATCTTACGTATATAATAGTGCAGATTATGGTAATGGTACACAGATCCAGCAAAATCAAGATGACGTTAATAAATGAAGTTGGAGAATTATTGCTGCAGGAACTGGGTCCAAGGTTGTCATCTGGGGCATGTTGAAGAGTGCACCATTTTGGCCTTAGAGGAACACAGATTTGACTCCTAGTCCTACCACCAAAGTGAGCTGTGTGACCTTGGGCTAGACACTTCACATCTCTGAGTCTTACAGAGTCAAAGCAAACAGCAGTGCTTTCTTTGCAAGGCTGTTACGAAGGTGAAGAAATAGATAGGACAAGTACCAAGCACAGTGTCCAGCACTTGGTAGGTGCTAAAGGAATGATAGCTCTGAGGAGCCCTGTGCTTTAGGTCCTAATGAGTGAAAGAGGAGAAAGTGAAAGGATGGGGGAGGGTCCCAAAGCAGCAAATACTGTCTTGCTTTGAACCTCCCACCTCCTCTTTTGTTTCTCCTCAAATGGCCCGGCAACATCACAGCTGGTTAAGGACATCTTTGCTCCAGGAGGTCTGTTTTGTCACTTTCTGAAAAGGCAAGCTCTAATCCTTGAGGCTGCTTTATCACTAGAAGACTGACTGCAAGTTTGCTTGATGGAAAAGCAGCCTTCAGGGCATGCTGGGAGGTGGATTCATTTGTTATTCCAGGGTAGGAAGCCTTAGCTTCTGGGTTGTTAAAGAACAAACAAAAATATCCCTTAAAGAAATACGCTATGGTTTGGTGAAGCTTGAAATGTAATCCCGTGGTTTAGCCCTAAGAGAAAATCTTCATTAAGCTTTTTGAGGTTTGCCCTGGTGGGCTGTGGTTTGCTCTGTGGGCTGTAGTTTGCTTATTTGATTTCTGAAAATATTGCGTGAAGATACTGTTTGTCTTGTTTACTGGGTTTTTGCCTCCTCCTCAGATATAGCCCCTGAGGCAAGCCGCCTCACCCACCTCAGCCTAGTCCTAGCCCTGTTTCTGTTCCACCATGGCCAACGGCACCCCTGCCATGAGGAAGAGAGCGTGTCATTATACTGTGAGATCCTCTGCTAGGCCTAAACGTAAATATTAGAGAAAGGGATTTTTTGTTCAACATAAACTGGACCACAATGAAATAGTTTGCCTGATGAAATGATGATTGTCCTGCTGTGTGCATATTATATATTTGTTATGGAAATAAAACGTACATATAGTGAAATCCCCAAATCATATGTGTACAATTTGATGTTTTGAAAAATATATGTATATACACGCATGTAACTGTGATCCCAGTCAAGAAATAGAAAACGTTTCCACCACTCCAGTAAGTTCCTGTGTGCCGCATGCCAGACAGTCTTAGTTTTCTCAAACTCAGCCTCTGCTTCCCTCTCTAATACCACATAATAGTTTTGCCTGTTCAAAGACTAAATCTATGTGAAATCATAAAGTGCATTAGAATTTGAGTCTGGTTTTATTAAATCAGGATTTTTTTTTTTTAAGATTTATTTATTTTAGAGAGAGTGTGAGAGCAGGGGGAGGGCTGGAGGGAGAGGGAGAGAAGCAGACTCCCCGCTGAGCTCGGAGCCCAGTGTGGGGCTCGATCCCATGACCCTGAGATCAGGACCTGAGCCGAAATCAAGAGTTGGATGCTTAACCAGCTGCGCCACCCAAGCACCCTTTAAAAACAGCATGTTTTTAAAGATTCATCCATATTATTGTAGGTTTTAATACCTTTATCTTATTGCTGAGTAGTATTCTACTGTATGAATATGCCACATTTTTTTAAACCATGCACCTGTTGATAGATAGTTGTTTGCAGTTTTGAGGTATTAGAAATAAAGTTGCTTTGAAGATTTTATATCATCTATCTATCATCTATCATCTATCTATCTTTTGGTTCATATGGGGTTTCTTTTCTGCTGGGACTTGAAGTGAGACTATGTTTAACCTTTTAAGAAAGTGTTGAATAGTTTTCCACCAGCAGTACATGAGAGTTTCACTGGTTCCCATCATTGCTAGTATTTTTTGGTGACGATATTTTAAATTTTAGCCATACTAGTAGGTAAGTACTGGTATTTAACTGTGTTTTTTTCTTTTTTTTTAATTATGTTTTAAAGTCACATATAGTAACTTTTTTACTGGTGTATAGTTCTATGAATTTTAACTACTATAGATTTGTGTAACCACTGCCCCCACCCCCCAGTCAGGATACAGAACAGTCCCATCACCTGAAAAAACTTCCTCTTCCTCTCTTATAGCTAAATCCTCCTCTCGCTCCAACCCTGGCAACAGCTGATGTGTTCTCTCTCCTTATAGCTTGCCTTTTCCAGAATGTTATATAAATGGAATCATATATTTAATTTTTGAGACCAGCTTCTCTCCTTGAGCAAAATACCTTTGAGATTCATCCATATTATTGCATCAAGAGTTTTGCTTATTATTAATAAAGTTACTGTAAGCATTTCCGTAGAGGTTTTGTGTCCCACATAAATGTTCATTCTCTTGGGTGACTAAGAGTAGGGTTGCTAGAGTCATACGGTAAGTATATACCTGGCTTTATAAGAAACTGCCAAATTCTGTTGCAAAATGGTTGTATCATTTTGCATTTCTACCAGTACTCTCTGAAAGTTGTAGTTGTTCTGTGTTGCGGGTTGAATTGTGTCCCCCAAAAGATACGTTGACAGCCTAACCCCTGGTACTGATGAACATGACCTTATTTGGAAATAAGGTCTTTGCAGATATAATGAAGTTCAGATGAGGTCAGACTGGAATAGAGTGGGCCCTAAATCCAATGACAGGTATCCTTCTAAGGAGAGATTTGGAGACACACAAGTAGAGGGAAGACACTCATGTGAAGATGGAGGTAGAAATTGGAGTCATACAGTGACAAGCCAAGAACACCAAGAATTGTCAGCAATGATCAGAAATTAGAAAGAGGCAAGGAAGGATTCTTCTTGAGAGTCCTCAGAAAGGACATGTCTCTGTTAACACCTTGATTTTGGACTTTTAGCCTCCAGACTGTGAGAGAACAGATTTCTGTGTTTTATACCATCAAGTTTGTGGTGATTTGTTATGGCAGTCCTGGGGAATTAGGAACACTCCATATCCTCTCCAGTACCTGCCTCTTTTTTTTCTTTTTTTCTGTGGGAGGGTATCATTCTAATAGATGTGTAGTAGAATCTTTGTATAGTTTTAATTTACATTTCCTTCATGGCTAATGATGTTGAGCCTGTTTTCCTGTGCTTAGTTGTCATCCACATGTCTTTTTTGTTGAAATGTTTATTCAAATCTTTTGCTCAATTAAAAAAATTGGCTTGTTTACTTTTATTGAGGTTTGAAGATTCTTTATATATTCTGGATACAAGTCTCCTGTCAGGCATGTTTTTTGCAAATAGTTCCCCTGTCTGCCCTCTTTCATTCTCTTGCCAGTGTCTTTTGCAGAGGAGACATTTTGAATTTTGATAAAGTCCAATTTATCAATTTTTTTCTTTTATAAATCATATTTTTCTTGTTTTATCTAAGAAATCTTTGCCTAGCTCAAGTTGCAAAGACTTTTTCCTGTATTACAGTTTAAAATGTAAATCTAGAATTCATCAATTTTCTTTTAAAGAAATTAGAAGAAGATAAACATCTAAATTTTATTTTGACCCACATATTTACCAGTCTGATATTCTATACTTCTAGAAATCTAAGGTTTCATTCAGTCCTCATTTCCTCTGTCTTCAGCCTGAAAAAATTTCTTTACCACTTGTATGTATAGATGTACTAACAATTAATTCTTTCAACATTTATTTATCTGAAAAATGTATTTTATTTTACCAAGAGATTTGAAGGATGTTCAAAACTGGATATAGATTTATACATTAACAATTTTATTTTTCTCAACTTTAAGATGCCATTCCATTGGCTTATAGTGCTTCTATTCTCTCTAATGAGAAATCAGCCATCATAAAATTTTTATCTTCTGTATGTAATGTGCCTTTTGCTTTTTGTCTTTGGTTGCTTTTAAGATTTTTCTCTTTATCTTTCACTTTTAAGAGTTTAACTCTGATATGTAGTTTTCTTTATATTGATTGTACTTGGGGTTTGCTGCGATTTTTTATCTCTGATTTGATCTTTTTCACAGTATTTGGGAAGTTTTCAACCATATTTCTTCAATTACGCTTTCTTCATTTTTCTCTTTCATCTCCTTCTGAGTTTCTAATTATACACATTAGGCCGCTTAGGTCATTGAGACTCTGTTCGTCTTTTTCCCAATACTATTCCCTCCTTTTTAAAAATTGAATAATTTCTATTGATCTCCTTCCAAGTTTGCTAACCCTTTGCCTGTAGTTTTCATTCTGCTGTTAATTTCATTTAATGAATACTTCATATCTAATATTACATGTGTCATTGCTAGAATTATCACTTGGTTATTTTCTATAACCTAAATTTGCCTTTTGATAATTCCCCCTCTTTATTCATTATGACTATATTTTTTCATTTAAGTTTTTGAACACATTTCTAATATTTGTATTAGTATCTTGTCTGATAATTATTTCTAGGGCACTCTGGGGGTCTATTTCTATTACTTGCCTTTTCCCTTGATTTTGGGTCATGTTTTTCTCTTCTCACATTAAGTAATATTGGATATTGTGGATACTTACTATTTAAAAAATTTTCTCCTACTAGGAAGTTACTGAGTGATCATCTTGAACTTGTGAAGGATTGGTTTTATATATCTTTAGAGTGTGTATGTTTCTGATTTGTTCTTAATCCTTGTGAGAATCCCTTAATTCTGAGAGTCTTTACCATATGTTATAGCTCTTCTGGAGCATTAATGGAAAGCCCAACGTACTTATTTATTTTATTATTATTATTTTTGTTGTTAAAGATTTTATTTATTTATTTGAGAGAGAGAGTGAGAGAGAGAGAGCGAGCGCACAAGCAGGGGGAGTGGCAGGCAGAGGGAGAAGCAGGCTCCCCACTGAGCAGGGAGCTTGATACGGGACTCAATCCCAGGACCCTGGGATCATGACCTGAGTCGAAGGCAGACGCTTAACTGACTGAGCCACCCAGGCATCCCCCAGGGTACTTATTAGGCATTTCTAACATGGTTAAACCCCCAAGCACTGTCTCCTCTGAAGTGGGCAGTAGCTGAAATCTCACCTTAGGCCTGTTGCCTTCCATGGTTGATTTCAGCTGGGTTCACTGAGCCTCTCCTCACATGTTCTATTCTGGAGTTGGCCAAAGATTGGAGAGGTATTTGTACTAAGGTTTTAGTGCTTCCCACTCTGTAGGTATCTTCTTTCCTGGATCTTTTCCATCAGGTTTTAGCCACTCTGATAGCACTGAAATCCTCTGGCACATTTAGCCAATAAGACTGCACGTTTCTGCTGGACTACTAAATCTGCACTGTGTGAACCAGAGATGCCCTCAGGAAAAAAAGCTAAACAAACATGGATCTTACCCCTGTAGTTTCCTTCTTTCATGGAGTCAATACGCTTCAGTGACTGCCTGCTTTTGATCACTCTCAGTACCTTAAAATAGTTATGTTTTTAAAAAAATATTTCATTCACAGTTTATTATTATTATTTATAGCTGGATTAGTCCAATACAAGCCACTTATTATTACTGGAATTAGAACTTCTCTTTATAATTGTTATATTTTTCCTTATAATAAGATAATAATTAGCAGTTATTGTTACCATTGTTTTCCTGATGAGCAAAATAAGGCTAAGAGTGATTAAATGACTTTCTCAAAGTTATCCAGCTTGCAGATGGTAGAGTTTGACTTTAAACCCTTTAGTTTTAGTTACAAATCTATGGTACTGCACATTTATAGGAATTTAGGGTAAAGAAGGAAAAAAAAAACATCCCTTGATCTCAGGGAAAAACTCAGTATGTTGGTGGTAGACACATTCTGTGCTCATTTAATCCATACAATATCCAAAGAGGGAAGTTATCATGATGATCCAGGTATTTTACTCATGTCAGTATTGGTAAAACATATGCACGGCTTGCAGACCAGGTGTCTTCCTGACTTCACTTACCTGGATGTGTTAAACCACTGATCCTTCTCTTACTAGGCAGATGAGCTAGCATTAGATGACCCAGGGGTGGAATGGTATTTTATAGTCATCAAACAGAAAAATAAGTCCTGGAAGAAAGGTAAAGACCTTGAAGATTCTATAGCTAATGTATTCATCAGCATGGGCTGCCATAATAAAATACCATAGACTAGTTGGCTTATACAGCAGAAATTTATTTTCTTACATTTCTGGAGACCAGAAGTCCAAGATCAAGGTTCTGGCCAATTTGGTTTCTGATAAGATCTCTGCCTGGTTTGAAGATGATTGCCTTCTTGCTATGTCCTCATATGGCCTTTCCCTGATACGTGCATGTGGAGAGAAAGAGTTCTGGCATCTCTCCCTCTTAAAAGAGAGACATCAATTCCATCAGACCAGGGTCCTGCCCTCATGACCTCATCTAACCTTAATTTACTTCGCAAAGACCCTATGTCCAAATGCCATCACACTGGGGGTTAAGGCTTCAACATATAAATGTTGGGGAAGACAATTCAGCTAAACACTGGTCTCAGTGTAATACCTGATATGACTGAGGCCACACAGAAGCAGATCTGAGAGAGCTTCTCAACCTTGCTGAGTGCTTTTCCACCAAAGGGTAATTCATTGACTGAGTTTGTCAATGAGGAGGACTCTTCCTTACCTGTTAAGTAGTCAGGAGACTTGTGGAAGAATTGTCTTTGCTTATGAGCAGAACAAGTGATTACCTATCCAGAATAATTTGGCATATACCAACCACTCTAAAATATCCCTAACTTTGTGCCTGAAACTTCCACCATGAAAGGATTTCCACTGGATAAATGCATGGCCTTTAATAGCATAGATAGCCTGGTTAGAGGTAAGTCATTTAACATTTTAGTGTAAATTAGCTGATATAATCTTTTCTGATATGAGAGCTTCTATGGATAAATATTAATTGGAAAACCTTCCACCATGTGTGTTCTCTTCATCCTGTCATTAACTTGAATCTGTTTCCTCATCTGTCAATGGGAGTATTGGCAGCATAAATTTCTTAGTTGCTATAAAGAGAAATTGAGAGGCTGTACCTAAACTTCATTCTAGAATGTCAGACAGCTTGTAAGCTTACAATAAGAGATAATAATCTAATCTGCTAATAATCATGATGATGATGGTGATGATGATGATGATAATGAAAGAGAAAGTAGCTGAACTAGGGGGCACTGATGCTATGAGGAAGACTATTTGGAGCCAGTTGGGTATTCAGGGATTAGTGTAAATGCATTGAGAATATGTGATCTGTGAGGGGAAAAGAGAGCCACGTGCAAAGAAGAGAAAGACAGGGGCATTAAAAATAGATTAGAAAGACCACCAGGATGGAAGAAAATATTTGCTAATCATATATCTATTTAAGGGTTAACGTCCAGAATATATAAAGAACTTCTACAACTTGACAACAAAACCAGAATAACCCAATTAAAAGATGGGCAACAGATTTGAATAGACATTTCTCCCAAGAAGATATATGAATGACCAATAAGCACAGAAAAAGATGTTCAACATCACTAATCATTAGGGAAATAAAAATGAAAACCATAGTGAGATAGTGCATCACACCCATTAGGATGGCTATTATAAAAACAAAACAATAACAACAACAACAACAAAAACCACAACAACAAAAGACCCAGAAATTAACAAGTGTTAGGATATGGAGTGATTGAAACCCTTGTGTGTTGCTGGTAAGAATGTAAAATGGTTCAGCTGCCGTGGAAGGCAATTTAGTGGTTCCTCAAAAAGTCAAACAGATTTATCATATGGTCCAACAATTTCACTCCTAGCTATATACTCAAAGTAATTAAAATCAGGGACCTGAACAGACACTTACATTACCCATGTTCATAGCAGCATGATTCACAGTAGCCAAAAGGTAGAAACAACCCAAATTTCTATCAACAGATAAACAAAATGTACATGTATTGTACATACATACAATAGACTATTGTTTAGCCATAAAAAGGAATGAGAACAGATATATGCTACAACATGGGGTTTATTTATCCCAACCTCATGAACTTTGAAACATCATGCTAAGTGAAATAGGCCAGATACAAAGGACAGATATTGTAAGATTCCACTTACATGAGGTACCTAGAATAGGCAAATTCATAGAGACAGAAAATAGGTAAGAAGTTACCAGGGCTTTCGGGGAGAGAAGAATGAGGGATTATTGTTTAATGGATACAGAGTTCCTGTTTGGGATCATGGAAAATTCTGGAAATGGATAGTGGTGATGCACTGGATTGTGCACTTAAAAAGTTAAAATGCTACATTTTATGTCATTTACATTTACCACAATAAAATATTTTTTAAACATAGATTGGAAATATTAGAGTTGAATTTTATCTGCACAATTTTGCCTAGGAGTGGTATAGATTATTCAGAAATTTGAATTCCCATTTACAAGGTGAAATTACAAGAGGTCCAAGATAGCAGCACAACATATTGAGGTAACCTAGAGAGAAGGGTGAGGCCAGTACTCAAACTCCATGTCACTGGTATATGCATTGAGTCTTACTATCTAAGAGGTAGTGTTATCAATAACCCATTTTAGCAGATATTTTTTTGAGCTCCTACCCTGTGCCAAGCTCTGCTCTGGGTATTTCTGGGGGTTGTCTATAGAAATCCAAAGCATAATTCCTAATCTCAAGGATTTTACAATCTGGTTAGGAACAATAGTTTAACTACACATAAAATGACTTTTGAGAAATGCAAGATTAAAAATATAAGAGCTGGGTTGGGTAATGTAAAACTGTGAGGATGAGATTCAGCAAGGGCTAGTGATGTCTGGGAAGTCTCAGACCCTGAGTGCGGTCTTGGTTTCGGCTAATGTGTTGATAAGCCTGACAAGTGTCAGATCTCCTGCATTATTGTTGGATATCCTCATGAATGCTGAGCTGTTCAGGGAACTGTGGTCCCAGCAAGAGGCCAAAGGATTTATCAAAGCTCCCCATGAAAGCTGTACTAACTGGATTAACTGCTAACATGGATTGAGGCTTTGAGTGGGATTAATCCCAATTGCAGTGAATTAGTTTCTCTTTTTTATCCTTTTCCTGCTTTTCTCTATAACTTGACTCTTTGTTAGAGCCAAGTGGGACAGTGGGTACAATACTCAAGGTGAGTTTCTTGGAGTTAAAGGAATCTGGGAAAGGAGCTTAGGAAGTGACCTGTCCCTGGTTTTTACACCCTGATGGATTCAATTCAGCAGTGAGGAGGACTTACCTCTCAACCTTTCATCATGAGTTTGTCTATCCCCCAACCTCGTAGGCTCAACTACTGCTTTAGTAACCCTGAACATTTGGGGTAGGGATGGAGGTCAAAACAACAACTCCAGATAGTTCCAGCGTGGAGGCTGTAGAGTTGCTTTTTATGAGACAGTTCAAGGTTGTTTAATCAATGAAATCTATTTTTAGAGTTTTCCAAGTTTTTGAAGGTACTGTCATGGCTTCATTGATGGAGAATTGTCAGCAGAAACTTCTCATCATCTTCTTTTGCCTTTTCCTCTTCCTTGACTCCTCTTGTTCATGTTCCTTCTATATTAATTGAGTATTGCTGAAAGATTAAATTCTGGGTATATAAAAATAAATAAAAAGGTCATAGCTGATCCTTAATAAATGTTTTCCAAACTGAGCTGAATGTATAAGCATATTCTCTTGCTATTGGGAGCCTCTGCCTGGCGTTTAAGTCTGGCCATAAAATGACCCCACTCACTCTTCCATATGCCCCTGCTCCCATAGTATCCTCTAATCCAAACATGGCAATCTCATCTATTAAACACAGTGTGAGCATTCTACACTCTACTGCCTGACATGCTGATCTCTGTGTGTGGAATTCCTCTTCTTCATCCCTATTTTGATGCGTCAAATCCCATCACCTTCCTAGACAGTTTTTCAAGCATAACTGCCTCCTCTAGTTCTCTCTGTCCTCTCCCTCCATATCATTCTCTGTATTCTGTTAATAATTAGTGTGCACACAGCAGACTTTATCACCCACTCCTGGCCAATGCTACTGAACTAGAGTATATTTCCACGTGTGTCTGTCTCTGTCTGTTTCAATATCATTGGGAAATTTTATTGGCTTTTCTGCACATCACCACACACTGAATGACTGCTTTTGTAGCTTGTCAGGTCTTTATTGGGCACCTAATCCGAGTATTGCCTGAAGTGGTTCTGAGAAGCTCTTTCTATAATTCCTCCAAATTTTTATTTGGCATAGATACTCAGTCTTGGCTCTGGCTCAGTTTGTGGCTGGAATTAAGACTCATTTTGTGCCTGGGGGTTATGAATCAATCTGTGACTATGTCTTGAGTCGGTTTGTATTGGAGTTAAATTATCACAGCAAATATGTACAAAAACTGTACTTATTCAACTTTTTGTCTGTCTTGCATGAATATTTTATTACTTGCCATATCCCCATGGCTCAGCAGAGAGCCTGGCACATAGTAGGCACTTTAATAATTGTTGACTAATAATGAATAGCCTCACTCTGTGGCTGATGTGGGCCCAGTATTGGTTGGGGTTAAGGCTAATTCTGAGCCTAGGGTTTGGATGGCAATCTGTGGCTAGTTTCAGGAGTAAGTCTGGTCATTGTAGCTGAGGTCAGGTTTCATTCTGTTAGTGGGAGCAGGGCACAGCTTGTGGTCACATTCAGAGGCTGAGGGGGAAGCTAGGATTAGGAGGCAGTGCCCCATCAAGGGACATATTGGCATACTGGCTCAACTGGGATCAAATTTTTTTTTTTAAAGATTTTATTTATTTATTTGACAGAGAGAGAGCGAGAGCGAGAGCAGGAACACAAGCAGGGGGAGTGGGAGAAGGAGAAGCAGGCTCCCTGCCGAGCAGGGAGCCTAACGCGGGGCTCGATCCCAGGACCCTGGGATCATGACCTGAGCTGAAGGCAGACGCTTAACGACTGAGCCACCCAGGCGCCCCTCAACTGGGATCAAATTCTTGATCTCAGGCTCATTGTTATTGAGAGCTGAACCCCTGCATTAGCTATCCATTGGGAATGGGTTTTGCACTGGGCAAATCTGCCAGAACACACTATGTGATCACAACCTAGGGTAGTAGATGGACTCTACAACGTTTATACCACGTTCTACATGGACTTCAGAGAATTTTCAACTCGATTTTACGTGAGGAGATTTCTGACTTCATCATCTACTGAAGGCTTTTCTTCACAGTTTGGAAATGAATGGCCTGACTTCAAGACCTAGAATAGGGATTATCCTACAGGGATGGTTGGGTAGGGAAGGAGTTGATGAATTATGATTTTAAATTGTTCAGTGGTCCTCTGTGCTCACTTGCTCACTGTTCTATTTAAATGTCAGTCCCTGGAACCTCTATTGAGGTGTCTCTCTGACTCTGTTGCTGTTGTCTGTCTTGAGTTCCTCTGGCTGGCTGTCTCACTGCCTATCTCCAGTGTTTTTTTTTTTTTTTTGTTCTCTCTCGGTTTTTAGCAGTCACCTTGCTGGGTTCTTGCTGAGGCAGCACTGCTCCCAAATGATTAATAACTTGGAAAATGGCTCTGAGTCTGGTGATGGATTAATCCCAGTGGAGAAGGAATAGCTGGGAGGCCAGATGCCCTGGAAAGGAAACAACCATTGGAAGCCTTTTACCCAGATCTGGGCAGATTTTCTCCCCAACCGGAGCAATTGCTTGGATATACAGAAACTTCTCTCTCACTTCTGTACCTTCCTATATAGCACCTCGGCTTCCAGGTCCTATCACTATTTCATGATCAAAACTTACCAGTTTAGGGTCCTATGCTTTGATCTCTCCTTTGAACCAAAATACCCAGGTTTTGATCTTGGATTTTTCATAAATCAGCTCTTATACTTTACAAAAATCATTTCATCTCTCTAGACCTCAGTTTCCTCACTTGTGAAATGGAAATGCTAGTCTTTGTAAGGATGAAAAGGAGAGATACATTTGTCAGTGCTTCAGAAATTGAAAACTTCTGTGCAAAGGTAAGAATCAGTTTTATGGATTATCCTTCCATATAATTTTTTTCATCTTAGAAGAGAGATTTTAATATGATAACTTGGAGTCATGAAGAAATATGAGATATTATAGGCACCAAGAGAGGTCAGGGAGATATATATATATATATATATGGCTGGGATATTGGGCACTTTCCAGTTATTTTTATCAGAAACTGATTTTTGCCTACATGTGTAGATACTCCCTCTCTTTTGGTTGAACACACACACATTTATTCATATATGTCTATATACATGCAAACACAATGCAGACTTATACATGTCAGAGGGAATAATTTGAGGATAGAATCTTTGATCTTTCCTTGAGAGTACCATTATTCTTAATGAGGCACATTTTTCTTTGCTAGAAATTAATAGAAGGAAATACAGACTTATTTGATTCTGCTCTGTCATTACTCTCTTTGAATCTATTATGAGCAAGATGTTTCGCCCATGCTTATTGATCAGCCATCTTGGATGAGGGGCTCATGCCACACAGAAAGTCTTCCATGCTTGTGACCCATCATCTTGGATGAGGAATCTTTCTCAGAAACCTCATTCAGCTGATACTCTTGGAGCACTACAATATTGCCATTGGGGATCAGCTAGAGCAAAACAGACACACTCTCTGCCCTCATGAAGCTTAACTTTGCTATTCTGACTACTTGCTAGGTGCTATTCTAATCACTGTGAATGGAGTGGTAAACAAGATAGACAAGGTTCCTGTTCTCATGGAGTCAGATAATCCACAAATAAAAATAGGTGAGTTTCATAAAGAGAATCAAACCTAGTGATGAAGCATAGGGTACCTGGAGGGCAATTATAGACAGTTTGGTCAAGAGAGGCCACCTCAGATCATGTGCCATTTAAGTCCAAGCTTGGATGGCAAGAAGGAGCAAGTCATGCAAAGACTTAGGACAATGAAAAAAACAGAACAAGGTCAGTGTAGCTGGTGCCCAGTGGGCAAGTGAAAGGGTAGGAGAGGGTGAAATTCATAAGGTTAAAATTGTCTAGAATGTTGGAAGCTCTTGATTCTAAGTGCAGGAATCTACTCATTTTAAGCAGCTAAAGTGATATGCTCTCATAAATGTTTTTAAAAGAGCAGTTATTTATTCTGGCTATTTGTGCACAATGGATTATAGGATAGAAATGATAGCAAACTCAGGGAGATGTGGTAGGAGGTATTTCAGTAACCCAGATGAAAGGTGATAGATATTTGCCCAGGGGAATGAGTAGTGGAGATAGAAGAGGAAGAAGTAAAGGTATATGTCACATTTAGTGGAAAATTGGATGTTGGGGTTAAAGGGAAAAAGAGGAATTGCTGTCATTGTATTTTAATATATTTACTCATCCATCTCTGTAAGACTGTAAGCTTCTTGAGGTCAGAAACTGGCTCTTTCAATATCCCTTGATCTTAGCACAATGTTGGGTATAATGAATATATGTTGAACGATTGAGTAAAAGCCCTCATGCATGGATACAAGAATGTAAGTAGGAACAAATGATCTTAAAAGTTATCCTTTTCCTACTTAAATTTTAAAAGTCCTGTATTTGTATTTGCTATGTCTTTTGTTTTGTTTTTCCTCTTTGTAACTGAATTTTAATAATACCAGAGCAGCAGAATGATATTTATATTAAAGTCAACTAACCCATGACTGTTCAGTAGGAATTTAAAAGCCTCAACCAGCGGCAACTTGACTTCACCAAGGTAGATTCCGTGAACTTCATTTTCTGTTTGTCTTTTATTCTGTTGAGGCCTGTTCCTCCCAGAAGCCTAGCTTCTGGGCACAGGCCAGCTGTAATTGATTAAAACTGAATGCTCATTGAGAAATGAGGGCTAAGTAATCAAGACTGGAAATTCGAGCTGCAAGTTCCATCAAGTCAGACTTTTCGGCAAAGACTCCTCAGCCTAGGGAGCGCAACTCATCCAACAGGAACTGGTATGGAGGAAGAGTTAAATTGGAGCTGCTTTTCCATAGCCTTTGGAAAGCTGCTGATTCATCTTCTAAACTGGGCCAGATCAAAAGCAAAGCTGAAGCAACATTCTCAGGCATTTGCCCTAGAAGAAGAATGAGAGTCTGGCCTTCCACATAGAAAGAAAGTGGTTTGCAGGTTGTATCATCTCATTGGGAGCACAGAGATCCTAGTGACTGCCTGTGGCCCTGCGAGGAACACTGAAATGCCCATTTCTTGCTTGATTGAAAGCATCAAAGATTCCCTTGGAGATGCCAATGTTATGATGATGTTTGATTCAATGATCTACTGTCTGTATCAGTGCTGATATTTCAGGATATTACAATTCTTAATCTCTGAATAGAAGTCCTTGGAACTGTAGACCCTTCTCCAAGTTAAAGTCGGGTGTAGGCAAATAAATCCATTCCAGGTTCTTCCAACACCAGCCGTGGTTCTTCCACGGTCATGGTCCTGAAACAGCTGTTCAGCCAGAGGAGAAAACCTGGTCTTCCTGAGACGTGGAGCTGATAGCACCTTGGAGGTTAGCTACGTTTATTCTTTATGTGTGCATTCATTCCAGCATTCATTCACAAAAAGTATCTATCCAATATTTCAGCTGTCTGGATGGAAAAATCCAGGCCTAGAGAAAGGAAAGAGACTTGCCTGAAGTTAGCCATTTGGTGGCAGATCTAAGATGAGCTAGAAACTAGATATCTTAATTCTGTTTTCTTTTCCCAATTTTTGCACTAGCAAAAAAAATGCCCCTTTGTTTAATGCAGTTTCATCATGATGCAACCATCTTCCTAATCACAGAACAAGGATGTACCAGCACTACTCTAATGAAGAAAAACCATTTTATAGTCAGTCCCCCATTATTGGCTTCGTAGAAGCTTGGAGAATTAACAGTAAATCACCTTTATTTACAGCTGATGGGTTTAGGATCATCAGAGTAAGAAGCAGGGGAGACTCACAAATCTGGAGCTAGCTAATTCAAATTAGTACCTTCCACGGACGTGTGAAGAAAGAGTTTGCTAAGGCAGTCGACATCGTATATTTAATTCCAGGACTCTCCCTCCTCTAAAGATTTTTAGAGCAATTTCACACTAAATGAAAAGACTAGCCCAAATTAGGAAACACAGAGACTTGCAGTTTTCTATTACCTACTAAAACCAGTCTAAATAGGTGGATATCCGTAGTTAATTTCATTGAAGTAACAGACGAAAATGTTATGGAATGAACATATAATTAAAAATATAAGTGCATGTGCACCTAATTTGTATGAGAATGTGTGAAAAATAATTTTAAGGTTTGTTAAACATTTCCTCTGAAAATGTTAAAATGTTATTTTGTTTAATAAACTTGGCTTTTATACAGGAGGCATTTTAGCTTATGACTTAAGTTAAATTGAAGTCAGAATGATCCTGTTCCAACACTTACCAGCTATTTAGCCCTAGGAAATTTTATTAGTATTGTGGAGCCTCACTTTTTTCAATAGCAAAATTGGCATAATAATACCAGCTCTGGTATTTTAGGTATTTTACCAACTTTGTAGGATTGTTGTAAGATTTTAATTAGGCGATACGTGGTAAGTGTTTAGTGCACTGCCTCTCACATAGGTGTGAAACAGTGCTCAATGAAAACCAAGATTATTATTATACTTATTAACACTAATATCTAACATTTCAAATATTGACTTCCCACTTTCGCACTATCACAAATTTCCTATTAGCAGATGACAAGAGCTAAGTAAGCGAAGGATGCCATCACAGTAGATATTGATAATGGTGAGCCTTGTTAGGAAAGTAACATACATCTGTTATACATCAGCCCCTATCCCTAGCAAGGTCTGGAGCAGTACTCATTAATTAAACACAAATTTTTCTTTGCAGACACAAATCCGACTCTTTAAGTGAGAGACTGGATTTTCATTCTGTGAATTTTGAATTATTTAAAACCACTCACCTGAAAGGACATGAGTCCCTCATTGACATCTTAGACCATTATTTTGATATATAGCTCTTTCCAAAGCTCTGTCTCAGTGTAACCTGTGTCCCAGCCAGCCTGCAGGCTAGTCACACTCTCGCCCTGTTGACTTGCCAAGGAGAATTATTTATTTGGCACCCATTATATGCTCTGTACTGTATGGCACTTGGTGATAATAATAGCTTGGGTTTATTTGGTCCCTTTCCTCCCAGGAGTTGAGAGGACGTTCAGATGCACGAGGAGGGATAAGCTGCCATATTGCTCCTTCTACCTGACAACACTTGGCCTCCTACAAACCACTTCGGGGTGGCGATAATGTGGAGATGTACGTTGGAGAAAAGGACAGTGGGAATGCAGATGAAGAACAGAGGAAGAGTAAAGGAAGGAGAGAACTGAGAAGAGGAGCAGGGAAGGGACAAACAGTGAAAGAATTCTATTTTAATTGCTGCAGGGAGGCAAAATGTATCTTTCACTGATGTTACAGGGCAACTGCAGAGTAAGAGATATCTCAAAAGTATAGTCACCCTTATTTCCTCTGGAAACCAAATCCTCATCCTGGCATTCAAGTTTCATCCAACCTATAGAACTTTCTCTCTTTTGTCTTCAATCTTGATTGAATTAGACCGCCAACTCCAGGGCCTAGAATTCCCCATCTTGCAAGGAAAACTTGAATTAAAATGAACTCCAAAATAACTCATCATAATCTCTAATGATAAAGTATCAGCCCTGGAAAGGAATGCGAGTGGGTGGCAACAGTCTTGTTACCACCCCAAACAGTAATGGCTTCTCAAATAAGTGAGATATTTGGTTCTCAAACACCTGTGGCTGTGGAAATCTTGATACCTGTTAAGAGGCTCTGGCTGTAAGAAAGATCTTCTTTACATTGTACTTGAAATCTGTTTGTCTCCTGTAACGGCTAGTGTTATAGAAGACTGACTAGCCCTGTTCTTTGTGTTTCACATACATAATTTCCAAGCCTCCGAATAATTTTGAAAGATAGATCTCTTCACCCTCCTTTCTTTACATAGGAGAAAATAAGGCTCAGGGAGGATAAATGGCTTGTCTAATCTCACACAGTTTATAAATGCTAGAGCCATATTCAAAGCCAAGTGTGTAATTCTGTAAATATTCTCTTGCCACTTTTTTTTTTCTTCAAATTTTTATTCAAATTCTAGTTAGTTAACATACAGTGCGGTATTAGTTTCAGGAGTAGAATTTAGTGATTCATCACTTACATACACACCCAATGCTCATCATAACAAGTACCCTCCTTAATGCGCATCACCCATCTAGCCCCTCCCCCACCCACCTCCCTCCATCAGCCCTCAGTTTGTTCTCTATCTTTGAGTCTCTTATGGTTTGTTTCCCCCTCTCTCCCTCTTTATTTTTCCCCACCCCCATATGTTCATCTGTTTTGTTTCCTTTTTTTTAACCCATTTTGTTTCTTAACTCCTACATATGCATGAAATCATATGGTATTTGTCTTTCTCTGACTTATTTTGCTTAGCATAGTACACTCTAGCTCCATCCACTTCGTCGTAAATGGCAAGATTTCATTCTTTTTGAAGGCTGAGTAATATTCCATTATGTCATCTTATCTATTCATCAGTCAATGGATATTTGGGCTCTTTCCATAGTTTGACTATTGTTGATAATGCTGCTATAAACATCGGGGTGCATGTAATCCTTCGAATCTGTATTTTTGTATCCTTTGGGTAAATACCTAGTAGTACAGTTGCTGGATTGTAGGTAGTTTTATTTTTTAACGTTTTTTTTTGTTTGTTTTTTTTAATTTTTTTTTAAAGATTTTTTTTTAAGATTTTATTTATTTATTTGAGAGAGAGAATGAGAGACAGAGAGCACGAGAGGGAAGAGGGTCAGAGGGAGAAGCAGACCCCCGGCTGAGCAGGGAGCCTGATGTGGGACTCGATCCCGGGACTCCAGGATCATGACCTGAGCCGAAGGCAGTCACTTAACCAACTGAGCCACCCAGGCGCCCTATTTTTTAACGTTTTGAGGAACCTCCATATTGCTCTCCAGAGTGGCTGCACCAGTTTGCATTCCCACCAACAGTGCATCTCTTGCCACCTTTTAACTGTTGGCATTCCCTTCCTTTTTAGCTATCAAAACCCCACTTGCTTTTAAGTTTACCTTAAATCTTGTTTCTTCTATGAAACCTTCTTTTGACTACCCCATCTTGTGGTGGTCAACTTTCCTTATGAGGCACCTCAGCAATTTAGTTCTATAAAATTCTTATGGCAGTTATCTGTAAGATCATGCATCATGAAATC
Organism: Leptonychotes weddellii; assembly: GCF_054177405.1. Classification (NCBI taxonomy): domain Eukaryota; kingdom Metazoa; phylum Chordata; class Mammalia; order Carnivora; family Phocidae; genus Leptonychotes; species Leptonychotes weddellii. The sequence goes on from NC_138375.1 coordinate 40,160,317, forward strand.
TCTTCTACAGTGAGCTTAAACTTTAAGTATTGTTTGATTATTTAGACTCATGGAATACCAGAAGCAGAAGAGACATAAGGGATAATAAAAATGACAATAGTTGGTATTTATGAGTAATTACTATGAAAGATTACTCTAAGTGACTTATTTGCGTTAATTCATTTAATCCAAACACAGCCTTATAAAGTATGCACATATATTATTTTCATTTTACAAATGGAAACAAATACAAAGATATTAGTTAAATTCCTCATGGTTAACAGCTACAGATTCAGTTAGTTAAGTCGACATAGATTTGAAATGGAAAGTTACTTTTTTCTTAAATTTGTCAGCAAAACCTCATCTAACATGTACTGATTTTGTGGCAAAGCTTGATCTGACCTGAGATCAGACTATAATTATTTATTTTACTTAAGGTTAATATTCATATATTTTGCTGCAGAAATATTTGTGTTTCATTTTTGAGCACTGCTTCAGACCTTGCTAGGGTTGGGGGGGGGTGTTATATTTGTATATTACTTTCCTAGCCCTGCCCCACAGCCATGCATATCTGATATTTGGAAACACATCTGCCTCTAAAGCCCTTTGTTGTTTTTTTGTTTTGTTTTTTTTTTCTGTGCACAAGGTGTTTTTATTAAAGCATGGGAACAGGACCTGTGGGCCGAAAGAACTGCACAGGGATTATGAGGAGGGATTGATATTGATTATATAGTTTTATGTTGGGGGGGAGCTGGGTAGAGGTAAAGGAAGTTTCCAAAAGGATTTTCATATGTTAAAGAAGACTTACAGGATCCTGGAGGTCTGGCTATTGTTCAGCTAATGTTGCTTTTTGCCCCTAAGGGCTTTTGCAGAAAGAATTTAGATCTGTATTTAGTGGTAAAAGAGCCACATTTCAAATCAGACTATTAGATACTAGAGCCTGGATTCATAACAATGACACAAACTTTTTTTATTGTTTTAAAGATTTTATTTATTTATTTGACAGAGAGAAACACAGCGAGAGAGGGAACACAAGCAGGGGGAGTCGGAGAGGGAGAAGCAGGCTTCCTGCCCAGTGGGGAGCCCAATGCGGGGCTCAATCCCAGGACCCTGGAATCATGACCTGAGCTGAAGGCAGACGCTTAACGACTGAGCCACCCAAGCACCCCGACACAAACTCTTTAACACTTCCCTGCAAAATATAAGAAAACCAAAAGTCAAGGAAGAGCAGAGAATTGACTAATACATAGGTGATAAAATATGTTTTTCATATTTCAGCAGCCTCTCAAAGGGTTCATGTCTTGTCTCCCATCTGAACTCTTTGCTCTTTGGGGACGGAGGTAGAAATGGAGATGCAGACATTTCCTTCTGGGACCAACCATGGCACAGTGGTTAGGGGAACCCAAGCTTTGTGGTCACAGGGACCCGTGGTTGGATGGTGGCTTCACCACTTACTGTCCATTTTGTGTCTGGGGCCGTGTCCCCGACCATAAAACACAGTGAAGACAACATTATAGGGGCTGAGGGAATGATGGATTTAAAATGTGGTCAGAGCAAAGAGTAAACAAATGGAAATTTTTCTTCTTAATGAGTTTTTGATGATTGAGTGAACCTGCCCAGCTTTGGTATTCCCTTCTCTTATACTCTCCTGGTATTAGCAGGGACACCTCGGGGCCTCACCTTTCACTACAATGGGAAGGGCAAGGCCTTATGAGGGCTCTTTGTTTTGTTGCCAGCTAGCGGCTCATCATCCTAATTCAGTGGGGCAAATGGAGTGAAAATGATTAATCCTCCATTCCAACAAAGCATGAAGTTTGGAGCTTGACTTGAGAAACATCATTTTTGATAACCTTACAGAGAAATCAGTCATAGTTATAGAGAATGAATATTCGGCCATTGACGAACTCACAACTATCCAGTTATTCTCAAAACAGACCTGATATTTATGTGAGATAATTCTTTCCTATCCTTTTAGGTAGGTCATCTCAAGATTGAGTCACATCACCTGGACTAATGTGCCTTTTGCTTTCCGTTAGATAGAATGTACTAGATATAAACCAATGGTTTGGCTTAACCAGAATGATGAACATCAGTTGGAAGACTGCCTAAATTAGAATCACCAGGGAAGCTTTTTAAATATTGGTTCTTGGCCCACTCCTAGAGATTTTAGATCCAGTAGCTCTGCTAGGATCTAGGCATTTCTATTCTATGTTCTCAAGTGGTCTTGAAATATAACTAGGTTCTAAACAACTTCTCTAGACAAAATACTGGTCTGGGGATGAAAGCTGAGTTAGTATTTAACTTATTAATTTGTTATTGGGCCTTATTCAAGTCTTGCCAGCTTTGGTTCTCAGGTTTCTCATTTGTCAAATGGGAGATTAGTTAGCCTGTCTCTTAAGTTTTTTCTAGTGTTGGTGGTTTATGATTTTATTCCTGAAAGCATAGCAATTGTAATATATGACTCTAGACTTTTTAGAAAGATAGCTTTTGTTGTTGTTGTTTGCCAAGATAAGCATTGTACTTTAGCACAAGACATAATAAAGTGTGGATAATTGATCCCCAAAATGAGAACAGCTGTGGAGAGGGCCTTGTTTTGTTTTGTTGTTTTTTGTTGCTGTTCTTTTTTAATTGTGGTTAAAAGCACATGATGTCTACTCTCTTGAATTTTAGAGGGAACAGTATTGTTAACTACAAATACAATGTTTGTACAGATCTCTATAACTTTCCATCTTGCATGACTGAAACTTTATATCTACTGAACATCATCTCCCCTTTTCTCCTTCCTCCCAGCCCTGGACAACCACCATTCTACTTTCTGCCTCAGTGGGTTTGACTACTTCACATACCTCATGAAGTGGGGTCATGTGGTATTTGTCCTTCTGGAGACTGGCTTGTTTCACTTAGCATAATGTCCTCAAGGTTCATCCATGTTGTAGCGCGTGGCAAGATTTCTTTCCTTTCATGGCTGTATCATATTTCATTGTATGTGTTTGCCGCATTTTCTTTATCCATTCATCTGTTGATGGACATTTGGGTTATTTCTAGCTCTTGGCAATTGTGAATCATCCTGTTATGAACGTGAAAGTGCATAGATCTTCTCAAGAACCTGTTTTCAGTACTTTTGGATAAATATCCAGAGGTGGGATTGCTGGATCTTATGGTAGATCTATTTTTAATTTTCTGAGGACTCTCCATACTGTTTTTCATAGTAGCTGCACCATTTTACATTCCTACCAACCATGCCCAAGGATTTCCTTTTCTCCACTTCCCCACCAACACGGGTTATTTATTAATTTTTTTTTTCTGTTAATGGCCATTATAACACATATGAAGTGATACATTACTGTGGTTTTGCCTTGCATTTCCTTGATGATTAGTGTTGACATTTTTCATAGACCTATTGACTATTGGAGAAATGTTTATTTAAATCCTTTGCCTGTTTTTAAATTGGGTTATTTGTTTTTTCACTATTGAGTTGTAGGGGTTCCTTATACATTTTGAACATTAACCCCTTACTAGAGATGTGATTTGCAAATGTTTTCTCCCATTCCATAGGTTGCCTTTGAGGGAGTCCTGGTTTTGAAGCAAGAACACCTAGTCTTTTCTTCTTTCTTTCTCTAAAACCTTATGGTTAGTAGTCAAACCCTTAACCTTTGTTGTCTTAGTCTTCATATCTGCCAAAAGGAATAGTAACACCATTCTGAGCTGATTCGTTATCTTGTGACTACCACATACATGACTTACATTTACTAAAATGCTCTGCACCATTCACTTAAATTATTGACATTTTATTTACCATTATCACATTTCAACTCGTGTAGTAGAGTTTATAGAGAGCTAGTTTATCTTAGATTTCTCCATAACAAGAGTTACTGAGAAGATCTTTTCATATTCTCTATTAGATGGTAGGGAATGTGCTTGTGTGTGACTTTTGCAATGCCCTAACATTCATCTCTCCAATTATTCATCTATGTATCCAACCTCCCAGTTAAGAATATTTAACTTACCATAATTATTATTATCATAATAATCATAATGGAATTTTAAGTAATTATTATAATTGTAATAATGATTTACATGGACATGGTGCTTTACAGTTTACAAAGCACTTTAGTACACATTATCATAGCAGTCTTGAGGGACAATGGTTTCTCCCTATTATATGGCTCTTTACTGAAGGTGGCCCACAGAGCCAAAGTTTTAGCTGTATCTTTGCTAATGAGAAGCAGAGATGGCTGTCTTAGTAATTATTTATCTCTCTAACGCATTAATCATCTAACTTCTGTCCTCATGTTAATAACATCTAGGTAGTTAGAGGAAGTGGTTAATTACTTAGGAGGTACCCAAGGCCCAGAGAAAGTCCATGACTTGACTAAAATTAAATAAAAATTTCATTTCTCACGTCTGAGTTTCCTGATGCTGTTTCTCTCCAGACTCTGAACCCCTCTACTCCTGATGAACCCCAGCATCCCCAGTCGCAGAGGCGTCCTTGTTTACCTCATGCCAGAGAGCTACCCGCACTGGCTCCTTGCCACCTCCTCCCCAGCAGGGCCTCAGATGAAAAAAACCATGTCACTCTTCTCCACGTCCTAACCCCATTCTGTCACTCCTGCCTGCATGCTGGTGAAATATGCTTTTGGCTGGGGGATGAAAATTTGCAAGCCGCCAACCCAGAGATGGTCCTGTCGGGGGCTGGAGTCAGGCATTTGACCCGATTCCAGGGTGGAGAAACCGTGCTCTGGGGAGAGCACTTGTCTCAGTGGTCTCTGTACCGAGGAAGGCCACCCTGTTTTCTGTGACGGTTTCCTTAAATCCGTTTGATAATGGATTATATATACACATATGCAGTATTTATATATACTCACAGGTATAAGAATCAGTGTAGTAAACATACAAGGATCATAATGTAATGAAGACACAGTCACGTGCATGAGTGCAGCCTTACCATTTCACAGATAGGCAAACGGAGGCCCCATAAGTCTGAAGGGACTTGCCCAGTAGAATAGTCATACATTTGATCCAGGGGCAGAGCCAGCTCAGATCTCAGGGCAACCTTGCTTGATTCTGCATAGAAAACGTACAACCACCGAACATTTTCCCGTCAGCTTGTGTATCTTCCTCCATAGCACTTAGAAAAACTGAAACTGCATCATCATTCACATTTTGTTTATCATTTTTCTCTTCCACTGGATGGGGAGCTCCTTGAGGGGATGAACTGTGTTGGTCTTGTTTACTGTACAATCCTTAGTGTTTAGCGTGATGCCTAGCACACAGAGAGCTCTTAATAAATATTCATTGACTGGGTGAACAAATAGATGAATATATTAATGCTAAATTAATAAACAAGCCAGGAATAGAGCTTCAGTTTGGAGATTTCAGAGTAGTAGTCTCCCCTTAGAGCAAGCTGTCCCTCCGTATTTTATATCTTGTAAGATACTTTATATTTAACGATGGCACAAATGCATTTTTCATTCATTTTGTGTGCAAAGGCAAAAGGTCCCCTTGCTTTTAGGATGACAAATACAAAGTGATTTAAAATTATATCGTATATTCAGGACTGGAACAAGACCAAGGGTTGGTCCAAAGTTGGTGACAGGGTCTGACAGCACAGCTCACTGACTCAGGAAAGTTGGCTGTTCCCAAAGATTTTTTTCTATACTTCATAAAATTCTCCTTCCCCACTCCTGTTCTATCTTCTGCCTTTCATCCCTTCTTGTCCTCTTTATCCCACTCCTCTCCCACCGAGTTAGACAGACCCTTGGCCAGTTTTCCACAGAAAGGGCAGGAGGACGGATTCCCAGAGCTTGGCTACACTCTTCACCACTGGGAATCACCTGGGTGTTGAACACTGGGTGTTAGAGCTAATGTTTGTCCAGCTGACTGAGTCAGAGGAATCCTTTTTAGGACCGACAGTCAAGCCTCTCCCCTTCCCCATCCCCAGATGTTTGTGATCAAAGGCAGCCACATGGCCTGGTGACACGTTTCTGCTGTTTTGATCACTCCTAGCTCACTAGGTTCGGAACAGGAAGATCGTCCTCCTGTGTTGCTTAGTCCAGGTGAGCATCCTGGAGTAGCAGGCCTTGGAGGTATTTAGATAGTTTGTGAGGGACTGTCTGACCATTGGCCAAATTTTGTCTTTTCATCTTCTTGCTTGGATCATGGGCTGATAAATTCCTCTGGTTTAGATTCTTGCCCTCTGAACTATGCGGCAGCACTAGCCCTTACATCAAAGGGTGCTGTCTTAATTTAAGCACTGGGATTTGAAAATTGGTTCATGTTAGTCTGACATAATATCCTATTTCTGACCTAAACCCACTTATAGTTAGAGAAGTAACAGACCAAGAAAGGAACTTGGGCTTCACATTCCTTGCTATTGGAAGAGCAAACTGAGGTGTAGAAGAGGAGCATGACTTTGCCAAGTTCTCACAGCAAGTTTCCTTATTCCAATTTGTGATTTTCCAAAGCCAGCCGTGAAAGTAACAAATTATGAGTAAGAGGCAGGCATTTGGGAAGGTGGATAAGAATCACCTGGGAGGCTTGCTAATCTATCCTGTTTGGGTTGATCTGTGGTAGGGCCCAGGAATGTACACCCCCTGCCCCTAAGGATTCTGTTGTAGATTATTTGAGGACCGCATCTGCATTGGTGTGGGCCTCTTTGTTGCTACAAAGAGGTGAGAGTAACTTTCCCACAATCACTGAGCACATGAGGGCACCCTGATTAGTAAAGCAGGGACAGCCAGGCAGAGAAGTGGCTACTGAAGTTGCTCGAGATGATTAAAGAAGAAATGGACAAGGAGAGGATGAAGAAAGTTGCACGAGTCGTGGTGGAGGTGGAGGAGGATGTGTTAGTGGTACAGCTTGAACAGGGTTCGTAATAACAAGCAGCAGAAACAGGCTCAGGCTGCCTCTATCCATTTGCTGGAGCTTCCATAACAAACTACCACTGAATGAGTGGTGCGCGCACATCCGTGGTGTCTCTTTGCGTGTCCAAATTCCCTCTTGTTGAAAGGCACCAATCAGATTGGGTTAGGGTTCACCCTAAAGGCCTCATTTTAACTTAATCACCTTCTCAAAGATCTTATCTCCAAAGAGTTACATTCTGAAGTACTGGGGGTTAGAACTTGTGAATTTTGAGGGGATGTAATTCATCCCATAACACTGCTCTAGGCCCACGGGGTTGAGAGCGGGGTGAGAGATCAGGCTCAGTAATGGGTAAATCTGAGTGGTAGAAGTAGAGAGGAAGGTGGTCCTAGGGATGGGAGAGCAATCTCGCCTGCTGAATTTAAGGATTTTGTGCTTTTCATTTCCCCTTCCTGGAATGATGGGCACACTTTCAGTCCTCCTATGTGTCCATGAAATGAGATAGAATTAAATGTAAGCCTTTCATCCAAGGTCAAAAAAAATCAACTGAACAGATCCATGTTGAAGACTTGATTTAACAATAGTAAATGAAAGATCATTATTGTTATTTAACTCTCTCTGAGGCAGCCATGAATAGTACATAGGGGCGTATACTGAGAAATCTAGACTTAAGTCCTTGCTTCTACTTTTTTACTGTGATGTGGATACACAGAACGCAGACAGAGGAAAGCGACCACAAAATTAAAACTGATAATACAATAATAGATACAATAAATGTACCAACTATGTGCCAGGCACTGTTCTAAGCGCTTTATGTATACTCACTAATCTTTACAGCAACCCTGTGAGGTACACACTGTTATTATATCCATTGTCCAATGAGGAAGTTGGTGCAAAGAGGTTAAAATTACCTTCCTGGGATCATCCAACTATTCAGTAGCACAGCTGGGAGTTGACCCCAGGCAGTCTGACCCTAGAGCTCTGCACTGTGCTGCCTCCCAGGGGAGAGTTCAGGAAACTGGAGACTTGTCTACAACAATCAATTTACAGATATGCCATAAGGTACCATTTGGAAACATGCTTATTCTGTATGAGGCATCCAAGTAGATCTAGGTGGCTGAGGAGATGTGGTGTTAAGCAGTTACAAACTCAATGTTATGCGATGCTTTGAAATAATTCAACAGGGACGCCTGGGTGGCTCAGTCGGTTAAGCGACTGCCTTCGGCTCAGGTCATGATCCTGGAGTCCCGGGATCGAGTCCCGCGTCGGGCTCCCTGCTCGGCGGGGAGTCTGCTTCTCCCTCTGGCCCTCCCTGCTCTCATGCTCTCTCTATGTCATTCTCTCTCAAATGAATAAATAAAATCTTAAAAAAAAAAGAAAAATAATTCAACAAAGGATCGGGCTACCATAGCAGATATAGTTGATTGCCTAAACCTAATAGCCATGTTCCCTTTTTCTTTGCTTATAAAACTATCCTTTGTTCAGAGTCAGTGGGTCCAGCTCTAAGGCATGGCTCACAATTGGCCACGGCCAGTTTGACAATCCTATACCTCTCTGCTGGTGATTGGTTTAAGGGTGGGCATGTGATCCTTTTCTGACATATGAGATGCTAGGGAAGTCTTCTGAGTAACTTGAAAACTCTGAAACCTGAGGAAGGTTTTCCACTTTGATTAAAAGGGAGAGACACATGAGGAGAAAGCCTCTGGTGGGTACCACTTTTCTGTTTGCTTCGACAGTATCAGATGAAAAAAAGATAATTGAGCCCGTGAAGAGAAGCATCACTGATTTCCTGCAAGATGGAAAAGGCCTTGGCCCTTGGTGACTCTATTGAGCCACTAACCAACCCTGGTGCCACCTTGCTTCAGATTTCTCAATAAGTGAGATGTTAAAATTTATAGTGCTTGCATGCGCTGTTTCTTGGGGCTCAAATCATCCTGATATAGCTGCCTTGGAAGATAATGAGCTCCATGTCCTTGGAGATCTGCAAGCAGAATCTGGAGGCCCGCTTATCACAGATATTGTAGCAGGGCCTCAGGCATCTAATGGTTTTTACTAGAGGACAATTAAGGTCACTTCCAGGCCTAATAGCCTGTGATTGTCTTCGTGACCCTACCCAACCCTGGCACAAGTCACTCTGCATGACGCCCCAAGTCTGTGTGTATTGAGCCGGGCTGGCAACCACGCTTGACATTCTCCATGAGTCACTTGTAGGGCCAGGCCCCTGTAAAAAAGGCAGAGGCTGTGACGTCACACGTCCTCCAATGACACAGCATCAGGGGACAGCCAGAAATAGACATGTAGAAGCCCTTGCCACGGGCGTGCTCTTGTACCCTGACACAGTCACATTTCTCTTAGCTCAGACTCTAGGCTGCTGGAGAATGGGAGAACCAAAATAGACTGGGTGTCTAGTCACCCTCCTAGAATCCCCCATCTGCTCTGACAAAGTTCTGGAGACACCCAAGGTGAAACTCGTCCAGTAGAACGTTGAGAACGTGGCAGACATTTAGCTGGGCTTTGATTCCTAGTCATGGTGGCCCACTCCCATATGGAAACCCTGAGAAAATGTCTTGTGTCAGCTTTGTCCTCAATGCATTCCTGCGATCTGACGCTGGGAAGTTGGAGACTATGGTCGGTTTCATCTCTGGCTTCTTGGTGCTGCGGGCTGTTGGTAGTCACTGCTGAATGGAGCAGCCAAACCCTGCAGGATCGGGTCAGCCATCTGATGGAATGCAAAGGAGCTGTAGACCTCTGGCACTTCTGCTTAGAAATCGTTTTTGCAGAATACTGATTATCATGGCGGCCGCTAATACTTGTTGGGATTTCAGGGGGTCAGTAGATAGGACCTACCTTCTTCCCTAAGGCTGAACTAACTAAGAGATAGATGTAAGAATCAGAAAAATGGATCTCAAAATGTCATATCTATTACTGATGAAAGTGAGGTTGGGGGATTTGGCTTAGGAATGAGGCAACAATGGCTATCTTTATCCTGCACCCTAGAAGAGAACGTTCTCAGACTGGTGTGGTTGTACGATCATAGGCCTCCTCTAAATAGAGTGGGAATCTTCTTTGTAGAGCCTGAGAACCTCTCATGCATGGCTGAGAGCAGACCCCAAAGGACCACTCCAAGTGCGCTCTGATAAATCTCTCCTCTCCCTTGGGAAGTATAAGTGAGAGCGGGAAGAGAGGCCAAGAGCATTGGTCTAGCTGAAGTCCCTGCGCATGGAATCATGATGCATGAGAAGTGTTTCTCCCATCCATATCAACTGAGTCCTTAACATTTGCTGGGTAGGGTGCCAAGTATCTGCAGAGCCTGTATAGTTTGACTGTCTTTCAACTTTATGGGGCGAGTACTTAGGATTATCTTCATCTGATGAAAAAAAGGTCAGGGGCTTTCCTCAGGTGACGCAGCCAGTATGTGGTGAGATAGGACCCAGATGGAGGTTGGGATGAGGCCAGAAGCTACCTCATAAGCAGCAGGCTGCAAACACCTCCTCCCCATTACTGCTGTGAGGAGATGGAGGAACCCAGGGTTCCTGATCGGGAGATTTGGGTTCTGGCCCAGGCTCTGCTACTTCTTAGCCTCCACAGCTACGGTGTTCTCACCTGCAAAATAGGGATTGTGGTGCCTCTTCTGAGAAGCTCAGCAAGCCCCTGTGAGGGTCAGGTGAGATCATGGGCATTAAAGCATGTTGTGACCGGCCAGCCCAGGGCACTGGTGTGCATCAGGGAGCAGGATAGCTGAGTTCCATTCCTGCCTCCCATAAAAACTTTCTCAGGCGTGTGGTCCAACCACTTGACCTCCAGTACCTCAGTTTTGTCATCTGTAAAACGAGAGCACTAGTCCTTGGCTTACTAACCTCTCAAGTGTTGTGGTGCTTAAAGGGGGTTAAAGTAAAGAAAATGCTTTCTTTGTGTAGTGTAGAAATGCAGAAGAATGTTGAGGGCTGTTATTTTGCTTGAGATGTGGTATTGTGGACAGTTTTATTTTTGTGATAAAATTGTTTTAGGTTCTCGTAGACCCATTCGTGTAAAGAATTTATTTATTTTTAAAGATTTTTTGTATTTATTTGACAGAGAGAGACACAGTGAGAGAGGGAACACAAGCAGGGGAGTGGGAGAGGGAGAAGAAGGCTTCCTGCTGAGCAGGGAGCCCGATGCGGGGCTCGATCCCAGGACCCTGGGACCATGACCCGAGCCGAAGGCAGACGCTTAACGACTGAGCCACCCAGGCGCTCCTGTGTAAAGAATTTAAATCTTGATATGTTTAGCTTTGCATCTCAGAAATTTATTATTGAAAATAAAATACTCAATCTTCAGCTAATTCAAATAATTCCACTTGGAAGCAATAACAAATATCAGCTTTGTACTCAGTCTTACATGCTAAGGGGCATAAAGTAAAAATGCCAAACCCATGCAGTGCTTACCATGTGTCTAGTACTGTTAAATGCTTTGAATATATTAATATATTAATTTATTTAATGTTCACAACAGACTGAGTAGGCATATTACTGTCTGCATGTTAGAGGCAGAGGGCAGGGGGAACAGAGTCTCAGGGAGGTTAAGTGACATTCCCAGGATCTCAAAAGCAGCAGAACCACAGTTGGAACCTAAGCGGTCTAGTTCACAATCTATGGTCTTCACCACTAGAACAGGACTTTGGAAGCACAGTCCCTGCCTTCACACAGCTTGCAGACTGGCTCACGGATTAGCTGAGAGTCATGACCTGCACAGAGAAATTAGAAAGCAAATACAAGACATTGCCGTATTAGATGAAATGTCAAAGGATGCTGTCTGGACTACAGGTTAATAAAAAGGATTCAAAATAGAGCAAGGTAGTGGAAGTGTTACGGGAGAGGGGATGTGTGACCTGGGCCTCTTAGGGCAGTCAGATCTGAATAAGGAGGTGAAATGGTAGGGACCATCCACGTGGTACTCGGCCCTGTCTAATGGGACTCGTTACTCGAGAAAGCATTGGTTAGAAAACAGCACTAAACAAAGAAAAGAAATATGTACCATACAAAGAAGACAGCTCTAGGAATAAACGAAGGACACTATTCCAGACCACTTCACTGATCGTATGGCAATTTGTGCCTCAGTGTCTTCCTTTGTGAGATATGGCTAGTAATTCCTATTTTGCTTTCCTTACAAAGTAAACTCATTCTGGAAATCAGAACGTATACATACATATACAATGGGATAATATTTTAAACAAATTATTCATATTCTTATCTTTTGTCTTCCCAACGATATGAGCTTTGCCCTAGTTGCCCAGAGAAGGGAAGGGGGAGGTGAGGGCTGCCAGAGGAGGGCTACTGACCAAAAGGAGCATCCACACCAAATCAAGTTGTCAGTCTTTAAAGCGGATTGCCTAAATTCCTTTCGCTCCTGTTTAGCATATCGGGGGCAAGCTCTATCTCAGGAAGGCCACTGTGGAAGAGCCTGCCCCTTTCTGGCTTCAAAGTTAGGGGGATACAGGAGAGCGAAGAGACAGGGTCCTAACCATCTCATCCCTGTGCTAGCTTTGGCACAGAGGGGAGGGGGCTCAGTAGATAAATTGGGGCAACACTGAGAGTAGGTTTGCTTTGTCACCAGCCTGGGACACAAGATGGACCTGCTCAACCCTCATAGTGTGGTTTGTTCCCCAAAGTACCTGAGAGTGTTGGGGTCTTGCTCCGGGGGGTTACGGTGGTTGGGGCCAGCTGGCCCTGCAATGAAGATGGGAGGTCAGACTCACCAGGTGGGGAGAGTGGAGTTCCAGCCAAACCTTAGAAAAACCAGCTGCTAGCTGTAAGCAAGGGGAGGCCCAGGTAGGCAGGGCCCCCCAGTCTGTGTCCTGGTGGAGGCAAGAGAGCAAATGAGAGTGTCATGCCAGCTTCCATTTCTGCTGTGCAGGCCAGAGGGGCAGGCAGAAACCACATGGACATGGAATGTGATCCCTGGACAAGAAGGAGTAGGAGGCCATCCCCCTACCCTGCAAATCACTGTGAGTACTTAAAAATCACATATTCCTTTCTGTCTCCACACTTGCCTCATACCCAGAATTTATCTTGATGGAGAAGCGGGAGAGGTTATTTGAGAGATTAAAAAATTTTTATTCTAGGGAGACTGACACTACCTGAAGTGACCGTTTAGATAATAAGAAAAGACAGAATTTAAACTAGATCGATCATTTAGTTCATTTTTCTACCAACTGTCAGATGGGAGTTATAGACCACTGAAAGCTCAGGTATAGACAAAATAAATTCATTTTCTGTATTTATCTAGGTTGAAGTGTGAACGAAATTGTGTGATCCAATTACGTACAATGTTATTGTTGTTAAACATTTCTAACTGAGAGCGTGTCTACATACTGTGTTCTTAAATATTTGAGGGACATTAACTTTGCCTGGAACAAGGTAATATATGTAAAAGTGCCTGGCACATATTAAGTGCTAGGTGAATATTAATTATTTTAATGTTGTTTGTGGTCAATGTCAGGAAACACAACAACCATGTTCTTTGGATCACAGCTCTGGGTTCTGCATTTCGAGCCTGGGGGGGGGGCAAGTTGGACCCAGCCTAGCATCAGTGTTTTTCCTCTGTGTGATGATGTAAGGAAGTGTGGTCCAGAGCAGAGGTTCCCAAACATGGTCCTGCATCGGAATCATCTGGACAGCTTATTTAAAAATATAGATTATTTCTCCTCGGTTTCTCCTTGTGATTATGATTCAGTATTTCTGGGGAGGTGCCAAGGCATCTTTTGAAAACCATTAAAAATCTGTTCAGATGGCATTATAAATGCCAAGAGGTGCTATGGTACATCTTTGGTTATTTCTTCTTTCTTTGTTGTTGACTCTTACACACGTATGGGTAGACTAGAGAAAGTCAGGTTTAATTGTTATTTTTTTAGTTTCTGTCTCTAATAAAGTTTTGCGTCTAACCAGCTCAGCTCTGTAAATTCCCCAAATTTCAAAACAAAACAGATGTGAGAGATGATGAGGGTTTTTTTTTTTTTTGGCCGTGGGAGAGGGGGCAGGTCAAAGAAAACGGCATCTCCTCTTTACTTGAGCAGGACACTAAGTCTCCATGCCAAGAGCAAAGATTAGGTGGGAGTAAAAATCCCTAATTTCGGCAGAGCCATTTTCTTATTTTTCTCTCCTTTTTATTCCTGTTTTCAGGTCCCAGAGGTATATTGCTCCTATCAACTCTCGAACAGAGCATTTTTACTACAGCACAAACTGCAAAGCAGGCAAGGTGTGTGCTCGCATTCCTATAAGAAAATCTTCTTTCTTTGGGGTCCTAGCACTTTTATCCCACTTTTAGGGTGCTGTTGCCTTCATGGGGCCTCCCCAGCACTTTCTGAGTCATCCTTTTCTGTTGGTCACCTGACCAAATGATGCCCTGGCTGAAGCTGGCAAATGCCCATGGTGCTGAACATAATCGTTCCAGTAAAACGTGGCTGATTAGCATAGAAATCTCCATAAGCCTTTCTATTCTAATTTTGCTGTTAGAATTCTGGCCCCTCTCGGAGGTCATGCTAACCTAGTTAAGGCTCTTGGAGAAAATACTGTTGTTCCAGCTCATTGCATTTGCATTAAAATATTATTGTCCTTCAGCTGACATGCTAACCAGCAACCCAACATCTGCAACTTTGTGCAGAACCTAAACTGGAGGGCATCGTCCATTGTTTAAGTTGGAATCCGGAAAGCTCAGTGGAAATATATGATGGGGCACCAGGACATGAAGGTCCTTAAAGTTCTGACTGTGCCTACTTCACTCTGCATAAAGTGAAAAGATTTTGATGAAAAGCAGGTTATTGCAAAGTGAAGGATGCTGACTGCAGGGGTCCCCTCTAGTGTTGAAACCCACAGAGACAACATGGTATTGTGAGAGCATGGATGCCAGAGTCAGACTGTCTGGTTGAAATTCCTGCTCCACTGGGTATGAAGTTTGGGGATTTGGGCAGGTTACTTAGCTTTTTCATGCCACAGTGTATATTTCTATAAAACAGGAGTGATAATATGTGATATATGCTCAATCAATGTTAGCTGTTATTATTAATAGTTAACTATTAATATTACCTACATTCAATCAATGTTAACTCTTTTTATCAATAACAAATAACAATAACAAATCTATGGAACGGCTAATCCTTCACATGTCTCATTGCTACAACTCTTAAAAATCTATTTGAGAAAAGATATCCAGGTGCTGGGACTACAATGATAAACAAAAAGGGATGATTTCTACCTCTGCAAATATTACATTCCAGAGAAAAAGCCTGGGAGTTAATGAGTTACCTATGACTGCAGGTCCAAGAAGAGGGTGGGAAATTGTTTTTCAAGAATGTTACAGATTTGTTTTTATTGGTTGGGAGGTTGTAAATTGCTTAGAACAATACCTGACACCACATAATAAGTGTGTAATAGTGTACTTTATATTGTTATTATTACTATGATTTCCACCTGTAATAACTTGTATTATCTTGCTTAAATCTCA
The DNA here is from genome assembly GCF_054177405.1 of Leptonychotes weddellii. NCBI lineage: Eukaryota > Metazoa > Chordata > Mammalia > Carnivora > Phocidae > Leptonychotes > Leptonychotes weddellii. Next base: position 40,175,635 of record NC_138375.1, read on the forward strand.
TGACTTTTTGAGAAAGGTATTATGATTATCCCATATTACTGATGAGGAAATTAAGGCTGACAGAGGGTAGCTAATTTCTTCAGTGTCACATAGCTTATATGTGGCAGAAGAACAATTTAAAACAATTACATAGGCTCTAATTCTTATTTGCTTGACTTGATTTGTCATAGCCTGTGTCTCTCAAAGTTGGTTTCTTTTGACTTGTACACTTGAGATCATTTCCTTTTTTTAAGGGAGGATTGGACCTCTCAGATGTTTAGACATGGGCAGTGAGCTTTGGAAGGTCCTTGGTTATGACACATTACAATGGACTGAATGTTTGTGTCCCCCTCCCGCCTCCAATTCATTTGTTGTACTCTTAACCCTTGACATGATGGTATTTGGAGGGATAGGGCCTTTGTGAGCTGGTTGGGTCATAGAGGTGGAGCCCTCATGAATGGACTTAGTGACCTTGTAAGACAGACCCTGAGCACTCCCTTAAGTCCTTCAGCTACATGAGCTTATGGCAAGAGATGGGTATCTATGAACTAGGAGATGGATTCCCACAAGACCTCGAATCTTCTGATGCCTTTATTTATCTTGGACTTTCCATCTTCCAGCCTAGGAAAAATAAACATTTATCACATAAGAGCCCCAGTCTGTGGTATTTTGTTAGAGCAGCCTGGACTGACTGAGGCTCATAGCCTGGTCTAGGAATTCCCTATGAGTTCAGCTATCACTCATTATTTCTTGACCTTGAGAACGTATCCACTTCACTTCCAGTTTCAGGCAAGACTATGTCTAATCTTTCCTCAAGAAAGCATCTAGTTTAAAAATATTCTCACAGGGGCACCTGGGTGGCTCAGTTGGTTAAGTGTCTGCCTTCGGCTCAGGTCATGATCCCAGCGTCCTGGGATTGAGCCCCGCATCGGGCTCCGTGCTCAGCAGGGAGCCTGTTTCTCCCTCTCCCTCTGCCTGCCTGTCTGCCTACTTGTGATCTCTCTCTCTCTCTCTCTGTCAAATGAATAAATAAAATCTTTAAAAAAAATATTCACGCAGAGGGGCACCTGGGTGGCTCAGTCAGTTAGGCAACCGACTGTTGGTTTCAGCTCAGGTCATGATCTCAGGGTCATGGGATTGATCCTCACATTGGGCTCTATGCTGAGCATGGACCTGCTTAGAATTTCTCTCCCTCTGCCCCTCCCCTGATTGAGCACTGTCTCAAAAAATAAATAAATAAAAATAAAAAATAAAATAACAAAACACATTTAAATAATATTCTTGCAGAAAAGGGAAAATCTATACTTTAAATAAAATTAGGCTAAAGAAAAGATCAGAGTTGGAAGAAACTGTGAAGATCATTTAAACTAACTCCTCCATTTTGTATTTGAGGCAGAGACCAAGGGAAAGGATGAGAATTGCCAATGTTTACTTGACTAACTATTGTCATGGTGGCTAAGGGTGTAGATTCTGGAGCCAAATGGCTTGGGTTTGAATTCAAGGTCTATTACTTCTAGCTTTGTAACCTCCTTATGCCTCAGTTACCTCATCTGTAAAGTGGTGGTAATAATGGTCTCTACTCTTAGGGCCATGGTGAAGATTAAGTTGACAACACTGGGGATTGAGTCCAGATGGCTTAACTCCCTGACTAGTCTTCTTTTTATTTCCCTAAATTTTTTTTCCATTAAGATCTTCTTTGTATCTATCTGAGGTTCATCCGGCTTTAGTTTGACACAGGCCCACTTACTCTATTTTTAGTCTGGATGTCTATGTAATCACACATTATGATCATGGGACTCTGAGATCATGTAGACTGGGATTGAATTCTAACTTTACCGCATATAGGTAGGTAGCCTCCTTGTACCTCTGTTTTTTCATTTGTAGACTAGGGTTAGAAAAGCATATGTACCAAAGCTTCTGTACAGCAAAGGGAATAATCAACAAAATAAAAAGGCAACCTGCAGAATGGGAGAAAAACATTTGCAAACCATATATTGGATAAGGGGTTATTATCCAAAATATATAAGGAACTCCTACAACTCAATAGCAAAAAACCCAAATAATCCAATTTAAAAATGAGCAAAGGAACTGAGTAGGCATTTCTCCAAAGAAGACATACAAATGGCCAACAGGTACATGAAAATGAGTAATCAACATTACTAGTCATCAGGGAAATTCAAATCAAAACCACAATGAGCTATTACCTCATACCTGTTAGGATGGCAATTTTATATATAAATATATATATATATATAAATTATATATAATTATATATATTAATATAGTATAATATATATAGTGGAGAAAAGGAAACGCTTGCACACTGTTGGTGGGAATGTAAACTGGTACAGACAAAATTTATAATAAATTTGGAAAACAGCATGGAGGCTCCTCAAAAAATTAAAAATAGAAGTACTCTATGATCCAGCAACCTCTCTACTGGGCATATTCCCAAAGGAAATGAAATTAAGCCTTCAAAATGGTATCTGTGCTTACATGTTCATCACAGCATTATTCACAATAGCCAAGATATGGAAGCAACCTAAATGTCTGTCAAGAGATAAGTGGATTTTTTAAAATGTGATATATAAAATGGAATATTACTCAACCTTAAAAAAAGATGGAAATCTTGTCATTTGTAACAATATGGATCAACCTTGAGGACATCATGCTATGTGAAGTAAGCCAGTCACAGAAGGACAAATACTACATGTTAGCATTTGTATGATGAATCTAAAAAAGTCAAACTCACAGAAGCAGAGTAGAATAGTGGTTGCCACAGGCTGAGGGCAGCTATCAGTCAAAGGGTATAAAGCTTCAGTTATACAAGGTGACTAAATCCTAGAGATCTGCTATGCAGCGTAGTCCCTGCCTTAGTCCCTTCAGGCTGCTTTAACAAAGCACCAGAGAGTGGGTAGCTTATAAGCAGCAGAAATTTATTGGTCATGATTCTGGAGGCTAAGATTCTGAGATCAGGGTGCCAACATCATCAGGTTAGGGTCCTTTTCTGAATCACGATTTCTTGTTGTATCCTCATGTGGTGGAAAGGACTAGGGATCTCTGTGGTGTCTATTTCCTGAGAGCGCTAATCCCATTCATGAGGGCCCTATCTTTATGACCTAATGACCTCCCCAAGGTCCCACCTACTAATACCATCACTTTTGGGGATTAGGATTTCAACATATGAATTTTGGGGGGCCACAAACATTCAGACCAAAGCAGTTCTTATAGTTAACAATATTGTGTTGTATACTTAAAAATTGGTGAAGAGGGTAGATCATATATTAAGTATTTTTATCACAAAAATAATTTGTTATTAAGAGGGTGGGAAACTTTTGGAGATGATGGATATAGTTAGGCACAGGTGTAGTAAATATACCACACAGATGTGGTATATTTATGGCATAGATTGTGGTGAATTGTGCTAATACAGGTATATAATTATCTCCAAATTCATCAAGATGTCTACTCTTAATAGATACAGCTTTTTGTATGTCAATCATACAGTAAATTTTTTTAACATTTGTTTAACAAATGTTTAACATTTAACAAATGTTAAAAAGATGTTTGTTTTTTTAAACAAAACTCTTATTTGGTTGCTGATAGTATAAAATAAGCACATATTCATAAAAGGACTTAGCAAAATGCCTGATACTTGTTTAGTATGTAATACATGCCAGTACATTATTAGTATCTATTACAGCTCCTTGTGGAGATTTCCAAGTTATAGGAGTATTTTCCTTTTGTAGGTTATTTGAATAGGCTGAGCCATCAGTGAAAAGAGAGGTTTGGCATCTCACAAATAGGACACTGGGGAGTATGAAGCCAATGTGACACTCAGGTGAGTTAGATTTATAATTCCCAAGCAGATGTTTAGGCATCTTCTGGGAGATTCTGGGGGAAACTCATTAAAATATGGATCACTGGGTCTCATCTCATAACTGTTGAATCTGAATGTGATAAGGAAGTAGGCCCCAGGAATATATATCTTTCAAAGCTCCCTAGGTATACTTTATGGGCTACCAGATTTGGGAACCACAGGATTAGGAAGCCACCGAAATGGAGTGACTTAAGGAGAGCCCAAAGATTTTCTTTTATACGATTCATTCCTCTCATGACCTTCCATTCCTAAATCTGTCATCCACCAACCAAACACGTGTTGGTGCTCAGTGTTTGCCTCGTGAGCGGCTGCTGCTATGATTGGTGGAATAAGGAATGATCAGTATTCTTAAAAAGTTGATAGTCTGGGAGAATGGGCAAAATAAGTATAAATAAGATGTGATGAGCTGCAGAGTGGGATGGGGAAAATGAAACACCCCTTGCAGGGTGTGGTGGGAGAATCAGGAGAGGTTTCGTTGTATCCAAGGGCATCACCTCCCCTTGGGATGCTTCCCTGATTCAAGCTTCTTTTGCTCCTGACTGCATTAGCTACAAATCCTATGGGTTTCTACAGCTTTCTGACTTACTCTTCACATATTAGATTAGTTATGTGGTTGCTTATATGCTTTCTTAGGAGCTGAGAACTTGATGAAAGTGATGGCTGCATCTTAGTCATCACCTCCCCCTGCCCTCCACCTCCTAGCTAGGTGCCCGGCTATGACTGAGCATCTACAGTAAGTGAGCAGTAAACATCGCAGAAGTTGGGTTGTCATACTGGTTATGTCAAAAGAGGAAGCAGTGGGAGTAAGCTTGGAGGGGCAGGCCTGGGACCAAATCATGGAGCACGTGGAATTTGAATCAAGTTTGGGCTCTAGTTTTTAGGCAATGAGCCCAAGACCATTTGGGAAGTCATATCCATTGTCTACAAAAATGGTGAAAAGGGCAAGAACTGTATCTCAAAGTGGGAGAGAGTACAGAGATAATTTTAAGTATAAACTATGATGGATTACATCAAATTATGAAGTGAAACGATTATTTCCTTCCTAGGTCCATTTCAGTCCACCTGATTACTTCAATGAGACATTCTCAATTAGGTGCTAGCAGTTAAAAATCTCTCTAATTCTCTCTCTCTCTTTTTAAAAGATTTTATTTATTTGACAGAAAGAGACACAGTGAGAGACGGAACACAAGCAAGGTGGGTGGGAGAGGGAGAAGCAGGCTTCCTTCAGAGAAGGGAGCCTGATGCGGGGCTTGATTCCAGGACCCTGGGATCATGACCTGAGCCTAAGGCAGACGCTTAATGACTGAGCCACCCAGGCTCCCCTCTCTCTAATACTTTCTAATCTGCCTTTTTAACAAAGAGAAAACACACTTCAGGTTCAGAACCTTGGCAGGTGTATTAGTTATCTGCTGCCATATTAATGTATGTAATAAACATTCAGAAAAACCTCTGTGCCTTTCAGCAATAAACCTTTATTTAGCTCAGGAGCCTGCAAGTCAGCCATTAAGGTCAGTGGTTCCTTTGGTCTTGGACTGGATTTGCTGTCAAATTTAACGGTTAGATTCTCAGCTGACCCTTAGCTGCGGTAACTGGACTCTGCTTCGTGTATTTCTCATATTTTTCCAGCAGTGTAGCCTGCACATCTTCACTGCAGAAGGGTGATCCCAGTCATATGAGAGCTTTTCATGCCTCTGTATGGGTCAAGTACACAATGCAACATTGGCCAGGGCAAGTCATATGGCCGGATGCAGAATCAAGGAATGGAGAAATGGACTCTGCGTACTTAGAGGAACTCAGTCCTGTGACAAAGAGACATGGAGACAGGAAGGGATGAAAGAATGATTAATGGTCTCAGTGTATCTAGTAGAGCAGGTAAGATTAGCTAGAGTTTAAGCATGTTTTTCCTTATTTTTAAAAACTATCTTTTCGTGGCAAGTGATGTAAGTTTTCAGTGAAGGTAGTAATATAAAGTTTTCTTCTAAACAAATGTATTTGAGACAAATAGAAGTGGATGTAAAGAAAAAGTATTTTCTAAAAAGTAGCCCATATGGTACACAGGTATGGGAAAAATCATCAAAGGAAGTGGCAACTTGGAAAACTCTGAGCCAGGATGATTGCAGTTGGGACTCTAAACAGAAGAAGATGCATGCAAAAGATGCTGCAGACTCAGCAAAATAAATTTAATAACCACATGCTTTCAGTCGAGTTTGGTTAAATAAGCATATGTTATACGTGTCAGCAAGCTGCCTGACACAATGGCAGGAACCAGAGATACAGAGATGAAAAACTCCAAGGCTTTGTTCTAAAGCAGTCCATAATTGAGTGGGTGAGAGATGCGTGACAGATAACTTGGACACCCTTGAGTAAATTGCATAGTTAGTTGATGTGCTCTGGGTGCCCACAGAAAGGGCACGACACTGAGGCTGGGAGTGGGCATTGGAGAAGAGCTCCCAGCCAGCCCCCTGGAGGAGCCTCTGGAAGAATGAGTAGAGGTTCCCCGGGGTAATAAGGGTGAACAGAGGCATGGAGACTGTGAAATTCACCTTGGAAAAGCTCATTCTTCTTGAAGCCTGAGGTTCGAGACAGGAGAGGAGTTGGAGGAATTGGGGACAGTTAGGTTGTAGATAGCTCCGCAAAGCTAGACAGTTTAGAATTTACCCTGCTATGGACAAGGGCAGGGGGGCGTCAGTGAAGGTTCTCAAGCAGAGAAAATACATATGTGTGTGTGTGTGTGTGTGTGTATATATTTATACTTATACAATATACACACACAATATATACACATTTTTTCTTCTTCTCTACAGTAATTCCTGCCAGGTGGTTTTGCAGTTTCTGTCTGCAAACCTTCAGGGACAGAGGGCTCATTATATTATAGACCTGATTATAACCAGATACAAATAGACTTGAGGGACACACAACTGGAAATGGGAAGTGTCCAGCAATAGAGACGAGGGACACGAGGGGGCTGAATAGAGTAGGGAGAGTCCAGACATAAAAACAGAACTTCTTTGGTTAATGCTAAGTGCTGTAAAAATGTGAACTGTGGTTGTGCTCACTTGAGTGCCCAAACTTACTGCATAAACAACTCCCAAACCACACAAATAGCTAGTTTTCCTTATAATTGGGCAAAGCAATGCTGACACCCAGTGGCTGATTCAGATTACCCACAGCTCCCAGAGAGAATCCCTAGGTGGGGGGAGATGGAAGTCAGCTTGCCCAACCTGGCCGTCAGAGCATCCCAGGATCCTTAGCTGAAAAGGCAAGTCTAAATTCAGCTAGAAACGGCTGACCATGTGATGTGCTTGGCACCACACAAAGGATAGTTCCCAGTGAGTTTAATGCAGACAAAAGAGCTAAATTAAACCTGCAGGTGAGAACTGCATTGCATCAAAGTCAGCCTCTTCTAAAGCAGAGGCAAAAGCAATTACCCTTAGAGTTCCCTGGAGAGTTCTTAGCCAAAGCACCAATAAGAACATGGAATATTTGAAGGTCAGTTTCTTAATCAAATCAATACTGTATGTGTATGGCTGTGTCCCAGACTCCCTGCTTTGGATGGAAGTTACTCAGCCCCTATTCTGACAGGGTCACGACATGTTAGAGCAACAAGGAACTTGACAGATCAGATGAGCAAACAGATCCAGGGAGGAGAGACAAGCTTCCCAAGGTTTCAGAGCAAACTAATAGCAGAGCTGTCTGGCCAGACTTAATGGCTGGAGCTCCTGCAGCCATCCTGGACCATGTGATGGGCCACATTCTATGGATGGTGGAGTAGAAAGGTGGAAGGAATCTGGGTCATAGACAAATTCAGGGAGCTGCCAACCCACCCTGGATTGCAGACCTTCAGATTTTTGTGAATTCTCATTCATTCCTGCCTTAGTTCATTCAGGCTGCTGTAACAAAAACACCATAGACTGAGTGGGTTAAATATTTATTTCTCACAGCTCTTGAGGATGGGAAGTCCAAGATTAAGGTGCCCTGGTGAGGGCGTGCTTCCTGATTTGCAGATGGCTGTCTTCTTATTGTATCCTCACATGGTGGGAGGGGCAAGGGAGTTCTGGGGTCACTTATGAGGGCGCTAACCTCACTTAGGAGGGCTCCACCCTCATGACCTAATCACCTCCCAAAGACTCTAACTCCTCATACCATCCAACTGGGGGTTGGGATTTCAACATATGAGTTTTGGAGGCATATAAACATAGTCTATAACAATGCCCCAAACTTCAGTTTCTATATCTGTATGTTGTTGATGCCCATCATCTACTCGGTATTACTATTTTAGCATCAAATAGAAATGAATGTTCAGAACCAAATTTAGGATCTTCTCCCCACAAACTTGGTTTTCCTACACTGCCCGCATCTTAGTAAATGACACCTCCATCTATTGCACAAACCAGAAAAAAAGAGCTCTCCCCGACTCCTTCCTTTTCCTTATCCCCGTAACTAAAACATCACAAGGCTTGACTAGAGATTCCTTGTATTAACCCACCTCTTAACACCCTTCCCACCATTGCTCCACTCCCTTCATGCTTTATTTTTCACTATAGTGCTTCTTACCACTTGATGCATATTCTATTTGTTTGCTTACTGTCTCTTTCCTTCCTACCAGTGTCAGCTTCCATGTCTTCCCTAGTTTATGTCCCACTGCCCCTCTTCAAATACGCTCTGTTGTATTATATCCTATTCTTTTCTTTTTTTTTTAAAGATTTTATTTATTTAACAGAGAGAGACACAGCGAGAGAGGGAACACAAGCAGGGGGAGTGGGAGAGGGAGAAGCAGGCTTCC
>NC_138375.1:40184776-40247414 GCF_054177405.1 Leptonychotes weddellii
CTAGTAGTGCAATTGCTGGATCATATAGTAGCTCTATTTTCGGCATTTATAGAATTTAAGCAGTTTTTTTTTTTTTCCCCCAAAGATTTTACCCATTTATTTGAGAGAGAGTGAGAGAGAGAAAGAGCACAAGAGGGGGGAGCGGGAGAGGGAGAAGCAGACCCCCCGCCGAGCAGGGAGCCCGATGCGGGACTCGATCCTGGGACTCCAGGATCATGACCTGAGCCGAAGGCAGTCGCCCAACCGACTGAGCCACCCAGGCACCCGAATTTAAGCAGTTTTAAGCAATACAGATAATAAATGAACTTGCAGGAATGGAGCTGGATGGGCCCAGTGTACTAAATAAGACAATTTATAAATGAGCTCCTCTCCACCCACCCCAAACTTTGTAAAGGTTAATTCTGCTCCCATTTCTTAGCTTATTTGTGTCTTGGACTGGAGCATTTTGAAACATCTACTATGACAACAATTATGGGAAAAAGTGTCTAGTCCAGAGAATCTGTGTTTTTACAAATGAAGGAAGAGAAATGCTGTGAGGATCAGACATTGCTTAGAGGAGTGGCATGTAGTAACAGCAAAGGCGTAGGTTTGGGGACAGTTCTGACCCAAGCCATATAGATCTTTATGGATTATATATCTTCGTGCAGCCAGCCCACCCCCTACACTGTGGGCCTAGCATGTCCTTAGTTTATTATCTTAGTTATTTTACTTTTTCTTCTTGATCTTTCTGGCACTTTGCTTCCTTACCTATTCCTAATCTCCACAGCTCCTGACCCCTGGCCTCATCTCCCATTCTTCCCTGGGCCTGGCCCTTCACACTACTTCTCTGGTTCTGACTTTTGGCAGCCCTCATTGACTAGGATGAATTCTGTTTTGTTTTGTTTTTCCTGGCTGCCCTGAGCAACACACATTCTCGTGACGATAATTCCCTTCAATTGGCGCCATTACTTCAAATAGGAATTGACCCCATAGAATCTGTTTATTCATTCCTGTACTCCTTCACTCCATCTCGGTCCTTTTGGGCTGCTCTAAGAAAGTATCATAGATTGACAACAGAAATTGATTTCTCACGGTTCTGGAGTCTGGAGGTCCAAGCTTAAGAGTGCCAGCACATTCTGGTGAGGGTCCTCTTCTGGGTTGCAGACTGCTGCCTTCTCTCTAACCTCACACGAGGGAAGGGGCAATGGAGTGATCTCAGGCACAAATCCCATGCCAGGGGCTCCATCCTCCTAATGCCATCATCCCGGGGGTTAGGATTTCAACATCTACATTTTGGGGGGGACACAAACATTCAGTCTGTGGCACCTTCATTTGGTCAACCAATACACCTTGAGTATTTCGTACCTGCCTGGGACACCACTGCTGGAATATGTGAGTGGGACATGGTCTGTGCCCCAGGAACCCAGCACGGAGCAGGGAATGTGTTAAGGGCATGTGGGTAGATCTGGCTTCTAAACACAGCTCTGCCACTTGCTAGATGCATAACCTGTGTTACCTTGGGCAAGATGCTTAAGTTCTCTGAGCCGGTTTCTCCATTTGTAAAATGGGGATATTACCTTATAGAATTATTGTGCCACTAAGTGAAATCGTATGTGTTAGATGCTTCGTGCGGTGCCTCACACAGATTCAACATTCAGTTGACACTAGCTGCTGTTTTTATTAGGGAAGGACGGATAAATAAAAACAATTTGAATATAGTGTGATCTGTGCTAGGATAGGGAAAGTATAGGAAGCCGTTATGCAGGTTTTAGAAGCCTTTCTGGAGGAAGTGACACCCAGATCATACCTGAAGGGTGAGTATGAGTTAGTCATGTTAAGCAAATACGGAACATTCCAGGGGGGGAGGAACAGCATGTGCAAAGATCTGGATACAACCAACAAGTCGCTTAGTATGGCTAGAGAAAAATTTTGAGAATGAGTGGCGAGAGATGAGTCAGTGTCCTGCTTACTTCCTTTTTCTTGACTCTCTTCCTCCTGTCCCTTTCCAAGTTATGGCCTCATATCTTTACCTTACTTTTCCTCCTTGCACAGCTGTGATTTGCTAGGGGCAAAGGATGCCCGAGAGAAAGTTGCTTCCCCTCCGTGACTTACTTACAGAATTGCTGATGCAGGTACCCCATGGAAAACTTGGAGCCATATTCTATTTAGAGACATTTCAGCCTTACACAGCAGATCCAGCTGCGGCAGTTTGCCTCATTACCCATTAAGGGGACATTTGCCTGGAAATAAATGGTTTCTTCACTTTGTTCCCCAGGCAGATTTTGTCCTGCAGGGGGGCAAGTTGGGGGAGGGAGCAAGAGGTCACTGAGGTGTGCTTCCAACCAGCCCCTGGTAGGAATGTCAGGCTGGGGGTCACTTTATGAAACGTTTCTATTTTACTGTGACACAGAAAACTGTGAACATTCCTATCCTCGACCCCTGGAATGACAGGGTGTAGGAAATGGGTGGGGCTGGTGAGAAGAGCGTGATGGTGGTGTTGATCCTGGGAGAGTAGGTGCAAAACTGTGAAATTGGCCTCTCTGATCTTCCATCAGTGGCAAACACGTCTCCATCCCTCCTTTATGCACCCACGGCAGGCATTACTAGCTGATGGAGGCACGTACCTTTTGAGCCCACACAGGGCCTCTGAATCCTTCTAAATGTGGCGCTGAGTGTGTGGAGTTGGGATGAGTGATAGAACACACTACCTGCTCTCATTGCCTCTCTTTTGATATGCAGGGAAAGTAAGCCCATCAAAGTGAAGCATTTTATCTAAGGTAAATATGCAAATTAATGGCAGAGCTTAGCTCACAGTCCTGTGCTCCTGACCTGGACCCCTGAAAGGATTTGCTCTCCCTAAAGGCATCATGAAGCCCAGTTAAAGAGCCTTCTTTCCCAAAAATATGCTGTTATCATGCTACCCCCCTGCTTGGCATCCTCCAGTAGTTCCCCATTGTTTCTGTTTTGTTTTGTTTTTTTTTTTAAAGGTCTAAACAACACAGTGAATCATTCTAAGTTTTCCATCTTCTGAGCCCAACTTCCGTCAAAATGGATTCCAGTACCATTGTTTATACCTTCTCCATCCCATTTGTCTACATTTATCCTCCAAAGCTTGGGTCAAGCCTTTTTGACCTCTCTGAAACCTGCCAGTTTCAGTCTTATTGATCTTCTTCCCCTGAACAGCTTTTAGAGTTATGGTTCAAGCCACATCACTTATAGGAGTTTTGGAGATTCTGATGGTGGAAAAATGACATCTGGCCAGTAATGCTCTAGATCTCACTCTGGCCCTAGATGAGAAAAGAGAAAGCTATACATAAGGGCTGACCTTTTAGTGTACATAGACCCTTTTTTATATGCAAACAGCCTAACTGGGGTCCCAGCATCAGGCCAATCTGATTAAAGTTCCATTGGTTTGAGGCTGATGGAGAAGGGGTCAGTGGGTGTGCAAGGGGCTTAGAGAAGTCCCTTTTTCTCTGGAGGCCTTCATTTGTACACATGGTCTCTTCTTTTCCCTTTATGTTCCCTTTTTTCAGTCTATCTATAAGGCAGTATCTCATTAATGAATTAGTTAATTAAATATTTATCAAACACCTTCTATTTGCCTGGTACTGTTTGGAGTCGGGAATACAAAAAATAAGACAAATTCCCTTCTCTCGTGGAGCTGGTATTCAGATAGGGGAGACAGACAAGACACAAGTAACAAATAAATAATGCTTTTCTTGTCTAGCGCATTCTAAGGGAATGCATTGTGTACTCAGCAAACACTAGTTCTCTTGGATTATTTGATATCTATTTGGATTGGTGCCTAGATGGTACACTTGGTGGATGTGTGTGCTCATTTATCCAAGTACATTTACTAAATGTTGGAATATCCAGCAAGAATCTCTTTAATTAGATCCGTGCCTGCAGTCAACCAAATGGTCCAGAAATATGGACTGTGGGATTATGTAGTCTTTTTTTTTTTTTTTAAAGATTTTATTTATTTATTTGAGACAGAGAGAATGAGAGAGAGAGAGCACATGAGAGGGGGGAGGGTCAGAGGCAGAAGCAGGCTCCCTGCCGAGCAGGGAGCCCGATGCGGGACTCGATCCAGGGACTCCAGGATCACGACCTGAGCCGAAGGCAGTCGCTTAACCAACTGAGCCAGCCAGGCGCCCATGGGATTATGTAGTCTTAGAGTCAGTACCATACTTCTAAAGGCACCTGTATTTAGAGTACTGTGCCCCATGATGGACACCACATTGGAATCTAGAGCGTGTCTGACAGATTTGGTGACTGATTTGGTATGAGGTCTTGGCATCATGTTACCTGAAAAAGCTTTGAAGGAACTGGAACTATTTTGGAGAATAGTCTAGGACTTTGGTTGAAAGGTGGGCAATGGTAATAATGTAAACATGCTGTAAACACTTGAAGAGCTAATATATGTAAAAACGAATATATTTTTGTCTGTGCATCCCAGAAGATAAAATCAGGACCTCTGAAAATGCCAAGAGGCAGCTCTTAGTTCAACTGAAATTTTCCCCAAATAGGCTATACAGTCTTTGTGGAGGGAAGCTCCTTGAGACTGGAGAAGTTGAAGCAGAAGTCACAGAGCTTGTGGTGGGCATTCAAATATTAAGACAATGTTTGTACCAGGCTATATCTCCAAAAGTTCTGTTAACTTTGTATCTAATAATGATTTATTATAGGGATCATTATTCTATTTTATGGTCTAGAAAGGATTTTTATGTAAATTTTCTGATTTGATCTTCATAAAGAAGAGATTTGTACTATCCCCATTTTACAGATGAGCAATCAGATCTTAGGAGTCCAGTCATCCCTGGACAAGCTGAAACTATGATACATGTTTTATGACCCCACAAACAGTACTCTTCCTATAATGTTTAAACATGCTTGTTGATTCATCTTATCAATCAGAAATGATAGGATCATGGTTGACAGTTTCTTTGTACCCCATATATTCCTGCTTTTTTTTTTTGAGACAGCCACTGTTGTACTATTTGTAGTTTTCTGTTCTAATGCCCATTTTTTTTAACCTTTCAGTTTTTATTTATTTATTTATTTTTTATTTATTATTATTATTTTTAATATTTTATTTATTTGTTTGACAGAGACAGACACAGCGAGAGAGGGAACACAAGCAGGGGGAGTGGGAGAGGGAGAAGCAGGCTTCCCGCAGAGCAGGGAGCCCGATGCGGGGCTCGATCCCAGGACCCTGGGATCATGACCTGAGCCGAAGGCAGACGCTTAACGACTGAGCCACCCAGGCGCCCCTAACCTTTCAGTTTTTAAAAAAGATTTTATTTATTAGAGAGAGAGAGCAAGCAGGGAGAGTGGCAGGCAGAGGGAGAAGCAGGCTCCCCACTAAGGGGAGTCCAATGCAGTACTTGATCCCAGGACCCTGGGGTCATAACCTGAACTGAAGGCAGATGCTTAACCAACTGAGCCACCCTGGTGTCCCTAATGCCTATATGTTTCTTGCTGCTTTTGACTTTTCCTTTCCAAATTTGAAAAGTATATGTGTGAGTGTGTATATATACCTATTTCCTCTCTACAAGTTACCAGGCACATTAACTGGTTGATCTAAGACGTAGTTCCTAAGGGGCCAAAGGTTATGGAATTATTTACATATTTCCTAGAGAATTTCATCTTTGTGTTTCTTTCCATGTTGTTACTCCAGTATCTTATTTATCCAGTTTTAGCCCATCCTTCAAGGTCTGGCCTAAATCTTATCTTTTTCTAGAAACCTTCTATAACCTTCTCAGATCATGGAGTTTTTTTTGCCTTATTTGCCCATGTGTAGCATTTATTATGTATTCTGTTCATTTCAATTCCTGTAAATTCTGTTTTTAAAATTGCTTTACATTTGTAAATTACTTGTTCCTGCTTGGATTATGAAATCCTCAGTTGTATGTTTTCCTCTTGCTTTGCATACCCTGAATCTCTTACCACAACGTTGGGTACCTACCCAGGAATGTTGAATAACTACTTGATGACTTTGAAATTACCTCTGTGGGGGGCGCCTGGGTGGCTCAGGCAATTAGATGTCTGTCTTCGGCTCAGGTCATGATCCTGGAGTCCTGGGATCCAGCCCTGCATCAGACTCCCTGCTCAGTGGGAAGCCTGCTTCTCTCTCTGCCCTTCACCTGCTCAGGCTCTCTCTCACTCTCTCTCTCTCAAATAAATAAATAAAATCTTAAAAAAAAAAAAAAGAAATTACCTCTGTGGGCATCAGTCTTCTCATTGATAAAATGTTAAAACATATTTTCCGTTTGCCCTCAAAAAGCAGAAGTAGCATATAGCTTTGTCTTTAGGACCCAATAACCTTGAATTAGAATCTTGGCTCTGTCACTTTCTAGAAATGGGAATTTCTTTACTCTTCTAAGCCTTATCTGTAAAGTGGGGGTTGTGATAGTGTGTACCTTCAGGGGACATTGTGAAGGTTAAATCAAGGGATGAGTGAAATTCTTAAGCACAGTGCCTGGCACATCGTTAATGCTCAGTGAATGTTAGCAGTTATTGTAAATGCTGTTGTTATTCTTACCATAGGATCTGTCAGATAAAATGACCCGAATTTGTTTAAATGATTTGGTGCTCTGACTCTAGGGATATATACTAGTAAATCAAGAGCCCTATTTTAGGTATGTATGTATACATTGTGTACTTATTTATTTATACCTAGCCTTGTCCTAAAAAGGATTTAAGGCAGCTTATTAAGATGCAGAGCATATAGCAAGGTAAAGTATATTTTAAAGTAAGAAAAATGATGCTCAAGGAAAACCAGGAAAGAGAAAATCAAAAGTTAGAAATGAGGATTGCATATAAAATACATATTGTGAAGTATTTTACCTGTGATGGAAGTGGGCTACAAATCTGGTTTAAGTTTCTGAGGAGCAAAGAGTAAAACAAAATCAGCTATCCAATTTACAGGGCACAGGAGGTAAAAACAGTCAAGCTGCTTATGAAAAGTGTTAGGATTTTTCCTGGTGGCTTTGGAGAAGATGCTCTTTTTTTTTTTTTTTAAGATTTTATTTATTCATCTGAGAGAGAGAGAGAGACAGAGAGCGTACAAGCAGGGGGAGAGGGAAAGGGAGAAGCAGACTCCCTGCTGAACTGGGAGCCAGATGTGGGGCTCGATCCCAGGACCCCAAGATCATGACCCAAACTGAAGGCAGACGCCTAACCATCTGAGCCAAACAGGTGTCCCTGGAGAAGATGCTCTTATGGCTCAGGTGGTGGCTGTGCAGTGGAATGGACAATATCCTTGTGGTGGTTTTAAAATAGGCTCACGGGCGCCTGGGTGGCTCAGATGGTTAAGCGTCTGCCTTCGGCTCAGGTCATGATCTCAGGGTCCTGGGATCGAGTCCCGCATCGGGCTCCCTGCTCCTTGGGAGCCTGCTCCTCCCTCTGCCTCTCTCTCTCTCTCTCATGAATAAATAAATAAAATCTTTAAAAAAAAAAAATAAATAAAATAAAATAGGCTCACAAAATTTTTGAGACTCCATTCTTCCAGAGGGGGGCGCTAATTCTCCTCCTCTTAAGTGTGAGACTTCTGACCTAAGGACACAAAAGGCATCCTGGTCTTCTTGCTCTCTCTCTCTTTCTCTGGGATGCTCACTCTAGGGGGAACCAGGTGCCATGTTGTGAGGACACTCGAGCAGCTGTGCGTGCAGAGAAGTCCTTGTGCTGAGGGATTGGGGCCTCCCGCCAACAGCCATGTGAGTGAGCCACCTTGGAATCAGATCCCTCAGCTTCTGTGAGGCCTTCTTGTGTCTGCAGCTCTGCCTGATAGCTTGACTACAGTCCTAGAGACCCTGAGCCAGAGCTGCCCAGCTCAGCTGCTTCCAGATTCCCAACCCTCAGATCCTGGTGAGATAATACTTATGTGTTGTTTCAAGCTGCTAAATTTGGGGCTATTTTGTTACACAGCAGTAGATAACTAATGTAACTCTCAACACCTCCTGCAGAGATCCCAGTGAGGAATTTCAGGAGGATACTTCTCATGGTGACCCTCAGTTTATGAGTGCCTGCTATGTGAGCATGGTTCAGTGAGACATAAAAAGACTGAGAGCAGACAATTCCATGGAGGGGAGGTGGATACAGTCCATCAACCATAAAGCAAGGAGGAATGGATAAGTTACATGAAGGTACAAGTGATATGATCTGGGAGCTTAGGAAGAAATACTTGTTGAAACTTGTATGCAAGAAGTGGCATTCGGGTTTGTTGGTGTTATTAGGTAGGACTCCTTTGGTTACAAATGCACAAACCCACTGTCTTAGATAACATTCCCCAAGAAACAGACTCTGAGATGTAGCCTTGCAGGCAGGGCATTTACAGGGGACTGTTCTTGGTGACAGCACCTGCGAGGGAGCAAGAGAAGTAGGACTAGGCAGAGGGAGGTGTTGAACTGCAGTTTACTTGCGACAGAGGCCTCAGCCAGTATCATGGGGAATTCTGGAGCTGGGGTAGCATTTCAGAATTGTGTCGAATTCGGACAGGGGTCTGCACCTGCGTACCTGGCATTGATCCATCATCAGGTGTGAGCTGCTCCTGGGGAGGGAACATAGCCTTGGGCGAGACAGTTTCATGCAGCTAAGGGCACTGCTGAACCATCAGCAGGCAGCACTCATGGCTACTGAAAGAACAAATGCCTCATTTCTAAAGAGGGATGAGGGTAGCATACCATAGACAATCATCATTATCATTTAGCATCATTAGCAATATTTATTGGGTCACAGATCTGAAGAGCCAGTGGATATGGCTAGTTTCAAGCCTGGCTGGATTCAGAATCTCAGAGAATACTATCAACAACAGGTCTTCTTCTCTGGACTCTACTTTTCCTTTCTGTTGGCCTCATTCACACTCTTGGGTGGTGGCCGAGAAAGGTACTGTAGGTCCAGGCTTACCTCCTGCCACTCGAGCATCTCACTGGAAAATGCTGTCTTTCTCATCATTCCTAGCAAAAGTTCTGGGCTGTCATTGGCCTCCTTGAATCACCTGCACATCTATTAACCAATCATGGTGGCCAGGTGACTATAGGCTCTGACTGGACAAGGCTGGATCATGTCCCTGTCCCAGTGCTGGAGGGTGCTGTCACTCCAACACAAACCACATGAACTCAATCACATGAAAGAGTGGGATCTCAAGGGAAAACTGGAGTTTTGTTACCAAGGGCTGATAAATAGAAGACTTCTATAGGTGGGTGTGATGTCAATAGGAAGTAGAGGAAAAGAAGGTCCTTCTAAGCCAAGGGACTAGCTTGAGCAATGACATGGGAGTGGTAAAGTATATGGCTAGTTCAGTGACTGCCAAGTGGCATGTATTTACACACAAAGACATTCAATATGTAAAAATCTGTCTCCCCTAACTCAGATCTAGATCCAAACCCCTTCAGTCAAGGGAGGAAGAATACATGGCAGGGATGAGTTTTGCAGATATATTTCCAGATGCCCACAGAGCCCAACCACAAGAGACACTGAGCTCCCCTGGGAAACTTATCTGAAAGCCAATGGGCTAGGAGAAGGAAGAGCGCAGGAAGAAAGGAGGAGAATGAGGTCTGGCAGGTTTTGCTTGCAGCTGGAACAAGGCTGAATGAGCCCACGATTTTCCCCGAGGCTGTTCTGTCAGGACCAAAGTGGCTTGGGCTGGCTGTGGCAGCCTGGGCAGTCAGCTCTGAGGCACATGATGACTGAGTGTGGACCTGATAGGAATTTGTGTCGCTCTCTGAAGGGTGGTAGCTTTGGTGATTACCACAGCAGCTGGGAGTGAGGAATCGGTTGGCCCAGTCAAAAGGCCATGGTGCCTAGGAGAGGGTACTGGGCAAAAAAAGGGGCTATCTGTGCTGGGCGACTCATGTCTCGTAACCATGTGGGCCAGTCATCTTGAAGACCGTCCTTTGTGAAAAGACAGCAGGGCAGCCTCAGAAGGACGACTCCTGACTCTCCATCTGGTTATGAGGAGACATAGAAAATGTGTTTGGATAGGTATCCGGGTGGCATACCTCTCAGGGGCAGTGCACAGTGTCCCCAAAGGGAGGGCATGGGCATTCAGTGGGGAAGTTCCAGTTCAGTTAAGTCACTGACCTGTTCTGACCTTGCTAGGAGAGATCAAAGAAACTTTCACCATGATACTGACTATACACATAGAGCTGGAAGGAGAGATGATCTGGTTATACTGAGAAAAAAAATTAAGCCTTAGCTGGGTTATATTTTTTTATGATTACAGTAAAAGATATTAACAAAGCTGGGGTTTTGCACTCAATCTTATAATTCTACTTTCCTTGATTTGAAAATCACTTTCCCCACTAGGGGATCAGAAGTGCAGACCAGCCAAGTCTGAACTACAGGAAGTGTTAGAAGAAAAATTAAAGGGAAAAGAGTTAGTTAGAAAAATATGTGGGCTCTAAGAAGGTTTTCTGAGAGAGGCACAAGGTGGGGCATGTCTGCTCAGAAGATGCAACTAATTCACTCAAGTAATGAGAGGCAGTGTGATCCAGGGAAAGAACATCGGACACCAGTTTCCCAAAGTATTTTTCATGAAACAACAAATCCTAAAAGAATTCTCTACTCCTTGTGAAACATGTTCATCTCACTCTGGAAGATACAGGGAACATCAGTTTATTAGAGGCTCTGAGAAGTCCTGCAGCAAACAAAGCTGCTTAACTATTCAATCAAGTGTTTATTAAAACACATTTAGGAATCTCTTTTCTTCACTTTTTTTTTTTTAATTGCACAATACCTGTTAACATCCCACAGAAAGTACTTTGAAAAATGCTACGACAGATAAATTGTATGACTTTGGGAATTTCTCTTACCCTCAGCCTTTCCCCGTAAGATTACATGATTAGGTTAAATGTGTTCTCTCTTCCCTCTGAGCTCCTTTGATTCTAATTATTGCACATTAGTGTTGTGATTAAAATGAGCAGCCAGGAGGCAGGGTGAGCTTCTCTAAGCTACTGTTACCTCTTGCCTGGATCACTGCACTAGTCTCCACCCTGGTCTGCCACTTCCAATCTCTCCTCCCTAAAACATTCCCACCACTGCCGCACAGACACCCTCTAAAATGCAAATAAGATCATGTCACATCTCTGCCCCCAGACCTTCAATGTTTCCTCCCAAGCTCCAAGGCAGAAAGTCCCTAAGAATGCGTTATACCAGAAAGCCTTTGCTAAATATCTCACTAGCCACACAGTGAAATCAATTTTTAGGTTAGAAACAATACTTATTGTTTAAAAGAAATGGAGGGCATCAGAAAGAAAAGTTTTCTTAGGCTAGATGCCGAACGTGCAGTCTGCAGACCCCACGGCAGCTCGTCAGACGCGCAGGACTCAGGCCCTAGCCCAGACCTTCTGAATCACAATTTGCATTTTAACAAGATGGTTTGTGTGAACAGTACAGCTTGAGAGGCACTGTCATAGACATAATCCAAGTCGCTGTATGAGCCACAGTGAAGCCTCAGGGGTCAGGATAAAGGCACGGGCTTGAGAATCAGGCTGGGTTTTGAGTCCAAACTGTGTTGTGCCCTTGACCAGGTACCGTGGCACCTCTGAGCCTCCGTTTCCTCATCTTTAAAATGGGAGATAAAAATACTAGTACCTAGCTCACTAATTTATTGCAAAGATTAAGTGATACCATATTAGGGGCAGCCTTTATCAGTGCGTTGGCATACAAACCTTAATACAAGCTAGACTAATATACTGGCAAACTCCTATAACTCACAGAGGGTCTCCAGCCTGCAGCATCACGGTCTAGGGGTCAGAACGTAGTAGGGGTGAGACAAAGATAGGAAACGGGTAAGATTCATGAACTGGTCCAGGGAGTAATGGAGCACGCAGCGTAGGCTTGGCCCCGGAAGGAGCTGGGCTTACCCAATGCTCGCCCTCATGGAGCCCACAGCCCGCGGTGTCAGGGACATCATTAGCGGGGAACCTAAGTGCCACTGAAAATAGACCTGGCTGTTCTCTGTCCTTGTTTGGCCCCAAGCTCACTGTAGTAGAGCTGTGGTCCCAGCTATTCCTTCTCTCTGGGGAATTCATAAAAGTCTCATTTTGCCCTGTTCTTCAACGTATTATTTTGTCCGTTTGGAGGGGGAAAAACACCCATCAGCTGTTTTTGATGGAAAATATCTTTTTCTTTTATCTGTATAAGACCATATTTTTTTCAGGGCTTTCTGGGTCACTGAAACCTCAGAGTGTGTCTATTTATCCCAGACTCTTGGGTGACCCCTTCATTTACCGAGCAATCTCTCCTGTTTACACAGGACTTGGCTGCCTCTGGGATGATTTTTCTAATGAAGACATCTCTCTCTCCTAGCCTGGCGGAGCTGGAGGCCCTCCATGGTAAGGCTTGAGGCTTGACTAGAATTGGTGAGTGAGGTAAATGCAGGGATGAGGTAATTGTCAGATCTCCCCCACCCAGCTGGCGCCCTCCACATTACCCGCACATTAGAGAAAGTTCTGGGAATGCTCCTAATGCAACTTTGATACAATAATTCAAAATACTGGTGTGGGGAGGCTTCAAAGAACCTGCTGACTCATTTCTCTAATTGTGATGAACTTTAAGTGTTAGTATTTGTATAGGAAAGCTTTGTTGGAATTTTCCAGCAAATAATTTTGGGAGAGTAGGGACTTTACCTGTCAGTTGAAAATGGTGCCATCTGACTCTGGGGGTGGCAAGAAACAGCTCTCTGAGTAAGCCAGGAGAACAACAATCCTTCGTCTGGGAGAAGCCCCCCACCTTCCCCCAGGCCAGAGAAATAGAATTCTCTTTTAAGTGAAGCTATCTTTCAAATTATCATCTGAGGAAATCCTGTGGAAGACTTGTGATCAGTTAACACTAGCTACACATTCTTGTTCCCATAAAACAAAAGAGCAGCGAGGATGGGATTCAGAGACTGATCTGAGACTCGGTGATCTCTTGGAAATGGGGAGTCAGTGATTGTTCACTTTACTGAGATGGAAAACACAAAGTTATGTGAGTGTCCTGCACAGTGTCTGCCCAAATGTGTTTCTGTTCTTTTCTTCCCTTTCAATGTTTTTCTTAAATCTCTGGTTTGTCTTTTGTTTATAAATGCTAATGATACAAAGTTCTTATTTGTGTAATTTTAGCTGTGAGATTTGAGAACAAATGCTAAATCTTTTAAGCCTTGGTTTCTCTATCTGTAAAATGATTCGTTTGGATCAGATTATTTCTAAAGCTTTTTCCGACCCTAAACACTATGTTATTTGATGACACTTGCAACAAGTTGGCAATTAACAATTAGCCAGCAGCTAAAGCAGAGCGTAAAGTAGAAGATACGGTAGCTGAGATCTTAAAAATACCTGTGACTGGGGCGCCTGGGTGGCTCAGTTGTTAAGCGTCTGCCTTCAGCTCAGGTCATGATCCCAGGGTCCTGGGATCGAGCCCCGCGTCGGGCTCCCTGCTCAGCAGAGAGCCTGCTTCTCCCTTTCCCTCTGCCTGCCGCTTTGCCTACTTGTGCTATCTCTCTGTCAAATAAATAAATTAAAAAAAAAAATACTTGTGACTTTTTAAAACAATGTGAACCATGTTGCACTTTTGTCTAGGGTGTGTGGGTGTGTGGGTGTGTGTGTGCACGTGTCAATGGGAGACACTAGTGAAAAGTCTGCATGGATTTAGGGATGATTATGCAGTAATATAGGGCAGGAAGGAAGAATACCTGGCGTGGTGCCATTATTCCTGTGGGCACTTCTGATGCCCAAGGGTAGATATCGCTAATCAACCTTATCACTCATTTTAGTGCTTCAGGGAGCCGTTACCAAAGCTGTGATGGAATCTATTTGTCTCTCCTAGCAGAAGGCATAGAACCCGTAACACTGGCCCGCTCAGCAACATTCTCTGTCCTTTGAGATACTGAAGGTTCTTTTCATTTGAATATTCCTTTGTCACATATTTTTAAAGCTGCTACTATGCGCCAAGCACAGTTCTTGGTAAAGTTTATAAGCAATGAAAAAAGCAGACAAGAAGTCCCTGTCCTTGTGGACCCGTCATTCTAGTGGGAGCAGGGGAGAAGAGATGGATAATAAACAAGTAAGTAAATAAAATATACAGTATGGTAGGTGTTGGTCAGTGCTATAAAGAAACCAAAGCGGGGGGCTCCTGGGTGGCTCAGTCGGTTGAATGTCTGCCTTCGGCTCAGGTCACGAGGGATCATTGAGTGAGCCCCGCGTTGGGCTCCCTGCTCAGCGGAGAGCCTGCTTCTCTCTCTTCCTCTGCCCTTCCCACTGTTTGTGCATGCTCTCTCTCTTTGTCAGATAAATAAATAAAATCTTAAAAAAAAAAAAAAGAGCAAAGGACTCGTAATGTTAAAAAAAAAAAAAAAGAAACCAAGCAGAAAAAGGGTAAATGGACTGAATGTGTATGGGTTGGAATTGGACTACAGGTTTTTTTTTTTATTTTAAGATTTTATTTATTGATTTGAAAGAGAGAAGATGAGCAGGGGGAGGGGGAGGGGCAAAGGCAGAGGCAGAGGGAGAGACGTGAGGCTCGACCCCAAGACACTGAGATCATGACCTGAGCCGAAGGCAGCCGCTTACCCGACTGAGCCACCCAGGCACCCCTGGCCTGCAGTTTTAAATAAGATGTCACCAAAGTCTTCATGGAAGGGACATTTGAGGGAAGACCTACAGGGGTTGAGAGAGGTTGGTGAGCATGAGAGGTTATCCAAGGCCATATAATGTTGAGGTTGCACAGAGAAGCAAAAATTGTCTTAATGTGGAAATATTCACTGATGAATGACTACTTGTAAAATTAGCCCAACTCAAGCATTCCTCTCTGCTTAGCAATTGTTTCCTGACCCATCACGTCAATATTTTTGTTGGCAAGTTGCTGATAATTAATAGATATAAACATCAAATAATATAAGCAAGATTAATTCAAAGTAGTTGTAAAGTAAAATTACCAATTATAGTAAAGATGATGATTTCATGAAGCTGTTGAAAGTTATGTTGGAAAAGTGCTTGATTATAAGCAAATAGGATCTGAGTTTTTACAGTTTACAACTGAAGAAGAGAGAATCACTGAGGATTAAATGTGATTAGCTTTTTCAAAGAACATGTTTAATTGAAGGACTGTTAAAGGATTTTGGGACAATTTTTATTATTCTTAAACATTTTTGAAAACATGACCCCGTTAATGAGCACCTGTGGACATCAAGCAAAGAAAAGGAGGTTGCATCTTGCTTTATAATGTTTTTGAAAAAGTGTGCCCCAAACCCTACCATTCTTGATTTACTCTTTGTTGCCTTTTAGAATTATCATGGAGTTACAACAATATCCTAAATATGAGCTAGAAATAACTTACTTTAAATATTTTGGTTTTATTTTTCAGTTGAAGTCCCAGTAGTACCTCTTCTACCTGTTTAGCATGACATTTGAGGATTTGTTTTAAGTGGATTCACTTTAAACTGGCTGATTTCCATCATTACCAGTAAAATTCTCCTGAGGAGGCAAGTTAAGTTTGGAAGGATGAAGGAACTCACTCAAGGTCACGTGGCTAGAAGGTGGCAGAAACAAAGCAATACTTTTTTCTTTGCTTCCCAAAGGAGATCAAAGTCATATTCAAGTAATCTTCTAGCTGATTTATGGTTTTGAACCCACATGGGAAATTAGGGCTTCTAGACAATTCATTGGAAAATCAGCATAGTGACTTTTTTTTTTTGAGTTTTTTCCCTTTTAATACAAATTTATTGGCACCTAGAAAAAAGTAAGTGTGGACGTGATTCTGATTTAGAAGACATTCCTCATAGCTTATGGCAGTCTTGAAGAAGGAACTGTGGCTTCCAAGGCCTGAGAAGGAGGATGAAATGAACATCTGCAGAATGTTATAGTGATGTCTACTTCTCTTAGTGCATAGGTAGTATAAGACCTCTAATTTTGAGTAGGAAACAGAGTACATACTGCACGAAATAATGAACAAGCAATTTTAGGAGCCATATTTTTCCTTTTACTCTTGGGGGCTCTTAAAGAAGAAATAGATACTTTCTTGAGTTTCCAGCCTGTTTACTTTGGAAACACCCTGCATTTCCTCATTTGACGCCAGAGCTTGAGATCCTTGGGGTTTTGAGGAGTGCTAGGGGATTTTTGAATTTGCATGTTGCTTAAATCCCCATGAGGAGATACTTTAATTGCTATTCACTTCTAACTATAGATTTATAGATGGATAGGATTGAATTCCCGCGAATATGTAAACACTTATGGAACTGACATTAGGGATCATCTCATTTCCTTTTTTCACCGTACACTGAGGTTGTACACAAAGGGAAAGCAACATACTTGGGTCACACAGCAAGGCAGTGACAGATCTCACACCAGAATAAATATGTTCTAAATTATGGTTGGGTTCTCTGGTTCACCCCTATATGAATCTCATTCCTATATACATTTATGCATGACTAGTCAGCATATCTGTATTTAAGATGTCTGCTAGAACTATTTTTTTCTCCATTAGTCCCAGTACCCTAAGAACACACCATGTTCTGCAGTTGCACCCAGAAAACTGGTCACATGGGGTGATAGTTCAGAGTATGTCATATAAAGCAGTACTGAGAGAGCCGACTAGCTGTGTGACTTTGGGTGAGTCTTTAAAGTCCTCTCTACCTTGATTTCCTCATTTGCTAAATAAAAGTAAGAAAAGTGCCTTCACAGGCTTGTTTTGACGGTTAACCGGGGTAATTGATATAAAGCAATGAAGTACTTGAAAATGCTTATCATCAGGTAGGCTATAGCTCGAGAAATGCTAGCCATCCTTGCGGTCATCATCGTGAGCTCTGGGGGCAGCGGCATCTTCATCATTAGTTTTTGCTATTGTTATTGGCAAGTTGAAATCAAACCAGTGAATTGTCCTTTGAGCACATCCAGCCCAGCCTTGGTCTGACAACTTAATCTTCTTTCCACCATCCCTGCTGCAGGACCAGCCAGTCTTGACTTGAATACCTCCAGGGCCAGGGAGCTACTTTCTTAGGATTTTAAATACAACTACACTGGGCCTTAAAAGTCTCTAACATTGAAAATAAATTGCTTGTCCTGGTATCATTACTCACATCTGAAATGATTCATATACCATTTATGTAAAGAATTTGTTTTTGCTGTTTCTCATAAAGATTATGGATCAATTAGGGCCTTGTTTTTCCCTTGTAGAAGCATGATGGTCCCAGGCCCAAACTCGGAAATTGGCTGACCAGAGGAGGAGGCAGAATGCCCCAGCGGTCTTCGTTTCCAACCTGACCTTTGTTACTAGTTGTCCTCTGGGCTGAGAAGCCCCTACTGTTCTGTCAGGTCACCTTTCCCTGAGCCTGTCACTTCTGTCACTTCCTCCGGCTGGCTGATGGTGGGGGTTTGGGAATACTTACTATGTGCCCATTATTGCTTTTGATCCTAAGGATACAAAGGTGAACAAGATAGATAAACAAGCTATGTGGTCTCATAAAATGTACAACCTTCTATGGAAGACATGGCAAACGAGTCAATACAGGACGATGATAATTTCAATGAGTGGGTTGTGCTATGCAAAATTAAAACTGAGCAATAGGACAGATGCCATGTGGGGGTCAGGGAGACATTTAGATTGAGCAGTCAGCGAAGGGGAGACATTGAAGTGGAAGTCTTCATAATAAATAGGAGACAGCCATGTGAAGACCTAGTAGCACAATGTTCCAGGTGGAGGGAACATCAGGAAGGAATGAGCTTGGTGAGTTAATGAGCAAAACGGTTGGAGGGAGCTTTCCAGGCATGAGGTTGGACAGGTAAGCAGACCTGGAGGCCATGGAGAGGAGGTTGGGTTCTCTTCTAATGGCGTTGAGGTACATCGGAGTGTTTTAGGAAGTGGAGTGATACTATATGATCGATGCTTTTCAAAGATTATTTTGGCTGGTAGATGGATAAGAAAGGGTCAAGAGTGTGAAAGCAGGAGTTCAGTTAGGTTGTTGGAATCATCTAGGTTAGAGACAATGGTGGCTTGACCTGGGGTCTTAACAGTGGTGATAGAAAGAAGAGGACAGACTCAGGGAATACTTTGGAGGTAGAGCTGACAGCAGTTGCAGGGGGTGAGGCAAAGTGAGAATCAAGGAGGCCTTCAGGTGTTGGGCTTCAGCAGCTGGATGCCTGGGTGGTACCATTTACCGAGGTGGGGAAGTTTGGGGTTAAACACACTGGGGGATGAAAATGGAGAGTTATCTTATGGACATATTCCATTTGAGATGGGTCTTGGGCCTCTAAGAGGCTAGATAATGCTATTGCTCAGCATACAAGCCAGAGGTAAAAATACAAACTGAGAGTTATCCACCTAGGATGCTATTGAAGGCCATAGGACTGGAGAGAGAGTTGACAGTGTGCTGTAGCAAAAATCCACTCACAAACATTAGCTGACAGCAGTCATTGGATTAGCAAGTGCACCATTCAAATTTTCTTACTTTGTCTTCCTTCAATTGAGAAAACATACCCAGAGGGCCAGGAGGGCACAAGATGTTGGCTGGGAACAATTACAGAGATGCTATCTCCTTTCAGCTCAGTGAACTTGAAATCATCAAATGAAAGAGAGATGTACAAGTTGCTAATTACAAAACAAAGCAGGTTGAAATGGGTATGAAGTGCAGGGATCTGCAAGCATTGGGCCAGGGGACAGGGAGGGGCAGTTAGTTTGGTGGGCATATCAGGAAAGACTCCACAGGGAATATGCAATTTGTAGGGAACCTGAAAGATAAAACACATTTTAGAGGTTTAAAAAAAAAAAAAGGGTAACAGCACATTACTGGCAGAGGGAGACTGGTGGAGAATGGATTGGGGGTGGGGGAGGTACAGAAAGGGGCACAGAGAAGGATGACATAGTAGGATCTCAAAACAGATTTGTGGAATGAATGCACAGTATCCCACTGATGCCATGTCTGGGGATGGCCATTTCTCCTCTGCCTGAAGTCAGCCCTTGAAATGCATTTGGTCCCGTGTTCTGAGATGTAGATCTCGCATAGCCCAGGGAAAGTAGCAGGAGCCTTTCACCTTGTGCTGAAAAACCAAAGGGCAGGGAATAAACAAACTTCTCCCAGAAGGCCAATAATGATGACATTCAAGACTGTAGATGGCAAGCTTTTTCCGAAGGTAGCATTGGGTATCCAGGCCACCTCGCAGTACATCACACCACACCGGGCCTCACGGCCCATTACGGGCTGGCTTCACGCATCCTCTCCGGGGGGAATAAGGACAACAGATTCAGGAGGTAAAATGCAGGTCCTCAGAGAATGCCAGAGCCAGACAGGCACCCGGCGGTGCCCATGCCCTCACTCACGGGATAGGGGGAACTGAGGCTCTAAGAGAACCATCTCCCACCTAGCTGACATAACAAGTTAGGGGCAGTATGAGCACCAGAATGTGGTTCCCCTGATTCATGACCTTGAATGAATTTTCCACTCTGCTTTCCACTTGCTCTCAGGAGGAGGCAGGTTGAGGGCGCCTGGGTGGCTCAGTTGGTTAAGCCACTGCCTTCGGCTCAGGTCATGGTCCTGGAGTCCCGGGATCGAGTCCCGCATCGGGCTCCCTGCTTGGCAGGGAGTCTGCTTCTCCCTCTGATCCTCCTCCCTCTCATGCTCTCTGTCTCTCATTCTCTGTCTCGCAAATAAATCAAAAAATCAAAAAAAAAAAAAAAAAGTAGGAGGAGGCAGGTTGAATGCTGGAGAGAAGCTTGATTGTTTTCCCTCTGCGAGGAATCATGACATTTTACAATAATGAGGATGGTCAGTACAGGGAATGGTGGCCCTTCAGGTGTGGTCATTGTTGAGCTGTCTTTAAAGTCCCCATCTCTAGGCAAGTCTTCTTCACGCCAAGTTTGACTGGAAGGGATTGTAGGTATCCTTGGAACTTGATCGATTTATGTTATGCCTCCCCAGAAGCCAGAGCATCCTTTCTGCCCCTCCCCCTGCCCTGCCAAGCTGCTGTCTGACTTGCTTCCCAAATGACCTGAGGGCAGACTGTTGGCTTTGGCTCCTGCTCTCTCCCTGGGTCTCCCTTGGAACCTTCTCCTCTTGGGGCTGGAGTGGTTCTTTGTCTTGGAAATGGAAAACTAAGATGCTGTCAGACCACAGGGAAGCTGGGGGTGGGGGCCAGTGTAGGAGAAATGAAAGGGGTGTTGGGTGAAGACATGTGGCTAGGACCACAGGGAGGATAGTGGTGGGAAGCTGGCAGAGAGTTAAATTTAAATGCAAGACAGTTAGGCTGATGTATGACCGTTGTAAATCCATGAGCAGCTTCTAGATGCCTGGCAGACTAGTTTCTTCAGTGTAAATGCCTTTTTTTTTTTTTTTTATGAGTCTGGAAGAGCGGTCCTGCAGTATATGACAGCAGGCCCTTCGTTTGCAGGCGAGTAAGGTACTGAGGATGAGAAAGAAGGAAGAGAGTTGCTACTTCTGGGAGGTTCCAGCTCCTTGACACCTGGGATCCAATCCATCCTGCTTACTGCTCTCTCCTCACTAACACATTACGTGGCACATCGTAGGTGCTCAGTAAGAATTTGTTGAATGAACAAATGATCTCTTAGAAGAGAATTAGTCCCTAAAAGCACCCCACATCCAAGCTTATCAACCCTGAAATTTCTAGTTAAATTATGTGGAGAAGGAACTCAGCAATAGTTTATATCCACATAGCATTTACCCAGGTGTCTCACGTTCATTATTCTTCTTGTGCTTCTCACCGGATCAATGGTTTTTAAGGTCAGGCATCTTGTCCCTTTCCTCTCTGTAGTGCAGGCGGCCTCCCGGTACTGGGTTGGTGACTGACATTCGCTGAGAACCCACTGGGTGCTGGGGCTGTAGTGGGGCCAGTGTGGACAACAGATGCACATAAAGTAACCTACCAAATAGACTGCGACCCGTGCGAGGCGGGGCAAGAGCAACCCTGAGAGAGAACGGCAATGGTTGTAATTTAGACTGAGATGGGGTCGGACAAGGTCTCTTTGGTTCTCTGAAACTTCACTTACCTGAGATTTATATCCTGTACCACCTTCCCATTCTCCTATCCTGTCCATAGCACCGGGAACTGAGAAGGTATACCTGCAAGGTGTTAGGACATTGAATGAGCCTCCCTGATTGGCGACCTGGCTTGTTGCCCTCTTCCCTCCCCACCCCCCTTCCATTTTTCGTTCCTTGTATTCATTTGTTTACTCATTCAGTCAACCAATGTCTATTTGGTACCTACAACTTTCAATGCACTGCACCGGTATAGGGAATATGCCAATGAGCAAAACTGACATGGTTCCCACCTTTCTGAAGCTTATGGTCTTCTAGGGAAAAGCACATGAATCAAATAATCCCCAACTGTCCTATTATGGACAGTGAAGTTTCCGAGAAAGATGGACTCCAAGGTTCAGTGAGTGTGTTAACATGGAGACTTGATCCAGGGTAGGGGTTCCAGAATGGCCTCCCCAAGGAGGTGACATAGACTGAGGTCTAAAGGGGGCATTGGACATATACTAGACCCCTATCAGGCGAGGATGGGGAGCACTGCAATCACTTGTAGGTAGGCCCTGAAATCAGGGTGGGGAGATCAGTGACCTTCATGTCAACCCCATGAAGTGGGCTGGGCTGACTCTATTATAGGAATATATTTGTATAGATGAGAAAGAACGGTGGCTTGAGAAAGCTTAGTAAGTCACCCAGTCTCCTGGAGGCAGAACAAAATTGGGATTTGGGCCCAGAGGTGCAGACTCCAAGTCTCTCTAGCATTTTCCACCCCGTCCTGGGCCATAGTCATCTGGCTATAAAGTATCTGATGCCCAGTTGGTTCCTCATCGCTGTGCAGGCTTCAGGCAAATGGAACACATCCTAAATCATGGTTAGAAATGTCACCTTCAGGCTCCATTACCTTTTATCCAAATGAAGAAAGGGAAATAGTAGTAGTCTTATAAGCCCCAGAACTGAGGGTCTAGCCCCTGCCTATTTGGTTTTTAAGTCTCTGTATCTTATCACTATATTAAGTGTCATGTCCAAGGTCAAACTGACAGTGACACAGTTGAGAGTCTAGGCTCCTTTCACCTGTTCTTGGACCTAGCAAATGTTTAGGCAAAAAATCGAGGCCTACTTAGTATCCCTGGCTCTCTTTCTGTAAAGTTAGGGTGAGTCTCTTGGGCAAGAAGGAGCTCAAATTAAACAAAAGTATCTTATTCAATGCCTTCTCTTTCTTACTCTTCCTTTCAGCTTTCTAAAAAGCATCATCTCCTAAAGCCTAATGCATCATCGAGGGTAAACTACAGTTTCACACTTACACCTCCTGATCCTGTGGAAGTTTAGTCCCCACCCCACCCACCCAATTCATTATATGGATTTCCCTGAGGACACCTGTTCGGACTGGAAAGGCAGCAGCGACGAGGGCTTTGCGGCCAGGCACTCCGCTGCCCTGCTCTGTACCCACAGGTCTGTCACTGAGCCATTCAGAGCTTCGGACCTGTCCTCCATGCCGCTGATGTGGTGGCCGGGAATGGAGTGGGATCAAAGGAATAAACCTCCACAAAGCACTGAGCTGAGGCGGGCCTGGGACGCGGTCGGTTCTCACTAAACTTTGGTTCTTTTTTTTTTTTTTTAAGATTTTATTTATTTATTTGACAGAGAGAGACACAGTGAGAGCAGGATCACAAGCGAGGGGAGAGGGAGAGGGAGAAGCAGGCTTCCCGTGGAGCAGGGAGCCCGATGCGGGGCTCGATCCCAGGACCCTGGGATCATGACCTGAGCTGAAGGCGGACGCTCAACGACTGAGCCACCCAGGCGCCCCTAAACTTTGGTTCTTACATCATCATTGTCTGCTGTCACGGAGGAAGCAGTGTGGGGCCCAGAAAGCAAAGGGGATGTGCCTGGGGTTGCACAGCTGGTTAGATCCTGAGTTTGGGGCAAAGCCCACGTACCAGGCGCCCTGTACTCTGTACCTCCATTCAACTACGTATTCCTCAGTCAAAACACAAATCTCAAGTGTCATTGGGACAACAGCATTCGTCCCATTGCCTGCTTGTGACCTGAATTCCTGGGATCTCAAGGCCTTCTCCCTGCCCCCCAGCCCGGCCCCTCTCTGCGGCTCCGGGCTTCTGCAGCCTGCTGTGGTGTGCAGTGATATTACCTGGGAGAACATGCTCGTCACGTTCCCCCTCTTCCTCCTCTCCTCTGGGGCAGCCCCTTTTCATGAAAATAGGACGGGGAGGAGGAGGAGGAGGATCAGTATGATCTTTATCATCATTTATCTGGAACAAACTTGAATTGGTTTCTTTGAGAGGAAAACTTCCTCTGAAGACCAACAAGGAAGCAGAAGATAGTACAGCTACTCAGGCAGCCCAAGGGAGGCCGGAGATAATAAGAATCCCTTACATTCCTGCCGGCTATTGAGCTCTCACAACTTTTCATTTATATCACCTAATTTGATCCTCTCAGCAATCCTGTGAGCCAGGCAGGATAGGGAGTCTTTTTTTTAGCTAGGTAAACTGAGTCACTGGGGAATCCTGTATGTCAAATCACAACAAAACCATTTGTGCATGCATTCATTCAGCAGATATTTCTTGGGTAGCTACTCAGCTACTGCTGAGCCCACATTAGGCATGGAGAAAGATAACAGACACCAACTCCTGGCTTCAAGAAACACACATTAGTGGAGAAGACCAGCATCAGCACATAAATAGGAAATTAAAATAGAGTATGGTGAGCACAAGGATAGAAACATGCCAGGAAATTAAATGGGGAAGGGGAATACCCAGTGTGGCCTGAGGGGGAGTGGTATCAGGGAAGGCTTCTGGAGGAGGTGATGCCTGAGATTTGAAGGCTGTAGAGGTATAATCCAGGTGAAGGGGTTGGGGAGACAGCACAAGCAAAAGCATGGCCTGGAGAAATGGTTTGAGAATAGAAACCCAGGAATGAGAAGTCAAAGAGATCACACAACTTCGATTTAAAAGTACCCCGTATGCATTGCTAATGACCTTGATGTTATCCTCTGGTCAGTGGGGCAGGGAGTGGGGGCAGGGCCATTGAAGGTGTTTAGGTAAGGGGATAACAGGCCTAGTGCCGCTTGGGCTAGAGGAGCGATCTTTATTTTCTGGTACAATACGCTGGTGCTCCAACTCCATCTCTTTACAACTAAGGCTACTTGTTCAGTCCTCAGCACTAGCCTAAGTCTTCCTCAGGCCCCTGGAACCCACCGGCCTCTAGTCAGAGAACCCGGGGTGAGCCCAGGTAGAAGACAAAGTCTCTAAGACCCTGTATCCTCCCTCTGATCTTATGCCTTGGTTCTACTTATAGGACCATTGTCTTCTCGGGAGCCTCAGCTCAGCTCTTAGCAGAGCCCTCTTGTGCGCCCGGTCCTTCTCCTGCATCCGCTCTGAGGCTCTACTTTGACACCTCCCTTTCCTTTAGCTCCAGGGGTGCAAGGCCTGGAGCAAGGAGGCTTGCATCTCACCAGCCTGGACTCTGTACCTTTTGCACATTCCCCCTTCTCTGACTTTCTGGTTTACGCACAAATCTAGCTCCTCTAAAAACCCCTGAGCTTGGGATATGCTGATTGTGCTCTGTTGTGAAGAATGTGAGCTGCTCTTGGGTCTTAACGATTACTAACGGTACAGCCTTATGAAACCTCTACAAGCCTCATTTCCTCATCTGTAAATTGGAATATTATTAATACCTACATCAGATGATTGCTGTGAGGTTTAAATGAGATAATGCATGAGAAGCGCTCACAAAGTACTTAACACAATAAATATTCAATAAATCATTGTGGGTTTTTTTTTCTCATTATTATTGTACTGACTTTATAGGGCGTCTGACTCAGGCAGTAAGGAAAATGGAGCAGTGATCAGTCTCTCTTATGGCAGCAAGGGCAAATACCATTTAATTCATCCGAAGGGGCTTTTAGGTAGGTAGAAGGGAAGGTGGGACAGCTTCAGAAAGAGGGGCGTGGATGTCATTTGTCAGATAACCTGGGCTCTGATCTACCTTGGCCACTGACTTTGACCTGCGCTACACAAAGCTTCCCACACCCCCGCCGCCATTTCTTTCTCCTATAAATGAATGGAAGAGTACTAACTGAACCTCCCTGCTCTCCTAGTCAGTGACTCCGCTGCTGGAGTCTACACCAAGTCTACTTTCGCCTTCTGCAAGGTCTGGAGACATTCAGGGCTGAGATGTGTGGGATCTGCAGTGTCCACCTGCCATTGCCCTGGGAAAGGAGCTGATGTGTCCATTGCCTGCCAGTCAGATACCAGCCCTTTGTCCCCAAGCTGGTGACCCCTGTGCTGTCACTGGAGGCTGGCGCTGGGGGTCTGGCTCTGTGGTCCTTTTTTGCAGTCCCAGATACTTTTCTCAAGCTCCAGACCAATCTGGGACATTTGCCATAAGTGTTGCTGGACTCAACACTCTTGTTCCTACTTTAGCTCCTTAGAGGGATTTTACGCCTGATCAGCCAGCAGTTGGCAGGGGCAGAAGATGGTCCAGGGTAGGGGTCCAAAGAGGGAGATGGCAAAGAAGTAGGGGCTGAGTAAGTGCTGGATGGATGAATGGTGGGGTGGAGAGAGGTAAGGGAGAGGCAGTGGGGAAGACCAGCACCAATGCCTTTAACTGCAAGGCAATGAATAAATATGTGCTAAGTCAGTGTTAAAAGAAGTCAGAAGAGAAAAAAGAAGATGGAAGACTATAAAGAGAAAATAGAGTTGGGGCAGAGGAGAAAAAGATTGGAGAGAAAGAAATACAAAGAAAGAAAGGAGGACAAAGAGAATGATGTTAATAGGAGAGGAGGGGGAGGGAGGGGCGGGAGGGAAGAATAAAGGTAGATTTGGTAGACAATAGAATGAAAGACATAGACAAACTCTGGGAAGTCTCCTGCCTGTGGTTTCTTTCAGACCTTTCTCTAAAGCTGCTTGAGGTTCCAACATTGGAATTAGAAAGTGTGTGTGTGTGTGTGTGTGTGTGTGTGTGTGTGCGTATGTGTGCTTATAAGCACTGCCCTCTATTAAAATCCAGAATTTATTGAGCTGGGACAAAACAAGAAGCTGCTCTCCATCAATCCTTCTCAGAACCCAGCTGAGAGCAAGGTTGGGATGGAGGTGCCCAGGAAAAGATAAGTAAGCAAGCCTAGGCTGACTCTGGCCTGCACGGCAAGGGCAGTGGTGGGAAAGGTGAGCCCAGCAGAGAACTAGGCCCTGCAACCAGGAGGTGGGGACTTCAGAAGATTCTTGTATGTGTGAGGCCCTCTGACTTCTGCCCATTCCTAAGAGCTGTAGTGTGTTGAAACTGGAGCCCCAGAGATCATTTAGCCTAGAAGTCTGAGACAAGATGGCATCGCTAAAGTTGGGGAAATGCATTTCTGGTTCAAACTCCTCAAATACAGATAGGTGAACAGGGCCCAGGGAAGGGTAATGGCTGGCTCAAAACCAGGGGCAGAACTGGACTGGAAACCCAGGTCTCCTCCTTCTTACTCTCTGTGCTTTCTACCTGCCTGTACTGCTTCCGTAATCCTCCTCTGATAATCCTTCTTAAAGTCCCCAGAAATTGATCTGTTAACTAGGGGTCTGCTTGACAAATTCTAAACCTCCTACTGCTTCCTTTCAAGGATGAAAATAATGTATTTGCCTCATGATTACTTGTCATGGTAGCTAGCTTGGAACTATATAGCTATTAGACATGGTGTGATTGCTGTGGGTGTCCTTGATTTATAGAATGAGTAAATGTTGAGAAAAATGGCATATAAATCAAATTTGTACAAATCAAATTCCATTTTTCTATTGATTTACTTTATCTCAGAGGTGTTTTATCTTAGTTTTGAACTCTTTTCAGTTCGTAATTGCTCCAAGACTTTTCCTTCCTTCCTTCCTTCCTTCCTTCCTTCCTTCCTCCTTCCTTCCTTCCTTCCTTCCTTCCTTCCTTCCTTCCTTCCTTCCTTCCTTCCTTCCTTCCTTCCTTCTAAAGATTTATTTATTTATTTGAGAGAGAGAAAGCACAAAGTGAGCGGAGGGGCAGAATCTCAAGCAGACTCCCTGCTGAGCTCAGAGCCCAACTCAGGGCTCCATCCCAGGACCCTTAGATCACAACCTGAGCTGAAACCAAGAGTCAGATGCTTAACCGATTGTGTCATCCAGGTGTCCCTCTTTATTTTTTTAATGTAAAGGAAAGAACACTAGACTGAGGGCCTGTGAAGAAGGATACCAGGCCCAACTCTGCCACAAACTTACAAAGTGATCTCAAAAACCCCTGCACCTCCTCATGCCTCACCTTCCCTGAGTGAAAAAAAAAAAAAAAAAAAAAAAAGGCAGGGTTTGAGGGAAAGGATCTCCACAAGCCTTTTCCTTTCTCTAAGATCAGAGGCTTCTCTGATTTTATGTCCTCGAACCTAGTTGGCTTTCTCTCCCCTTTAGCCTCTTCAGGGTCATAACCGTTGGATCACCAATAGGAACAATTTCGAATCCAGTGCATGTCAGGATTAGAAACAAAGAAGTAAGGAGACCTGGGAAGGCCAAGGGATGGTGTGAGGGGATACAGTGGACAACTTTGGAACTGTCTGCTCAGCACCCTTTTGTAAGGGGTGACTCCTTATCCCAGCCAAAATCAGTGTGGAAAGATTAACTATATTCTGGTATGATCTCACCTCTAAGACATGATTGATTGAGGGGCAGGCAGGCACTTGCCTGAAGCTGAGCCAATCAGAGTGTCTCACGGGGAGTTTGATTCGAAAGAACCCTACGGTGTCTGTATGGATAGGACATAAAGCTTGAGAGCTGTGTGGTCATTCTCATTTTTAGCCATGAATACTGTGGAAAGAACACGGCAGAACTAAAGCAGGCACACAGGAAGAAAAAGAGAAAAGGAAGAGAATATGACCTCTGATGGCACAAGAGACTTCTGCTCCTTTATTTCTGAGGCTCAATTGTGTTTTATGCTTACCCTGAGGAGACACCCCAGTAGTCTTAAACATTGTTCCCCCGACTTACTTTATTGTTGCAAAGGCGGAGTTGAGTTGGTTCTGTCCCTTGCCACCAAGGGGATTCTAATAAATTATAGGGGCCCCAACCCAGACCCACTGAATCCGAATCCCTGGCACTGGGTTACAGACATTGGTATTTAAAGTAAAACCTCCTTAGCTGATTTTCACATGCAGGTGGGCTTGAGAACCTTGCTTAAGTACCAAGCAGAGAAAGCAGGTAGCCAAATAGAATGGAGCTTACGTGTAAGAAGTCTCATTCCGCTTCATCCTTAATGACCCAAGTGCCCCTGAGCATACCTTCAGGTCTGGTCCTCAGTCTCCTCATCTGTTCAACAGAGATCATTATCCTTATCCTGCACCCCTCCAGAGCTGTTGTGCTGAGTAAAAGAAACATACAGAATGTGCTCCTCAGGAAGCTGACTCTGAGGTGGAGGTCAGCAGGCAGGGCATTCACGAGGGAGTGCTCTCTGATCCACCCCTGTGGAAGGAAGGGAGGGAGGGAAGCAGGCCAGGCGAGGGAAGACAAGCTTGCAGGGGGCTTGCGGCTGAGAAGACCCTCCAGAGTTGTTCTGCATTGGTCTAACTAGGCAGCCTTTATTCGCATTAGCCAGTGGGTGTAGGCAAGGCACATCTCTTCAGGCATCTTCAGGCAGTTCTCTAAAAGGACCATAGCTCTGGCCCTCATGCCTGGATGGGGAGCTAAGCAGCCTTTCAGTGTTAGTCAAGCCCAACATGAAATGCCCTTTGTTTGATAAAGGGAACTCCTTCCTCATCCTCTCCCTAGAAACCTTGTCCACCCCTAGTGTTTCCTGCTAGTGTGAAGGGCCCCGTGGTATATTTAGACACCCGGCTGGCTAGAAACCTCCAATCAACCTCTCCCTCAACCTCAATTGTTCTTCACATCTCTTAGATTTATTTTTAAATATTGTTGTTAGGGGCACCTGGGTGGCTCGGTTGGTTAAGTGACTCTTGGTTTTGGCTCAGGTCATGATCTCAGAGTCGTGAGACGGAGCCCCATGTCGGGCTCTGTGCTCAGTGCAGAGTCTGCTTGAGATTCTCTCCCTCTTGCCTTAGTTCAGTTTGCCATCATGTCATCTGAATTATTCCAACAGTTTCCTACTGGTCTCTCTGCTTCCTGAATTCTCCTTAAATTCACCCTGCACACAACTGCCAGAGGTATCTTTCTGGAATGCAGAGCAGAGTGTGTCGCTCCCCTTCTCAGAATCTTCCAGTGGTCCCCTCACTGCCCTCAGGATATAGATGGGATGGTGGGATGGCACACAGGATCGGTCTTCATCGGGTTCTGCTGCTCTAATCTCTCACTCCCTCGCACCAAGCTGCTTACAGCTTCCGACATACAGCGCGTTGCTCTGTGCCTTCTTGCCTTTGCTTATGCTGTTCACTCCTCTTGGAATGACTGTGCCCTCTCCATCCACCTAACTTGTATTTATCCTTGAAGACATGGCTCCCTCCAGAAAACAATATTGCACTCTTGGGCTTCCCAAGCATTTGTTCCACAAAACTCATCTCCGTGTGTTCTTGCATTTGCTTTTTATTATTAAAAATCATATTATAATTCTAAATAATGCTTATTGACAGCTGACTTGGTACACTATGCTTGGTACACTGTATAGTTGATCTCATTTAATTCTCAAAATTACCTTATGAAGTTAGTATTGTCATCTCTATTACATAGATGGGCAAGTTGAGCCTTGCTGGAGTAACTTGTTTGAAGTCATGCAGTTAGTATAGTTGGAATTTGAAATCAAGGCTGTCTGATTACAATATTCTTATCTTTTCTTTTTTTAAAGATTTATTTATTTTACAGAGAGAGAGCGAGAATGCATGCACAAGCCAGGGAAGGGGCAGAGGCAGAGGGAGAGGGAAAAGCAGACTCCCCACTGAGCAGGGAGCCCGATGCGGGACTCAATCCCAGGGCCCTGGGATCATGACCTGAGCTGAAGGCAGCTGCTTAACCGACTGAGCCACCCGGGTGCCCCAGTATTCTCATCTTATTAATCTTTTAACCTCAGTACTCAGAATGGTATCTAGTGCATAGAAAATACTTTTGAACTAAACTTGGCAGAGTGACTAGATCATGGTTTGTTTCAATAATTGATTTTTTCCATCGTATAAAGTATGTTGAAGTAGGTTGAAAGTTATAATAGCAGTAACTACTGTTTGATATAATTTTAACCAGTATAACGGAAAGCAAATGGAGGCTTTTAATTTGTTTAAAAGAAAAAGCCTGGGCTAGAGACCACAGAGAGGAAGGACACTAAGATTTGGCCTGGAATTTACTTCATTTGTTTTTCATCTCAGCAGAGGTGACACGTTGCCTGTTTGTTTTTTCATATTGTCAAGATCGGTCCTTATCATTTCTCTTAATTTTCAGGTCACGAACAGATGTAGCATCTTCCCAAGCTGGCAGGGATCCAAAAATTAAAGAAATAGCAAGCACGTGTCAAGTGTCTCCTATAATCCCCTTACCTTCCCCAACCTCCGCAAGGTATTATAGGTTTTATCATCTTGATTTTACATTTTTGAAAACAGAGGCTCAGGAAGGTAGAGTGACTGGATCAAGGTCACATAGCAAATATGTGGAGGAGTCAGGATTCAAATTCGGGTCTGTCCAACTCCAAGCTCTTTGCTGGGCCATCACCCTGCAGTCCTGCCCACCTTTGTTCCTGAAAAGCCGGGCTTGTCCCCAGAGATCTGGCTAGCTTCTAATGGGTGCTAATGTTCTCAAGCATCTTCAATTGCTGATGCAATGACCCCCTGGGGGAAGGAGCTGCCCGTTGTTCGCCAGCTCCTGTGATTTTCAGTTACGTAATTAGCAGGTAGCTCCCTGGGGAGTTAGATGAAAATGCTGTGGCAGAACCTTGAGTAGAAAGGGAGCTGTTGTTTTCTTTTCATTTCTTTTTTTGTTAAATATTTTATTTATTTATTTTAGAGAGAGCTTGCAAGCTGGAAGGAGCAAGGGGGGAGAGAGGGAGAAGGAATCTGAAGCAGACTCTGCACAGAGCGCAGGGAGCCCTACACAAAGCTGGATCCCACAACCCTGAGATCATGACCTAAGCCAAATTCAAGAATCAGATGCTCAACTGACTGAGCTACCCAGGTGCCCTGGGAGCTGCTGTTTTCTGAAACAGTGATCTTTCAAGGGTCTTTTCAAGTACATTATGCAAGAGGGAACTAAGAGAGTTTGCATAAATCCATAGGGATACAAAGTAGACTGAGGGTTAACAGTAGGTTAATGGAGGGGAAGGGTCCTGGGGAGTGACTGCTTAATGGGTACTAAGGGGTCTTCTTTTAGGGTGATGGAAACATGCTGGAACTAGGTAGCAGTGATGGTTGTACAACACTGTGAGTGTACTAAAGTGCCACAGAATTGTACATTATAGAATGGTTAAAATGGTAAATTTTGTGTCATGTGTATTTTACCACAATAAAGAAAAATGTCCATAAACATCCAGGCCAGATTGTGGACCATTTGCAAACAGGTGCAGTTCTCCCACCCATCACTGTGTCTCAGATGACTTCTTACAGCCACTTTGGTAGTAAAATACAACAGTGACATCCTGCTATAAGTGGGCCTGTTGCCCGAGTGTTGGTGTGGCTGGCTTTCACCCTCCACTCCTGCTCAGAGACTTCTTTCCATTCATTGAGGGAGGTAGCGTGACATGGGAGAAAAAGCATGGGCTTTGGAGTCAAGTGGACCCATGTCTGACTTCCAGCTTGCTATTTACTGACCGTGCCGTTTGAGAGCATTACTTTCTTTCTCTCCGAGCCTTGGTTTTCTCATCTATAAAACAAGAATGATAACAGCAGTTTCCTCCTAGGAAGTTGGTGAATTACGATCTATAAAGTCTGGCTGATAGATGATGATCACTCACTGGTAGCTGCTTCTCCTCTTCTTTTTCTTCTT
Source organism: Leptonychotes weddellii (assembly GCF_054177405.1). Lineage (NCBI taxonomy): Eukaryota > Metazoa > Chordata > Mammalia > Carnivora > Phocidae > Leptonychotes > Leptonychotes weddellii. Next base: position 40,216,622 of record NC_138375.1, read on the forward strand.
ATCCCCCTCCTCTTTCTTTTCCTCTTTTCTCCTTTTTTTTCCTCCTTATTTTTTCTTCCCATCCTCCTCATTATTATTAAACAAGAAAATCTAGGGCTAGGAGAAAAGGAAGGGCTTGGTAAAACAGAATACTCTGTAAATTCCTAAAGCTCATAGAGACAATAGTATTCATTCTTCCAATGGACATAGCACAGTGAGGTCTTTTTTTTTTTTTTTAAGATTATTTATTTATTTATTTGCGAGAGAGAGAGAGAGAGAGAGAGAGAGAGCACGAGAGAGAGAGAGCACATGAGAGGGGGGAGGGTCAGAGGGAGAAGCAGGCTCCCCGCCAAGCAGGGAGCCCGACGCGGGACTCGATCCAGGGACTCCAGGATCATGACCTGAGCCGAAGGCAGTCGCTCAACCGACTGAGCCACCCAGGCGCCCTGTGAGGTCTTGAAATCCTCCTTCCATTACTATCTCCTTTATTCCTCACTATTATTTGAGTAATTTAGCATAGACTTCTTATCCCATTTGGCAGGTGAGGATACTGAGACATAGGCGGCTCCGATCATTGGCTCTGAATTTCACCAGAAATGGTAGAGCCAGAATCAAAACAAGAGCGAGTAGCTATTGGCTTCCAGCTTGCTGCTTTCTGTAGCCAAAGCTGCTGTCAGAGTTGTTGAAAGTGTTCACAGCATCTTTCATAAAACACCGTTGTTGAGTTTTGTCTTACTAGGAGTCTGTCTTCATGGGGCGCCAAGAGATTCTGTGGGAGTATCACACACGGCCCTGAGACCCTTCACCAAGTGGCATAATCTGAGTAGAGATTATTAGCGTTGTCATCAGGAGTCCTGAGTTCTGGTCCTGGCTTGACCATTAATCCAGCCTTGTCCTGAAGCCTCCAGAAGACAGCTCAAAGTCATGGCAATGTCATCCACTTTCATTCATTCATTCATTCATTCATTCAACAATTCTTTAATAAACAGGTATTCAGCTAGGTACAGGAATAAATACAACAATGAACAAGCCAGATGCATTTTTTTCCTTCCCTTGTGGAGCTCATATTCTAGTGAAGGAGAAAAAGAAAAAAGAAAATAAACCAATACATAAATGAAATAATTACATGTGGTATTAAATGTTAGGAAATAAAAGGGGCCAAGATTGGACATGAGAGGGAGAGATCTGTATGTAGGGTGATCAGAAGAAAGAGACAAGAGCCCCCTTTTTTTTTTTTTTTAAAGATTTTATTTATTTATTTGACAGAGAGAGACACAGCGAGAGAGGGAACACAAGCAGGGGGAGTGGGAGAGAGAGAAGCAGGCTTCCCACAGAGCAGGGAGCCCGATGCGGGGCTCGATCCCAGGACCCTGGGATCATGACCTGAGCCAAAGGCAGACGCTTAACGACTGAGCCACCCAGGCGCCCCGAGACAAGAGCCCTTTAAGCTGAGAGCTGAAGACCCACAAGGAACCAGCCAAGTGAAAGAAGCCAGGTGAGGGGGGGTGGCATTTCAGGTAGAAAACATCATGGGCAGAAGTGCCAGGGCTGGAGAGGATTCAGGGCATTCTAGGAACCTAAAGAAACCAGCATGGCCAAGCTTAGTGAGTAAGTGGAGACTGGCCTGAGCTGAGGCTGGAGAGCAACAGAGCCTAGACCATTCAGAGCCTATAGTCCTCAGTAAGGAGTTTGAATTTTAAGGGCAATAGGAACCCTTTGAAATCTTTTCTAGCGAGAGTGCTACATGATCTGATTCGCATTTTAAGAATGCCAGTCCAGCTGCTATGTGGAGAATGGACTGGAGGCGGAAAGCCAGAAGCCTAGTTAAGAGACTGCAACAATGACTCAAGGAGGAGTTGAGTGGCTCTGAATAGGAGCAATGCTAAGGAAGATGGCAAGATGTGGGCAGGTTGAGGAAATACTTTGGAGATAGAATCGAAAGGACTTGCTGCTGGGTTGGCTGTAGAGAGGGAAGGGCACAGAGCAATCAAGGATGACCACTGTAATTTTGGATAAGACCACTGGGAGTTGGGGGAGATGGGGGTGGGAGTAGAGGAAGAACTAGTTCTGCTCTGGATATGTTGGGTCCCAAAGAAAGAGCAGAGTGACAAGGAGGGACAGTGAAACTAATAAAGGGACATGGGGTTGAGAACCTCGTATAAGGTTCTGGAGCCACCATCAATTCACTGAGTGGCTGTAAATTCTTTTCTCTCTCTGGGTCCCAGGTTCTCTGTCCATATGTTAGATTAGATGAGTGCTGATGTCTTTTGCTTGTCCTAGTTTTGACATTCCATGATTCTGATAACACGTTTACTTGTCATTCATGGGTCTATCTAAAGTCCTATAAATCTATTTATATTTGGAGTCTCTTCTACCTCTTATAGGTTGGTGAATTCCTGCTGTAAGTACCACTTCCTTTAATTTGTCCTGAAAAATTTTTTCAGGTCTTTACATGGGGGCCCTTCATTCAACTTTGCCAGGATTGGGTGAATGCTCCACAGAGTTATAAGCCAGAACTTTGGCTTTGTTACCTCTGTGTTTCTGGCACCACCTCCATCTCACTTGCTTAGATATTAGCTCAGTGGGTCCCAAACTTTGCACATTGGAATCACCTGAGGATCTTTTAAAACCAGCGATGCCTGCCTCCTACCCACAGTCATTCTGATGTACTTGGCATGTGACCTGGGCATCGAGAGTTCTAAAAGCTCCCTAGATGATTGTAATGTGTAGCAATATTTGAGGACGACTGTGTTACTGATACTTAAGATATTACCTGATAATTAAGGGATGAATAAATGGCAAGCTAACAGGAAAAGAACCAAAGCAATCACTCTTCTCTCTGGAATTTAGAACTTCCCCAAAGCTCTAGTGGTTCAAAGTAAAGAACAGAAAGGGGGGGGGGGGCGGGTGGTAGGACGAAGAAGTCATTGTTGTAGGGAAGGGAACCAGTTGTGTGCCTTGTTCGGCATGTCAGGTTGGAACCTCCTCAGGAGCTTCCCAGGTTTAATCTGAAACTGGCCCCCAAAACTGAGGGCAGGGAGAGACTGAGGAAAGAGGCAGGCTGCTCCAGATTTGTAGGTGGCAGCTTTCATAAGCAGGGGAATTTACTATAAGGCTTGTCTTGGGTGGCTATGAGAAAACCAGATCTCCATACCTGCCCCCAGAATCTTAAAAATTTATATAGAGGCCACAACGGGGTTCAGTCATATATCCTGTCCAGATGGACTCAACACCACATCACTGTCTCGAGGCTATGTCCTTGGGGCAGCTTCTAGGAGCGAGGAAGGCACTTGGGATGCACATTCCAAGGATAAGGGACGGGTAAGAAGCCCTTCTGTTGCTGGGGTCCAGCTCACTCAACCAGCTGTTATGACCTCCCCCATAATGGTGACAATCAACTATGCAAGTCTACTTTTCTGTCGTTTTCCCTCCCTTGACTCTTAATGGATCTGAGACTCTGATCTTAATCTATTTTGAATCAGAATCTTGCCGTATTACTCAACATGTAGTCAAAATATATTCCAGCATTCCTGTGGCCACAGCAAACTGTGGGAATCACACTGGAGCTATTCCTTCTGGACTCCCAAGCTGTCCCTACACAGTGATTCAGAGAGTCACTGTACCAGTGGGCCAGAGTTGGTAGGAAGATACCTATTTGTTATCTGGACTCTAAACTAAGGTATCACATGGGTGCATGCATGCTCATTTTTTGGGGGGGAGGGGGTGTCTATTTTCATATTAGAAGGTGCCATCTTCCTGATGGTTAATTTTGACAAAATACCTCTACCCTCTGGTTTTAAGTTTTCTTATCTGAAATAGGATATTTGGATCCTTTAGTCTACTAGTTGGGAAAGCACAAGAGGCCTGTCACTGCAATGGAATTTTCTGTGGCTCAAATGAATGAGAGACGAATCATAGATTCAATTGAAAGCTACACACAGAAAATTCAGTATTTGAGAAAAGGGAACCTCGAGGCCATTCATCCTCACCTCGTAGGAATGAAGCAGAAATAAAAACTACCTTTCAAAAGGAGAACTATAACTTCCAGCTTTTGGAGGTGGGTTTCAGATTTTTTTTCTCCTTATTCAACCTGGTTTCTTTATGGAACACAAATAAACCTTAAGGAGTGGAAGCATTGGAGAGGATTGAAGTGTAATTGCATTTTCTCTCCCTCCCCAGTTTTGGAGTTTAAAAGTCATAATTGCTTTCTTCTTTTTATTTATCAAAAAGCTATAAACTTCAAAAGCTTGGTAAAAGTAACCAGAGGTATGAACTGTTTTTAGTGAAGGGTGAAGTCTCAATACCCCGCCATGTATCCCTGAGGTTCCTTCTTGGTCTCCAGGCTCTCCGCTTTGGAGGGGATGATGCTGCCTAGAAAGACCAAGGCAAACATTTTGATTCAAGCCCTCAGGATTCTGGGCCTTGCCACATCCAAGCTTGGAAAACGTCCCTGGTCCTTTACTCTGTTAATACAGAGTACAATGAATAAGGTCAGACTTTGGAGCCAAATAAATATATGTTCAAATTCCAGTTTTGCTTCTTACTCACTCTGTGGCCTTGAACAGCTCACTTAGCCTCTTTGAACCTTGGTTTTCACCTGTCCAGAAAGGGTTAATAATGCTCTCTCAGAAGCTGGAAAGCCGAACAGAGGGCCTGGCTCAGGATAGATGTTCTACTGGGAAAAACTACACAGGCAAATATGCTCATGCCATGACAGTGATGACCTAACTATTTCAGGCTTGAGAGGACAAACTCTAAGCCTTTTCCTTTCATATTAACTGGTAGACAAAATCTCACAGTTTGCTGCGCCTTCTTGGTAGAAGTTGAATTTGTCCAGTGGACATCAGGCTACAGAGGGACTCCCTTTTGTTGGCCTCAGGAAGACCACCCTCTTTTCCTTCATATGGTTTTGTGGGCTTGCCAATCACAGGACCCTCTGCTTCCCCACAAGAGTGGACAGGTCACCCAAAATAGACTGATCAGATTCTCCTTTCTCAGAGCTTAAATCTTCATGGAGACATGTAAGAAAGGCAGGAAGTTGGAACCAAGTCATTGTAAGGCTGCATGGGAGAAAGACAGTGCACAGATTCTTTCCATGGAAAACTCTAGACTCTCCTTCCCTGACTTCACAAAGCCATGACATTCATGATAGTCACTATCCTCCTTTAATTCTGAACACTACCCGGTGCTGATCTATTTAACTTCCTTTTTTTTTTTTTTTTTCTATGCAAGAGTTGGAGCAGTGTCTATCACTGCCAAAGAATCCAACTGATCTATGACAGAAATGTCCCAACATGGGTTGGGGTCTCCACTTTTAATGTAATACAACTGCTTACTAATTAACTTACCTTGAAGAGCAAGTAACTTTCTTTTTTTTTTAATTTTTTTAAAAAGATTTTATTTATTTGACAGAGAGAGCGAGCACAAGCGGCAGGAGGGGCAGAAAGAGAGGGAGAAGCAGACTCCCCATGGAGCACGGAGCCCGATGCAGGGCTCGATCCCAGGACCCTGGAATCAGGACCTGAGCCGAAGGCAGACACTTAACCCACTGAGCCACCCAGGCACCCCACAAGTGACTGTCATACAAGCATTGGATCCACTAATATGGACACACAATCTTTGGGCCAAAAGGGGCCTCAGAGGGAGTCCAATCGACTGTTTTCATTTAATATCCAAGAAACCTGAGGCCAAGAGATGAAGTGTGACTTGGTCATTATTCCACAGTCATGTGATGGCTCAGTCCAGAATTCAGATCCCGCGACATTGTGCCTAGTGTTATTCTGCCTACCCCCTTCCAGCATCCTTAACTTGTGCTTGTGGACTTAATGCTTTGAGCTCAGCCTCTGCAAGGCCATGAGAGTATTTTTCATCCTCACGAAAGCTACTGGGCTTTTTCTTGAGCCACTGTCCACGCCTGCACCCATGACCAGGTCTCTGGCATTGCCGGCTACAGGTTGAGAAGAGGGTTTGGAGTGGGCATGGGAGAGAGGATCCTGCAGCCCTGACCCACTACTCAACAGACAGACCCCAAGCCCCACCAAAGCACTGGCTTTGCATGAGGGGTTGCACCCTTTGCCTTTCTTCTTTGCCATGAAGATTCTGACCCTAATCAATAACTTTCCTACTTTAGAAAGGTGGAAGGGTTCCACTTGTGAAATAACAAAAACTAGCAGAGAAGTCCATTGAACACTAAAGGATATAGAGAAAACTGTTTGCTTTTCCCTCTAAAGATTTCGGAGAATCCTGAAACAAAGTAAAACAACACAAAATACAAACACAAAGACAAACACTAGTCCTTTGTGAGAAGCAGGAAAGAGGAAGGAAAATAGCTTGGGTGGTCCTTGTTCTTACAGAGTGAGAGGAGGTTCTTAGTGTGGCTCCTGTAACCCAGGGAAGAGAAGAAAAACACTGGCTAAAGTACACCGAGCCCTCCTGTGGGCCAGAGACTGGATTCCATTATTTAAGCCCTACAGCCTGCTTGGAAGGAAGTATTCCTGTTCTATAGATGAGGAAACATGCTCAGAAAGGGGAGTCCCTTTGTCCAATGTCAAACAGGCAGTAAGTAGGGGAGCCATGGTTTAAGCCAGGATGAACCCCAGACCCTTATTCAGTATGCTTTACAGACTCCTACCCAGAAGGAATCAGTCCCTAACACATGTTTGAAGTCTGCAACAAGCCGCACGGTTCCTTCTTTCTGTGTATACAAATTGGGAGATAGACGCGACTTTGAACATTTAATCGTTCCTTTCTCCTCTTCCCCTGAACCAACCTTTACCAAGTGCTTGGAAAGGGCCACTTAAATCCATAGCCCAAGAAAAATGTATCTTTGTGATTAATATGTGTTAAAATGAGGAGTGACACAGTAATAAAATGGGAAAGGTTTGGGGGTCTTTGGGGGAAATCCATCTGACTTCAGGCTGTGGTTCTAGTAATGAGGCTGCTACTTTGCGGTCAAGGAGGTAATGTTTTCTGATGCAGGTAGAATGATTAACGAGGTGAATATATCTGCCTGGAGGAAGGAGGGGTGGAGAGGAAGTGCCCGTGGGAGAATGAATAGCTCAGGATGGAAGTCCACACGCCTTTTCTTCTTTGTTTTTGGGAACTCTGAGAATTTCTTAGTTTTCTTTCTTTCTTTCTTTCTTTCTTTCTTTCTTTCTTTCTTTCTTTCTTTCTTTCTTTCTTTCTTTCTATCTTTCTTTCTTTCTTTCTTTCTTTCTTTCTTTTTTCTTTCTTTCTTTCTTTCTTTCTTTCTTCTTTCTTTCTTCTTTCTTTCTTTCTTTTTTTAAGATTTTATTTATTTATTTGACAGAGAGAGAGACAGCGAGAGAGGAAACACAGCAGGGGGAGTGGGAGAGGGAGAAGCAGGCTTCCCGCGGCGCAGGGAGCCCGCTGTGGGGCTCGATCCCAGGACCCTTGGACCATGACCTGAGCTGAAGGCAGACGCTTAACGCCTGAGCCACCCAGGCACCCCGGGAACTCTGAGAATTTCAAGTAAGCTCAGATGGCCAGGAGTAGTTTGTTCTCTTGCTTCTCTTTTGCTCTCAATCTAATTCATTCAGTGTTGTGTGGGGCAGGGTGCTGGAAAGGGGGCAAGAAGAACACAAGAAAAGAGGCAAGAAGAAACAGAGGAATGCATTTCCTTAATCTATTGTTCCCATCATCTGGAAGTTTAGGTCAGGTAATTCTTCCTCTGTTTATCTGTATGGCTGGCTTGCCTGGCAAGCGGAGTATAGCTAGCGGTTAGGGGATACTGGGGTGTCATGAAGGGGAGGCGCTATGATTATATTTGACCAGGGGACCCAAGAGTATACAAATCCTGCTTTGGTCCAGCTATTCTTCTTCCCACGACCTTCCTAAAAAAGATATAAGCAAAGTAACTAGGTGGGGCTTTGGCCTTAAACCCCAAAGTAAGGATAGGCTGGATCGGGTGTTAAGTTTCTTCTTGTTGAGGCCAGAGGCAGTCCAAAGGGCAAATGACGTCCAAATGGGCTACTCTGCCCCCAAATTCAGATACCTGTCATTTCAACACACTATAATACCTCATACCTGCTGATAACAAAGAGGAAGGAGATGAGAGAGATGGAAAGGTGGCATCCTGCTCCCCTTGTCACCTGAAGCTATTTCAGGCTAGATAAAGCTAAGGCCTGGCTACTCTGCTGGAAGAAGAGAGAACATCCTGAAATGGAGGTGGCTGACCAGAGGTCCCCCAGGAAATGGGGAAGCCTGAGTGTCTCTTGGAGAGTACCAATCCTAGAAAAAGTAGCCCAATCAGTTTTCTGGACTCTGACCAACCAAATAATCATGACTCTTCTCTGTGTACATGTGGGGGTGTGATGGCAGAGATGATGCTGGGTTCATACCATTCATCTTGATTGACCCTTGGGAGGTTGACAGCAGTTATGGAGGCACCCAAAAGACCAAAAGGGACAAAGCTACTGATGCTCCCTATGTTCATCATCTTCTGCTTCAGTTATGTCTTTCTAGATGAATGCAATGGTCTTCCTCATCCCTCTCTTCTGTATTTGCTATCAGAATGATTTTCCTGAAGCACAGCTCTTAGCATGGCACTAAATACTCAAAAACATTCCATGGCTCTCACTGTCTAGAGCAGCAGTGGGCAATCTGGCCCACCTTCTGTTTTTGTAAATAAAGTTTTATTGGAAAAGCCACACTTGTCCATTTATATATTATTTATGGCTGCTTTTATGCTACAATGCCAGAGTCAAGCAGTTGCAGCAGAGAGCTTATGGCCTACAAAACTTAAAATATTTACCATCTGGCCCTTTACTTAAGGAGCTTGCCGTATCCTAGTCTAGAGAAAGGTGCTGAACATTCCTGGCATTTGAGGTCCTTTTCAGTATGGTCCCAACCAATTCTTGTTTCATTTACTTCTACTCCCCTTGAAGCACCTCATGTTCCTGCGAAAGGCATCCCCTACTTCATGCTTTTTGAGTTGTTTTTGAACTTTTTATTGAATTATTACATGCCTATAAATATCAAAATTCTATGTATATAGCTTGATGAATTTTTAAAATATCAACATATCCTTATAACTGACACAAATGTTCTATAACTAGACATCTATGTTTTGTGACTAGAACATTAATTACTAATAGTCCAGAGGCCCCGGAGGCCCTTGTCATGCTCTCTTTTAACCTGATTTCTAACATTATATATCACTTTTAGCTCTTTATGAGTTCAGTATAGGTACACAAGTAAGTATTCCTTTTGTCTGGCTTCTTTTGCTCAAATTACATTCATGAAATTCAACCATGTCATTGCATATAGTTGTATTTTGTTTATTCTCATTGCTAAAATCCATTTTGTATATTATACCACAACTTATTAATTCTACGATGATAGGCACCTAGGGTTTCCACTTTGGAGCTATTATGAATAATGCTGCTATGAACATCCTTTTGCTTGTTTTCTGGTTAGCTTATGTACACACTGCTGTTAACTTAATACCTAAGTATGTCATTGTTGAATCATAGGGTATGTGTTACCTAATTATTTTCCAATGTATTTAATACTGATAGATACTCTATCAGGAGTGTTTGAGAATTCTGAATGCTACTAAATGTTCTTGTCAACACTTGGATTTTTGTCAATGCTGATTTTTTTTTTCTTTCTTAGCAATTCTGGTAGGTATAATGGTGGAATCTCATTGTAAGTTTAAATCTGTATTTCCTTAATGACTAAGAGGTAGAGCACCATTTCATACATCTATTGGCTATTCAGGTGTCCTCTTTTGTGATGTGCTTGTTTTAGTCTTTTGTCTTTTTTCCTATTGAATCATCCGTTTCTAGTTTTTTTGTAGAAGTTCTTTTTATATTCCGGGTATGAGTCTTGTGTCAGATATGTATCTATGAATATCATCTTTTATTCTTTGTTTTGTTTTAAAGATTTATTTTATTTATTTGAGAGAAAGAGAGAGAGAGAGAGACTATGAGCGGAGGAGGGGCAGAGGGAGAGGGAGAAGCAGATGCTCTGCTAAGCAGGGAGCCCGACGCTGGACTGGATCCCAGGACCCTGGGATCATTCATGACCTGAGCCAAAGGCAGACACCTAACCAACTGAGCCACCCAGGCATCCCCATTTCTTACTCTTTGGATGGCTTTTTCATTTAAGGGTTTTGCTTGATGAACAGAGATTTCTAAGCTTACTATATTCCAATTCATTATTTTTTCTCCATGGTTAGCGCTTTATGAGCCCTATTTCAGAACTCTTTGTCATCTGTAAAATTATAAAGATGTTCTTGTAAATTTCCTTCTATAAGCTTTATTGTTCCTTTTTTTCTACATTTAGATCTTAAATCTATCTAGAAACGATTTTGTGTGTGTTTGTATGGTATGTATGAGGAGGGATCAAGATTTGTTTTTTCCCTATATGGCTATCCAGTTGATTGACTTTTTCTTTAATTAATAAAAATCCTTTGCCCACTAACCTACAGTGCCACCATTGTGCTATATTAGTTTGCTATTTCTTGCATAAATACTGTGCAAGGAAACCACTATGTATATATTAAAAGAATACAGCATTTATAATAGCATCAAAACCCATCCAATTTCTAGGAATCAATGTAACAAAAGTGCGCAACCCTCTGCACTAAAAACTTTAAGCAAAAGATAAGAGAAAAACAAAATTGTAGTAGAGTTGTATGTATTTTTCCTACTCTTACGCCTTTTTGTTCCTTGCATTATTACAGTAGCCAGGACCAATACAGTGTTGGATACAAGTGGGCATAGTGGGCAGCCAGTTTCTCCCCTGCTTAGGGCGTGTGTCACTCAAACCAACATGACTTATTTTACTGATGTGCTCTCCATAAATCATAGAGTGAAAAGAATTAATGATCTGGTAACTGTTTGCAAGGGTCTCTTATGGCTGGGCAGAATAATTTTTTTCTTTTCCTGTGCAGTATTTTGGAACTATTCTTCAACTGTACATGAAGGACCAAAATCTACTTACTAGATTATTTTGGGTTCAGTGAATGTAGAGCTCTTTTATTGGTCGACAAAACAAAGATATGATCATAACTTGCATCTATTGAATATTTATTAAGTGTTGATGGCTTTGTTTGCATTAGTTTCTTCGGTGGTACCAACAATCCTATAAGGTAGCCATCATTATTTCTTCTGTACAGGCAAGTAGTCTGGGGATTAGAAATTACAAATTGACCCAAATCACCCAGTTTGGAAGTAGCAGAGCTGCTTTTGAACCTAGTCAGTTTGATTCCGGAGCCCTTTACCACTGTGCAACACGGATTTGCTCATACCAAGTTGAAATGTGCCTTTTTTATAATTCCTTTGTGGTCACACAGAACAAGTGTGCCTTCTTTTCCCTGTGACTCTCCTGCAGTTGCATGAAGATAGCTTTTATCAGCCTTCTGAGTGTTCTCCAGATTCAACATTCCTAGTTTCTGTCATTCCCTGCATGACAAGGTTTAAAAATCTCCTTTGCTTTTCCAGTTAGCAATTTTCTTCTTGAAACTCCTCTTCAGGCATGGTGCTCAGTGGGGGAGTACATTGCTGTGTTTGAATGATTAGCACTGTAATGACAGCAGAACTTTGCCCTTCTTTATTATGAGCCCTATACCCCTTCTAATGCATCCTAAGATTGAAACAACTTGGTACGGACTTTGGAGTTCGAAGATCCCATTCTAATCTTGGCAGAGCTGTTTACCAGCTGTGTGATGTTGGGCAGGTCACTGGATCTCCCCAAGCCTGTTTTCTAACATAGAAAATATGGGGCCATAACTGCTACCCTGGTTACCCCCCCAGTGAATGGTAAGAGACTCACTTGAGATAATGGATGGGAATGTTGTTTGCAAACTATGAAGAACTCCATCACTGCCAGTTATTTTTAGCAGACTCATCATGCTGTTGACACATACTGAGTATTTGTACAGAGTGAAGCTGAATTCAGCCATTAAAAAAGTAAACAAAAGGGAATGTTAGTGGCATTCAGCCAACATTAGGAAATGCTAGTTGGGCTGCTTAGGAGAGAGACTGGGGGGGTGGAGGGGGCGAAGTTAACCCCAGAAAAAGAGATACAGACCAGAATGTTCCACCGAGATTTGGGAGAAGCTGCCGTGGTCCTTAAGGTTAGTTGGGACCAGGAAATCATAATCAGATCTGGTGACCTGTGATGCTGATTGTGTTTTTCCTTCCAGTGAAATCATGAGGCAGAACCATTCCCTGCCTCCCTTCCCACCCCCCATCCCACAAGGCTAATTATTATAAAAATTCTCTGTCATTGCTTTGCAACGGTCCACAGCCTAACTAATTTAAAAATGCAAATGAATGCTAAATTACAGTCAGGTTTGGAGCTCATTTCCTGCCTATGCACCTAGAGATGGTAGGTGTCGTGTCTACAGCTGGAAATCAATCTCCGGCACCCTGGGTGATTTGCTAACGGCCACTGGCATCGCTGCTGATGTCACAAGATGCCCAGTTGATGGTGGGTTTCAGCAGCGCTGTGGCCTGTCCATCTTGGGCCTGCCTCTGCCTCTGCAAAGACATGCTGCAGCACTGTGTTACTCTTCCTGAAAACCAAGGGGCCCTCCCTCGGCCATCTGTCAGCTCCATGATGGGCCAAGTGATGAGCCTGATTCTGGTGGCTGGACAGCTTTGCCTTAACCACCTAGCTGTGAGCTTGGGGTCTGAAAGCCTGTTTAATGATTATGATGATGATGAGAGATGGAGTCCTGCCTGTCGGCTAATCCTTAGAGTGCCTCACAGTGTAAGCCTAGGACCTGTGGTGTCTTAAATGCAGATTTCTGGGTCCGTCTCAAACCTATGGAATTGGAATCTCTACACATGGCCCTAGAAATGTATTGTTTAACTCAGCCTTCCCAGGTGATTCTTATGCATATTAAAGTTTGAGAATTACTATCTTATATTGTAAAATTATTGTATATTGGGGCTGAAAGAAGCCCTAGAGATCTCCTAGCCCCATGGTTTTCAAACATGGATGTTGTACATTAGAATTATTTGGGAAAATTTTATTTTATTTTATTATTTTTTTTAATAAAAATTTTTATTTATTTATTTGACAGAGAGTGAGAGAAAGCACAAGCAAGGGGAGCAACAGAGGGACAGGGAGAAGCAGGCTCCCCACTGAGCAGGGAGCCCGATGTGGGGACTCGACCCCAGGACCCTGGGATCATGACCTGAGCCGAAAGCAGACGCTTAACTGACTGAGCCACCCAGGCACCCCTATTTGGGGTAATTTTAAAACTCCCAGTTCTGGGCGCCTGGGTGGCTCAGTTAGTTAAGCGACTGCCTTCGGCTCAGGTCATGATCCTGGAGTCCTGGGATCGAGTCCCGCATCGGGCTCCCCGCTCGGCGGGGAGTCTGCTTCTCCCGCTGACCCTTCTCCCTCTCATGCTCTCTGTCTCTCTCGCAAATAAATAAAAAAAAACTTAAAAAAAAACAAATAAACAAAAAAACTCCCAGTTCTAGAGGGCTTACCCCTCACAAACGTCATCACAGTCTCTGGAATTGGGGCCAGGCTATCAGTGCCTTTTCCTTTTTTTTTTTTTTTTTCTGTTTATTTAAAGCCCCCCCAGAATTCCAACATACAACCAAGGTTGAGAATCATTGCTGCACAGTCCAGCCCATTGGCTTTACAGTTGGGGGACCCGTGGCTTTCCAAAGAGGTACTGTCTCAGAGGGGAAGCAGGAACCCAAGAGAATCAGTGGCCTACACAGGATAGGAACTCAGATTTCCTGACTCCTGATTGGTGCTGCTTCTACCGTATGATTGTTTTTCTTTGTTGAGCCAATGACAACCCTGTTTCCCCATGTTCTATTTTATCCTAAAGTAAAATAACACCAAGGGGTTTGATTTCCTTATAAGCCAGAGATCAAGCCAGAGATTATTCCTCTTCTCATGAGGTGAGCCTGTGGCTCCAGCCGGATTAATGGCTGTTTCAAGCTATGGCCTAAAGCCCAGCCCTAGCTGAAGACCCATTCTCGCATCACTCAAAGTATGCTGTGTCACCTCGGTCAGCAGGAGGAGGTTTGCTGTTTGCTTGGAAAACAGGCTTCTAGTTTTGGTATTAGCCATGCACATGTGACTTTTGAGCAAGCAACCAAACATCTTTGGGTGTTCATTTCCTTGCCTTATACAGAGTGCACGTAAACAGACCAAAGCACTTTGCTGAGAAAGGGACTGTGTTTCAGTAACATAGCCTAGTGCTAGACACAGAGCAGACAGCCAGGAAATACTTGATGAATTAAGTAATTAATTCAGAAATGCAGGTAGAAGCATCACATAATCTTTTCCCCAGCTTATCTTCTCCCAAAATGATTTACATATGAAATCTTATTTCAAAAGATTAGGTTTCAGTGAAAATTTCTGTATGGTGCATCTATTTCTAACCCTAGTAAATGGCTTAATGATACCTAATACAGGTTTTTCCCCGCTCTCTGAAAATTTGCTTCATGCCACTTTGCTTTTATAAAAGATCTACATTCGTTCCTGTTTTCACTAACTGCAAAAACCCAAAGAGGGTTCTCACTTTTACAAAATGGTAGTTGATTCTTGGCTTTACGTCATTTTGGCTTTCAAAAGGTTTCATAGGAACACTCTACTTTCAGATAGTGGGGCAAACCTGTATTTGTCTTTGGTGAACAAAATAATTTTAACACTCCTTTACAATTCTATATAATGACGTTTCCTTTAGACAGGTTGTAAAGCAATCATGTCTTTACTTACCAGAAGTCCTTTTGACATTATGTAAGAAGAGTGGGAATGAAATTTAAAGGATGAGGAGTATGCCAAACCAGTGGAAACATCTCCTGGGTTCCATCGATACACGAGCTGAAGTTCTAGATTTTTTAACCTAGTAATAATGTACTGTCTTTCATGTAGAAAAATCATTCACTATAGGTAGGACCTACACCTTGAATCATTTCATGATTTTTGAACTTTCACTCAACTATACCAATATACTTACGTGTGAGCTTTGAACCATAGGAATTTCCAGTTTGTGGCCAGGATGAAAGTTCTGTGACTGTGATTAGGGCATGGTTTACACATTCACTGACTAATGTTTTACTTACAAGGCAGGTGCTGCTCTGGATAATGGGGATTCACTGTTGTCCTGCAAGAGACATGCCCCCTTCGGTCCTAGAACATACGGTCTGGCAGGAGAGACAGGTGGAGATACAGACTGTGAAATAGAGATGTGGCTCTGGAAGAGTGTTTAGTAAAGAAACCTGACCCAGACCAGAGGGTCCAGAAGGCACCCCCAAGCAAGTGATAGCTGAATTGATACTTAGATGAAGAGGGACAGGGACATGGCTCAGGCAGAAGGCACAGCCTTTGCAAAGCCCTGGGGGTGGAACGAGCTTGAGTTTGAGCTGTGGAAAGAAGGGTTTTCAGCAGGGCAGGGTCACAGGATAAGACGCATGGAGAGTGGTGAAGAGTTGGCCTTTGACTGGAATCAGGTGGTCGCCTGACTTAGAGGGTCGGTCTAAAGTTGTGATTTGGATTATGTGATCCAGATTCGGGCTTAATCTGTGCATAGGGGTCAGACTATGGGAGTAAGTATGAGGCCATTCATTCATTCATTTCTTTAACAAACCTTTAATGGGTGTGTACTATGTTCCAGGTAGGTTAGAGGTGCGCCAGGTGAGTGGAGTCAAAGTCAGTTTCCAGTAGTGATTAAACATCTCAGCTGTGGGGAGACAGCCTTGGGATTGCATTGGGACTACAAAATATGAGAATTTGTTCACTTCATTTCATTTCCCTGAGTTTCTGTTTGCTCACCCATTAGGTAAAGAATAATAACAGACTTTTCAAAGGATGGTCATGAGGATCAAATGAGTTACCATGTAAAAAACACTTTGCACAGTGCTGGGCACATCACAGATATTTAATGAATATTTTGCTATATGCAAACCAGCTAGAAAGGATAAGAAAAAAATCATTCTTTGTTTCTAAGTCTGGCTTTAGATCCTGAGAAAACCTCTGGAGCATCCCAGGGGACGGTTGTGGGGACAAGGAGTGGTCTCCTGCTAGCTGCATCATCCACGCAAGAGACTCGGCTGGCTCCTCTCTCGTCCCTTTAGACAGCTTGCTGCTGGCTGGGATGGCGGCAGTGGGCCAGTCACTGAGTTTAAATAGAATTTTCTTTGCAAATTGACATAGCAATGAAATTACCAAACTGCTGTGTTTATCTTTCCAAATAAAAAGCAGGTTTTAGGTACATTATACCAGTGTAATTGAAAATCAGAAGCAAATGAGGGGGGGTGTGCTGTAACTTCTGTGCTAAAGAAGGTGTGCTCGGAACTGGTCAGATGCGCTGGATTCTCGGAGTGATAGTGGCTCCCCATTTGGGGAACCTGAAGGCCCCAGGTTCTCCCTAGGGTTGCAAATATAGCAACTTGGATTTCAGTTAAGATCTGCTATCCCCAAGACAGAGTCCTCTTAATCCTTCTTCAGAGGTGCTCCAGGCTGCAGGTGGTTTTGCCTAACCCACGCTTCCCTGCTGGAGCTCTCTGAGACAGGCTCGCTGGCTCGGGCTCCCCGTGCCACCGCCCTACTGTCTGCACGTGGAGATTTGCAGCGCCTTCACGTGGTGCAGGAGGGTGGCTGAGAAGAACAAGGTACAAACGGTAATGAGATATCCCAGGCCGGACTGGCCACCCGGCTTCATGTTTTGGGTCTTTTTCCTTTGCCTTAGTGCTTGGGAGCTGACCGTGGCCATGAGGGAGGTGGAGGTGGGCTTCTCTCCCTAAAACCTCATCTTCCTCCCACTCAAGTCACCCCAAATTAAAATATTTTTTTGATGTGAACAACTGCTGATATATTTCTTCAACTTTAAAAATGTGAAAGAAAGCAGCATCTTAAAAAAAAAAAAGAAAGCAGCATCTTTTTTTTTTTTTTAACTTTGCTTTTTAAAAAAAACTTGTCATGCACAAACTAGGTAAGATAAATGTAGTTTAAGACAAGTGCTGGGCAGATTACCACCCTAAGCCTCTCCTATGTTGATTCTTCCCCAGTGACACCTGTTCATCTTTCTTTGCTTATTCAGCAGCATCCTGTGCCTAACTGCTAAGCAAGGAGGGGTACAGTTCAGTCTAGGGATACAGATCATCCTCACATCCAGGCAGAAAACAGGCCAAAAAATGAGTATCTGTGACAGAGGGTTGGTAACCGTGTGCCGTCTGAAGAGAGTGCATAATAGAATTGTGCTTGAAGGACATTGGCAACTGAGTATGATTTGCAGACTATTGACAGTTGAGTGATGTTAAGGCAGCTTTGTGATAGAATGGTTTGGTGTAGCTCATCTTTGGGCTTTCACTGTGGACTTTCACTTGGGTTTTTTCTTAGGCCAACACCACTGATGGGCAGCAGAAGGTACTGACTTAGGGTCCCTTTGGATTCCCCTATCCTTTCCATGTTGAGTTGAAATTTTCCGCCCTGGTTGTCCTCACTTAATGAGGACCTCAGGGTGACCTAGAGAATCCAGCGTGTCGGTTTTTATTGGGGAACATGCAGAAGTGAAGTAATAGTCAAGATGAGACCCAGCTCTCACTGCAAAATGCCTTTGGTGCTGAAAGAAGTCAAATGATGTGGGTGTTATCATCCGTGATGTGGGTTGGATGGTCTCAGACAGAAATGCAATAGATAACATTTCCTTTTTTCTTCAGTGAAAAGCAATGGTAATGAACCTTTGTCTTTATACTGAGCACCCCTGGGCTGGGTGACCTGCTCTCTTTGTGCCTCATTTAGCTCAACTATAAATGAGGTGTTGGACCAGATGCTCTCTGAGATTCAAATGTAGTGGAGAGGGGCTTGGAGTCCTGGGGCCCGGGCTGGAATCCCATATTTAGCATTGACTGGGCAGGTCCTTTCCCGACCCTGGGCCTCAGCTTCCCAGAAGACAGGGAGTTTGGACAAGATGTCCTTAGGATCCCTCTCAGTTCTAAAGAGTAGAGGGCCCATCTCTGTAGCAGGACGGCAATGACTAGCCCTTGAAACACAGTGATGTCATGGTGAGAATCTAATAGAATGGGGTTAACTTGTAACAGAGAGGCTGGTTCACCCTGTTCCCCAGTAGGCACTTTTCCCTCTGTTTCCTCGGACTACTTTGGGCACACTCAGAAGCTCAGCCCATGCTCATTGCTCAGTACAGCCGAGCAAATGCAGACAAATGAAATGACACACGGCACCCTATTTCTGCCTGCACCAGATGTTTTGAAGTTACCATATCCTGCAGGAGAGGAAGGGGATGTGTACAGAGGGAGACAGATGTGATAAAGGTAACCTAGTTTGATAGCTGATCAAATGAAAATGTTTTGGGATGGGGTAGCAAGCTCACTTAAATGCACTGTAAAAATAGGTAATGGGGTCTCAGCTAGATTTACCTGTTATCAGTAGAGAGAGGGATGGTTATAGCTCTTTGTAGGAGGAAGAGGTGCCTTACTCTGAACAGGTGTCCCTGGAGATGGGCTTCAGTTTTGTTTGGAAGGGGGAGTATTAATGTAGTAGGGCACATCTAGGAAAAGAGTTAAGAAAGGACGTTGGTTAAAAACACATGTTGTATAAGGAATAATGGGAGATCCTGGGGGGTGGGGATGACCAGCTGAAAGTGGTGGGGGAAAAACCCATGAGGAGGGGCCATGTGGCTCCTAAGAGGAGAAGGGAGAAGATTTAGGATAAAACAGTAGTCAGTTGTGGGGAGGCAAATACTGGCTTAGGATAAGGAAAATCATTTGAGTTTTACAATGGTGCAAGGGGTTTTTGTGTTAAGCGTGGACCTCCTTATCACTGGGGGGCTTAAGGAGAGTCTGGGTGGTCTACCTTCAGAAGTACTGTGTTAGAGGGGAGGTTTAGCAAGGAAACTTTTTTCCAGTTCTGTTATTTTATGGTGATCATCACCATGATTAAACCGTGAAGTTCTAGTCGTGGTGCCTCTACTAACTTGCTGTGTGACCTTGACCAGGTCATTTAAACTTTCTGGACCTCAGCTTACTCATCTGTAAAATGGAGACAATAACACCGATCCAACAATATCCAGTGATGCTCTTACAGAGAAGCCTTGCGAGAGGGGAATAATGCATGGGAAAGTGCTTTAAAGAACGGGATACACTGTGTGTAAATGCCACAAGATCATTCTCCAGCCATTGTCTGGCCTGGCAGTGCATCATGGTGGTGGAGAGTGGAGGCTAAAGGGCTCGACCCCCTGGGTTAGAATCCTGGCACTGCCCCTTGTTGGATACGTGATTTTTGGCAAGTTATTAAACTTGCTGTGACTCAGTTTTCTGGTCTAAATAATGGGGCTGATAAGGATAATACTGATTTTAAAGGATTGTGAGGATGAAAGACATAATACCTGTGAAGTGATTTCTACAGAGCCCGGCACAGAGTATTCCCCCTTTCCCCCCACGAAAGGCTTTGTTCTCCTCACTGTTACTGTTGGCCTCAGGCAGTCCTTATGCCTCTTGCAGTGGACTGTGACACCAGCTGGCTGAGTTGCTGGCATTTGTTCTAGACATGTCTTAGAGGGACGTTAGCCCTTTTCCAATGTCCAAGGCTGCAGAGAATGCCCACATAGGTTCCTCATGGGAGATCTAAGCACAGCTACCAAAGTTTGTCAGTTTGGCCACCCCAAATGTTTTCTTTTATTTGGAAGCTCATAATATTCCATCATAAATGTTTCATAATTGCACTCATGAATTATTCACCTGCAACTTAATAACCTTAAATTTTATGGGATTATGGTTTTATGGGAGAAAAACATTACCAACCTGGGACCCAGCTGTGAAGAGAAAGTGCTGACGTTACCAATTTATTTTCACTATGCTACATGTAGAAGAGGTTTTTTTTTGTAACTATGAAATATAGAATATTAATAAAAGAGCAAATAAACTAAAAGAGGAGCAAAAAATCCTTACGTTGCTCTTTCTAAAAAATTTAATCTCAAAGCTACGTTTGCAATATTTTTTCCTATTGCCAAGAAGCTGATCTACGTCCGTTATGGTTGGTGTCATTTTCTTTGGTGAAACCAAAGAAAAATTATTCTTTGTTTCCCTTTCTTTCTTATCTGGCCTTTGGCCTTCCTTATACTTTTATCCATTACACAATTAATTTTTTAGTCTGTATTCATTAGTAGTTTTTAAATTAGTATCACATTTCCCTATCTTGGACTGTTAGAATATTAGTTTTGGGATGTCCCTGGAGTTGTCTAAGCAGAGTGTGGTAATAGAGTGGAAAGAGCAATGGGTGGGAGATTTAAGCATGGGTCTAGACTGCCATTTAATTGATGTATAACATTAGCAGTTTAGTTTTCTCAGCCTCACTTTCCTTATAGGTAAAATGAGAATAATCATGTCCATTCTGCCTACCTCCCAGAAACCTTGGGAAAGTTAATGGGTGAGGAAGCCTTTTATTTTTTATTTTTTTAAAGTTTTTATTTTAATGCCAGTTAATTAACATAAGTGATATTAGTTTCAGGTGTACCATATAGTCCTTTTACACTTCCATACATCACCCTGTGCTTATCACAAGTGCACTCCTTACCCCAATAGGTGAGGCAGCCTTTTAGAGAACAGAACACTACATGAATGTAAGGAACTGGCCGAGCAACATAGCGGAGGGAAGGCCAGCGTGTGGCTAGCACTGCGCCCCATGAAAGGATGAGCAGGAAGGTCCTAAGAGGAAGCTGGTTCATATCAAGCAGCTGGCAAAGAAGCTAATTCCTTTATTCAGGTTGGAGGTTTCACTGGGAGCGGAAAAGAATAAAGCAAGATCATCTTGTCCTTTAACGCTAGGTAGGGGTACAACTGTTGTTCAAACTCTTTTGTTGCAAATCATGGGGTATGAATACACTTTTTAGAATTAAAAACTAGTAGAGATAATGAAAGGCCCAATGTCCCCATTTTACAGATGAGACCTAGTGGGGAATGTAGATTTTGATCAAAGTTCCACAGTGGATTAAAGGCAGAAGCTGGGACCAAATGCCTGGTTCTCTGATTTCTAATACCGGGCCCTTGTCTGTTACAGAAAGTGCCATGGATGTGAAGTAGTGCCCTCTGCAATAGAGGGCAGGGGGTCGCTAATGAAAGTGGGACGGGGCAGGTGTTTGGCAAGGTGGGCGCTGGAGGAGAACAGCTAAGAAATGTGATTCTGCTCTAGGCAAATGAGCCCGACAAGCGAAAACCTAGGAATCAGTGGGGCATTTTTTTTAGACCAGCTAGACCTGAGTCATCCAATTAAAACAGGAGTAGGTGCCCCAGAGACTGCACCTCCTCTCCTCCCCAGAGTTTGTGCCGACTTCTAATAACATTTTATTAAAATTCTCTGGGTCCTGATTAATTTTCTTGGCTGCTTTCTTTATTATTGCTCTCCTGGCCACAAGATAAGAACAGTGAGTGCTCTAATGAATGGAGTGAACAGTTGGGCTCAACTCATTTGGTTGATATGGCTCTCTGTCCTCTGTCTAATGAAGCTTTGGGGGATTTCTCCCCTTGCATTCTGAGTGGATGATGGGACATGACACCTGCTGGTGTCTGAGAAGACAAGCATTACCTAGAATTTACCCTCTAGGGTAAATAAAGATTATTGATTTGATTACTGGAGGGTCTACCTGTCAGCTCAGGAAGAGAAGTCGTACTTGCTGAGTGCCCACTGTGTGCTGAGCATTTTTCTGTGTCTCTTCTCTGGGTTCCTAGAGCATCCTGTGTATTCTTCTAACACAGAGTTGCCAAGATATGTTTTCCCAAAAGCACTGTGGGTAATTTGAGGGCAGACACTGTATCTTTCCCTTAGATGCATTCTCAGCCTCACCATGATGGCTAACTCACAGCAAGTGCTCTGTAAACAGATGTTCAGTTGATGAATGGCTGCTGGGGATAAACATAGGCTTTCTCCTTTTGGTGCTCACCCCCACACTTACTCTCATTCTTTTTTTTTTCTTCACCCCCACACTTACTCTCATTCTTTTTTTTTTTTTAAGATTTCTTTTTAATTTATTCGTTTGCCAGAGAGGGAGAGAGAGTATAAGCAGGGGGAGCAGAAGCAGAGGGAGAAGGAGGCTCCCCGCTGAGCCAGGAGCCCGATGCGGGACTTGATCCCAGCACCCTGGGATCATGACCTGAGCCGAAAGCGGACGCTTGACCAACTGAACCACCCAGGCATCCCAACACTTAACTCTCATTCTCAGTTCCATTTAACAGATGACTAAGGCAAGGCTCAGAGGACTAGCCTAAGGTCACACATCTGTAATAAATATAAGTCTTTGTGGCGTGAAAAAGACCATGATCTTTCTACTGATTAAACATGCTGTATACTTTTATAGACAGTGCCTTATCCCTGGGGACCTGCTAAATTTCAGCTAAATTTTGGACTTATCTTTATGGCAGATAGGATGCTATAGATTCAAGCTTGCCCTGTCCTGAAAGTATCCTTATGAACTGAGAAGTGGCTTTAGAAATGGCAAAAGTGGAATGGTGGCATTTAAATTAGAGGTGTAGAAATCGTGGTTGTTAGAAGGGGCGATAATTCAGGATCTTTTCTGTACAGTATTGCAATTCTCTCTAGCATTGCCAGTGTACACTTAAAACGTATGTTCCCAATTATTTTGATTCTTAGTGGTTATGGACGTTGCCATTGGATGAAGAGCTATGTTAGTTAATAAGGGATGGAGGCAGGCAAGAAAGGGAGGCTGAGAAACTCTTGCATGTAGAAAGAATCAGAGAAAACAGGGGGGAGATAAAGATGGAGCAGGAAGATGCAAGGCTCTGGGAGCCAAATCACGGATGGACAAACCGAAACGGAAGGCAAAGAATTGTAGCCTGGTAGGCATGGCCAAGGATGGGCTTCACAGGTCAAGGTAGTCCACTGAAAAATAGATGTAAAATTTGCATATGCATATTTCACTGGGAATAAGGTATATAGCTTTCACTTTTCAAAGGGATCAGTAACTTTCCAAAAGATTAGGAACCACTGGTTTGGGTTAAATACAAGCAAGTTAATAGGAAACAAACTCACGGTTGCTGGAGGGGACATGAGTAGGGGGATGGGATAACTGGGTGATGGGCATTAAGGAGGGCATGTGATGTGATGAGCACTGGGTGTTATATGCAACTAATGAATCATTGAACACTACCAAAAACTAATGCTGTACTATATGTTGGCTAATTAAATTTAAATTAAAAAAATATATGAGCAAATCAAGGAGTTCTAGGACCAGAATTCCAGAATGGGAGGATGGGGCCCAATAAGTTTTAGACTTTTACACTTGGAGGATGGTCAGGCTGTAACAGTTAACAGTTAAAGAGGGAGGGGGAAGGGGCAATGGTGAGAGAGAGAGAGAGAGAATCTTAAACAGGATGTGAGCCTGACACGGGGTTCGATATCACAACCCTGAGATCATGACCTGAGCCAAAATCAAGAGTCGGATGCTTAACTGACTGAGCCACCCAGGTGCCCCAAGTGTGTTATATTTTTACAGTATTATTTTAATCCCCCTTTCAGTCCTTTTTCAATATTATTTTAGTGAGTCCTCATGACAGTGCTTTGAAGGGGACCTGTATCATTTCCATTGTACAGATGAGGAAACTGAAGCACATGGAGATTATGTAAATTGCCCAAAGTCACATCATTAACAAATGACAGAGCCATAATTGGAACTGAGCAATCTAATTACTGAAACTGTCATCCTAATTATACCCATAGGGTCTCTCTAGAGTAATAAATGGAGAATGTCCATCAGGGATGGTGAAAGACTTAGCATTTTTTGCATGGCTTCCTAGGTCATGTGACTATATGACTTCATGGGTGCAGTTTTCCTAAATGGCCTCAGGTTGGGTGCTTGAACTTATTCTGTGGGAAGGACTCTAGCGAATAAGGGCAGAGGATATTGATAGTCCCAGAGAACCACTGTGGGGAAGTAACCCCACAGGGCAGCATCAGAAAGGTCCTGGAAATTTGGGTGCCTGGGGGAGCCTTGTGTTCATGGAAAAGCTTGAAGGATTCATCCTTTTTGGAGCAGGCTGTGGAAAAGAGTGTGGATGTCAAGGACCCACCTTTAGAATTTACCCAAGAGAGTTCCAAGGACGTCCCTTTCCACCCTTAAGGTGACCCAAGTGCATTCCCTGGGTATTTCTCTGTTGTGTGAGCACCAGCACAGAGAAGTGGGAAGAAGTCACACAGGCCTAGGCTCTGCTCTCAGGTCCTGCCCCTCCTGCTTTCTATTCCTAGACAGATTTTGTATATCTTGGAGCCCCCTTTCCCTCTTCTGTGAACCTGGGGCAAGGACCACCTAGGACCACCTACTTCAAAGGGCTGTTGTGAGGATTACAGGAAAGCATGGGGGTAAAGCACATTGCATGTAATGAGCACGTCATCCGTGATTGCTGCTGATTTCCACTTACCCCAGGGAAGATCCATGTCTACTGCTTGCAGAAAACTCTTGTCCCAAACAGATTCCATTCTCTTACCAGCCTTTCTTAAACTCTTTTCAAACCTGTTTCTTCTAACAGAATATGAGCTTGGCTTCTCTCAATTCTGCATGAGCTCCACTCCTTCAAGGGACCAGGAAGGCATCTGCGGGCCATCTCCAGTTAGCACTGAATGACCGGGGCTTTAATATAGGGCTATGCTGGAGCTGGCTTGTATCATCTCAGGAAAGCTGATTGTTAAGTTTTTAGGAAACATTGATCAATGTCTTAAAACCAGCTCCTAAAGCAGCAAAATAAGCTCTAATTATAGTATTTGACACTTTCTGTGGTATAAATGTCATCTTGGCCAATGTCAAGCTATCAAAGTAAAGCCAACCAGCTCTCAAAATTCCTAAAAACTTAATAGCTAACAGTTATGAAGTATATTATCTGTCATCTGTTATTGGAATAGTTTTATGTGTACTAACTCAATCCTCACAACCTCCTTTGGAGGCTTTTATTATTATCCCCCTTTCACAGACTAGGAAACTGAGAAAGTGGGTTGCCAGAGGTCATGTAGCTAGTTAGTGACAGAACTGGGATATCAAGTAAGGCAGGCTGGCTCAAGAGCCTGCATTCATAGTCAGTGACCCTGCCTCTGGTGGGTTCTCATGAGGATCCAATGATTTACATGAAGGACTTGGTCCAGTGCTTGGTACCTAGTAATTGGTTGATAAATATTAGCTGTTATTATTTCTATCAAGGATTCTTAAGTTTTTTGATGTCCAATGAGAATCTGATGAAAGCTGTGGATTCTTTTCCCCTAAAAGATGCGCAATACGTACAATTACACACATACACATACACGGTGAGGATATAATAGTGAATACAATATTCATGGATTCTCCAGCATTCAGCAATCCTAAGTCTACCTTCTTGGGAAGGTAGATCCAGAGAAAGGGATCAAACTCCCTTTGTGTTTCTCTTTCTAGCCAATCAGTCCACGTTGTTTCATTTACCTTCATGGACTATTTGTGTACTTTTCCCAAACCATTCCTTCCCCTGTGGATGTGCTCTGATTTACTTTGTGTCTCTCACAGCGTGGGGTCCAGAACTGTGTAAACTCATAGTCTTCCTCCTGTTTCCTGATCTCTCTACCAACTGATATTTTTTTTCTAGTCTCATTTTGTCTCTGGTGTCCTACTTGCAGGGAACTTTATGTCTGAGATCTGGGATATAAATCTGACCACTAACATTACACACACACACACACACCATTACACACCCTAGAAACACACAACAGGGAAAGAACTCTGAATATGTGCACAGGCATGTTGGGGTTTCTTGACTTGCTTTGTCTGGACACTGATGAATTAGCGGCATCTACTTTGGAACCTCCGGCCTTTTAAACTTTCCTTGTACTCGTATTCCTCTTCTTAAACTCCCAAACTTCACAGTTATGTTTGTTCTCCAGGCCTTAAATTCAGCTCCTACTTTGACCCAAGAAAAGAATGATAACTAATAAAAATTACTTAGTCTGTCTATTGCGCAAAATTTGTATATGGCATCTCATTTAACTAAACTCACGCAACAAACCCATGAGGTAGGGGTTTAAAGGAAACTGAAGCTCAGAGAGGTTAAGTAACTTGCCCAAGGTTCACAGCTAATAACTGGCTAACCTAAAATTCAAACCCACATCTGAGAACTCCAGGTTTGCATGCCTTCCCTTGTTGTGCTCTGATTTCCTTTTCTGCGTAACAGCATCTAATAGCGGCCCCCCATGCGGTGCCCTCCCTGGATATCCACGTGTATCAGTGGGCTTAGACGTTTACAGTATGTATAAGACTTAAAGGGATTCTAATCACTGGACATTGGGGACATTCTTGCAGGTGGAGGTTCTCCCTGGATTTCCCAAATGCTACCACACAGGTGTTTTTTTCCTGACCAGCCTTGTGGCTCACTGACTGGTAGGAGCAGGCTATGGCCCATCTTCCTTTCCCTTCGGGAAGGAACCTCAGGAGGAAATGAGGCTCACACCCTTATAGAAAATAAAGCCATCCCTCCTTGCAAGGGTCGCTGAGCTAGATTTCTGATAACTCAGAAAAGCCCCTTAAATAAGAAATACAGTGTTTAAAATCTGACAGGTAAGTATCCTTCCAGCTTTCTGTGGCTCACCAGCGGCCTCTAGTGGCCAGCGCCTCTTCCTGCCATGAGCTTCAAGCCTTGGCTTCTTCCAGGGATCTTTGGCTGGGTGCCTTGCAGAGTTTTAAAACACAGCATTAATTCCCAATCAACATGTTTTGCAATACTGGGACAGAAAAAAAATGGTGGAATCAAAAACTCTGGGTAAAGAGAGTTTTACAATGGGTGATCGAATCCATAAAATCTGGAGTCAGGTTTTCAGTAAGGCCTCTCTCTTTTTAATATTCCAGGCTACAAGCCCTAGGAAGTAGACGATACTATTATCTCTGTTTAGCTGCTAGGTAAACCGAAGTTCAGAGAGGTTACGTAACTAGGCCACACACTGGTCAGTGGGAAGAACACCCAGACCTGCGTGAGCACAGGCTTTAACCTTGCCCAGGCAGGCTGAAGTCAGCATGTGCCGAGTTGATCGGCATGGCAGTGGTCTGGTCTTGGGAAGAGTAGTGGCAGCTAGCATTTAAGAATTCATTCTGTGCCAGGCATGTGCTCAGTGCTCTTATGTGGAATACTTGATTCACTCATTCTAGCCACCACGTAGGATAAACATCTCCAATTTACACATGAGAATGTAGACTCTTAGCAAGGTCAAAACTGCCGGAGGTCATACAACTTAAAGGAGGAGAGGGGAGTTAGGACCCAGTTTGTTCAAATCCAAAGCAATTGCTTTAATTTATCTGAATGTATTGCATGCGTGTCCTTGTGGCAAGGCTAACTTGTTGGTCTTTGGTGCTCACTCGCCTGAAATATTCTCTTCTCCTTCCTCATCTGGCTCCGTGCTAATGAGAGTTTTGGCCAAAAAGAGTGTAAGGGACTGTGGAAGTCTATTGGTCAGTGTCCCTCAGAGCAAAGACTCTAGTTGGGAGGAAGTCCACTCTTTTGTGTGTGTGTGTTCCATACTCTGACTGCTGGCAAGTGGTGGCTGGAGTGAGACTGGGTCATTTCCTGGAGGCTTGGAGGCTTTCAGTAGATGGAGACAGTAGCGCTCATGAGACAGGCTTTAGAGTCAGGAGACATTGCAACAGTTCCTCCACCATTCAAGACTCAGTTTCCTTATCCAGGAAATGGACACAATAGTGCCTACCTCATAGGACCATTGCAGGAATTAAAGAAGACAAATGCATATGATATTCTTAGCATAGCACCCGTCTCAGGGTTAGTCTTGCTGCTGTGTTCACGAGGAAGGGAACACACGGTGACTTGGTATGGTTCTCTAGGAAGGTTATCACCAACAGCACTAACCATCGAGGCCCTGGCCCCTTGTTAAGTCTTAGCAGGTGCCATCAGGTGTGTTGTTCCCCTTGCAACATAAACAGTTCACTTAGCACTTGAAGCAAGAACAGTGTGTTGATGGAAGACAGCCAAAGCAATGAAGTGCCCCCCCCCAGGGATAAAATGGGGGAGAGGAGGTCACAAAGCCTTTATAGAGAGCCGTGCTAACCAAATCCCTTGCCAGGAGAATACTGAGTCTTGGGAGCCACAGGGGACACGGCCACGGAGGAATTAATTTACCTCAAAAGGAATCGCCGTGACCTAATGGCTTTATTGATCCACGGTTTTTAGCCCGTTGATTACCGTTGACTTGAATTCAGGGCTGGGCTGGAGCTGTGCCATTACTTTGCCTGTCCATATCGATTAGCCAGTGTCCCTCCTCCTCTGGCCTTGCCTTCGTCCTCCTTCACATATGTCACTGTCCCTTTCCTGCCCCCTGCTTTCTGTCCTCATTTCCCCCACCCCAGTGACCGGTCTGGACATACGCACATGGTCCAGGCAAACCCTCTGGATTCCTTGCCCATTGGAAGTAATGGCATCAGGCAGATCGATGATGCTGCCTTGCATTAGGGCTCTTTGTGCTAGTTATAACCACGCTTTTGCTCTAGGATTTGCTTTCTTACAATTGAGCTTTGGAAAACAAAACAAAACCTTAACTTTTGGGTTCTTTTGGATGATTGTCTTATTTAGCTGTCCTGGGTTTTTTAAGGAATATTGTCAAACTTTAGTGTACACCAGGATCACCTGGGATCTCGTACAAAAGGACATTTCTGAGCCCAGAGATTTTGACTCAGTAGGTGGTTGGTCTCCCTTCTTTTTTGAGACAAACTTCACGTGACATAAAATTAACCATCTTGATGTGAACAATCTAGAGGTATTTAGTCCATTCACAGTGTTGTGCAGCCATCTCCTCTGTTTAGTTCCAAGACATTCTCATCACCCTCAAAGGAGACACTGTGTAGTAAGCAGTCACTCCCCGTCCCCCAACTCCTCCCCAGCTCTTGGTGATCACAAATCTGCTTTCTGTCTTGGTGGATCTACCTACCCTGGATATTTCATATAGATGGAATCATCCAGTATTTGTCCTTCTGCATCTGGCCTATTTCACTTTGCATAGTGTTTGGAGGTTCATCCATGTTGTAGCATATCTCAGTACTATGTTTCTTTTCATGGCTGAATAATATTTTATTGTAGGCACATACCATATTTTGCTGATTCATTTAAACAAGGACTTCCTTTTGTTCTGTAGCAGGTGACCTTTGGTCCACACTTTGGGAATCACTAGCAGTGGAGATTATTGGGTTTGCCCCCAGGCAGTCTAATGCCTTGTCAAAGCAGTTTGGAGAGTGCCAGGCCCCAGCTGCCCATTGCCTTTGGAGAGGGTCCTAGCAGTAGATGACCAAGGAATACCGAGTCAGGCAGGACAAAGCATTGTAGCAGGGCACAGACAGAGACCCAGGCAAAGAGGATAGTGAATTGCAGGTAAGAGAGATTTGCATTTGTGTCCTGGCTCTGCTGTCTGACTGTTAGAAATTCTTGGATCCTCCTCCTCCTTATTTGTAGGTTAGAATAACCACAGTTATCACTCCCACTGCATTGCTGTTTGGACTCAATGAAATCATTTATATTAAGTGCCTGGTATAAGGCCTGGCACAGAATGAGTAAAGCGAGGCCCGAAGTGGTCATGATTTTTATTCCTTTTCCAGAACAGGAATAATATGCAGGTGGAGTCTGGCACAGGTAGCTTGCACAGACACAGGGAAATGCTCTCAGCTGGGGGGGTTGTCCCAATACCCTGTGGCATCTCCAAGGGAACTCACAAGAAAAAGACCCTGGTATGGGAAAATAGGACTCAGTGTGGGACTCTTAGTCTCAACAATAAGGCAGAGACCTTGTTTTTAAATTGAGACATAGTGTCGGAATGGAAGCAGTAATAAGGCTAAACTGGTCAGTATTGTCATTGCTGGTCTGATTTCTCTACTAGGATGTGAGTACAGGAAGGGCAGGAGTTATGTTTGTCTGTTTTACTACTCTGTCCCTAGCACATGTGTAGAGTATGCACTCAATAAATATTTGTTGCATGCATGGCTGGTTTGATGGCTGGCTGGCTGGCTGGATAGATGGATACTGGGTTATCTCTATGAGCTTAGGACTCCTTAAATTCTTCTGAATCAGTCTCATGTACTGTTGGAGGAAATACTCTGCCCAAGGTACCCTTCTATGAGACTCTTTGGAAATCGGCTCCAAAATTCTTAAAAATATGCACATCTTTTGATCCAGCTGTTCTATATCTTAGTATTTAACCTAAGAAATCCCTGGAGGCTCAGAAAGATGATGGCTCAAGGACATTAATTGTGAGACTATTTAGAATAGCAAAACAGTAGAAGTAACTTGCTATCCAACAAAAGGGGGATTGGTTAAATATGTTATGATTCTTCCATTCAGTAGAGATTTCAAAGGCACAAAAATAATGTAGAAGATTGTTTATAACATGAGAGAATGCTCAAATTATGTAGTGAAAAAAGCAGGTCACGCAACCGTATTTTGATATACTACCACTGTGTATGTATATGTTTGTATGTGAGAGTGTAACACTGGAAAAATATATACTTAAATGCTATCTTGTTCCGAGTGATTTAATTAGAGGTAATTTTAGTTTGGAGCTTTTTGAGCTTTTCTGTAATTTCCATTGTTTTTACATTGAACATGTAATCAAATACAATAATATTAAATATTATTAAGGATTATTTCTTTTTTTTTTTTTTAAAGATTTTATTTATTTATTTTGACAGAGAGAGACACAGCGAGAGAGGGAACACAAGCAGGGGGAGTGGGAGAGGGAGAAGCAGGCTTCCCGCGGAGCAGGGAGCTGGATGCGGGGCTCGATCCCAGGACCCTGGGATCATGACCTGAGCCGAAGGCAGACGCTTAACGACTGAGCCACCCAG
>NC_138375.1:40247514-40277410 GCF_054177405.1 Leptonychotes weddellii
ATTAAGGATTATTTCTGATAAAAATTTGACTCTTAGATTTCTTACATGTGTCTGAACCTTGTGCAGGATATGGGATGGCTTTAGTTATGGGGATTGGAAAGCTATGGGAAAGGGCTGGGGACAGTAAAGCATCAGGCAAGGTTTCTGCAACTTTTTCAAGAGTAGGGCATGTTGTTCTCGGTTTGCCGGAAGAGAGGATGTTCTGCACCCCCTTTCATGCCGTGTACTCTATTCTCTCCTATATGTCACTATCAGAGGTAAACTGAGGCAAGCTCGAATGACCAGAAATTGAGTTTATTTGGGAATAGCAGAGGAGTTGCAATTTGAGAAAGTCATGCAGTAGCAAGCTACAAGCAAGTCCGCTGAGGGTTTGGGGCACACTATATTTATGGGCAAGGAGTGCAAAGAGAGAAAAATCCAACCAGAGTCCAAGCTGTAAGTTCATTGGCTTGAGGAAGGGGAAAGGTTCTTGATAGATGGTCATTGGTCAGGAGGTGAGTCTCAGTCTTCTGCAAATCAGGCATTCATGAGAAATGAATCTCTTAGTTCTTAAATTCTATTCTTCTGAGGGTACATGCATGACATTCTCCATTTTATATCCTCTGGTTCCATTTTAGATTGACATCCCTCCACATTATCTCTGAATACATCCAGGCTGTAGGAGTTTTTTGGTCTACATGGAGACTGGATCCATGTTGTGAGCTTATAACTACTGAGATAACCAGCCACACACTGGTTTCAAGAAGGTAAGTTGAAACCTTGCATGGGCTGAATTGGTCATGCAAATTAATTCTGTCGCATGTTCCAGGAAGTTAAAAGAAGGAAATCTGGGCTGAGAAAGTGCAAAAGGAATAAGTATTTCGAAGGAAAGTAAGGGAAATAAGATGATAGCTCTTGACCACCGGCTTTTTAGATTTTTAGGTAAATATGAAGTTAATTGTAATACCCTCCTTTCCAGACCTGAGGCTTTGTTCCTGGGTCATCTTCTTTAAGGTTAGGTTCTCCCCAGAGGCTCCTGGACCCCTTACACTAGCATGTGACCTCTGGGTGCTCCTCCAGAATTCTTCAATGTTTTGGCATCCTAGATAGGGATGATTTGGACTCATGCTGGGACCTCTACAGGATTTGAAAACCAGCAGTGATGTTGGACTATGGAGTGTGCTTTAAAGGAGAAGGAAAGGTGCTAAAGGGAACACGTGTAGAGGAGCATCTGAAGTCACATAGAATTCAGTTGGACAGATGAAGAGGAGATTTTGGGGAATACAAAGAGAACACACATCATCAGAGGCAGAGGTGTGGTGTCTGAAAGCCTGCCAAGGTGGGAGGGAACTCAGCGTGTGACAGGAAAAGACCATGTCAACATGACATGCAAAGGTATTTTAAGGACTAGATAAGGAAGGGGCTTGTATTCCATACCCAGGAGTCAGCTGTTCTGTCCTGTAGCTCATAGATTGCCATTGAAAGATTTTAAGCAAGAGAGTAACATTTAGTAATATGCACACCCTATCACTCCTATTAATCTGTGAGGTCCCTGAAGGCAAATGTTTGATTTTGAGTCATCTTGGTGGTGGCCTCCTCTGATGCCTAGTACAGTCCCTTATTTATAAATAATTGCTATCCTTGAATTAGGTGCTCAGTATGAGTCTGACACTGTGCTAAATGCTTTATGCGCTGTATTAGTTAGAGTTCTCCAGAGAAACAGAACCAGGGTCCCTCTATATCTATCTATCTATCTATCTATCTATCTATCTATCTATCTATCTATCATCTATCTATCTCTCTATCTATTTACCTGTCTATCTATCTATCTATCTGTCTATCTATCATCTCTCTCTCTATTCTGTCGGGACACTGTTTATTATAAGGAATCAGATTATGCAATTATGGCGGCTGAGAAGTCCCAGATCTGCAGTCAGCCAGCTGTGGAGACCCAAGAGAGCCGATGCGTTGCTCCATTCCTATGCAAAAGTCTGAGAACCAGGTAAGCTGATGATGGAAGTGTCAGTCTACAAGCCAGCCATCTTGAGAACCAAGAAGAGCAGATGCTTCAGGCCAAGTCTGAAGGCCAGACAAGACCATTGTCCCAGCTCAAGTAGGTTTTGTTTTGTTTTCAGGTGGAAGGAGCTCCCTATTATTTGAGGGAGGGTCAGCCATTTGTTCTATTCAGGCCTTCAGCGGATTAGATGAGGGCTACCCACCTAAGAGAGAGCAGTCGGTTTTACCCAATCTCCTGATTGACATGTTAATCTCATCCAAAAACATACAGGACAAACCTGGACTAATGTTTGATAAACTATCTGGGTACCCCTTCCCTCCCTCCACCACCATGGCTCAGTCAAGCTGACACACAAAATTAACCCGCTCACATGGATATCATTCAATTTACACAATGATCTCACCGGGTATTTCTATTTTCATTCCTATTTTAGGGAGGAGGAAACTAAACCTTAGAAGGTTTATGTCATATCCATGAATAACAACAGCTGGTGAGTGAAAAGGCTAGAATTAAAACCCAGGCAACTGACTCCTGGGGCCACATCCTTAACTACTATGCTAGAGCAAATGTTTTAAAATTGTTTCTAGAACTCTCATACAGAAATTTAACAAATATATAATCACTGATAATAGGTTAATTATATTAAACATCCATTAATTCCTATGTAATGGAGTAAATAAATGTACTGTTAACACCTGCCTTCCAATAAATCCATATTTTAAAACTTTTTTCTTGTTCTGGAGAAGAAAGACAAGATACAGCGAGGAGAGTGTTGTTCAGCAAACACTGGTGAGTCTGGTGGAGAGTTCAGGTTCCCTTTCACTTTGAGTGTCCTAGGTCGTCCTAGCTGCATTTCAGTAAAGAAAGAAATCAGTCCAGTAAGAGGTGGAGGTGGCCAGGACTCTCAGCATGCAGTCAGCTGGGGATTGTCTTGAGTGTATTTGAATGAGGTTAGTCAGCTAAACTCATTCCAGAGTCTCAGGAGTCCTCTGCTCTGTGGGTTGACCATCACTAATAAGTGGCATGTCTTGGAAATCTATGCAAATCAAATCCTGCTTTCCTATTGATTTTTACGGATTATGAAGATATCAGTAGGCATCACTATATTTCTCACTCTGCCACTCCATTTTCCTGAGCAGTTCTTATCTTTGAAATACATGCTTACACGTAGGAGGAGAGTGCTGCGAATTTGAAGAGTTGCTTTGGAAAAGCAAATTTACCCTCATCATTTAATATAAGTTGCAATGTTTGTTGTTATAAATTTCCTTAGATCAGGGCACATATGGATTTATAAGAAAGCATGGTGGAAAATTCTCAATTAATGTGCTAGGATGCATTTTAATATTCTGTTTACCCAACTATTTAATACTTTGTCAAATAGATATTGACTGTTTTAATACTTTTTCAAAAGTAGCAAAAGAATAACAAAGCTATTTCAATTTAGGAGTAGGACAAAATACAAAGTAAAATCAAACAGATGATCTTGTTGAAATATTGGCATGATTAGTATTTGGGAGGACATCACCAACATGACAACATGGGAAGCTCCTGAATTTCCCTCCTTACATGGATTCACTGAATATTTGGCTACACACAGGTCAGTTTCCTCTGAGAGAAATTTAGAAACCAGTTGAATGACTCCTACACATCAAGAATCTGAGAAAATACCCACATCAAAATGGATAGGAAAGGTTGAGACAGACTCTTGCCATAAACCTCACCCCTAGCAGGGCATCCTACAATTAGGAGGGAAATCCCAACTCCCAGCTTCTCCCTGACTGCAAGGATGTGGACCACACATCTAGCACCCCAATTTTAAGACTACCACCAGAGGCACAGACCCCCAAATTACCTACCTCTGAGAGACATGGGGGCTTGCATTTATGAGCCCCATGGGACTATAGAAAACAAAGAAGCAACTGGTAAGTGGGTACACAGTCACTCCCCACAGCTATCCCCTCTAGACTCAGTGAAGAGGGAGCAGGTGAAAATGCTGATTCAATGCAATTCTTAGCAAAATTTCAATGGCACTTGTCAGAGAAATAGAAAAAAATATTAAAATTCATATGGAACCACAAAAGACCCTGAACGCAATCTTGAAAAAGAAGAAAAAAGCTAGGGGCATCACACTTTATGAGAGATTCTAAAATCTTCTGTTCTAATGAGGTGACTCTTGGGGGGCTCCTGAATAACTTCAGGATGGGAGCCAGCCACCAGAAAGACCAAATCATGATTAGAAGGTCAGAACTCTCATCCCTATCCCCATCCTTCAGGAAAGGGAAAGGTTCTGGAGATTGAGCAATGATTAATCATGCTTTTGTGAGGTAGCCTTCATAAAAATCCCCAAAGTACTGGGTTCAGAGAGCTTCTGGTTGGTGAACATGTGGCAACTGGGGGAGACTGGTGTATGGCGAGAGAGCATGGAAGCTTCTCACATCTTTCCTACATACCTTGCTCTATGTATGTCTTCCATCTTGCTGTTCCTGAGTTACATCATTTTTAATAAGCCAGTAATTGCATTAAGTAAACTTTTTTTTAGTTTTGTGAACACTTCTGGCAAATTAATCTAACCTGAGGAGGTGTCATGGGAACTTCTGATTTATAGCCATGGGTCGAAGCATAAATAACAACTTGAACTTGGAATTTGCATCTGAAGTAGGAGGACAGTCTTGCAGGATTGAGTCCTTAACCTCTGGGATCTGATGCTATCTCCAGGCAGATGGTATCAGCATTTAAACTGAACACCCAGCTGGTGTCACTTAGAATTGCCTGATGTGTGGAAAATCAACACATTTGGTATCAGAAGCAAAGTGTAGTAGTGTGAGAGTAAAGGAGAAACACAGAACGAATGTGTTTTTCCTACTCACAAACCAAATTACAAAGCTATAGTAATCAAAATGGTATGGTATTGACATAAAAACAGACACAAGGCTCACTGGAACAGGAGAGAGCACCCAGAACTAAACCCACATAAAAATGGTCAATTAATTTTTTTGACAAAGCCACCAAAAATAAACAATGAAGGAAGGCTAGTGTCTTCAATAAATGGTGTTGGGAAAACTGGATATATCCATGCAAAAGAATAAAACCGGGCCCCTATCTTATACCACACACACAAATTAACTCAAAATGTATTAAAGATTTAACCTAAGACCTAAAGCCCTAAAACTCCTAGAAGACAACGTAAGCGGGAAAACTCCTTGACTTGGTCTTGGCAATAATTTTTTGGATTTGACACCTAAAACAAAGGCAACAAAGGAAAGAATAAGCAAGTTGGGACTACATCAAACTAAAAAGCTTCTGCTCAACAAAGAAAACCATAAACAAAATAAAAAGTCAACCTATGGAATCAGAGAAAATATTTGCAAACCACTTATCTGATAAGAGGTTAATATCCAAGATACATAAGAAATCCATAACTCAATGGCAAAAAACCAAATAATCCAATCAAAAAGGAACAGAGGACCAGAATAGATCTTTTTCCCCCCAAAGAATATATACAAATGGCCAATAAGTACTTGAAAAAGTGCTCAGCATCACTAATCATCAGTGAAATATAAGTAAAACCCACAATGAGATATCACTTCACACCTGTTCATTGTCACATTATTCACAATAGCCAAGAGATTAAAAACAAACAAATCAATGGATGAATAGATAAAGTAAATGTCATATACATATACATATATATACTTACTGTATATTCCAATAAGGTGTGTGTGTATTTCACACAATGGAGTATTATTCAGTCATAAAAAAGAAGTAAATTCTGCCATTTGCAACAACATGATGAACCCAAAGGGCATTATTTATACTAAGTGAAGTAAGCATGGAGAAAGACAAATAATGCATGTTATTACTTATATGTAGACTTCATAAAAACAGGATAGAATGGGGGTTGCCAGGGGCTAGGGAGTGGGGAATATGGGGAGAAGTTAGTAAAAGTGTGCAAACTTCTAGTTGTAAGATGCATAAGGTCTGAGGATCTAATGTACTACATGGTGACTATGGATGATCGTACTGTATTGTGTAATTGAAATTTGCTAAGGAAATAGAGCATAAGCGTGCTCATAATTAAAAAAAAGATAAATATGTGTTGTTATGGGTATGTTAATTAGCTGGATGATGTGAATCCCATCATAATGTTCAAATCATCACATTGTATACTTTGAATATGTTACAATTTTATTTGTCAGACATACCTCAGTAAAGCTGGGAAAAAAGAGAAATATTTGTATAATTAAGACTGACTCAGCTGGGAGTAATGTTGGGGCTTTATTGACCCAGGCTAGTAGGGCAGGATGTCCTAAGTCTGAGTAGTAGTCTGATTTGTCACACCCAAAAGGAAGCTCCAGGCTAGAACAAGACCAGTGTTCACCACTTAAGGGAATTCAACATAGGAATTTTTTTTATTTGCAAAGAACTGAACTCACTCTAGCTGGTTCAAGTAAAGGAGAGTTTTGAAAGTTTACAGGGACATTTTACAAAAATGAAAGACAACTTATTTTGCTTCAGAAAAGCATATAGTTTGCTGTAAAGGTCCTAAGGATTGAGTTTTCTCTTGTGTCTGTATTTTTACTCTTTAGCTGCATTAAAAAATGTTGATTGGTTTCTCGCAGTAATACCACTAAGACAACTTGTCTGTAAGTGCGTGGCTAAAAATGACCATCCTGTCAAGGACTCACATGACCTTACGAAACTAATGGATCATTCAACACTAAAAAAAAAAAAAAAAAAATTATGTAATTTCATAAACAAAGCAAAAAAAATTAAAAAAATAAACATATCCGTGTCTGGTATACCCCCCCTTTTTTTTCTTTGTTCAAACTCTCAAGAAAGAGCAGATTCTTTCCTAGCCAATAAGTGGATTGGCTTTTCTTGTGTTGCTTTTTTATGTGTGTTAGGTGTGTAGTTGGCTATGGCTTTCAGTAGATTACATGCTAAAACACGCTCACCCCTCAACAGGTTTGGGGAGGAAATTTTTCTGAGAAGGGAATGTGAGCTTACTGGTATCCCAACACTGTATTCCAAAGTGAGGCCCAGCAGGACCTCTTTTTAAGCAGTACGGAGGTATCAAGCAAGTGTCTTTCCCCTGTCATCTCTGTTAAGCAGAACTCAAACCAGTGGCTGGGAGTTTGACTGACAGGATTCATTTACCAGAACAAAGGGATTGGCATGTGTGTGGTCAAGGCTCCAGCCCAGTAAGCTTAGGTTCAGAACAGAATCCCAATCTCAGAACAGGAGTAGGTATGCAAATCAGGAACCAAGATACAGGTACTGTCAAATGGATGGGACAACGTGACATGTGTTATGAGATGGCTTATGACTTCGAGCAATGTCTGCGTAAGCTACATGATACAGTGGAATCTGCTGAGGAGCTTGATTTCAGTACACCTGCCCAGATCTAGTGATCTGCTAAGAGAATTCTTTGGACGATATCAGGTGGTGAATGTAGTGGAGGGTTAGGTTTGGAAACCTGTGATGTACTGGGCTCTTAGATGCCTGCATGTACCTGATTCTGAGACAATCTACAATAGCAGCAAGGATATAGGTCCTCTTACTTCCAGGCTCGGGCTCTTTCCTTTGTATCCCGTGCTGCCTTTATAGTTGAGACATCACAACACTCTTCTGTATCCTAGAAACAGGGTTTGTCTTGCTGTGACTATTAGACTTTATTTTATATGATCAGGGTAGGTAGGACTTAGGTGGGTATCATGAGATTGAGTTTTGAATATATGTGTTCATAACAACTGGACTCTATCAGTCAGAAAAGGTTAGATTTTAATATTTTTTTTCAGTGACATACGATAACATATAAAGATGTTACATATCTATGCTGGATCTTCTGGGGCGCTCTCCTATGAGCTTTTCTAACTCTAGGATCTAGGCTAATTACTGAGGCAGAAGGAAAGGACAACGTGGCAAAGCATACCTTGACTTTTAAGCTTCCACCTCAAAGTGATACACATCAGTAAGTTCATAGTTCATGGGCCAAATCGAGCCCTTACTTCACATAGGCAGGGAAGTGTGATCCTATGATAGCCCTGGAAGAAGAGACCCATTTATAAAGTCCATCATGGGGATTTTTGACTTGTTTACCACTACGTCCGCAGCATTTAGAACAGTGTCTGCTATGTGGTAGGTATGTAAAAACATGCATTGAATGGACAAAGGAAAGAATAAATATATGAAAGTAAAATAACAATTCACATCACCCAGGATTAACCTTGGCTCTTGGACACAGTCCTGACATTATCTTTGCTAGAACCTTTTAGGGAAATAGCTACAGAAAAAACTATATTTGGGAAAATTGTCTTCAATATAGATTATTCATGATTGGGAAGCCCTGAGCTGTGTGAGTCCCTAATTGCATTTTATATTGGTATAGGCGGTCATCTTTTCATGTTTGTTCAAAGGGTGTTTGGCAGGTCAGTTTGAATAGTTGTCTGATTCTCAGGGTATGAAAGTGTGGGATGTGGAATTGGAGGATCATTCAGAGATTTCACTACAGAGCTGAGAGTAAAACCACCATATTGACAATTAACTTTGCAGAGGATGTCATGGGGATTCCCTTTTCTCCAAAATGATGGCTCCTCTTGGGGTTAACATTGGTTCTTACATGAAATGGCCAGAAGACTGCACTTAAGTGGCTCTCCTGAGAGGCCTGGTTCCCAAATCTGTAGGCACATTAAGATTAATGGCCACTTCCATTTCCCTGCTTTGTCCTCAGTAAGCATGAGTCCTTAGAGCCACTTTATGCCAAGAGAACAAACGTCTGTAAGTGCCCCTTCCATTTCTGGGCAATCTAAAACCTGCCCATAATTTGGCTAATTTGTAGTTGATCATGGGGAAGATAATGAGTAGGGAAAATTGAGGGAGCAGGGGACAGAGTTGCTAGGAAACAGATTTACTTCTTACATCTAGACAAATAAACTAAAAAAAAAAAATGGTGTGAATGAGTCCGGTTACTAACAATTTCAGTTCCAAGGAAGCACAACTACGAAAATAGCGTTCCCATGAAAAAGCACCAGTCAGAGGCAGAGGCTCTGGGGAAAGGAGTGGAACATGGAGATTCAGAACAGAATAGTACTTCTTAGAGTAGATTTGCTGATTAAATGAAGTACTTGATGGAAAGGGCTTAGCACACTATCTGCATCAAGGAGGTGGTCAATAAATATTAGTCAAAATAATTATTGGTATTATAAATATATATGACATTGATTTAAGTTAGTAATAGTCTCATCATCTTCTTATGGGTTCTGGTTCTATCTCTTCCAGCAACTGCTAACATGTCTTCCATTACTAGTTTAAATAATTTCTGAGTCTTCGTCTCCTCATTTCACCTCCTGTGCTTCGATTGCTGGAAGGGTCAATGAGGGAAGGTGTGTGTGAGCAATTTATAAACTTCAAGGAATTTTATGTCTGCAAAGGGCATAATTTGTCAGCTTCATTATTGCTAACAGCAACTCCCTGGACCCAAGAGGGATTTTGACATAGATCTTTGGGGCTCCGTTTCTGCTCTTCTCTCCTTTCTCTGCACTTCAAATCCCAGTCATTTTAGCAGCTGTGAACTCTGATCTCTGTTTCCCCAACCCAGCAGAAATGCTGCTGTCTGCTTGACTCTATTTTTCTGCATCGTGATTTGGGAAATGCCCTCACGAAGAGAGCTGGTGTGTGAATTGGGAGGGTTTTACCTCACGTGCTTCCCTTCTCTTGAGGCTCATAGCCTTACATTGGTTATTGTTCAGTGTCTGAAAACAGTTGTTTTATATATTTTCTTTAGCTTTTACAGCAGAGATTAAATCTGATAGCAGCTACTCCACAAAGGCTAGAACTAGAAGTTATTGTAGCTTTCTTAAAGCTTTTATTTTGCTGGGTGAGAAAACAAACAAAAATCCTTCAAGTAAACCAATTAATAAAATAAGTGCAAATTGTGATATACTCTATGAAGAAAAACAAAGGCACTGAACTAGAGGTGAAAAACAGGGAGGGAGGGCAGGATTGAGGGTATGGTGGTCAGAGGAGGCTGCTTTGAGGAGTCTGAAGGAGTCTGAAGTTATAAAGGATGAGTAGGAAACAAGAATAAAGGATGAGGGCGCCTGGGTGGCTCAGTCGTTAAGCGTCTGCCTTTGGCTCAGGTCATGATCCCAGGGTCCTGGGATCGAGCCCCACATCGGGCTCTCTGCTCAGCGGGAGGCCTGCTTCTCCCTCTCCCACTCCCCCTGCTTGTGTTCCCTCTCTCGCTGTGTCTCTCTCTGTCAAATAAATAGATAAAATATTAAAAAAAAAACAAAAACAAAGGATGAGTAGGGCCTTACTTATGTGAAGCAGAGGTAGGAGGGAAAAACAAAGGAGAATTCTAAGTAAAAGTATAGATTCTGAATAAATGATGCTTGCCAAAGCTTAACGCTGCACAAACAAGAGCCAGAGTATTGCATTAAACCTGAGTGCCATGATTTAAAATAGATAAGTTGTAAGTGTTGTTAAGCTGGAGGCCTCCGGGGACCCTGAAAGGGGAGAAAGAAAGAAGTCAAGGCTATAGCTGGGGACTGGGTATGGGGCAGCGTTTGGGGGTATGCACTATGAGTGCTACCTTCAAATACCCAAAGAGCTGAGATAAAGAGGATAAGCAACACTCTAGCCCAGGGGTTAGCAAACTACAGCCCAGGGGCCAAATCCAGCCACACAGCCTACAAACCAAGAATGGATTTTTTACATTTTTTTTTTTTTAAAGATTTTATTTATTTGACAGAGAGAGACACAGCGAGAGAGGGAACACAAGCGGGGAGAGCGGGAGAGGGAGAAGCAGGCTTCCTGCTGAGCAGGGAGCCCAAAGCGGGGCTCCATCCCAGGACCCTGGGATCATGACCTGGGCCGAAGGCAGACGCTTAACGACTGAGCCACCCAGGCGCCCCGGATTTTTTACATTTTTAAATTATTACATTTGAAATGGTTGTATTAGTACCTGTATAATTGCTTTGATTTTGTTGCTTGGCCCACAAAGCTTAAAGTCATTATCTGGCCCTTTAAGAAAAAGTTTAATGACCCATGCTCTAGAACAATTGCAGGAAATTAATTTCCTGTAGCAAAGGAAATGAGAAGCAGGTTGGGGATACAGATTCTTTACGGGAAAAGTATTTCCTAGATGGGGTCCTGGAGGGGTCTCCCTCATAGGCCTTCTCCTTACCCCTCATTTCACACTGGCTAGTTTTCCACCTACTCAGCCCATGCACGAGAGGACGTTGTTTGGCTTCTTGAGAAAAATGTGGAAGTGCTGGATCAATTGGCTAAGAATTTGATTCTGTGAAATTGGACGGTTTTCTATTTAGCTGAGACAGTAGTTTGATTTGGAAAGACCCAGTTAGTGACTGTAACTAATATATTGTATCACTAAATTAAATTATTTTTATCATCCCTCCAATTGGATTTAAAGCATAAAGTCCTTGAGTAACAGATGAGTATCTGAAATTAATCTGTCGTAAGTCATCAACAACCAGGGGAAGACTAGTTCATAGTATAATAAACCAGGCTAATTCTCCAGAAACTAGGCTCTGGGCCCAGGTACTTGAAAAGGAAAATACTAATTTCAGAGCAGTCTTTCCTAGCAAAAACCAAACAGGTGATGGAATATCCTGGAACACACTATAGGTATTGTTCCTTTACCTAAGAAGGAGTATAGTCTGATGGGGAGATAGAAAATAATAGGATGTAGATAGGACATTCACTTAGTTTTTTTATGTATAGTGTTACGTCCATAGTGCTATAAAATGTAGGCCAGACATGTAGCTTGGCTTTGAAGGAAGTTAAAGACAGTTTTCTAGAGAAGATGACACCTAGGTGAAAAATTTTCCCTCAGTTTTATTGAGAAAGAATTGACAAATATCACTATATAAGTTTAAGGTATACAGTATAATGGTTTGATGTACATATAAGTTCAGCTAATATCCATCTTCTCATATGGATAAAATAAAAAGAAGAAAAGAAGAAAGGAAAAAAAATCTCTTTGTGATGAGAACTCTTAGGATTTAACAACTTTCTTATCAACTTCCCTGTATATCACAACAGCAGTGTTAACTAGATAGTCATCACATTGTAAATTGCATCCCCAGTACTTATTTATCTTATAACTGGAAGTTTGTACCCTTTGATTCCCCTTTCTCCAATTTCCCCCTCCCCTCACCCCATGCCTCTGGTAACCACAAGTCTGATCTCTTTTTCTATGATTTTTTTTTTAGATTTCATACATAAGTGAGATCATATAGTGTTTGTCTTTCTCTGATTTATTTCATTTAGCATAGTATCTTCAAGATCCATTCGTATTATAACCGATATTAGGATTTCCTCATTTTTAATGGCTGAGTAATATTCCATTGTGTATATATATATATATATATATATATATATATATACCACAAATTTTTCATCCATGCACCCATCAATTGACCTTTAGGTTGTTTCCATGTGTTGGCTATCATAAATAATGCTGCTATGGGGTGCAGAGATCTTTTTGAGTTAGTATTTTCATTACTTTTGGATGTATTCCCAGAAGTGGAATTTCTGAATCATATGGTAGTTCTATTTTTCATTTTTTGAGGATCCTCTATACTGTTTTCCACGGTGGCTGTACAAATTTACAATCCTACCAGAAGTGTACAGGAGTCCCTATCCTCCAAATCCATGCCAGCATTTGTTATCTCTTATCTTTTTTTTTTTACAAGTACCAGTCTAACAGGAGTGAGGTGATATCTCATTGTGGTTTTAACTTGCATCTCCCTGTTGACTAGTGATGTTGAGCATCATTTTATGTACTTGTTGGCCTTTTGTATAT
Organism: Leptonychotes weddellii; assembly: GCF_054177405.1. Classification (NCBI taxonomy): domain Eukaryota; kingdom Metazoa; phylum Chordata; class Mammalia; order Carnivora; family Phocidae; genus Leptonychotes; species Leptonychotes weddellii. The sequence goes on from NC_138375.1 coordinate 40,260,339, forward strand.
ATTCTCTGGAGAAAATCTATTCAAGTTCCTTGCTCATTTTTTAATTGGGTTCTTATTTATAGTTTGCTATTGAGCTGTATGAATTCTTAATGTCTTTTGGAATTAATCCCTTAATCAGATACATGGCTTGCAAATATATATTTTTTCCTATACTGTAGGTTGTCTTTTCACTTTGTTTATGGTTTCCTTTGTTGAGCAGACACTTTTTAGTTTGATGTAGTCCCACTTGTTTGTTTTTGATTTTGTCAGCTTGGACTTTAGGTGTCATATCCAAAAACTCATTACCAAGACCACATCAAGAAGCTTTGTTCCTGTGTTTTCTTCTAGGATTTTCATGGCTTACAGGTCTTACATTATATCTTACAAGTCTTACATTTTATGGCTTACAGGTCTTACATTATATCTTACAGGCCTTACATTTTCAGGTCTTACATTTATATCTTTAATCCATTTCAATTTAATTTTTGTCAGGGGTGTAAGATGTGGATCCAGTTTTATTCCTTTACAGATGAATATCTAATTATCCCAGTACCATTTATTAAGGAGACTATTTTTTTCTCCACTGAATATTCTTGGCTCCTTTGTCAAATATTAGTTGATCATATATGCTTGGGTTTATTGCTGGGCTCTTGATTCTGTTTCATTGGTCTGTTTGTTTCTGTGCCACCATCACAGTTTTGTTGACAGAACAAACAAAAAAATGGCAGGGCCATTCTATACTGAGGAGTTTGAATTTCATCCTGAGGGCAGTGGGGAACTACTGAAAGATATTAACCGTGACATGATTATATTTGAATTTTAGAAAGATTGTTCTGGTAGCACGTTGGGGAGTTGAGTGGAACAGAGTAAGACCAGAGCTTGGGGTTATGTTAAAATTGCTGTTGCAGTTACCCAAGTGACAAGTGACAGTGATGCAGGCAGTGGTGGGGGCAATGGGAAGAGGGGAATGAAATACCAAGGAAGTGAAATTATAGGATTAATTATTGCTTGGATGTGTGCAGTAAGTGAGAAAAGAGAGGTCAAGAATACCATTTAGATATCTCTGGAATAAGATGACCACTGCAGGAAAGATGCACAGAAAATTAAATGCCAAGGAAGGAATGATTAGTAGTATAAAATAGTACTGAGAACCATGAGAGTATTGACTTGAAAATTGGGGAAGGCTTCATGGAAGAAGTGGTATTTGAGATAAGCCTTGAAAGTTGGGTAAGTTTTTATAAGGAGAGTTGGTTGTGCTCCTTATGAGGAGGATGACAGTGTTAGAAAATGCTTGGAAGAGAGTGATGTGTCTAAGAGAGGCATTCTTTACTTTCATAGGTAGGTAACTGTTTGTAGTTCAGTGTTATTGCCATCCATCTCTTTATTTGACTGTGATGATGTTCTCATGAGAAAGCCATGGTAAGTAAAATGATCTCCTTTTCAGTGGTAAGATGCCAACTCTGGGGTAAAAGGATGCTTCCAAGCTCCCCACTTTGTAAGGAGAAGAACCATGGCTTGAACCCACACAGTACTGAGTACAAGGCAACATGAAGCTGGATCCAAATGGAAACCCAATCAGTTGCTCCTCACCTGTCAGCAGAAATAGCTCTCAAACAAGAGAAATTTTAGCAATAGAATCCAGTCATACTTGAACTGTGTATCAGGGAAGAACAAAACCTGAGATTGGGATAGCTTTGTGGGAGTTTTAGAGGAAACTTCAAGGGCACTGTGAACCAAACAAAACCACTGAAGGGCTTGAGTGACCATTCTTCTGCTCCGGGGAGGCAGTTGCTTGCATATGGCCATTTGGAAAGATATGCCATGAATCCCGGTATTATAATTATAATTATTATTATAATTAATTATAGTACAATATGATTTTATTTTGTTGCTCAAATTATTCTACCTTTGGCCATTGGGAACTTTTCAAATTGTCTTCTGTGTTCTTTTGACATACCTTCATCATTGTGGATATTCATTTTTTTTTAGTACTTTCTTACTTTCTGGCACTACAGGATGTTTCAGGCTCATTTTATAGATTTCCTGCTTATGTATGTAGTTCTTTTAGCTTTTGCTCTTATAGACCCCACTAATTTCTAGTTGGGTTTATCCCATCCTCATACATTTATTTTTTTTTTTCTCAAAGATTTTATTTATTCATTCATGAGAGACAGAGAGAGAGAGAGGCAGAGGAAGAAGCAGGCTCCCAAGGAGCAGGGAGCCCGATGCGGGACTCGATCCCAGGACCCTGGGATCATGACCTGAGCTGAAGGCAGACGCCTAACCATCTGAGCCACCCAGGCGCCCCATCCTCATACATTTATACCACAGTTAGTTTCCTTGGCCACATTATGCATTCCATCCTGACATTCCCTGATCCTAACTCATTTTTTTAAATTTGCATATGTTAGTTTCATTCTTTGTCCTATAAAGTTTTATAGGTTTTGACAAATGCATAATATCACATATCCACCATTGTAGTATAATAGAGAATAGTTTCACTGCCCTAAAAAAAAAAAAATCCACTGTGCTTTAACCCTCCTCCCCAGACTTCAGGAAAGAAACAACTTACGTGTTTACCAACTCTATGATTTTGCCTTTCCGGAATGTAATATATATTGGGGTCTCTTGGACCATCCCTAGGTTTGATGATTCACTAGGAAGACTCAGGGAACTTAGCAAATAGCACTCACAGCTAAGATTTTATTACAAAATACGAAATAAAATCAGCAAAAGGAAAAGGCACATGGGAGCAAAGTCAGGGTAAAAGGCACAGACCTCCAAGAATTCTCACCCAGTGGAGTCACACAGGGTGTGCTTAATTCTCTCAGCAATGAGTTATGACAACATGCATAAAGTGTTGTCCACCAGGCAAACTCGTTAACGACTCTGCCCCCAAGGTTTTTGTCAGAGGTTGGTCATATAGGTACACTCTGTATAGCATGTGCCCAAATCCTGGACTCCTGGAAGAAAAGGTGTCCAGCTCACACCATATTGTTTGCACAAGAAGTTTAGACACAGTGATCCACTCTTACGAATTCTTGGAATGGTCGGAACCCCCCTGAAATCCAAGTCCTGAAACACCAGCCAAGCAACAACTTGCAAGCAGTCCTTTCTAAGGACAGCAGTCTTAGAGGCCTTTGTTAACTCTTTTATGTACACCCTGTGAACGAGGTCATACAATGTGTAGGCTTTTCAGACTGACTTCTCGCACTTAGCAAAATGCATTTAAAATTCACTCATGTCTTTACATGGTTTGATACCTTATCCCTTTTGATCACTGAATAGTATTCCATTGTTTGGACATACCACAGCTTGCTTACACATTCACCTATTGAAGGATATTTTCGTTGCTTCCAGGTTTTAGAGATTATTACCAAACTTCTCTAAACATTTGTGTATAAGTTTTTGTATGGACATAAGTTTTCTAACCAGCTGTGTACCTAGGAGTGTGATTGCTTGATTGTGTGATAAGACTATGTTTAATGTTACAAAAAACTGCCATACTATTTTCTGAAGTATGTAGCATTTTGATTTTTTACTAGCAATCAATGAGAGGTCCCATTGCTCTGCATCCTTGCTAGCAATTGGTATTATATATTTTAAAATTTTTGTTTTAACTATTTTAATAGTGCATGGTAGTAACCTTGTTTCAGTTTGCACTTCCTTAATGACAGGTGATGTTGAACAACTTTTCAGGTACACAACAAAGTGTGTACCTCTTTAAAACCTCAGTGAAGTGTATATTCACACATTCTGCTCATTTTTAAATTAGGTTTTTTTTTTGTTGTTGTTGAGTTTTAAAATTTTTGTGTGTTTTGAATACAAGTCCTTTACTAACTCGCCTAGTCTTTGGCTTCTCTCTTCATTATCTTTTTTTTTTTTTTTAAAGATTTTATTTATTTATTTGACAGAGAGATAGAGAGAGAGCACAAGTAGGCAGAGAGGCAGGCAGAGGGAGAGGGAGAAGCAGACTCTCCACCGAGCAGGGAGCCCGACGTGGGGCTCGATCCCAGGACCCTGGGATCATGACCTGAGCCGAAGGCAGCCGCTTAACTGACTGAGCCACCCAGGTGCCCCTCTCTTCATTATCTTAACAATGGTTTTCATGGATTGAAAGGTTTTAATTTTAATAAAATCTAACTTATCAATTTTTCTCTTTTCTAGATCATACTATTGGTGTTGTATCTAAAAACTCATCACCAGACTCAAAGGCCCCTATATTTTCTTCTAGAAGTTTTATAGTTTTTCTTTTACATTTTTATGATCCATTTTGAGTGAATTCTTATGTAAGGTTGTAAATTCTATGTGTAGGTTTTTTTGTTGTTGTTTTTTTATGTATAGGTTTCCAGTTGTCCCAGCATCGTTAGTTGAAAATACCATCCTTCCTCCATTGAACTGCCTTTGCGCCTCTGTCAAAAATCAGTTGACAATGTTTGTTTGGATTTATTTCTAAGCACCCTATTCTGTTCCATTGATCTGTGTTTCTATTCTTTCACAAATAGCATACCATCTTGATTACTATAGTTTATGATAAATCTTGAAATAGGTTACATGTCTTGAAGATGTTCTTCAGTATTGTGTTGGCTACTCTAGGTCTGTTGCCTGTCTATGTAAACTTTAGAATTAGTTTGTTGATATCTAAAAAATAGCTTGCATAAGTGTGCTTTTTTATTACAGGTCTTTGCAGAACCATTAGTATACTAAAGTGCATTCTGAATATCTAAGAAGGATATATACTTTGCAGCATTTCCCAAACTTATTTGACTTCAGTATTCTTTTTTTCTAGACTTAAGTTGCATGACCTCAATGATAATTCCCTTCTTTTGACAAAAGGAAACACTTAAGCTCATAGAGGAGAAAGTGTCTTGCTCTAGACTAGGATAATAATTTTATTACGATCAAGGCCTGGACTAGAAACTTTTTTTTTTTTTAATTTTGTGGCTATAATTATATTTTGGTCACATCCATACATGACATACATCTCTACCTTCAGATAATGTTGTAGTTAGTATAAAAGCTCAGAGAAGCATAAGATAGATATTCTCTGTCTTGAAAGATTTCAATGCTTCATGCTAGATGAATTTTTTTTTAAAGAGTTTATTTATTTATCTGAGAGAGAGAGATAGCGAGAGAAAGCACGAGTGGGGGCTGGGGAGAGGGAGAAGCAGACTCCCTGCTGAGCAGGGAGCCCAAACTGGGCTCAATCCCAGGACCTAGAGATCATGACCTGAGCCAAAGGCAGACGCTTAACTGACTGAGCCACCCGGGCACCCCATAGATGAATGGGTTTTCATTCAACTTATTCTCTCAAACAATAGTGAGTAAATGTGATTATATATTATATATAATAATTTTTTCTCATTCAGATTATTTAAAATTGTATAATTTAATAGCAGGGATAATAATAACAAATCTTAGTATCTCATGCTTTTAATGTCTATTGATACCTATCCAATAAACATGGTGGGATTGGGGGCACACTCATTGAAAATGATAAATGGCAGTGGATTGAAAATACTAAAGTGGGTCTGAAGCCCACCAATCTCACAGAGCCTTTATTGGGTTTGAAATTCATTCTGTTGACACTTCTCACTCTCCTCAGGGTCATGGGTTATGTTTTGTTCCTTTGTTTACTTAAATAGAGCTCTACTAATGAGTGATTCTGAAAGGATTTCCCTAAGGGTTAAATATTGCTCTTCTTCTAAAGCTCCATCAGCTTATTCAAGTACTTCTGAAGGGTCACTGAAATGATCCTCAAGGTCCATGGGTTAGTGGTTTACAGAAATGACAAAGTGTGTACCTCTTTAAAACCTCAGCTCTCTGCTTGGTTTATGTCTTTTTACATTAGGTTTTGGGAGCAGCTTGGGGGTGGTACCAATGGTTGGTTCTGTTGGTGGGCTTGTAGCTTTATTTATATAACTGTATTAACAATACCTAATCATATTATGAGCAGGTGTTCTGTCATAAGTTGAATGGTGGCTCCAAAAAAAGGTATGTCCAAGTCTAAACACTTGGTACCTGTGAATGTGAAAAAGGAAAAAGGAAGGGTCTTTGCAGATGTAATTAAGTTAAGGAGCTTAAAATGGGATCATCCTGGATTATCCTGGATGGGCCCTAAATTCAATGTCCTTACAAGAGGTAGAAAAGGAGAAGGCACCAGGGAAGGTCATGTGAAGATGATGGCAGAGGTTAGAGTTACATGGCCACAAGCCAATGAATGTCTGGGGCCAACAGAAGCTGGAAGAGGCAAGGAAGAATTCTTTCCTGGAGGCTTAGGAGGGAGCTTGGCTCTGCTGGCCCCTTGATTTTGGACCCTGGCTTTTAGAACTGTGAGAGAATAGGTTTCTGTTGTTTTAAACCACCAAATCTGTAGCAATTTGTGACAGTAGTCACAGGACATATACCTTCTCTTCCAAGATTTCCAACTTAAGTTTTGAAATATTCAGGGCATCTTTCTGGTAGTGTAAGGTTTGTCAACCCACAAGGATCGTAAGGTGAGAGTCAGAGCTCTGTGGGGTCAACAGCATGTGCTTTAACTCTGCATCATGCCTACATGCCTGGGTAGATCTTGGTGTCATCATAGGTGCAATATTATGATTTTTAAGAAATACATTTTTGGTCAGTCAGATGACCAAAATACTTGGTCTTTGTCCATGGTTCCTGGCTCACGGATCCTAAAACCCTTGGAATTTTTCCTGCAATAAGAATAGTGAGGTGCCCAAAAGTCACCTAAAAGCCCTCAACTAACCTCAGGATTGGGGCCTGGCTCACAGGAGAACCAAACTTGTGATTAGAGGGTTGGAACTTTCAGTTCCTTTGCCCCCACCTCCGGGGAGGGGTGAGTGTCTGGAGATTGTGTTCAATTGCCAATGGCCAATGATTTAATCAACCATGCCTATGTAATGAAGCCTGCATAAAACCCAAAAAGGGCAGGGTGCAGAGAGCTTCAGGGGTGGTGACTAAGTGGAGGTGCAGGGAGAGTGGTGTGCCTGGGAACAGCAAGGGCGTTCCCTACTCTTTCTTTTTTAACTTGATCATTTTTACAATGGAGAGCAACCCATGGGTGATAAAATATCCACGTCCATAAGTGGCTGATGACAGGTTTTACTTGTATATGTGAAATGTATATATTATTTTACATATTCTTACCATTTAAAATTCTTGCCCCTAGCACTTTGGAAAGAGATTTAAGAGCACTCTGCTGATTTTAACTCTCAGAGGCTGAAAACAAACTCTAACATCATAAGAAAATCTTGTGGTTTTTGTAAATATGCCGTTAAAATACAAAATAGCATTAGATTTTATTCATTACTTTCTCTTCATTTTATTGTCATGATACTATTTCCTGCACTTTTGCAATAGCTGAGTAACTGTCTACCTTCTTCTAGTTGACTTTCAACCATCTGTTCTACACATTAACAACTGAATCTTCATAAATCTCAGCTTTGATAAAGTATTCCCTCCACTTAAATGCTTTATCCTATCTGCAAATGTCTACAAAGGGAAGCCCACTTAAACTGCTTAACCTGGCCCTAGGCAATCTTTTCAGCTGTATTCTGACCTGCTTATTAAAAGTGCAGAGAGATTCTCCTGACCCTTAGACAATGCTTCTCAAACTTTAATGCACATCTGAGTCACCTAGGGGGATCTTGCTATAATGCAGATTCTGATTCAATAAGTCTGTGGTGGGGACTTGGGTTCTTGCCTTTCTAAGAAGTTTTCAGGTGATGGTAATAAAGCTAGTCCAAGATCCACACTTTGAGTAGCAAGACTGTGACAATAGGCCCTTCTGCTATATGCACTCATCATATTTCATTGTTATATGTTTAGTAACTGTCTTTTCCTTACTGGTGATTATGTCCCAGGGGACCATAGACCATATCAGACCTGTTAGTTTCACTGTTAAATCCCTTGGCACCTATCAAAATGAACCTGAGATTCTTAATACTCTACTTTGGACGGAACCTAATCTCCCCCTTTTCTTTAAGCTGCAGGAAGTGAATTGAATCCAGAGAAGTAAAGTGACCTCTCCAGGATAATACTATGAATTTAGTGGCAAAGCTGGGATGAGTAACTGGTCTCTGAAATAAATACCTACTGTGGCACAAAACTTCAAGTAAAGTTCTTAGGACAAGTAGCACATTATTCAGAACTTGCCCCCCAGATATTGGATACTTAACATAGAACTCCCATTGCAAGCCCTTTGGCAAATTGCAAATGTCTGAGAGAAGACAAGAAATACCTCTGGGGCATTTCTCAGAGTCCAAGGAGGCTCTGCAATTAGACTAACAGCTTATAGCATAAGTAGAGTGTAGCCAATTGAGAAGGATTGACCTAATTCTTCCTTTTTAATTACCTTAATTTTATGCATCAGGTAATTAATTGAATGACTTAGTGATTACAGATGTTTTCTCTATCTCCAGCCAGGAATGAAAACAAGTTGCATCAGAAACATAGGTGGGGATAGGAAGAGCGATCAGGGCCTGGCCCACTTGATAAGAATCTGCATGGACCCCCATGCTGTAGTAATAAAAAACAAAACAAAACAAAAAACACACATACTGTTGTATTTTATATCTATCTGAGCAATGTATTTGTCTACCCAGTAGGAGGAAAATACAGGTAATGCCCAAAAATAGCTTCCAGGACTAGACCAGGGTTTCTCAGTTTTGGGGCCATATAACTCTTTGTTTTAGGGAGCTATCCTTTCCACAGGATGTTTAGCAGCATTCTTGACCTCTACCCACTAGATTCCAGTGTCCATTCTCCCCTACATGCACACACACCAAGTTATGGTACAAAGAAAAATGTCTCCAAACATTGCCAACTGTCTCCTGGGGGAGAAAAGGAAAAAATCATCCCCGGTTGAGAACAACTGGACTAGACCATCGGTCAGGCTAAGTGTGTCTACAGGGCTGTTGCACACAAATATACAAGTTGTACAGTAACAATTCCAGAGTGCCATTCTCACAGATTTCAATAATGTTTGGTGCAACTTTTTTTCAGATTTTGATAATATCTGCAACCCAAGGTTTTGGCCTTTAATAATGAATCTTTATAGAATAAGAGCTTCCCATATTTATTTATTTTATTTTATTTTATTTTTTTATTTGACAGAGACAGAGACAGCGAGAGCAGGAACAGAAGCAGCAGGAGTGGGAGAGCTCCAGAGAGCAGGCTTCCCACTGGGGAGGGAGCCCGATGCGGGACTCGAGCCCAGGACCCTGGGATCATGACCTGAGCCGAAGGCAGACGCTTAACAACTGAGCCACCCAGGCGCCCAAGAGCTTCCCATATTTAAATTCAGTGGGAAGAATTTGCAAAAACTATCTGCCTATCAGAATATCTGGGGACTTTAATGTCTAAGAAGATAATCCATCTTGATCTCCACAAATGTTCTTGTCTTCCATCTCACCTCATTCTAGTCCTTGTTATCATCAGTAACCTCTGAAATTGTCATTTCAAACATCTTTCTCTCTAATCACCAACCTTTGTGCTTCTGACTTATCATCTAATGCTCCCAACAATATTTAGACACCACCTGGCTCTCCAATTTGACATCAACATTTTGTGTCTTATGCTATTATGCTATTTGTCTCTTTACCCAATTCAGACTTTCTTGTCCATCATGGTAATCATTCCCTGTAAAAACCCTCAATAACCTTGCCTTACCAACCCCTGCAATGTGTTTGCCTGGCTAAACCCAATGCATATTGAATCTGATTATTTACCTTGTCTGTATCTGTATCTAAACAGATAAACATCTGCACCTAAATGGAAAAGACACACACAGTATAGTGATGAATCCGTTGTAGTTTAAATTCAAGACCACAAACCTCAAAGGGGCAATCACACTGCCTAGAATTCCCATCCTGATGACTTTGTTTTCTCCTGAGACAGCCCTTTTATATTTCACTCCCTCAGATGTCTTACCACACCTGTGCTCTCACTGTTATCTAATAACTTTGTCTGAAAAATAGAAGCAGAGGGAACTCTCATATACATGTTATCAAATCTGGAACATAGCTTTCTTTGGACCCCAATTCTCTGTCTTCTATCCTTTCACTGCTCCTGTCCAAGGGCCAGTCTCCTATGCTCTCTGTCCCAGCTCCTCTAACTTCCTCAAGCACATCCCTTCAGTATTTCCCCCATCCCTGCATCACAGTTTCTTCCTTTTATCAAAGTCATTCCCATTGCATATAAATACACTAGTTTCTCACATTTTACATTATCCTCTCATGATCCAAATTCTATTTCTTCATATCTCTCTCTTCTTCAACAGTAAATCTCGAAAGATTGGTCAGTACTCATTGGATCTGGGTCCTTATCTCCCACTACTTCTTCATCTCCTCCAATCTGGCTTTTACCATCATTAGTTCTCTAAAACCATTCCTAACCATGATCATCATGTTGCCAAAACTAATGGAAACTTCTCTGAACTTCTTACTCACCATTTACTGTAGCCAGTCTCTCCTTTGTGAAACTCTTCTCTTCGTGTCTACTATATCACCCTCTCATAATATTTTTCTGGACTCTTTATATATCCTCCCTTATTTTTATTTTTATTTTTTTGTTCCAATTCTACCTTTAATTGTTAGAGTTCTCTACTGGTCCTGGATCATTCTCTGCCTACACATTCTCCTACAGTGATCTCATGCACCCCATGGCTTTAAATATCAAAATGGATGAAGATGACTCTCTGATCTTTATCTGCATCCTGTATTCTTTTCTGTGGTCCAGATTTATATTCCATCTGACTCTTTACTATTTATAATTGAGTGTATGATAGGCATGTCAAATTAGCATTTTCAAAACAGAGTTTTTGAATTTTCCCTTCCTCTCCTTCCATGCCCCCCAAGACTTTCTTATATCATTAAATGGCACCCTCACCCACCCAAGCCCACTCAGAGCTCACTCAGGCCCCAACCCCAGGAGTCAACCTTGCTCTGTTCCTTACTTTCTTTCCTGACTTAACAATCCTTCATCATGGGTTTCATTCTATTTCTGAAAAATATCTTCTTTCTCTGGTCAAAGAGCAACAGCACCAAAAACTTACTAAAGGTGGCAAGGCAGATTTTATTCAGCCTTTATTCAGTAGGGGATAGAGACTCTAGTATAAGCTGAGCTCAACTCCAATTAAGACAAAGGTAACAGATTTTCAAAGGGAAGACAGAGAGGAATGAGAAGGGACTATGGCGAAGTGAAAAGGAGGGAACAAAAAGGGACTGGGGGCTGTGGGAAATGGAAAATTACAGAAAGGAGTAAGTGGAGAGTTACCCAAAATGATTTGGCAGTGTGAACCGGAACAACGCACATTTTGTGGTTTGGCAACATTGGTTTTTTTTTTGTTTTGTTTTTTTTGAGCAAAGACCCAGAGCAATGGCTAGGGTCGCCTTTAGAGACATGGCCTAGTACAGTCTAAAGTTTAGTCAAGTCTCTTCGCACAGTGTTTGTTCAAGTCTTTTGTGCCATGTGGCTGTTTACAGTTCACACCCTCTTCATTATTACCACCTTGTCCATCATTTATCATCTAGATTTTTGAAGGAGGCTCTTCAATGGTCTCCTTGCACACATTCTTGCCCAGTGCCAATTGAATTATGTGTTCATTAGTCATTAAGGACATGCGAGTCAAAACCACAATGATATACCACTGTATACCCATTCCAGTGGGTATGAAAAAGACAGACGATAACGAGGGTCAGTGAAGTTGCAAAGAAACCGTAACCCACTACTGGTGGGAACATAAAATGATACAGTCACTTCGGGAAAGTTTGGAAGTTTCTTAAAATGTTAAACATTGAGTCACCATGTGACTGAGCAGTTCTATTCCTAGATATCTACCCAAGAGAAATGAAAACATATGTCTACACAAAAAGTGTACCTAAATTTTATTATCTGTCCATTGTGGATCAGCAGAGGGGCTCTACTCTTGCTGTCCATTCAGGGGTAGAATGACAAAGCAGCCACCATTCCAACCAACAATTGTTAGTTGTTCTAGAGGGAAAACATAACTCTAGGAGATCTTCTATTAGTAATTAAGTCATACACATTACCTCTGCTTACAATTTAGGGGCTAGAAATAATCACACATCCCCACCTAACATAAGAAAAACGAAGTGGGGGCGCCTGGGTGGCTCAGTCGTTAAGCGTCCGCCTTCAGCTCAGGTCATGATCCCGGAGTCCCGGGATCGAGCCCCGCATTGGGCTGCCTGCTCGGTGGGAGGCCCGCTTGTCCCTCTTCCACTCCTCCTGCTTGGGTTCCCTCTCTCGCTGTGTCTCTCTCTGTCAAATAAATAAATAAATCTTTAGAAAAAAAAAAAAAAGAAAAACGAAGTGCAATCCTGGGAAGTGGAGAACCAGAAATGGTCGGCAAGCATACCAGTGTGCCCTCGGCTTGGTATAATTTTTCTTCATCTCTGTGCAGAGCTGTCTCCTTCTCATCCTTTAGTTCCCAAGACTTCCCTGAGAGAACTTCTATAAGAAGTTTATCCCAAGCAGTGCCTCTACCTCTTGTACAATCCTTTTCAGCTCTTTATCCCATCCCCCCCTAAGTGTTACGACACTGCTTATTTTATGGTCTGAAATTGTTTGATATATTTCTTTTTTTTTTTAAGAGATTTAATCTCTCTCTTTTTTTTTTTAAGATTTTATTTATTTATTTGAGAGAGAGAATGAGAGAGAGAGAGCACATGAGAGGGGGGAGGGTCAGAGGGAGAAGCAGGCTCCCGCTGAGCAGGGAGCCCAATGCGGGACTCGATCCCATGACTCCAGGATCATGACCTGAGCTGAAGGCAGTCGCCCAACCAACTGAGCCACCCAGGCGCCCTGTTTGATATATTTCTTTGCCTATTTGACTATTGACTAACTCTTCCCACTACAACATAAACTTTTGGAGGCTGTAATTTGTACTCTCTCTGTTTCATTCATTACTGAATCCCCAGCTTTTAGGACAATGCCTAGCAGGCTCATAATAGAAAATCAATAAATATTCATTAAATGAATGAATGAACAGCACTTTCATGCTGTCCTTTCTTCTTCTTCTTTCAAACAAAATACTATGCATTCTCTAATGTTCAGCTTAATGTCATCTGCTCTGTAAAGCCTTTGCCTAACCAGAGGTAATTTCTAACTTAACCATGGTCTCAAAAAATTTTACTTATTTCTTTTTTTTATAGCAGATACCCTGACTTATATCTTTGCAATCGTATGCATGGCTCTCCATTATTTCCTATTCCATACTTTGAATTAGATTTAAGAACCTTATTAAAGCTAAGTATTAGGTCTTATAAGTAGTTTCTATCCCAGTGCCCAGCCCATTTAACAAATATTTACTGAATACCTGTGTTCTAGGTGCTGGGGATAGAGTAGTAAACAATACAGAGTCCCTGCCGTCATGAGACTTATTTTCTACTGCAACAGACAGATCAAGCAACAAATAAATATATGACATTATTAAGATGTGATAAGCATTTTGAAAAAAATTAAAGCAGAATAAGGGAGATAGCAAAGAAGGAGTGTTAGTCAGGGAAAGCTTTTCTGAAATGTGATATTTGAATAGAGAACTGCATGAAGTGAAGATGTAAGCCATCAAAACATCTGTGAGAAGTATGCTATAGGCAGAGAGGACAGCAAGCACAAAAGCCATGAAATGGGACTGAGCTAGAAGAAGACTGTTATGGTGTGGGCAGAGTGGGATTGGGACCACATTTCTTGCAGGACTTCTATAGGCTGGGGTAGTCATTTTGGGTTTAGTTCCAAGGATGTTGGCATGCATTAGTAGATTTTGAACAGATCAAGGCTTTTTAAAGCATCTAATCAACTATCACTCCATCTTCTGTGTAGAGAATAGTCTGTGGGGGAAGAAAGTGGAACCAGAAAAACTGGTTAAGAAGCTATTTGATAGATCAGATAAGGGAGGGTGGCTTGGATTTGAATGATAGTGAAGAAATGTGTGGTAAGCGGCTGGAAGTGAGTATAGCCTCCAGGGAGCCAAGTGAAGAAAGTGCTTCGGTAAGGAGCAGGACCAAATAAATCAATGCTTTGGAGAGGTTGAGCAAAAAGGGACTTGATAATTGACTCCCAGAGTCATTGGTGGGCTTAATAAATATAGTTGCCCTGGAGTAGCGCAGACAAAATCCTGACCAGAGTGATTGCAAGAAAAGATGGAAGACGAGAAGTGGAGGCAGAGAATATAGACTGTGATGGAATTTGACTATAAGAAAGGAGCAGATAAATGGAGGGAAAGTGTACACTTTGCATAAAAATGATTATTTAATGGATCAAAATGCAAAACCAACACTCAGAAGGAAAGATAGAAGGGAATGGATTTATTTGTAATTATTGGTCACTCACTCTAATCTTAAGTAGAAGCTTGAGGTCTTCCATTTAAGAAGACCTTCGCTCTGTACTGTCTTCTCTCTCTGCTTCCTCTCTCTTTCCCTGGGAAGGAGAAAGACCTCGCTATAGGTCAGAGATGAAAGGGACCCTAAGGACCAGCCAGTCCATCTTGCTAATAGTAAAGGTTCTAGAGGAAAGCATAAAGGGAAAACCTATAGCTATGTCCTAGGCAAAGATTTTCTTGTCCCTTTTAATTGCCCTTTCTTATGCCCATCCTATCTTGGCCATGATACTCTTTTCTTTTTGGGTTTCTGCCCAGTGTTTTTGAGTTTCACTTTCCAGAAAGCCAGTAGTCCTGGCCAGAACTCTTAATTGAAGATAAAAAAAAAAAAGAGAGAGAGAGAGAGGGAGTGAGGGAGAGGGGGTGGGAGAGAGGATTAAAATCATAAAAAAAGAAATAAAAAACCCAACTCTAGGGCGCCTGGGTGGCTCAGTCATTAAGCGTCTGCCTTCGGCTCAGGTCATGATCCCAGGGTCCTGGGATGGAGCCCCGCATTGGGCTCCCTGCTCAGCAGGAAGCCTGCTTCTCCCTCCCCCACTCCCCCTGCTTGTGTTCCTGCTCTTGCTATCTATCTCTCTTTAAAAAAAAAAAAAAAATCTAAAAAAAAGATTAAAAAAACAAACCAACTCTAATTGATTTAGTTTAAAATGAGGAATCAGTACTTTTTGTTTTTTTTTTTTTCCCCTGCAATATTTTTCCTCAGCGAAGAAATAAGACCTTAAAAAAACAGTATCAGGTTGTGGACCTAGGAGAAGATGCAAAAAAAAAAAAAAATCCTTTGACTGTTTTTGGACTTTACCAGGGGTCAGCAAACAATAACTCATGGGCCAAATCTGGCTTATTGTTTTTGTAAATAAAGTTTTATTGGCCCACAGCCATGCTAATCCGTTTACATATTGTCAATGATTGCATTAATGCTACAATGACAGTGTTGGGGAGTTGTGAGAAAGTTAGTTTAAACTATTTTTTTTAGTTCAAAAGCCTAAAATATTTACTATGTGGCCCTTTTTTTCAGAAGAAGATTGCTCATCCCCAGGTCTATACTAACATTTCCCAGAATGTGCCTTCAGTGACATTACCTCAGTGGGACACAATGAACATACAGGCATGGTAACTCCGAATTGAACAACATTAAGTTAATTTCTTCACTGCAGGACTTTATAGAGCCTTTAATATTTCACTATGAATGTGAGTCTCTAAAGGATAAAATGTGCTTTGCAGGTCTAAGAATAAAATCTTAGAGAATTAAGATGGTATAATGGTTTTGATTTCTAAAAATGCCCAAATTCTGGCCTGAAAGACAGTCTAGTTTACATATGGTCCCTGGACAAGTAATATCTACAAGGAAAAATGGAGTGACTTCTTTGTAATATCTACAAAGAAAAATAGCTGCTCAAGTGTCCAACTTCAATGCAGGGCACTCCTGTAAATGGTCATGTTGAAACACACAATTTAGAGCTTAAGGTACATAAAGTGCTTCCTATCCTCCCCCTGATTTAAATCTTGGGATATTATCATCTCATGTCAGGCTCATGGATAAAGGGCATTGAAGGGGTCTGATGGGGAGCAATATGGCAGATCAGCACCTAGCCTAACTTATGTGCTTGGAGGAGGTGGAAAGAAGAGAGTATGATCACAGCCATGCCTGCACAGAAGCTGCAGTTTTTAAATGGAAGTGTAGGAGAAGGAGTGGAATCTTGTTTGTACGTTTATGCTTTCAAGGCGCAGTGTTTAACAATGGTCCAGTCAAGATTCCAAAACTCTGAACCATTTGATATGTAACCGCTTCCTACATGTAACTCCTCCTTCTTTGCTGTTGATGGGGACAATGAAAAGTGTCTTGGCATGGTGAGAGGATGCCGTAGTGTGTCCTCTCTCTGTAATTTGTTGATTTTCCCTTTTTCTTTCATATTTTTTGTATTTTACAGAATTCATAGTGAGACCACTGTTCTAGGAAAGTTGGCCTGAGCCAGTGGTCCTCAGACTTTAGTAGGTATAAGAATTCTTGGAGATTCTTAATAATAATTCATATTCCTGTATTCCACCTCAGAAGTTCCATTTTAGTAGGTTTAGGAACCTGCATTGTCTTAGAAACTCCCCATGTGGTTCCAAATAAGGTAGTCTGCTGGTCATATATATTTTTTTCCAGGATTTTATTTAAATTCAACTTAGTTAACATATAATGTAATATTACTTTCAGGAGTAGAATTTAGTGATTCATCACTTACATATAACCCCCAGTGCTCATCCTAACAAATCGCTCCTAATACCCATCACCCATTTAGCCCACCCCCCCACTCCCCTCCCCTCCAGCAACCCTCAGTTTGTTTCCTATGATTAAGAGTCTTTACATAAGAAACTCTTAACTATAGAGAACAAACTGAGGGTTGATTGAGAGGAGGGGGTTGGGGGCATGGGTAACTGGGTGCTGGACATTAAGGAGATCACGTGATATAATGAGCATTGGGTATTATATAAGACTGATGAATCACTGGCCTCTCCTCTGAAACCAATAATACATTATATGTTAATTAATTGAATTTAAGTTAAAAAAAAACAAAGTAGGGGCGCCTGGGTGGCTCAGTTGGTTGAGCGACTGCCTTCGGCTCAGGTCATGATCCTGGAGTCCCGGGATCGAGTCCCACATCGGGCTCCCTGCTCGGCAGGGAGTCTGCTTCTCCCTCTGACCCTC